>NC_052643.1:20757426-21445561 GCF_016161935.1 Mauremys reevesii | reverse complement strand
AGTAATCCAGATGTGGCCTCACTAATGCCAAATAGAGGGGAATAATCACTTCTCTTGATCTGCTGGACGTGCTCCTACTAATGCAGCCCAATATGCCGTTAGCCTTCTTGGCAACAAGGGAACACTGCTGACTCATATGCAGCTTCTCATTCACTGTAATCCCCAGGTCCTTTTCTGCAGAACTGCTGCTTAGCCAGTGGGTCCCCAGCCTGTAACGGTGCATGGGATTCTTCTGTTCTAAGTGCAGGACTCTGCACTTGTCCTTGTTAAACCTTATCAGATTTCTTTTGGCCCCATCCTCCAATTTGTCTAGGTCACTCTGGACCCTATCCCTATCCTTCAGAGTATCTACCTCTCCCCGCAGCTTAGTGTCATCCCCGAACTTCCTGAAGGTGCAATCTATCCCATTGTTCAGATCATTAATAAAAACGTTGAACAAAACTGGCCCCAGGACCGACCCCTGGGGCACTCCGCTTGATACCAGCTGCCATCTAGACATCGAACCATTGATCATTACCCATTGAGCCCAACGATCTAGCCAGCTTTCTATCCACATTATAGTTCTTCATCCAGCCCATACTTTTTTAACTTGCTGGCAAGAATACTGTGGGAGACCATATCAAAAGCTTTGCTAAAGTCAAGATATATCGTGTCCACCGCTTTCCCCATATCCATTGAGCCAGTTCTCTTCACAGAAGGCAATCAGGTTGGTCAGGCATGACTTGCCCTTGGTGAATCCATGTTGACTGTTCCTGATCACCTTCCTCTCCTCCAAGTGCTTCAGAGTGGTTTCCTTGAGGACCTGCTCTATGATTTTTCCAGGGACTGAGGTGAGGCTGACAGGTCTGTAGTTCCCCGGTTTTTCCTTCTTCCCTTTTTTAAAGACGGGCACTATCTTTGCCTTTTTTCTGTCACCACGAGTTTTCAAAGATAATGGCCAATGGCTCTGCAATGACATTGCCAATTCCCTCAGCACCTTTGGATACATTAGATCTGGACCCATGGACTTGTGCATGTCCAGCTTTTCTAAATAGTCATTAACCTGTTCTTTCACCACTGAGAGTTGCTTGCCTCCTCCCCATACTGTGTTGCCCAGGACTGCAGTGTGGGAGCTGAACTTGTCTGTGAAGACTGAGACAAAAAAAGCATTGAGTACTTCAGCTTTTTCCACGTGATCTGTCACTAGGTTGCCTCCATCATTCATTGAGGGTCCCACACTTTCCCTGATCTTTTTCTTGTTGCTAACATACCTGTAGAAACCCTTCTTGTTACCCTTTACATCCCTTGCTAGCTGCAACTCCAATTGTGCTTTTGCCTTCCTGATTACACCCCTGCATGCTCAAGCAATATTTTTATATTCCTCCCTAGTCATCTGTCCAAGTTTCCACTACTTGTAAGCTTCCTTTTTGTGTTTAAGCTCACTGAAGATTTCTCTGTTAAGCCAAACCTGTCGCCTGCCATATTTGCTATTATTTCTGTGTATCGGGATGGTTTGTTTCTGCACCCTCAATAAGGCTTCTTTAAAATACAGCCAGCTCTCCTGGACTCCTTTCCCCCTAATGTTAGCCTCCCAGGGGTTCCTGCCCATCAGGTCCCTGAGGGAATCAAAGTCTGCTTTTCTGAAGTCCAGGGTCCATATTCTGCTGCTCTCCTTTCTTCCTTTGCCAGGATCTTATGGTCACCCAGGTTGCCACCTACTTCTACTTCCCTACCTATTCTTCCCTGTTTGTAAGCAGCAGGTCAAGAGAAGAACGGCCCCTAGTTTGTTCCTCCAGTAGTTGCACCAGGAAGTTGTCCCCAACACTCTCCAAATCTTCCTGGATTGTCTGTGCACTGCTGTATTGCTCTCCCAGCAGATGTCAGGGTGATTGAAGTCCCCCATTAGAACCAGGGCCTGTGATCTGGAAACTTCAGTTAATTGTCCAAAGAAAGCCTTGTCTACCTCTTCCTCCTGCTCTTGTGGTCTGTATAGCAGATGCCCACTACAACATCACCCTTGTTGCCCTTGCGTCTAAACTTAACCCAAAGACTCTCAACAGGCTTTTCTCCAGTTTTTCATACTGGAGCTCTGAGCAATCATACTGCTCTCTTACAGACAGTGCAACTCCTCCACCTTTCCTCCCCCGCCTGTCCTTAACTACAACATTAAGCAAGGAGTTACTGTACTGCAATAAGGGCATCTGCTGTGTTTGCATTTTTCATACTTTTCTGCTTGGACCTTGGTTATATGTAGGTGTGGCCTCTAGAAGGGAACATCACCAGCAGTCTGTCTTATCTCAGTTGTTTGCAAGGAACCTTTGAACTCTGAGGAAATCATTTTTTTCTGAAGAAGTGTTTCTGAAAAGACGTTCTGCCTTTCAGGAGAAAAAACAACCCCGGAATCAATAATTCCTGAGCATCTAGAGCAAAGCATGAAACTCATTGGCATCTGTTCCTCTTTCCTCATTCTTTTCTGCAGTATTGCTCATCAGAGGAAGGTGAGTGTTTTTGGACACCTTTACTTTTTGTAAATAGGGGAGTTTTATAAATTTTTATAGAAGACGGTATTTGTATTTCTGCAAAGCCAGATGAATGATAAGCTAGTGGAAATGGTTTTTACTGTGAGGCAATTCCCTGATATTGTTTAACTTGCTAGTAACAACATACAATTACTTTAGCTTTCCATCTGGAGTTAGTATTTGGTTTCACTATTCTGAAAATTAATTTAAAGCTGCTATCCATAGACATGTCATCAAACATGTTATAGGGTCTGCATTCCAGAACAGGAAGTGACTTATGGCTGTCATACTCTTTTAGGGTGGGATTCACAAGGAGACATAGGCACTATAGCACTCAGCATTGCAGGACCTAACTTTTAAGCACCCTTCTACCAAGTGGAATTTGCAATCTTGAGTTAGACACTTGGCTACTTATATAATGCAGGGGAGTGTTGGGCACCCAAGAATGAGATTCACAAAAATCTGCATACTGAGTATTGAACTGTCTAAGTTACCTGATAGAAATGCTGAGTTAAGTGCCTAACTCCAGCCTTGAAGAAGAGATTTATTTCCACTGTGAATCACTTGGGATTCACCGTGTGAACCTTCTCCTGGATTTAGGTGCCTCAACTAGATTTTTCTGTAGCCAAGAATAAAATGTATTAAGTATATTTAGGATATAGAGGTGAAATATAATAATTAGTGTTATAACATAGGACCTACAGGCCCCAGGCCTGTAAAATATTCAGTTTAGGCACACAAAGCCTTAGGCATGAAACAGGTTAGTGCAACTAGTTGACCAAAAGGTACCTGTACCGGTAAAGTGTAAAATTATAGTAAGTGATGATGATCTGGAAACTATGCAGCAATAGACTGGAAAATTTGCTGCTGTGTGCCAGTTAGTACTGTAAGATGCCCCATAGTAATAACCTCAAGTTGCTATGTTAGCTCATTGACATATATGTTAACGAGAGTAAGGGGAACTAAGAGAATAACCAATGAAAAGTGGGAAACCCCTAAATTAGTGGGGTGTGGAAGTATGGATAAGGAAAAAGGGGTTGGAACCCATATGCATATGTATGAGGCTTCATAGGTGTAAGCATAACTCAGGATATAAGGTGTTGCCTGGCAGATGCTAGGATGACAACCACTGATGATGATGACAATAAAGATGATGATGAGGAAGATAATTACCGACAGTCCATGGTCCCCCAGTAGGAAATGTGAGATGTGAGTGATGCTAGTCATAGAGCTAAACACTTGGTACTCTTTCACTTTATCTGCTGTTTATACTGCAGTGTTTGTGGGATTGTTTATCTGCTTAGTATCAGAGGGGTAGCCGTGTTAGTCTGGATCTGTAAAAGCAACAAAGAATCCTGTGGCACCTTATAGACTAACAGACATTCTGCAGCATAACGTCTGTTAGTCTATAAGGTGCCACAGGATTCTTTGTTGCTTTATCTGCTTAGTGGATGTGCTAATAAGGGGACTTGAGATAAATTGCAGTTGTTTTTCATGTGCCCTAGGGTCTCTAATTTTAGCAGTACTGATGATAATATTCCTGATGCTACAGTCCTCAAGAAACTGAACCCGTTATTGACCACTGTGCTCAAAGAGATTAATCAATATACCAATCTATTAAATAGGCTACAGTTCCTTTTTCAACAAAAAATGGAGGAGTTAGTGCCCCCTTATAACCTTTATACCAGTGTTCACCCAGCATGTGGGAGACTCAGATTTTAAATCCCCCATCTGCTTGATGTGGAACCGAGATTTGAACTTGGGTCTCCTACCTACCTGCAGCATGCCCTAACCACTGCACATTCTGGGTTGAGTCTGTATGAATCTCTATAAATAATTAAATATTCACTGGACCAGAAAGAGTGTGAGAATGTCTAAAGCCCAGTGATTAGGGCACTTGCCTGGGAGGTGGGAGACCCAGGTTTCAGTCCCCCTGCTCCTATGAATAGTTATATATTTATACACAGTGGAACAACTTCAACAGGAGTGATTGACAATGGCCCACCTCAAACTACCCCAGGGATGAGGGCACACTCCTGGGAGCGGGGAGATCATCTGCTACAGTTCAGGCAGAAGGAATATTTGACCAGTAGTGTCTCACATCCTGGGTGAGTGTTCTAACCACCAGGCTAAAGATTATAAGGGAGCACTATCTCCTTCAGATGTTTTGTTGGGGTTTGGACATGTCCTGAACTTGTCTACTGGATCAGGCTTAAAGACAAGATAGGTGGGGAATGCTTAGCTTGTGAGTCCCACAGGTGCATAATCTTTGGATTTTAGGAGCCAGATTAGTAGACGCTCAGCTGTTCCTAACCTTTACCCTGAGATAATCTTCATGGATTTGTGTTTTGTAGGTAGGCAAGAAGAACAGGCAGACTTTCATACTTTTCTCACCCATATAAACAGACAACAGGTGGTAGAAACTGCCATTGTCAAAACAGAGGAAGTGTGAGTGATGGGATAAGACATGAGGCTGAATAAATAGGAACCTCTCCAAAGGAAAAACTGGAGCCACATTAGAATAACTCCACCTATCTATGCTAGAATCCCCAGCCTTATCAACACTACTTCATGATTAACAGTGTGAAAGATAGGTGGTAGATACAAAAGGTTCACCACAGGCTGAATTAATCACCAGAAGGAAATGGGGAAACAGCAGGAAGGACCACCTCTATCAGGAAAAGAGTTTTATGGAGAGAAGGTTGCCTGTACTGCTCAACTGGTGACACCTTTGTCCCTGTCTTGTCTGCTGGGCCAGCAGATTTTTCTTCCCTACCCACCCTGCAAAAAAGAGTTGAACTATAGAGATTTATTTTCTGAAGGAAGCAGGATGAACTGGAAGCAGGTGGTCTTCATCCCCCCCTCCCCCTCACCTTGCCCCCATCATTGGGGGATTAAAAGTGAGTCCTGCTCCTGCCCAATACTTTGAAAACTTTTTTTTTTAAACCAAACTAAATTTTAAAGGACAGATTGGGAAAGGAGGTGATTTTAAGACACTTTTAGAATCTGGGACTGGTTTTGACCTGCCATGGATCAGAGCAGATTACCTAGAGCTATGCTAGCTGCCTATAGTCCCCAAGGGACTGTTCTGGAAATTGGTAATCACAGAGCTGTAAGGATGCCAGCCACACCCAGTTTTCCCCAGCCACTCCCCTTATGCTAGGTGGGAGACAGGATGAGGTTTGGTGTAGAAATTCTATGCCACCAGGGGATTCTTCCAGGCAAGAGGAATCTACTAGTGGTCGATTATACTAGGTTTAAGTCTACTTTGTGCTCAGGATAAAACAGACTTCTTCACTAGAGTGTCAGGTCCTAAATCTAAATTATCTGCTAGTGTTCCTTTAGGTAAGGAACCTACTTATTGTTTTTCCAGGCTTTATTGTTTCTTATAGAGGGTCTGAAGCTGTGCAAAGTCATTCCAGTTTGTTTTTTGTTTTGTTTTTTTTAATAGGAGCCCAAGATTCTTGTTCACATCGATGCGGGGAGGAACTGGTTAACTGCTCATGCCAGAGGGCCTGCAAGTCCCTGGGGATTTGCTGTTCTGATTACAGTGAATTCTGTCTGCAGATCTCTCCGTCCTCAGGGTCCCTTATGGGAGGCAAGGACTTTGAGATTTTAAATGTGACTTTTAATGCCTCCTCTGTTGTGAGCTGCAGGTGAGCTGTGTGATTTTAGTTGTGATGCTACATGGGGCTGCACATATCTGAGGTTAGTAAGTGTTTCCAGCAGTGGGTAAGTGGAGTAGAACAGGACTCCTGTAGACAAGAGTGCAAATTTATTCCTGTTCTCGAAAACTGCCTGTATCTTCCTGATCTCTTGTCAGTGCATAGGCATGTCCATCCAAGAACTGGTCTGTTCTCTAAAAGTTCAGGAATACTCCAGAATTGTGTGTTCTCATAAGTAAACTGAATTTTGTGGGATTACTTTATTATAAAATCATGGGCCTTTTATTTATTCCTTGTGTGTGTATATATAGAAACAGCCAGTTTTGTGAATGGGAGTTCTGTTGGAGATTTGTATTTTGTATCTGGAAGCATTCTAAGGGCATCTGTTATCATGTATAAATAAATAGGAATTTTCCAGTGCAAGAATAGAAGCAATGGGACATGACCAAGAGTCCAGTTAGTACATCTTGCTGTGGCATGTGAGATAGGAGGTAGGATCCTCTTTCTTAGGGCCAGTGAAGATTATGCAGATGACATAGGTGATGTACTAATTATCCAGAGAAAGAGGATGCTACTAGCCCAACTCCACCTCATTGTGCATTGATGGTGGCTCTAGTATAGATTGTAAATCATCGATAGCTGGATAGTAGCAGGAGATGGCCGGTGCTAACTGAGCCCCTTCCACCCAGGGGCGGCTCCAGGGCCCAGCACGCCAAGTGTGTGCTTGGGGCGTCATGCCGCGGGGAGCGCTCTGCCGGTCGCCGGGAGGGCGGCAGGCGGCTCTGGTGGACCTCCCGCAGGCGTGCCTGCGGAGGGTCCGCTGCTCCCGCGGCTCCGGTGGTCCACCAAAGCCACGGGACCAGCGGACCCCCGGAGCCTCCTGCCGCCCTCCCGGCGACCGGCAGGCAGAGTGCCCCCAGCAGCATGCCGCCCTGCTTGGGGCGGTGAAATGTCTAGAGCCGCCCCTGCTTCCACCCTTGGGACTTTGGGAAATATAGGCCCAGGTGTAACCCTTCCTTTCCCAGCAGTGCTAAGAGTGGCTCATTTACAGCCTCGGGAATCATGATGATGTCAGCAATTCTGGAACTGCTACACTGCGGGAAATGTGTGTTTGTTGGGAGGACAGAATAGCACACCCACCAATGTTTTCAGAAGAAAACCCAGGAGATTTTATTTTGTATGAATGCACAAAATTTTATAAATGTCTGCATAAATTGAATTAGGTGGTGTTTAGACTGGGAATTTGCCCTATGGCGGCCAGTACAGTATAGCTATACTGGTATGAATTCTAATGTAGACAGGCAAAGCCATTATTTGTACCAGTGGAATGTGACCCAGTTCTAGGCAGAGGTAACCTCCACCAGAATAAACAGCAGCTTTGCCATTCTACAGTATCGGTTGCACCAGTGTAGTTAACCTCATACCCATCATCTGTGGGAGCTAAATGCATCGTTTATACTTTGGGGGTGAGGGGAGGTGAACTAATCATTTTGAGTAGAATAATAAATATTAAATGGTGAGCCCAGCATCACTCTGTGTATAAGGGAGGCTTGGAATAATGTGAAGGGAGCTCTAACGGGTATAGAATTAGCCAAGGAATTTGTTTAAATGATCAAAAATAAAGTTTATATAATTAAGAAATGTCAAGTTGTGCCATTCATAACCATTGTAACCATGTGATCTTATTGTCACTCTCATCCTCCTCCTCCCCATGCCCCCTATTGTTTGTTAGTCACTTGTCATCAAGTGACAAGTTGTTCGTGGCCATCACTGTAAAGTATGAGGCTAAAACTGCTAAACGGAAAGACGGAGGACTTACAATGGACTACTGGCTATCTGTTTGCTTAATGAAACCCAAATAAGGCACAGAGTATCTTCCTTCAATAGCCACACTAGACTATATTCTCAATATTAACAGGTTCAAGCAGGAAATTGAAACCAGTGGTTATGTTGCTGAAGATGGAAGAGCCCACTGCATCTCCCCTTTGCTGTATGAGAGTGGCCTCATCCCCCTTGAGATTTCCAGGGACGGTGGGCTCACATTTCCTCACTCTGCAACTTGGTTATCAGGTTATCAGTCTATCTGTTGTTTACATGTCCTTTCCCATAGTCATCAGATCATAGCCTCACGTTGGATAACCCTTCTCCTCTGGACACTTCTGTTCTTTCCGTGTGGGCCGTGATATTAGCTGGTCTCGGAAAAGTTGCTTTCACCAATCCTTGTACTTTATATTTTGAGAAAAGAGGCTTTCCCTACTCTCATAAATTGCTGAGGCTGTTCCACAATTTCATGTTGCTGATATCAGATATTATGGGCTAAAAGCATAGCTTAGCTAAAGGTTGTTCCCTTTTGGCTTTCATGGGAGAGTTGCTACCTATGTAGCACAATGGTCTTATTTGTGTTGGTCTGGTAATGTGTAGGGCATGCATCTGAGACAAACTTAGCAAGCCCTGGCATGCTGACCAAGGTGTAAGTGGCTCTTTTATATAGTTACTCTATTTATAAAGATTCATGCTAGAAATAGTGCCAACCCCTTAATTATAATAAAACCACTTTTCCAGTGTTATAGAAAGCAAATGAGTAGTTAACACATGATCATCTTCTGTTCCATAATGCAGTACATCACAGCAAAGTGTCAGCTGCAGAAAAAAGCACACTAGTGAATGCCACAAAGTGGCAGTACTATGGCACACCCAACACTGGAGGAAATTTGACTGTCACATGGATGCACCAGACATTTCCAGCTAGATGTATCAATATAGAAGTCTGGGGATACCAAGAAACAGGTAAATCAGGAATCTGTATGTATTGTGTAAGGAGAGGCATTATCTTATTCAGAGTTTATACAGTGCCTAGCACAATGTGGTCCTGATCTTGATTGGAGCCTGCAAAAGCTACCATAATATAAATAATTTATAATATTATTGATAACTGTTATTCTGCATTTAAACACACGTGAAAGAGTGTAATTGCCATTGTGTGGTCAAGAGCTCTTTATCACCTTGCAAAGGGGTTTCTTCCTTCCTTCAATAGGTGAGAGTTACTCAGAGAATTGGATGGCTGAATGGAAATATCTTTACACCCTGGGAAAGGAAGAACCCAATAGTGGAACATTTACTTTCATTCCTGTACCTGCTAAAGCAGATTACAATACCTGGGACATTGGGGCTTTGAGAATCAGTCCAAGCAACTATTCTGACGGGCAGAGGCAAGTAACTGGTAGATAACATGGAAGCATTTGTTTATAATGGAAACATCAGTCCTGGCTGCATACATAAGACTGACTTTTCTTTCGCACTTAGAATAGGGATTCAGTGTTTTTTGTTTTGTATTAAAAAAAAAAAATCCAGCATATCCTTCTCCAAATTACATTACTTACTCTTTGGGCACAGAGTGTATTTTCAGAGAATTTACAAGTAAGTAAGTTACTTGGTTTGAGTGAAAATTAATTACAAATTTAATCCTGAAGAAACTTCTTATCTGTGTAAAGTCTTTTTTTGGTCACAAATGATATTACCAATGGAATAATACCAACACTTCAGACTTTTCATATAGGTTCAAATTAATTGGAATCTTGTGCATAGGCTATATATGAAGAAATTAGGTTGTAATTAAACTAAATCAGTTGTATCTAATTGTTATGATTATATAGGCTACAGACAAGCTTGGGTAACTTAATTGAGGACATTGTGACATCGGGGTAACTGATTATCACCCATCCTTTATGGCTAATTTGCATGCAACACTGCTTTTGCTTATAATGAGTTAGCAGTATGAGGGACACAAAACATGTTACGATCATTTCCCACTGGGGATGCTATTGATTTGCCATTTTGTAGCCCAGTCACTCAGTTTTGTGAGATCCTTTTGTAACTTCTTGCAGTCTGTTTTGCACTTAACTGTCTAGAGTAATTTTGTATCGTCTGCAAATTTTGCCACCTCAATGCTTACCCCTTTTTCCAGATCATTTATGAATATGTTGAACAGCACTAATCCCAGGACAGATCCCTGGGGGGCACCGCTAATTACCTCTCTCCATTCTGAAAACTGACTATTTATTCCTACCCTCTCGTCTTATGCTTGAATACCAAATAACAGATCAGGCGTTCTCATTGGTAGATGACTTGACGTCAACTGGTTTGGGCATAAGTGCTTGAAAAGCTCTCCGTGGCACTGCTGCCTGGGCTTCACTGCGTACTAAGCCATGGCCCTGCTTGGAGGAACTGAAGAACAAGTGTTGGAGGAGTCCTTAAAGCACAGAGACATTGGGATTCATGCACTGGGCTCTCCCTGGCCCCTTTGCATAGTGGTAGACTCACTAATACAACCCTCTAGTTCAGCTGCAGATTGAGGAACTGATTAACCTATATGCTTCAGTTGCTTTGCCTTGCTCTGGCAACAAAAGCAGCTGTTAACTCTGTTTACCTGTCTGGTTTGCTCTGGTCACATTGCCCTACCTTGCTGTGCCAGTGATTCTTCTCTAGATAGACAAAATCTAGATGGTTCTCTATTCAAAGTGAAGCACTGTAGACCACAGACTGGTCCTAATCAAGAGAATAGAATATCGGGGGAGAGGTTGTCTGGCAATAGTTACCTGGCAGGGGTCTGATCATGTGATGCGGCTGATCAGGGAGTGACCTGACAAAGGAGTTTGGAGATTACAAAAGCGAGGGGCTTGGAGCTATGAGAGGGAGAAGAATCCAGAGATTCTATGTTCTGAATGAAAGTCTATTCCTGGGGGAATTCTGTGCCACTGCGTGCATGCATAATTAATGAGCCATGCATATTTTTAATTTTTTGCACAGAAAAATGGCTGCTGCTGAAAAGTTGCTGTGGCGATAGAACACAGCAACAGCTCCCAGCCAGCTAGTGAAGAGAAAGAACCTGCCTTCTTCACAGTGCCTGTCGGGCCAGGTCAGCAGACAGGGCTTCTGGGGAGACAGACAGCATGGGGGTGCTGCGGGGTCAGACTGGCTTATAAGGGCTAGTGAGGGAGGACAGACTGGGGCAGGGGCTGAATGATAATGTAGGCGCGGGGCCACATGTTGACTGGGGTGGGGGTGCCGTGCTGCAGGGGAGTGGCTGAGTGGGGGCACAGAGACGGCTGGGCCTGGCGGGCAGGGGCACACAGGGATTGGGGTTGGCTGAGTGGGGGCACAGAGACAGATGGGGCCAGGAGGCAGGGTGCAGGGCCACACAGGGACGGGTGGCTCAGTGGGGGCACAGAGACACATGGGGATGGGGGAGGGGGTGCAGAGCCACATGGGGATAGGGGGAGTGGAGTCTAAGTTGTGGGTGGAGGGACACGTGCCTGACTAAATGGGAGAGGCTAGGGGTCAGCCAGGGTCTGCATGGGGGAAACTCCGTATCAATTCGCATCCCCAACCCCACCAAAAAACCTGTTCTATACTTTTCCCACCCATACCCAACAATCATAGAATCAGAATATCAGGGTCAGAAGGGATTTCAGGAGGTCATCTAGTCCAACCCCCTTCTCAAAGCAGGACCAATTCCCAACTAAATCGTCCCAGCCAGGGCTTTGTCAAGCCTGACCTTAAAAACCTCAAAGGAGGGAGATTCAACCACCTCCCTAGGTAACCCATTCCAGTGCTTCACCACCCTCTTAGTGAGAAAGTTTTCCCTAATATCCAACCTAAACCTCCCACTCTGCAACTTGAGACCATTACTCCTTGTTCTGTCATCTTCTACCACTGAGAACAGTCTAGATCCATCCTCTTTGGAACCCCCTTTCAGGTAGTTGAAAGTAGCTATCAAATCCCCCCTCATTCTTCTCTTCTGCAGGCTAAACAATCCCAGTTCCCTCAGCCTCTCCTCATAAGTCATGTGCTCCAGCCCCCTAATCATTTTTGTGGCCCTCTGCTGGACTCTCTCCAATTTATCCACATCCTTCTTGTAGTGTGGGGCCCAAAACTGGACACAGTACTCCAAATGAGGCCTCACCAGTGCTGAATAGAGGGGAATGATCACGTCCCTCGATCTGCTGGAAATGCCCCTACTTATACAACCCAAAATGCCATTAGCCTTCTTGGCAACAAGGGCACACTGTTGACTCATATTCAGCTTTTCATCCACCATAACCCCTAGGTCCCTTTCTGCAGAACTGCTGCCCAGCCATTCGGTCCCTAGACTATAGCAGTGCATGGGATTCTTCCGTCCTAAATGCAGGACTCTGCACTTGTCCTTGTTGAACCTCATCATATTTCTTTTGGCCCAATCCTCTAATTTGTCTAGGTCCTTCTGTATCCTATCCCTACCCTCCAGCGTATCAACCATTCCTCCCAGTTTAGTGTCATCTGCAAACTTGCTAAGGGTGCAGTCCACACTATTCTCCAGATCGTTAATGAAGATATTGAACAAAACCAGCCCCAGCACCGACCCTTGGGGCACTCCACTTGATACCGGCTGCCAACTAGACATGGAACCATTGATCACTACCCGTTGAGCCCGACCATCTAGCCAGTTTTCTATCCACCTTACCATCCATTCATCCAGCCCAGACTTCTTTAACTTGCTGGCAAGAATACTGTGGGAGACTGTATCAAAAGCTTTGCTAAAGTCCAGAAATAGCACATCCACTGCTTTCCCCTCATCCACAGAGCTGGTTATCTCATCATAGAAGGCAATTAGGTTAGTCAGGCATGACTTGTCCTTGGTGAATCCATGCTGACTGTTCCTGATCACTTTCCCCTCCTTTAAGTGGTTCAGAATTGATTCCTTGAGGACCTGTTCCATGATTTTTCCAGGGACTGAGGTCAGACTGACTGGCCTGTAGTTCCCTGGATCTTCCTTCTTCCCTTTTTAAAAGATGGGTACTACATTAGCTTTTTTCCAGTCATCCGGGACCTCCCCCGATCGCCATGATTTTTCAAAGATAATGGCCAATGGCTCTGCAATCTCATTGGCCAACTCCTTTAGCACCCTCGGATGCAGCGCATCCAGCCCCATGGACTTGTGCTCGTCCAGCTTTTCTAAATAGTCCCGAACTACTTCTTTCTCCACAGAGAGCTGGTCACCTCCTCCCCATACCGTGCTGCAGAGTGCAGCTGTCTGGGAGCTGACCTTGTCTGTGAAGACAGAGGCAAAAAAAGCATTGAGTACACTAGCTTTCTCCACATCCTCTGTCACTAGGTTCCCTCCCTCATTCAGCAAGGGGCCCACACTTTCCTTGACTTTCTTCTTGTTGCTAACATACCTGAAGAAACCCTTCTTGTTACTCCTAACATCTCCAGCTAGCTGCAACTCCAAGTGTGATTTGGCCTTCCTAATTTCACTCCTGCATGCCTGAGCAATACTTTTATACTCCTCCCTGGTTATTTGTCCAATCTTCCACTTCTTGTAAGCTGTTTTTTGTGTTTAAGACGAGCAAGGATTTTACTGTTAAGCCAAGCTGGTCGCCTGCCATATTTACTTTTCTTCCTACACATCGGGATGGTTTGTTCCTGCAACCTCAATAAGGTTTCTTTGAAATACAGCCAGCTTTCCTCGACTCCTTTCCCCGTCATGTTATTCTCCCAGGGGACCTTGCCCATCAGTTCCCTGAGGGAGTCGAAGTCTGCTTTTCTGAAGTCCAGGGTCTCTGTTCTACTGCTTTCCTTTTTTCCTTGTGTCAGGATCCTGAACTCGACCATCTCATGGTCACTGCCTCCCAGGTTCCCATCCACTATTGCTTCCTCTACTATTTCTTCCCTGTTTGTGAGCAACAGGTCAAGAAGAGCTTTTCCCCTAGTTGGTTCCTCCATCACTTGCACCAGGAAATTGTCCCCTACACTTTCCATAAACTTCCTGGATTGTAGCTTAAATGAATTATTACTCAGAGTTTGGTATTAATATGCCTAGTAAGGAATCTATTTGTCAAAAAACATTTTTCTGAATCTTTTTTGTTGTCTGTATTGTTACAGACATACTTGCTGACAGGTATTTTTAAATAAATGACCAAAAATAATTTAAACTGGTGTGATTATATTGTTATTTTGACAAATAAAATATGCAGAATTTGAAAATATTATGTGCAGAAATTTTAATTTTTTGGTGCAGAATTCCCTCAGAAGTCAGTCATATGCAGCAGGGAGAGGAAGGATCCTGGATGGCTTTGGCCTATGCCAAAAGAACTCTCCAGAGTGATGAGGAAATTGAGACAGGGAAAATGGATATAGATGTTTATGTTGTTGAGATCTCCATGCTTTGTGTCTTAAGTAAAGAGTAATGGTATTTTAGAATCTTGTGCAAAGTCTGTCTATGTATCTCTTTGCTTTCACTGTTGCATATTGCTGAAGAGTTAAACTGCATACCAGAAGGCTCATGCCTTTGATGGGATTCTGGGAGATCTGCAAGAGCTGCTGGGGAGGATTGTGGGAGATGGCACTAGTTTCAGAGCCTAGACTATTGGACAGCAGTGTTCCCACTGCCAAGAGGATTTTTAGATGTCAGGTTTGTACCTGGAGACCATGCCTAGAAGCAGTACTTAAATTCTTCCCAGACCCAGCATTCTATGGGCACTTGGGGTTAGTTAAGTATTTGGATTCCCTCACAGTAATCTGCTGAGTATTCAATAGGGGGTGGTCAACCAGATCTGTTTCGGGGACCACAAATTCTAAAATGCCTTAATCCTAATCGAATGGTTATTGCATGATGTCACTATAGGTTTGAGGTGGGAAATCTATAGGTAACAGTAGCTCTTACACTACAGGAAATAGTGAAGCTACTATTATCAAACGAAAACCTTTAGGTTGTAAAGTTTTCATAATTATAGTTTTGATGGTATAGTTAGGTAATTTGGCATTCAGTAAATAAAACAAAATAATACTTCCTCTGTTGGTCTAATTTTTTTTTTCTTTTTAGCAATGTTCCATCAATCTGGAGCCCAGTGCATGCACTGGCCTGGCACCTTGAAGAAGACTTCAGGAAACACTCAGCTGCCTGGGCAACAGCCAAGTGCTTGGAATGGGACAGGAGGGAGGAGAAACTTCCTGACTTCCTGGAAGAAATTATGGATTGCCCCTGCACCTTGGCACAAGCCAGAGCTGACACTGGCAGGTTCCATGTAAGTTAGTACTATCTGTACTGTGGAGCCAGATGGGCTATTATAGTTTATTAGATCGACCTAGAGGTTTAGGAACCTGTATAGAAATTTTTTTTTTAAGTGACATAATAAATTTACCCAAATTCTGCCCCCCTAGTCTCTTTGCCTAGCCATTCCCAGTTCCCCCGTCCAGGCTCTTGTCTCTCTCTCCCCTGCTCTACCTTTCTGCACAGGCTCCTAGTCTCCTTTCCCAGGCTTCTTATCCAATCAGTCTCCCCCAGTCCCATTTCTACCCTCACATCAACTCCTTTTTAGATATCTCTCCTCCCCTCTCCCCCCTGACTGGTTCCTAGTCCCTGTCTCCTTGTCCCACTAGTCTCAGGCTCCCCTCTCTTTCTAGACCTTGGTCACTGTCTCCTTGATTAACAAGTCCCAGTGTTCTATCCTCAGATCTAGTCTCATTAGACTCCTTGTCCCAATCTACTCCTTTCCCTCCCACTGGTATGAATTTTGTTCCCTCTCTATTTAAATGAGATGGCTTCCTCCTCCATGCTGCCTGGGTGCCAACGGGGGGGCGGGGAGCACTGAGAGCATAAGGTCCTTGCTCTCAGTTTCAGTGCCTGGCCCCACCTTAGTCCAGAGCAGCTGGCAGCAGCAATTACAGAGTGAGTCTTTCTGAACCCCTTTAGCCCTATACTGGAGCATGCTCAGTCACCTGTAGAGCTGTCACACATGTAGTTCGGTCACATACCGATTATATGAGGGGATAGAGCACTGAGAGCCAAGAGGCTGGAGACTGTAAAATGGAATCTGGATATTTTAGCTGTTAACATAGAAGTCTCTACTGAGTAGTGTGAACTGTTTTATTGCAAAGGCTTATAACTTGGCCACATTTGGGCAGCTTTTCAGGGGATAGCAAAAGGTACATCTGACACCAAAGCCTCTCCCTGACAGATTTCTAGTTTCTGCTCCAAGGCATGTGTGGGCACTAGAGAATTTAAAAGAAAAGGTCTCAAGCACTTTTAATGTGGGCAAAACACCATATTTCCCCCAGCCACATTATCAGAAATGGCTGAACCAAAATGGCTGAAATTTTAAAAATATCCGCATATGCCAGACACATAGCATGGGAATTTTCAGCCCAAACAGTTTCTCAAAGTTATAAGCAACTGAAAACAAGGTATTATAATAGGCAGTGATGGGCAACCAACCATAAGAGGCTCCAACCAGCCCCTCCTATAATAAAAACAAAGATGGCCTGTAAAGATTTATTTTATGCCCTTTTTTTGTTTTATAAGGGCTAAAGAAGGCCTGAAAGATTTTGTTTAAAAATATTGTTTCAGTATTGGGATTTTTGTCTTGATTGATGGTATTTCAAAGGGTGCTGGAGATCCCCTCATGCAGTTCAGTGCTGCCAGAGTCTCTCCCTTCCACTCACTGTTCTCACAGGGGGGGGCAAAGAGCCCAGCAGCTGATCACAACTCTGCTCTCTCCTCCCCCACCCCTCCTGTAAGTAACAGAGATAGGATGGCGACCCTACTGCTGCTGCTCCTCCTGCCTTGAGCAGCTAGCCTGGGCGGGGACAGGCAGATTTTGGAGTGAGCGCTCTTGCAGCATGGGGGCAAAATCACCTTACCCAATAAATTTGGTAGAATGAGCAACATTATTTGTTTCTCTCTCTCTCTCTCACACACACACACACACACACACACACACACGATGGGGGAGTTCGAAACTCAAAAGGCATACTAAAAAACACTATCTCGTAAAAAATAAATCTCATGATTCTGGGGTCCAAGTCATGGGTTTTGGTCTCTTGAGGGTTGTCAGTATTGTTTCAGTTTGGTGAATGTCAAATCTTTGCTCACCTGATTGAGCTGGAGGACCTCCTGAGGTCTCAAACTCTATTGTGAACTTTCACACCTAATTGAAAAGGTGATGTTGAATCCAGTGGAAAAAAACAATAACAATTTGATTTAAAAAAACCTTCCCCTCTCACTTGCTAAACCTTTTGTTCTCTTGTGATACCATAATTTTACTAATTCTTTAGTTGCCTTAGTCTTCCAGAGTATACAAGATCTGAATTTCTAATGAAAAACATGCCACGCATACACACCTAGCTAATAAAAGGTTTCAGATCTTCTCTGTAAATCCTAAAACAACCAAAAAAGGGCACAACCATTTTTTTTTGGTCAGAGCATCCTTAAGCACATACAACTGTAAACATTTAACTTCCTCAAATTTTGTCCCTATGGGTGCTCCAGTTCAGGTATGCATGTGCCCCATGCACTTTTGATCAGAGATTTTTGGTATCAGTGCCCATTCAGCCCATGCGTGCGCTTCAGACATCCCCGTACCGAGGCTATACAGAACAGTATGGGTAAATCTCCCTCAGTTCCTTCTCAGCTACCCTGGGGCCGGGCCAGGCTGCATCCGGGGCCGTATCTGGGGCCAGGCCGCATCCGGGTCCAGGGCCAGGTCTGGGGCCGCGCCTGGTACTGAGAAGGCTGCCGTGCAGCTGCGCAGTTTACAGGGAACTTAGCTCCCCAGCCTTAAATAGGATTTATATATGACAGGAATACTTGGTTTCCCAGTTTGATCCCCACCCCTACTAGTGGAAAAATACCAGTAGTCCAAGATGGAGTCCAGTACCAGGTGACATGATCACATGACCCTGCAGTGTCAAAGCAGCCATAAGGCCTCAGGAAGACTTCCCAGGAAGGTAGGAGATTAGCATCTTCCAAGTCCTATTGTTCTACCTAATGGCCCATTGACTAACCAGCCAGACTGATTGCATTTTGCCTGGTGGGTGTTCCCCAGGTGCACACTCTCTTGTAGTTGTCACATAGTCAATAATCCTAACTTTAGGTACATATAAATAAAATAATCATATTCAGTAATTCATAGTCTTTCCAATGATATCTCAGATGACCTATCTTGCATAAACCACATCTTAGTTATACCAAATAATATATTATAACAATATTTCTATGAAGAATATGGGGCGTAGTGTCGTAGTAGATCTTTGGGTATAATATCTCATTCTGAATCTGCCAACATCCAGCCTCCTTCTAGAGTGTTAGCCCAGTCTGCAAGATCTCAGTCTACCTCTCTGGCATTATTCAAGGATTTCCAGTTTTTGAAATTTGCAGAGCTGCAACCTGGACTTCAACACACATTTTCTCCAAAGTATGGTTTGGTTCTTTGAGATGTGTGTCCCAATGGTGCTCCACTACCCGCCCTTCTCCTCTGCTTTGGAGTTTCCTTTCATGGAATTTTGTGGTAGAGAAGGAACTGAGGGTGTTTTGCCTGTGTAGCTCGATATAGCCTCAGTGCGGGTATGAGGTTGTCTGGAGTACAACTGTGGGCCAAATGGGCACTGCTACTGAAAATCTCTGATCAAAGGTGCATGCGCACCTGATGTGGAGCACCCATAGGGAGAGACAGCTCGAAGAACTATAATTACTGCACAAGGAGAATAACTGCTCCTTCTGGCTCTTGCAAATTACTTTATTTCAAAACCAATATTTTAAATTGTACTGTGCTTGAGTGTATGCAGACATCAATATATGAAATTGTGACTTAGTAAAGTGTCATCTTTTGGAGGGGGGTGGGGTCACATTTTTGTCTGCTTGTCATTTAAACGCGATTTATCCTAGCTGTTTGAACCTTTAGGAGAAATTGGTCATGTAAAAATCATGTTAATGGCTTGTTCTAATGAAAAGTTAGCCTTAACTATCAAGTTGTAGCCAGCACATCCCAAAAAGACACAGACGAAACAAAGCAAAGGAGAAAACAGGAATTCCAGGAAATATGAACATTTGTCTCTTTCAGACTGATTATGGGTGTGATATTGAAAAAGGGAGTGTGTGCACTTACCATCCTGGAGCTGTGCACTGCGTAAGGGCCATTCAGGCCAGGTAAATACTTGCTTTTTTATTAAGTATTCAAAGGAGCATTATCAGACTGTTTAGATCCCCAAATTTGACTTGCCTTTAATTTGTTATAATTCATTGTGAAAATTCTCTGGACTCTGCATGTCTATTTTTAGTGTGTAGCATGAGCCTGAGTCTGTTGACCCAGACTCTGAGACTCACTGCCACTTGCTGTGTAGAGGTACACTAGAGGGTACATTCTTTCCTTAAACAGGGATCTTTTGCCTCTCAAGTGAATGCCCTAAGCAGTGAACTGTGGAGTTGTTCTCACTATTTCTGGCCCAATTAATATTTAATTAGTTAAGTGGAATAGCTTCAATGAGATTGAGAGGGACCTACATACTCCATACTCCAGTGGTTAGGGCAATCACCTGACAGATAGGAGACACCTGTTCTCATTCTTTCTCACGCAGAGCAGGGAAATTGAACAGAGGTCTCCCACATCCTGGGTGAGTCCCCGTAACTAGTGGGCTAAAGGTTATAAGGGAGGCCACTCCCAGCCCCTGCTCGCTGTTTTGTGTGGGATTAGGTATGCTCAGAATAAGTTTACCAGATCAGGTCCCACAAGCAAAATGGCACTCTCCTGCTTATCTCTACCTGGTTTTAAGATTGTCCTGGGTCTTCAGTGTGAGATAGACGTCTGGACACCTGCCTGAGGCAGAAGTGTGCATACCCAGAGGAAGAAATCTAGCCACCTAGGGGACTTTTACGGCAGAAATTTAGCCACCAAATGAGTTTAGGCAGCAGCTGAGCAGGGGTTCTGTGGATCACAATAGCACCTAAATCTGAGCTGTAGGTGTATAAATCCTGTTGCAGATTTGGGCCCCAGTGTTTCCTTAATTGCAGGCTCTGTCCTTCAAACCTTATTTATATTCCAGTTGTATGCAGTATTTTGATTTGTTCAGTTTTAGGTGATAGCACAACCATAGGGGGACTATGCAGGTTGTTTGGACCGGAACTCTGTAGCATGCAATAGCCTCTTTCTGTCTCCCCCTGCCCCCTCCCCCCAATCCATTTGTTGTCTATGCTGCCGAGATAGACCTTTTTACACCAGAAAATGACACAAGTTTAACTACATTTATTTTAAAATCAATATAGTTAAACTAGTGTGAACCCCTAAAGTAGACCCTAATTAAATCAATTTACATTTTGCTTTTATCAGTTTAGTTTAGTTCAATAACTTATGGGTTGTGGCCATTTAACTAGTTCAATTATAAATCAATTTTTATTGATCCATTGCAGCTTCCTAGCACAGATAAGCTCTTGGATGTAAAAATCCTTTCTTGTCTCATCCCAGATTAGTGACTCCATACTTTATCCTAATCTTACAAACTTTCAGGGATGGAAAAATCTAACTGCGCCCATCTCATCACTATACACACTACAGAATGTCTAATAACTAAAACCTTGTAATGTCAATAAACAAAAAAAACACATGCGGTCCAGACTCATAAATATTTCTCCTTCAAAGTTGAAATGGTGAATCTTCATTCTCAATGCATTTCTCCAACCAGCCCCCAGTATGCATCGGGACAGCAGTGCTGCTATGACTCCACAGGTACCCAGATCCTCACACGAGACTCCATAGGGGGAAGTACACCTGATCGAGGCCACGACTGGGGCTCTCCACCTTTCAAAAAGCCTCCTAGGGTTCCTGGTTTTTCCCATTGGCTTTATGATGTCATCAGCTTTTATTACTGCTGTCTGTGGTCTGATAACTGTCAGTTCTACCTGAAACACCGTCCCTCCAGTGACTGCAGGACTTACAAACCTCCTCGGGTTGGTAAGAGCTTCAGAGTTCTACTTCATAGTAAAGATGGTTTTTTGTTTAGGTGCATATAATATATATAGTGACTGTCTCTAGTGTGTGTTTGTGTTTGGGGGTTACTTGCTGTGTGCTGAGCTTGTGTTTGTCAGTCTGTTTGGTTGGTTGTTTGAGGGACCATGTGCCCTGGCTGGCAGTTGGAGGCAGGTTTGAAAGCTCGAAGCCTTAATCAGTGGGCGGGGCATTCACTCAGGCAAGGGCTTTATAAAGCCGCGCACAAGCGACCAGGGGCTGCTAACAGGGAGTTTCGCAAGGGAGTTTAGAAGGGGAGTGGGAAGGGAGTGGGAGTCCCTCACCGGCCGTAACCCCTTCCCTGTGCGCCCCAACCCTAAAACCTGTAAACCGAACCACATTCCAAAACTCCTTTCTGTAAACCACCCTTCCACTAACTAGGAGACAATGCAGGCAGAAGCCCAGCAGCAGAGTGGGGGCTATCCAGTTTATTGCGCTGAGTGTTGCATGTATGATTACCTGCCCTGTGGGCGGGTGGCGTATGTGTGCAGTCGGTGCAAGGAGCTCCTGGCCCTCAGAGACCATGTACGGACTTTGGAGGCCAGGGTGGCGGAACTGGAGGAGCTAAGAGAGGCAGAGAGGTATGTTGATGAGGCTTTCCGGGACACTGTAAAATTGTCCCACCTCCGCTCAGACAGCTCCTGTGCCGTTGAGGAGGAAGAACGGCCCAGGGAAGTAGAGCAGTCGATGGGAGCAAAGGGAAACCTTCCCGTAGTTGGGACCCTCCTTCCAGAGGGTGCTGGGGTTGCCTCTCGCACTGAGGTTGCCTCTCCGGGGGAGGGAACTCCAGTTTCTAGGAAAAGGCAGTTGTTAGTAATGGGAGATTCGATTATTAGAAATGTAGATAGCTGGGTCTGTGATGACCAGGAGAATCGTATGGTGACTTGCCTGCCTGGTGCGAAGGTTGTGGATCTCTCGAGGCATCTAGATAGACTTATGTGTAGTGCTGGGGAGGAGCCGGTGGTCGTGGTACATGTAGGTACCAATGACATAGGGAAGTGTAGGAGAGATGTCCTGGAAGCCAAATTTAGGCTGCTAGAGAAGAGACTGAAATCCAGGACCTCTATGGTGGCATTCTCAGAAATGCTCCCAGTTCCACGCGCAGGGCCAGGTAGGCAGGCAGAGCTCAATGCGTGGATGAGACGATGGTGTAGAGAGGAGGGGTTCATGTTCATTAGGAACTGGGGAAACTTCTGGGATGGGAGGAGCCTATACAGGAGAGATGGGCTCCACCTAAACCAAAGTGGAACCAGACTGCTGGCACTAAAACAAAAAGGTTGTAGAGCAGTTTTTAAACTAGGAGATCGGGGGCGGGGGGAAAGCTGACTGCTGCAGAGGAGCATGTGGATCAGACACAGACTTCTCTTAGGGGAGAGTCTGATGATAGAGAATCTCCAGGTTATAGTCAGGAGCAGAGGACTGAAAAGTATAATGTAAGGGCCGGATCAGATGATAAACAGTCACATAAAAAATAATCTGGCACATCAGAAAAAGACAGGCTAATAAACAGGGCCAAGTTTTTAAAGTGCTTGTACACAAATGCCAGAAGTCTAAATAATAAGATGGGTGAACTAAAGTGCCTTGTGATAAAGGAAGATATTGATATAATAGGCATCACAGAAACCTGGTGGACTGAGAGCAATCAATGGGACACAATCATTCCGTGGTACAAAATATATCGGAAGGACAGAACAGGTCGTGCAGGGGGAGGAGTGGCACTATATGTGAAAGAAAGTGTAGCTTCAAATGAAGTAAAAATCTTAAGCGAATCCACATGTTCCATAGAGTCTCTGTGCATAGAAATTTCATGCTCTAGTAAAAATATAACATTAGGGATCTATGACTGGGAACTTTTCACTTCAGGACGAAATGCTGAGATAAAATTTCTCGATACTTTAAATGACTGCTTCATGGAGCAGCTGGTACGTGAACCCACAAGGGGAGAGGCAACTCTAGATTTAATCCTGAGTGGAGCGCAGGAGCTGGTCCAAGAGGTAACTATAGCAGGACCGCTTGGAAATAGTGACCATAATACAATAGCATTCAACATCCCTGTGTTGGGAAGAACATCTCAACTGCCCAACACTGTGGCCTTTAATTTCAAAAGGGGGAACTATACAAAAATGAGGGGGTTAGTTAGACAAAAGTTAAAAGGTACAGTGACTAAAGTGAAATCCCTGCAAGTTGCATGGGCCCTTTTTAAAGACACCATAATAGAGGCCCAACTTCAATGTATACCCCAAATTAAGAAAAATAGTAAAAGAACTAAAAAAGAGCCACCGTGGCTTAACAACCATGTAAAAGAAGCAGTGAGAGATAAAAAGACTTCATTTAAAAAGTGGAAGTCAAATCCTAGTGAGGCAAATAGAAAGGAGAACAAACACTGCCAACTTAAGTGCAAGAGTGTAATAAGAAAAGCCAAAGAGGAGTTTGAAGAACGGCTAGCCAAAAATTCCAAAGGTAATAACAAAATGTTTTTTAAGTACATCAGAAGCAGGAAGCCTGCTAAACAACCAGTGGGGCCCCTTGACGATGAAAATACAAAAGGAGCGCTTAAAGACGATAAAGTCATTGCGGAGAAACTAAATGGATTCTTTGCTTCAGTCTTCACGGCTGAGGATGTTAGGGAGATTCCCAAACCTGAGCTGGCTTTTGTAGGTGACAAATCTGAGGAACTTTCACAGATTGAAGTGTCACTAGAGGAGGTTTTGGAATTAATTGATAAACTCAACATTAACAAGTCACCGGGACCAGATGGCATTCGCCCAAGAGTTCTGAAAGAACTCAAATGTGAAGTTGCAGAACTATTAACTAAGGTTTGTAACCTGTCCCTTAAATCGGCTTCGGTACCCAATGACTGGAAGTTAGCTAATGTAATGCCAATATTTAAAAAGGGCTCTAGGGGTGATCCCGGCAATTACAGACCGGTAACTCTAACGTCGGTACCGGGCAAATTAATTGAAACAATAGTAAAGAATAAAATTGTCAGACACATAGAAAAACATAAACTCTTGAGCAATAGTCAACATGGTTTCTGTAAAGGGAAATCGTGTCTTACTAATCTATTAGAGTTCTTTGAAGGGGTCAACAAACATGTGGACAAGGGGGATCCGGTGGACATAGTGTACTTAGATTTCCAGAAAGCCTTTGACAAGGTCCCTCACCAAAGGCTCTTACGTAAATTAAGCTGTCATGGGATAAAAGGGAAGGTCCTTTCATGGACTGAGAACTGGTTAAAGGACAGGGAACAAAGGGTAGGAATTAATGGTAAATTCTCAGAATGGAGAGGGGTAACTAGTGGTGTTCCCCAAGGGTCAGTCCTCGGACCAATCCTATTCAATTTATTCATAAATGATCTGGAGAAAGGGGTAAACAGTGAGGTGGCAAAGTTTGCAGATGATACTAAACTACTCAAGATAGTTAAGACCAAAGCAGATTGTGAAGAACTTCAAAAAGATCTCACAAAACTAAGTGATTGGGCAACAAAATGGCAAATGAAATTTAATGTGGATAAATGTAAAGTAATGCACATTGGAAAAAATAACTCCAACTATACATACAACAGGATGGGGGCTAATTTAGCTACAACGAGTCAGGAAAAAGATCTTGGCATCATCGTGGATAGTTCTCTGAAGATGTCCACGCAGTGTACAGAGGCGATCAAAAAAGCAAACAGGATGTTAGGAATCATTAAAAAGGGGATAGAGAATAAAACTGAGAATATATTATTGCCCTTATATAAATCCATGGTACGCCCACATCTCGAATACTGTGTACAGATGTGGTCTCCTCACCTCAAAAAAGATATTCTAGCACTAGAAAAGGTTCAGAAAAGAGCAACTAAAATGATTAGGGGTTTAGAGAGGGTCCCATACGAGGAAAGATTAAAGAGGCTAGGACTCTTCAGCTTGGAAAAGAGAAGACTAAGGGGGGGGACATGATAGAGGTCTATAAAATCATGAGTGATGTGGAGAAAGTGGATAAGGAAAAGTTATTTACTTATTCCCATAATACAAGAACTAGGGGTCACCAAATGAAATTAATAGGCAGCAGGTTTAAAACAAATAAAAGGAAGTTCTTCTCCCACTGTTGCTCTAACACTGGTTCAGCGCCACCAATAGTGTTGCAGCACTAGCATGGATTGGCCACTAACATGTTTACTGTTGAGTCACTGAGACGTAATCTGGTCAGATCTAAATCGCACATTGGTAAAAATGCATGCGTCTAGTCTCTATTTGCAGTGACACCACTGGAGTGGCACCAGGGGTGGTAGAATGAATGATTTCCTAAGGAGTATGATATGCCTTTATCAGACAGAGCCATACTAACAATGGTGAGGAGGTGCGTGGTCTGAGTATCAGTGAATGGAAGCAGTGATGGAATCTGTGCTGTCTGAGTTCTGGGCCGTGGCCCTATGCCATGCAGTTACTCCCTTCCGGTGCTACCAGCGGCATTGGGAAACACTCCCTTTGTATCAGAGGGGTAGCCGTGTTAGTCTGGATCTGTAAAAGCAACAAAGAATCCTGTGGCACCTTATAGACTAACAGACGTTCTGCAGCATGAGCTTTCGTGGGTGAATACCCACTTCTTCAGATGCACTTCTCTTGCATCTGAAGAAGTGGGTATTCACCCACGAAAGCTCATGCTGCAGAACGTCTGTTAGTCTATAAGGTGCCACAGGATTCTTTGTTACTCCCTTTGTAATCCTTCCATATTTTCTTCTGTCTGTATGACTGCTGTCCTCAGAAGCCTCACAAAAATTAAGTGTTTATCTTGTGAGCCATAGAGCACATAATTGTTGTGGGGTTTTTGGTTTTTATTATTTAAACTTATGTATGTAAAACAGCTTCTGCTTTTGGGGATCCTCACTTCCTCACATTCGATGGGGCTAACATCACATTCAAAGGACAAGGTGAATACACACTGCTAGAGTCCAGTCTGACAACCTTAAGAGTGCAAGGAAGGACACAACCTGCCAGACTTCTAAATGGTAAGTTGGGGAAAGAACAAGCAACGAAGACAAATCATCTTTTGGGTTTGGTTTGGTTTTATGTTTGTTTGAAAGCCAGAACTCTTTCTATCCTCCCTCTTTCCCTTAACCCACTCCTGTCTTCCGCCCTTCCCATCATTCACTCCCCACCCCAAATCAAACTCAAGTGCTCCCTGCAAAACCTACAACTGTTTTGATAATCTAAATACAAGTATGTACATTAAAAACATGTTCCATTTTGTTTGGAACTAAAGAAATGTGGCCCATCATTTCTGAGCACTTTGCTTGAATACTGTATCTCTTCCCCTCCTGTTGGCCATAAGAATTTAAGAATGGCCATAAGAGCAGCCATACTGGGTCAGACCAAAAGTCCATCCAGCCCAGTATCCTGTCTACCGACAGTGACCAATGCCAGGTGTCCCAGAGGTAGTGAACCTAACAGGTAATTATCAAGTGATCTCTCTCCTGCCATCCATCTCCACCCTCTGACAAACAGAGGCTAGGAACACCATTCCTTTACCATCCTGGCCAATAGCCATTAATGGACTTAACCTCCATGAATTTATCTAGTTCTCTTTTAAACTCTGTTCTAGTCCTAGCCTTCACAGCCGCCTCAGGCAAGGAGTTCTACAGGTTGACTGTGCGCTGTGTGAAGAAGAACTTCCTTATATTTGTTTTAAACCTGCTGCCCATTAATTTCATTTGGTGGCCCCTAGTTCTTATGGGAACAAGTAAATAACTTTTCCTTATTCACTTTCTCCACACAACTCATGATTTTATATACCTCTATAATGTCCCCCCTTAGTTTCCTCTTTTCCAAGCTGAAAAGTCCTAGCTTCTTTAATCTCACCTCATATGGGACCTGTTCCAAACCCCTAATCATTTAATTTGCCTTTCTCTGAACCTTTTCTAATGCCTGTTTGTCGTCTTAGATTGTTTGTTCTGGTGGGGGGAGGGGGCACTATTTTTATGCAAGTCTGTAGAGCACGTAGAACATTCTGGGTGCTATTGTAGTAGATTCTGAGATGAATTGCTTAGACCTGGCTCACCCCTCAACCTTGTCAACCATTTTATTTTCTTAACTAATTTTCCATTTCTGCCATGACATCATCCTGGGTTGCTGTATGCTTCACTCACAAGACTGGGCACATATAAGGGACAGGAATTATTCTTCTTGTTGTTATCCCCTGGAATTTGAGATTAGAGTGAGGGATTTTTTAATTTCCTGACTTTTTCAGTGCAATATTGCAATCTCAACATGCTGTTAATGGGTAAGAAGGGAGAGGTTTATATATAATCTATACACATTACAACCCACCCCAAAGAACCATTATTCATATTTATCCTATGTAAACTATGACAGTAAAAATCATAAAATTAACATCTACTTTAGAGGGACTTGGGGCAATGTTTTTAATCGGACTTGTTTTTGTTTGGAAGGCACTGTGGCTAAAGTGACACGTTTGTCTTCAGTGGCCATACAGGAGAATAATTCTGATGTGATTGAGGTACGCAACTCAGAGCACTCTGGGATGTTGGAGGTCCTGTTGAACAAGGAAGTGATTAGTTTCTCTGAGCAAAGCTGGATGGATTTGAAAGGTTAGACATTGATATCAACCTTGAAAAGGGTGGTTATAGTGTTTCTGCTCCAATCACACTTGTATTCCTACAAGGCCCCAGTGTAGTTAAACATCAGCCCAGATGTTTGTTTGCTCCAGCTCCTGCCTTCGTTTCCAGGTTGAATGGTGAATCTAGGTGTGATTCTAGTGATGACATGAGGGGCAAAATAGCTGACATACAGGATCCCAGCAGCTATGCTGGGACACTATCATAGGTAATGGAATTATCTTCCTTATCTGCATTTCCTTAGCCTAACTGGTGCAAGAGGATGACAGGAGAGGCATGGGTCTGAGCAGAAGTGCAGGCACCAGGGTTAAGAATCCCTTCAAAGAAAGTGCTGAGGATTGGGTCAGTACAGCAGCACTTTGGTTGAGATTTTTAAAGGCGCCTAAGGGATTTAGGTGTCCACATCCTATTGAAATCAGAGTTCAGTGCCTAATTCCATTGGGTTTCTTTGCAAATCCCAGCCTGTATTTCTATGGTGCCTCTTCTAAGCAATAGCAGTGACTCCCTCTACATTATGGGTGGCACTTGGTTAGAGTGGCCCAAGCGAAAGGGAAAGAGCTGGTGAAGGGAGAAGCTGATGCATATTATGCTTCTCCATTAAGACACTGTGGTCTAGATTGTGGTATTTAGCCACTGGCCCACACTGGAAGTAATGCCACTCCACCCCAGGGTGTGTAATGGCAGGGTAGTGCCTCAGGAGGCACAGCCCTTCCCTGAGCTCCCCGAAATGCAGGGAAGAATGCACATGGTTGCACTATCCAAAAGGCTGGTGTAGTTCCCCTGTTAGTGGAGATGTGGATGGGGCCGTAGCCCAACTCCTCCCCTTCCTCCCCATTCTTTCAGGTGATTTGTGTCCCCAGGGGTACGTGGAGAAACAGATCGTGACTTTCCCTAGCCCCTCTGTCAGGGGTAAGTGGAATAAAAGCTCCTTACTCCCCTTCCTTCCATTCCTTTGCCTATTAGGTCAGGGTCAATTTAGCCTGTGAAAATATAATGGCTAGCTAACTTTTTTCTCTCTCTCACATGGATTCTCACAATATGCCACATGGTAACATTCAATTATTCCTCTTCAAAAATAGAGCATGGAAATGTGCACTGAGTGCATTTATGTGACTGCAGTATGACTGGCATTATGATCACTTGATTCTCTATGAAAGCTGTTAATAGCAGTCTAAATATGAGTGGAAGTTTAATGGGAAACTTGCAGTTTTCCCTCAGTCAGGGAACCTTTATGTGGCCACTATATTGTGAAGTATGTGTCATGTATCATCACATGTTTTCTCTCTTTGTTATAGGCCTCTTTCTCTATTCCACAGCTGATCAGAACATCACCGTGATGTTCTCTTCTGGGGCTGGTATGGAACTAAGAGGAAGGGGAGGATTTCTGAGCCTGACAGTCCTGTTGCCAGTGGAGTTTCACAATCACACACAGGGTCTCTTGGGGGTAATGAATGATAATCCAAGGGATGAGTATACCTTCAAAAATGGGACAACCATGTCATCTGATGCCAGCCCTCTGCAGTTGTTTGAGTTTGGAGCTGACTGTAAGTAATTTCCTGGCCCATTACTCCATTCTCAGGTTTACATGAAATAGCTTCAGAAAATCAAAACCACTTATTATTTGCAGCATAGAAAATTAAGCCATCTTCAAAGAGAACAAATCCATTTTGAGCAGCCTGTAGTAGAGAGGTAGGGCCTCCTGTACTCCCGTGGGTGAAGTTCACATTCACATGTGTTGGGCCCAGAGCCAAGAAGGTAAGGCCTCCTACACTTTCTTTATCACAGAATGGAGCTTGTAATGCATTTTTGATATCTTAGCTTTTCAAAGTTCTCTGTTGGGTGTCCAACTGGAGCCAGCATGAAGTGACTGAAAAGTCACAATAGTGCTGTGATCTCCAGGATACATGTGTTGTTTCTATTCAGATATATAGTCTTCTGAGAGAGTTTTAGCAAGCATGGACATTTGTGCTAACTGCCAAACTCCTGGACAGAAAACAGGCAGTTTATGCTAGGTAAGAAAGTGTGAGAGAGGCTGTTTTCATCTAACTTCAAATAATCTGCCACATACCTCCAACATGCAAAATTAGGCTGCTTTAAATTTCTCTAAAGATTGATCAGGGGCAAAACGGTGGTGTACACCTCCCCCCCCCCCTCCTTTGCCATCCATCAGTTCCTGTATCAAGCACAGCTCAGCCAGATTCCAGCACTGAACCCACAGTGAACAGTCCCTACCTCAACAAGCTTCCAATATAAAATGCAAAAATTAAGACGAGGGACACCCAGGAAGCACAAGATCAGGAATGACTGCAAGGAAGGTTTTGGTTTGTTTGTTTTTTAATGTTTGGATTGTTCTAACATATTTTCAGGATATCATCATGTTGTCACTAGGTATCTAATAACCTGTGCAATAATTTCTTTGGGAAAATGGTAGGAACATCAACTTTTTAAAAATTGGACTGACCCAAACTAGTCTAGGTGCTATGGTAATACAGATAATTATAATAATAAATGTACAAAAGAGAATAATCCTGTATTGGAATGGAGAGGGACTAGATGGGATGTAACAGGTCTATGCCGTCTCTAAATTTTTGATCTATGAAATTTGTAGCACAATTTATGGTGCTAGTCTGGGAAGGTGGGTAGCAGTGTTTGCAGAAGCATGTCAAATGTACATGTGAATCTCTGGTTGATATAGGCTCAGACTCTCCACCAAGAACTAATTACTGAACATGAACATTTCTGAGTAATTATTCAGCTATTTTTTTAAATACAAATGATAGGGTTTTTGCCACTCTCCAATAGCTTGACTACTGAAAAGATTTGCCTTAAACTTCCTTCAAAATATATATTCTGGGATCAATATCAAGCCTAGAAAATTTCAGTCCCAAAGAAGAATTTTTCCTAATGATAATGCACATAGGAAGTGTTGAAAGAAAGGGACTCGATAAACTTAACTACAGTGCCTGTTATCAGTGGACTAATTATACATTTACATAACATAAAATGAGATAGAAGAACCAATTTTTAAAGCTCTGGCAGCAGTTCCATTATCAGTCTCAACCTTGCATATTTGAAACTGCATTGTGTTTAACTTATGCTGAGATAGTACCTTTGGGAATAAGGGAATGCACATTCCAAATTATATTGGTTGTGAACATAGGCATAGACATCTCTCTGTTTGTTTCTTCAGGGGCTGTCAAAAATGAAACTTCCCTCTTTACTTATGACACCCAGTTCTTATTGAACAACTTCTTCTATGTGGCAAAGCACAACTCTGCCTTCATACCAGTGTTTTCTCCTTATGAAGACCCTGCTGACATCCTGGTGAAGGAGATGACCCTGCTCTGTGATTCTGACCCTTTCTGCAGGTTTGATGTCCTTACAACCAGAAGTCTCAAGGTGGGAAATTCCACCAGAGTATCCCATCAGAATCACAAGTGGCTGGTGGAGAGTCTACAGCCAGGTGAGGCAGTGTTAATCAGGGCAGTGCATAGGGGTGAGAGCACTCCATTAGTTAACACCACAGCATTCTGTGCAGGGTTTCAGAATATTAATCATCACTTGGACAACTACATATGAGTTTGAGGATTTAAGTGTAGTGATGATTTCACCAGGGGAAATTTCTATCTGTTGTACCAAGACCCTCAGTGCATTGAGTGAAAACCTGAACAGGTACAAAGTAAATTGATTTACAGCCTCTGAACTCTTCCTCCATCATGAGCCCCACCTTCACTTGTCTTCCCTGAAGGAAAAAAGACCTCTCCCTAGAAAAAAATACCAGAAAACGATGAAGTGTGTGTGATGGTTCTTGGGGTGCCCAGCACTGAGTCACTAACCTACTTGCCTCCACCAAGAGGGAGAATTGCTTTGCTTATCTGGGTGTTAGCTCCTACTCAAACAATTTCCTCTAGCCTATGCCATCCCTTACTTTGTCTTGCAGGTTAACCCCAGTCTCTGAGACCCTTTGACATGTCCCCTGTGGTATTCAGCCCTTTATAGACTGAACACTCACAGAATTACCAGGTCAGCTGTCTTCAAAGGAACAGGATATACACCAGCTTTGATTATTCAACTTAGTGCTGTGGTGTTATATGAGAAGCTGATCCTGAGTTATCTTTATAGTGAAAATAATCATAAGTTTTATTATCAAAAACAAAGATTTAAGAGCTTGTGAGTAAGAATAATGGAAACAGGTTACGTGTAAAACAAAATCAACACTTTCTAGAGAATAAAACTTAATTTAGCAGGCAAACCTTTAGTCTAAGGAAGTTTCTCACCCCAGCTATCTTTTGCAGCATTCCAACCAAGCCTGGTTGATATCCCATTTTCATTAATATAAACATACAGTCTGTTTATTTCCTCAAGTACAGGTTAAAAGGGTGTCTTTTTTGCCTTCATCTTTTATTTCCCAAAGTTCATTGTTTCCCCCAGAGACAGGGCAATCTTCTGTGGGTCAGCCTGTGGTGTCTTGACTTCCCATTCCCCTGTTGATTTTGCATGTAAATGGGACTTCCATTGTGCCAGTTTACATTAGTTAAAATTACATTTTGACAGACAACACACCTTATCTCCTGTCTGGAAGAAACCTATTTTTCTCTTTGGTGACAGACGTTTAAACATATTTTCTGAATATATGCACAACTCCTTAAATATCATCCATACATTCATCTCATGATGATAATGAGGATGAGATCATCCTCATGAGATTATGAGGATGAGACTTCACATGAGATCATTTATGGATAAATACCATGCGTGCTAGGAGTAGTGAGTTTGTCAGGCCTGTTGTTTGTCAGGCTGTTACACAACAGTGAACCCTTTGCTAGTTGGTACTCAGGGATTCTTAGTCATAGTGAGCCACCGATATGCTCCCCACCCTTCCCCTTTTAGCTCCTGTTCTCATCTCTGCGCTTTCTTGTGTTGCCAGTTCTTGTGGGATGGCCTTTGTTGGGTCCCAGGATCAGAGACTGCACGCAAAGTATGCAATAGCCTCCTTGTCAGACCTCAGCTTATTTATACAACAAGAAGTCCCTGAAATACTACAGGAAATTCAAACAATATGGGATTTGGGTTAGCCCTATCATGTCCTGAGTATCTGAGCCCTCTTAACCTTTATAGTCAGCTCCTTTGAGAGAGCACACTCTAGTCCAGGGGTAGGCAACCTATGGCATGCAAGCTGATTTTCAATGGCACTCACACTGCCCAGGTCCTGGCCACCAGTCCAGGGGGGGCTCTGCATATTAATTTAATTTGAAATAAAGCTTCTTAAACATTTTAAAAACCTTATTTACTTTACATACAACAATAGTTTAGTTATATATTATAGACTTATAGAAAGAGACCTTCAAAAAATGTTAAAATGTATTACTGGTACGTGAAACCTAAAATTAGAGTGAATAAATGAAGACTCGGCACATCACTTCTGAAAGGTTGCCAACCCCTGCTCTAGTCTGATCAGTGCTGAGGAAACCATCTCTTGAGGCAAGTAACCCCAACAGTAAACACTGTGTCTCTAAACTCCTTTTCCTGAGCCAGGTGAGCAAGAAGTTGATGAAGAACCATCCATAAGTCTCCAGCTACACCTCATGTCCACCAAGATCCTGCACCCTTCCCAGTCCGATTTTAGACCAGTATCTGGCGGAGAGAGTGTTGGTTGTGCAAGTAGTTGATCTCCTGGCAGAGTACAAACCTCCATAATCCTATCTCTGAATCCCTCAGCAACATTTAACACAGTTTACCTGGAGATACTACTGGGAGTCCCCAGAAACATGACAGGAGTAAGCAAAAATGTCTGGAATTGGTTCACAATCTGCCTCTCAGAACAGTCCCAAACGGTTGCGTTGAGCAACTGCAACTACATTTGTGAAGTTCAAGGTTTGGTGCTCTCTCCCACCCTACTTATTATGGCCTCAATTCTGAAAAGCACTTAAACATGAACTTAGGTACTTTCCTGAATTGGGGAATCTGGGTAACCCCAGCAAAGTAGATTGTGAGATACCATGTCCTCTAATGCCACTAGTACATAGCTGACACCCTTCTTTCCATCATACCACATATTCAGAGAACAGTCTTCCAGCAGTTCAAATGCCTAAGCAAGATCAGTGCATAGATCAAAAAAATAGCTGGCTGAAGCTAAACCTTGCAAAAAAGAAATGAAAAGTGGAAGTGCCAAGCTTTTAATCTTTATAACACTCAATGGGCTATGCCTGGCTACCTCAACAATCATGTCTTGCTCAAATTATTGGACAAGGGTGAGGCTCATGAAAGCCGGAGAGAGTTTTCTCAGCAGACTGGCTCACAACTGAGAAGGTCCCCTCCTCAAGAAATTAGAAGGACCACAAAATTAAGGATAAACATGTAAGACTCATCACTGTGCCAACAATATTAATAAAATACACCTTTCCCTCTCCTCTGGCGGAAGAGAGGCAAATATGGACATGCGGTAGCCAAAGTTCCTTTGCCAATCTGCAAGGGCCCTGTGACAAAGTGCAGGGACACCATGTAATTAGCTTCATAATGTTCTCAGAGTAGATGCAGCCATGTATTCCACTTAGGTATGTGTGCATGCCTAGCATGCTGGAGCTGGAGAATTTTGCCTAGCCTTGTAGGAGGTAGTTGTCACACCTCATGCTCACAGCCACTCCCCTGGCTAAATGAGGCAGCACAGCCAGTGTCTTATGCTATTGTTTATGTTTAGTTAGTACCCTTAGTATTAGTGTGAGTTAGATTTAGTTAAGTATTTCCTAGGTAATACCCTCACTGGAGTTTAAACATTGTCTGTCATATGGGGGAGCAATCCCCAACAATGATCCCCACACACGGTCCTTCATGTGCCTGGGCGAGGCCTATGTCCAAGAGTGGTGGTCAATTTGCAAATTGTTCACAAAATGGACTCTGGTGGCCAGGGACCTTCACTTAAAGCAGTGTCTGCTTTGATACTGAGGCCTGCATCAGATCAGAGCTTACCCTAGGGTTCTGCAAGTGCTGCAGTTTCGCATTCTGGAGCCAGTGCCTCTCTGAAGAGGCAGAGGAGCTGCTCCCCGTTGAGTGTACTGAGGAAAAGGTTTCATGCACCAAGGGCAAGTCATGCCTGACTAACCTAATTGTCTTCTATGATGAGATAACCGGCTCTGTGGATGAGGGGAAAGCAGTGGATGTGTTATTCAAAGCTTTTGATATGGTCTCCCACAGTATTCTTGCCAGCAAGTTAAAGTATGGGCTGGATGAATGGACTATAAGGTGGATAGAAAGCTGACTAGATCATCGGGCTCAATCGGTAGTGATCAATGGTTCCATGTCTAGTTGGCAGACGGTATCAAGCGGAGTGCCCCAAGTTTGCAGATGACACTAAACTGGGAGGCGTGGTAGATATGCTGGAGGGTAGAGATAGGATACAGGGGGGCCTAGACAAATTAGAGGATTGGGCCAAAAGAAATCTGATGAGGTTCAACAAGGACAAGTGCAGAGTCCTGCACTTAGGACGGAAGAATCCTATGCACTGCTATAGACTAGGGACCGAATGGCTGGGCAGCAGTTCTACAGAAAAGGACCTAGGGGTTACAGTGGAGGAGAAGCTGGATATGAGTTGACAGTTTGCCCTTGTTGCCAAGAAGGCTAATGGTATTTTGGGTGTATAAGTGGGGTCATTGCCAGCAGATCAAGGGAAGTGATCGTTCCCCTCTATTGGCATTGGTGAGGCCTCATCTGGAGTACTGTGTCCATTTTGGGCCCCACACTACAAGAAGGATGTTGAAAAATTGGAATGAGTCCAGTGGAGGGCAACAAAAATGGTTAGGAGACTTATGAGGAGAGGCTGAGGGAACTGGGATTATTTAGTCTGCAGAAGAGAAGAATGAGAGGGGATTTAATAGCTGCTTTCAACTACCCTTCTCCAAAGAGGGTGGCTCTAGACTGTTCTCAGTGGTAGCAATGACAGAAGTAGTAGTAATGGTCTCGAGATGCAGTGGGGGAGATTTAGGTTGGATATCAGGAAAAAAAAATTCATTAGTAGGGTGATGAAGCACTGGAATGGGCAAGCAGTCTGTTCGCAAACAAACTCTAAGTGGATAAAATCCTGTAACGGCACAGCACATGAAATAGCTTTGACTACACCTCCTCAGCAGGTGCAAGCTCATTCCATGAGAGCGCAGGCTACGTTAATAGCGTTACTAAGTGACGTCTCAATATTGGATATTGAAAGGCTGCCACGTGATCCTTGATACATACATTTGAGAACCATTAAGCTATTATCGCATCATCCAGAGCTGATGCAAACTTTGGGAAAGTGGTCCTGCAATCCTTGTTTAGATAGACTCTGAGTCCCATTGTCTGTGGATACTGCTTGTGAGTCACCTAGTGAAATAAATGGCTTCATCTACTCTAAGAAATGGTTACTTACTGTAACTGTGATTCTTTGAGATGTGATGCAAATGTGTATTCCACAACCCACCCTCCATCCTCTGCATTGGGGTTTAATCTCCATGCATTCATTGTGAAGATACTGAGGGGGGGGGGAAAGGCAGTGTTGCCTCATACAGACGGGTGGGGCTATGAGCACAAGACCTAAGCACTGCCTCCTACAGGTACTGTTACACAAAATTCTCTGTCTTCGGTGCACTGAGCACACACATACCTACATGGAATATATATCTGTATCCTATCGTGAAGACCCACAGTTATAGTAAGTAACCGTTTCCTCACAAAGGACCAAGTAGAGCCCCAGTCTCCTTACAGTATGGCCTAGGGCGCTCTGACCAATTAGGGTTCATATTTGCTTTTCTCCCTCTTGACAACTGCAACTAGTTCAGTCACGTTTTGGCAGCATTAATGGAGACAAAGTTAAAAATTGTCAGCAAAGAAGATACCTACATATGTAATTTAAACTTTTGTCTTCATTAAGTAACAATACATTTGCCAAAAACAGGCTTTCAAGTCCCCAAATAAAGAGAATTTAATTTAAACATAATCACAATTTTGTCCACCATAGTTTCTCTCACTCCTGCTGTTACTGCTTCTGAAGTCCAGAAACTCTTGTTCAGTAATAGAATACGATAATTTTTAAAATGTGTTCTTGTATCTTCTGTGTATAAGATAGTTTTGTTATACATTGTCTCTCTTTAGAGCTGTAAAAACAAAGAAAGAAGAGGCAACATAGTAAATCAGCTCATTTGCAGCTTAAAAAAGGGGGGGGGGTTAGATCTCTATTGTAGAAACAATAGAAGAATTGTAGAAACAGATTGTGAAGGGTCATGTGATACCCGGAGCTTCCTTTTCAAACTTGGATTATGTGAGTTCTAGTTTACATAATGAAAAGAATAAAAAATAAATGCACAGTAATAGATACCAGCCTCCAGAATTTGGGATCAGAAGTATTTGCCTGGCAAATACTGAATTATGATGATGTTCCACAACCTTGTTGTCAGAAAATACCCACGATCCACTGAAGATCAATGGGGTTGTGGGTGTGACTATCAATGGAACTACTCACCTGCTTCATCTTAACTTAAGGTTGATCATGCTAGTTTATTGCTCCCATTTGTTAGCTCTGCTAGACTAAAAAAAAAATCTTTTACTCTTTTTTAATTATATTAAAATCATCATGCAATTCCCTGGACTAGCTGTGCCAGTCAAACTAGAAGACTTTCACCAGATAGCTGTTATCTCCTTTTCTTTAGTGGTCTGTTGTGGCTGGTTGGATCACCCCACCAATGGGAAAAAAGAAGGGACTAACTATCTGTTGGCCTCAACCATCCGATTTAGCTGCAATCAAGGATACAGGCTTGCTGGATCAGAAGAACGAACCTGCCAGTTGACTGGGGTTTGGACAGGAGACACAACCAGCTGTTTGCCAGGAACAGGTATCTGTGGGTGTGGATGTGGGTTTTTTTCCTCAATATCACAAATTTTAATTACAAATTGTTTACGTAAACATGGCCATTTCAGCAATGGCAAGTGCTGAAAACCAAAGCACCAACTTTTCTCTTGAAAAGATGTTGAATACAAAAAAAAAACTGATCTGCTACAAAGACTGGTATTTAAATCTGGAGAGCAGTCAGTTATCTATCTACTCTGACTTAATGTATTGTAATCTAATATAGATTTTTATTCCATGCTCATCTCTTTTGGCATCTATTTTTTTTTAAGCCACACATGAGTTGGGCTACATACTTAATTTCTTATGGCCTTTTGCCCAAAAGAACTGATAGTTTACTGATCTCCATCTTGGAAGAGAAGATTCAAGGTCTGGAGAAACGAATAACAACCCTCCGTTCCATAAAAGAAAATGAGGATTTCCTGGATAGACGTCAGGATCAGCTTCAGCAGGCACAATGTTCTGAAGATTCAGAGCAGGCTATGCAGCGGGGACAGAAGGCCAGCGAGGATAAGTGGCGGTATGTGACTTCCAGAAGGGGAAAGAGTACCAGAAACATCCATGTACCAGAAACACAGATACAGGTGAGCAACCGTTTTCATGTTCTCTCCACAGGTACTAATGTGGAGAGTGGACTATATGATACATCTGAGGGAAGGGAGCAGAAGGAGACTCCACTGATTGGAAGGCATGAGATGCACCGTCCTAGAGATGGGGGTTCCACGACCACCACTCCCAGGAGGAGGAGGGTGGTGGTGGTCGGGGACTCTCTCCTCAGGGGGACTGAGTCATCTATCTGCCGCCCTGACCGGGAAAACCGAGAGGTGTGCTGCTTGCCAGGGGCTAGGATCCACGATGTGACGGAGAGACTGCCGAGACTCATCAAGCCCTCAGATCGCTACCCCTTCCTGCTTCTCCACGTGGGCACCAATGATACTGCCAAGAATGACCTTGAGCGCATCACTGCAGACTACGTGGCTCTGGGAAGAAGGATAAAGGAGTTTGAGGCGCAAGTGGTGTTCTTGTCTATCCTCCCTGTGGCAGGAAAAGGCCTGGGTAGAGACCGTCAAATCGTGGAAATCAACGAATGGCTACGCAGATGGTGTCTGAGAGAAGGGTTTGGATTCTTTGACCATGGGATGGTTTTCCAAGAAGAAGGATTGCTAGGCAGAGACGGGCTCCACCTCACGAAGAGAGGGAAGAGCATCTTTGCAAGCAGGCTGGCTAACCTAGTGAGGAGGGCTTTAAACTAGGTTCACCGGGGGAAGGAGACCAAAGCCCTGAGGTAAGTGGGGAAGTGGGATTCCAGGAGGAAGCACAAGCAGGAAACTGCAAGAGGGGAGGACTCCTGTCTCAGACCGAGAAAGCGGGACAATCAGCAAGTTATCTTAAGTGCCTATACACAAATGCAAGAAGCCTGGGGAACAAGCAGGGAGAACTAGAAGTCCTGGCACAGTCAAGGAACTATGATGTAATTGGAATAACTGAGACTTGGTGGGATAACTCACATGATTGGAGTACTGTCATGGATGGATATAAACTGTTCAGGAAGGACAGGCAGGGCAGAAAAGGTGGGGGAGTTGCGTTGTATGTAAGAGAGCAGTATGACTGCTCAGAGCTCCAGTATGAAACTGCAGAAAAACCTGAGAGTCTCTGGATTAAATTTAGAAGTATGAACAACAAGGGTGATGTCGTGGTGGGAGTCTGCTATAGATCACCAGACCAGGGGGATGAGGTGGACGAGGCTTTCTTCCGGCAACTAGCAGAAGTTGCTAGATCACAGGCCCTGGTTCTCATGGGTGACTTTAATCACCCCGATATCTGCTGGGAGAGCAATACAGCAGTGCACAGGCAATCCAGGAAGTTTCTGGAAAGTGTAGGGGACAATTTCCTGGTGCAAGTGCTGGAGGAACCAACTAGGGGAAAAGCTCTTCTTGACCTGTTGCTTATAAACAGGGAAGAAATAGTAGAGGAAGCAATAGTGGATGGGAACCTGGGAGGCAGTGACCATGAGATGGTAGAGTTCAGGATCCTGACACAAGGAAGAAAGGAAAGCAGTAGAACAGAGACCCTGGACTTCGACTCCCTCAGGGAACTGATGGGCAAGGAAAGGAGTCGAGGGAAGCTAGCTGTATTTTAAAGAAACCTTATTGAGGTTGCAGGAACAAACCATCCCGATGTGTAGGAAGAAAAGTAAATATGGCAGGCGACCAGCTTGGCTCAACAGTGAAATCCTTGCTTGTCTTAAACACAAAAAAACAGCTTACAAGAAGTGGAAGATTGGCCAAATAACCAGGGAGGAGTATAAAAGTATTGCTCAGGCATGCAGGAGTGAAATTAGGAAGGCCAAATCATGCTTGGAGTTGCAGCTAGCCGGAGATGTTAGGAGTAACAAGAAGGGTTTCTTCAGATATGTTAGCAACAAGAAGAAAGTCAAGGAAAGTATGGGCCCCTTGCTGAATGAGGGAGGGAACCTAGTGACAGAGGATGTGGAGAAAGCTAGTGTACTCAATGCTTTTTTTGCCTCTGTCTTCACAGACAAGGTCAGCTCCCAGACAGCTGCACTCTGCAGCACGGTATCGGGAGGAGGTGACCAGCTCTCTGTGGGGAAGGAAGTAGTTCGGGACTATTTAGAAAAGCTGGACGAGCACAAGTCCATGGGGCCGGATGCACTGCATCCGAGGGTGCTAAAGGAGTTGGCGATTGAGAGTGCAGAGCCATTGGCCATTATCTTTGAAAAATCATGGCGATCGGGGGAGGTCCCGGACGACTGGAAAAAAGCTAATGTAGTGCCCATCTTTAAAAAGGAAGAAGGAAGATCCAGGAACTACAGGCAGTCAGTCTCACCTCAGTCCCTGGAAAAAAAATGGAACAGGTCCTCAAGGAATCAATCATCTGAACCAAAAGGAGGAAAGTGATCAGATCAGGAAGATTCAGATTTCACCAGTCAAGCCATGCCATGCTAAACCTAATTGCCTTGCCTTGAATGAATAAGATAACCGGCTCTGTGGATGAGGGAAAGCAGTGGGACTTGCTTTTTCTGGACTTTGGCAACAGTCTCCCACAGTATTCTTGCCAGCAAGTTAAAGAGGTATGGGCTGGATGAATGGACGGTAAGTGGATAGAAAACTGGCTAGATGGTCGGGCTCAACGGGTAGTGATCATAGGTTCCATGTCTAGTTGGCAGCCGGTATCAAGTGGGGTGCCCCAAGGGTTGGTGCGAGGGGCCGGTTTTATTCAATACCTTCATTAACGATCTGGAGGATGGTGTGGACTGCACCCTTAGCAAGTTTGCAGATGACACTAAACTGGGAGGAGTGGTTGATACGCTGGAGGATAGGGATAGGATATAGAGGGACCTAGACAAATTAGAGGATTGGGCCAAAAGAAATATGATGAGGTTCAACAAGGACAAGTGCAGAGTCCTGCATTTAGGACGGAAGAATCCCATGCACTGCTACAGACTAGGGACCGAATGGCTGGGCAGCAGTTCTGCAGAAAAGGACCTAGGGGTTACGGTGGACAAAAAGCTGAATATGAGTCAACAGTGTGCCCTTGTTGCCAAGAAGGCTAATGCCATTTTGGGTTGTATAAGTAGGGGCATTTCCAGCAGATCAAGGGATGTGATCATTCCCCTCTATTCAGCACTGGTGAGGCCTCATCTGGAGTACTGTGTCCAGTTTTGGGCCCCACACTACAAGAAGGATGTGGAGAAATTGGAGAGAGTCCAGCGGAGGGCAACAAAAATGATTAGGGGGCTGGAACACATGACTTATGAGGAGAGGCTGAGGGAACTGGGATTGTTTAGCCTGCAGAAGAGAAGAATGAGGGGGGATTTGATAGCTTCTTTCAACTACCTGAAAGGGGGTTCCAAAGAGGATGGATCTAGACTGTTCAGTGGTAGAAGATGACAGAACAAGGAGTAATGGTCTCAAGTTGCAGAGTGGGAGGTTTAGGTTGGACATTAGGGAAAACTTTCTCACTAAGAGGGTGGTGAAGCACTGAAATGGGTTACCTAGGGAGGTAGTAGAATCTCCTTCCTTAGAGGTTTTTAAGGTCAGGCTTGACGAAGCCCTGGCTGGGATAATTTAGTTGGGTTTGGTCCTGCTTTGAGCAGGGGGTTGGACTAGATACCTCCTGAGGTACCTTCCAACCCTGAGATTCTATGATTCTCTTACAGCATCCAGTCAAGAAGTTCTCAGACTCATTCTTACTAAAGTTAATAGCATAGTGAAAAAAATGTGATTATGTAATTAAAGAGTGTTGCATAGTACATATGCATAAGGGGAAGAATTAAAGTTGCACAAGGAACCTTAATATAGCATTTCCTAGTTTTTAAGTACACCTCTACCCCGATATAACGCGACCCGATATATCACGAATCCGCATATAACACGGTAAAGCAGCACTCCAGGGGGGTGGGGCATGGCTGCACACTCCGGTGGTTCAAAGCAAGTTCGATATAACGCGGTTTCACCTATAACACGGTAAAAATTTTTTGGCTCTCAAGAACAGCGTTCTATCAGGGTCGAGGTGTAATTTATTTTACAACTGTAATGTTCTTATAACAGGATTTTTTAAAATTAAACATATTTAGATTCCAGATCAAGTTGTTATGGACTGGGATGTAGGCAGTCCGGCCTAGTAGTCAGAGCAGGAGTCAGGTCTAGTGGGTGGAGCAGGCACTTAGATTGGGAACAAAGCCAAAAGTCAACACCAGAATCAACTGCCAGTTACCAGAACCAGGAATTGAAGCTGATGGTCAGAGCTGAGGTCAGCTACCAAATGCCAGAGCCAGGGTCAGAAATTGGAGGCTGGGATCAGAACTAGGGCTGGTAACTGATGATTGGAGGCTAGAGGTGTAAGAGCAGGAACTGGAGGAGAGGCAAGGCTCAAGCATGGAGCAGGAACACAGTGGGAACAGGAGCGAAGGCAGGGGTCAAGCAGGAACCAGGAACAGAGCATGAATCGGGAACAGGGTGGGGTGCAGGAGGCAGGCACAAGAAGGTCCAATGCAGCCATAACAGGAAATCACCCTATTGCTTGGACAATCTTCCTATGCCTCCTTCTGGCTTAAATAACATAGTTGGGCCAATCAGTGGAGCTGGGCAATCCTCCAGTCAGGGCTCCTGTGCGTGGTGCCTGGGCTAAGACTGTCGTCCTAATAACTCCTTGGCCCATTGTGCTTCAGTAAATATTGGGTGCAGGCCAGGATGTGGCAGCTGCCTTTGGGGACTCCCAAGCCTGGGTTCAAGGCCTAGAACATCCCATGCATTCAGAGTGTTAAGGGTCTTCAAAACCAGATGAAGGTATGGTCCCTGACCGTTGGTTATCCATAGCTGTCTTATGACTAATTTAGACTTTAAATTCTTTTGCAGCAGGAAGCCATCATTTATCTGTAAAGTGCTATGATTTATAAATGCAATTTATATTATCATAATACAGAAACAGATAATTTGACTAATTTTATTCTCTCTCACTCATCCTCTTCATATGTCACTTCTGTTAGATTTTGAGCTCTTGAGGATAGGAACTGTAGATGAAATCCTGGCACTGCTGAAGTCAGTGGGAATTTAGTCTTCTCTGTACTCCTATTCTATCTCTCCCTACTTATCCAGGATCAGCCTCCTCCATTCCTTTGCACATTTTCAACAGTTGGCATAACAGCCTTCTCCTAAGCATCTCCTGCCATCTGTAACAGCCTCTCTGTGCCTCATTAGTACTTCATGTGTTTTCAGATCTCATCTTAAAACTCCTGTCTGCCTTTGCCTATGCCTGTTAGTGTCTGAGCAAAACTATAGGCAATCATGTGCCTATATTGAGTATGCTGTTACCATAGTTGCATAAGCAAATTGGGCATCAGCATGGGCAGATCATCAAATAATTAGTTTGCATAAATGTTTGCTAGTTGTGCATGCAGTCTGCATCTGAGCAAATATTTTTGCATATGGCCCCATCTTCTGGGCCCTAATTTTTCTTCCTTCCTCATTTTGGCCTTATGATTAAATGCTTTAGTTTATATACCATACAATATCTTTACATAATTGGTTTCTGCCATTTAAACCAAGTATTATCTATTATCTTGTACTTAATTCTTTAAAGTGCTTTTGGACAGCTGGACAAACACATGTACAACACTGCAAACAAATTTCAAGTAGGTTATATTGTACTTGTAAATAGAACATACTTTAAATTTCCACAAGATGGCACTGTTTCAGACCAGTGTAATATCACAAGGTGGCACATTATGTTTTGATAAGTTATTTGTAATGCTGAGTGCATAATGTCTTTCAATTTTGTGCTTGTTTGTTTGTTTGTTTTGTTAATCATCTGGAAGCAGCTTACACCTATATTCAATTTAGCTCAATCTCCTTCCCCAGGAACATGAGCTCTGTGCCTGTCTATACACAAAAGTTGTCCTGCTTTGACTATCCCAGTCCTAGTTAAAGTGGTACAGCCCCACTCCGGTGGCTACAGTTATGCTGGTATAGTGGTGCTTCTACTGGAATAGCTAGTCCCATACTGGAGGGGGAATAAGCATCTGGGTATATGGCCCCTTTATCCCAGCATCACTGCACTCATACTAAGAGTGGTACCGGTGTAAGTACATTGGTAAAAATAATCCCTGTGACCCATGCAGTTACACCAGGACAAACACTATGTGTTAGAGCAGGGAAGGGATACTCTGAGCACTTTTTGTTAGTGTAGCCCTATTGGATAGACTTAGTCCTACTCCTGGCTTTGCCACTGGCCTGCTGGGTGACCTTGGGCAAGTCAGGTCCCTGCTCTGTGCCTCAGTTTCCCCATCTGTAAAATGGGGATAACAATGGTATAAAGTACATGACAAGAGCTAGGTAGTCATATTATACTGACATAAGAGTGTCTCCATGGGATTGTACCATCTGAGTAGATGGGTTTAAATTCAGATCAACTGCAAACATTTTCCGACCATGGACCAGGACTGAGTTATAGGATGTTAAAGTGACTATTTCCCTTCTGCCCCTTGAGCTTCTGCAGGAATTATTGGCATTTCCAGAATTAGTGAAGATTCTCAGTCTGGGCTCACACTACCATCAGATGCTATTTTGGAAACCCCTGGGAGCTGCCAGAGGAGTTGGATCAGAGCAGGAGGGGAGAGAGCCAAGCTTCCCCTTTCTCCAGTGTCTCATCTCCCCTGGGAGAACCACATGGGGCAGGATTCCCACCTCTCGGGGATGAGGAAGAGAGATAACTGGGTCAGGTTCCCCAACCATCCTTTGAAGTTAGCACATTTCCCCTCAGGGATAAGGAGTATGGGGAACAAGCAGGATGAAATGGAAGTCATGGTATATGAAGAAAATTATGACTTAATTGGCATAACAGAGATTTGGTGGAACAACTTCCATGACTGGAGTACCAGCACTGAGGGATATAGCTTATTCCAAAAGGATAGGTATGGGGAAAAAAGGAGGAGGAGGTGTGCTGTGCATGAAGAACATATACGCTAGTTCTCCAGGTCCAAGGGGAAGTGAGTTGCAGACCTACTGAGTCTCTGGGTGAGGGTAACAAGGGTAAAGAACAGTAGCAATGTTATGATGGGGATCTATTATAGACCACCAAATCAGGAAGAGGAAATGGACGAGTCATTCTACAAACAGGTAACAAGATTAGCTAACATACATAAGCTAGTATTAATGGAGGATTTTAAATTTCCCTGATATCTGTTGGAAGACTATTGCAGCAAAACATAATACATCCTGCAAATTCTTAGTGTGTGTAGGGGACAGCTTTCTGATTCAGAAAGTTGAGGAAACAACTAGGGGGTTGTCCAGTTAGGATCTGGTTTTGACCAGGAGGGATGAGTTAGTTGTGAACATGAAGGTGGTCAGGAACTTGGGACTCAGAGAAATAGTAGGCAAGGTCCCATGGAAAGATCAATTAGGAACAAAAGGAGTCAGAGAGCTGACAGTGTATTCCTAGAGGCCCAACATCAAGCTATTCCGACACAGAGAAAAGAATAGACACAGGAGACCTTTGTGGCTTGCACAAGGAGCTTTTTAGCTATCTAAAACCCAAAAGGGACACATACAAGAGATGGAAGGAGGGGCATGGCACCAAAGAAGTATACACAGCAATAGTGCAAGTGTGTAGGGACAAAATCAGGAAAGCCCAGGCAAAGAATGAGTTACAGTTGGCAAGAAATGTTAGAGACAACAGGAAGGGGTTCTTAAAACATTTCAGACAAAAAAGGAAGATCAAGGGTGGTGTGGTGCCACTGCTCAATGGAGAAGGTGAGCTGGTAATGGAAGATGATAGGAAAGCCGAGTTGCTCAATGCCTACTTTGCTTCAGTCATTGCTCAAAAAATAACATGCAACAGGACAACTAGCAAAGTTACCAGAGACAATAAAGGGGAAGGGATGCAGATTGGGATAAATCAAGAAAACACCAGAGATCTTCTCATCAGTTTGAATGAATTCAGATCAGCAGGGCCTGATGCTATTCATCCAAGGGTACTGTAGAAATTAGATGAAAAAAACCCTGAGCCACTGGCAATATTTACAAATGCATGGATGACCGGAGAGGTCCCAGAATACTGGAGAAAGGTTAACGTAGAACACACCTCCTATAGTTTATGGATGCAATCTTATACTGATTGTTAACAAAGGCTAATCTCAGCAGTGACACTATGCTGTAAGGAGTGAAACTAGAGAGACTAGGACAGGGGTCGGCAACCTTTCAGAAGTGCTGTGCCGAGTCTTCATTTATTCACTCTAATTTAAGGTTTCGCGTGCCAGTAATACATTTTAACATTTTTAGAAGGTCTTTCTCTAAGTCTATAATATATAACTAAACTATTGTTGTATGTAAAGTAAATAAGGTTTTTTAAAATGTTTAAGAAGCTTCTTTTAAAATTAAATTAAAATGCAGAGCCCCCTCCCCCGGCTGGTGGCCAGGACCCAGGCAGTGTGGGTGCCGTTGAATATCAGCTTGCGTGCCACCTTCGGCACCCATGCCATAGGTTGCTTACTCCTGGACTAGGATATCACAGCTCATTTTTATATTGGCCTGGGTCATTGTAGCACATTTCTAAGCATACTGAAAGGATGTTCATTTCAGAAACTGGAGATCTAATAGGGAATGGCAGAACTGTCTGTGCTCTTAATAATAATGGATCTTCCTTTAAAGCCCACAGTGGAATAAAATCTTTACAAAGTAAAGCAGTAGCTTCTTGAACAGAGTCTCAGTGGTAAAATGTTTTGCCAGATAGCAAAATAAGACCATTTTCTGTTATTGCCATCAACCAGATGCCTGTTGAATATGAGCCAATTAGTCTCAATAAGTAAACTGGATATTAACATTTGTACTAGAGAGAGGCAAAAAGCCAACACTGGAAGATCAAAGAGAGGGGGAGCTGGAAGATGTTCAAAAATTAGCTTAGCTCAGTATGATGGAGCAATGCTGCAGTTTCATGGATAAGCAGATACAAAGTGTATGTCTTCTAGTTGATATTTTTCTGGATATGGTAAAAGAACAAGGTAGGGTTTTTTGTTTAACAGCAACAGCTTTCCTGCTAGATATAATTCTGAGAGTTTTGTTTTTTTTTATTTGGTGTGGCAGAGCTCTGACCTTGCTCCTGTGGGTCCTATGCTTCTAGGCAGTTTATGCTGCCTGAGTGGCTCACTGTGACCCTCCACGTAGCCCTTCTGTCTCTAGGGCCAGGGTTACAGTCTACTGAGCCCTTTTCATCATAGGCTGCAAGGAGGTTGGTGAGAGAACTCCCAGTCTCTGTTCAGCCTCCTGTCCTGACAGGGACCTGACTTCCCCTTCCAGGAGCTGTTCCTGTAGTTGTGGGGAACCCGGGCCCACCCTCTACTCCGGGTTCCAGCCCAGGGACCCTAATGGTAGCAGTTGTTGACAGCCAACCTTTCACTGCCAGAGTTGCTACATTTCCCTGGGCCACTTCCCCACAGCTCTCCTGCTTCTCCCTTCTTCACCCTTACCTTAGTGCTCCTTTCACGATGTTTTAGGGTGTCTTCAGTAACCAGCCGCACTTCCTCTCCTCTGACTCCCTGACTCCCCTGCCTGACTGGAGTGAGCCCTTTTTATAGTATCAGCAGGGCCTTAATTAGAGTCAGGTGGTCACATTAACTGAATGGCCTCACCTGACTCTTTACTGCTTAATTAGAGTCAGGAGTTCTCATTAGCCTGGAGCAGCCCCTGCTCTGGTCAGTCAGGGAACAGAAAATTGTTAATCCAGTGGCCAGTATATCTGCCTTCTGCTATTCTGCTGTACCTAACTGGCCTGGGTCTATCACATTGGGTAAAAAATGATTATTCCCTATCATCAGGAAAGTTGGAGACTGAGAGTGCTGCTTACTCAGACATAACAGGGTACTGCAAATATGCAGTATAATATACAATCTGTACACACAGCTTTTCCAATGAATGCACTTTGGTACTAATATTCATTGGCACCCTTGCTTCTTCCATTCTTTGCTCTAAACAGCTCTGGCATTGTACTCCAGTCTTGACCTGCAATAGCTTCTTTTTTTCTAAGTGCAGGTTTCTCCAGAGTGGCAGGCTTGACAAAATGGAACAAATTCATCCCTGCTATGTGTGTCTACCAGTTTTATAATATGGACTTCTACTCCCATTAAGCAACATTTCAGTTCTGACCCAATCAGAGGCGTGGCTACACTTGCAAATGTAGAGTGCTTTGAGTTAAACCAGCCTTCGTAGAGCGCAGTAGGGAAAGCGCTGCAGTCTGTCCACACTGACAGCTGCAAGCACACTGGCATGTCCACATTTGTGGCATTTGCAGTGGCATTGGGAGCTGTGCATTGTGGGCAGCTATCCCACAGAGCACCTCTTCCTATTCTGGTGCTGTGGCTTGTGGGAAGGAAGCGGGCATTCTGGGTCCTGTCCCAACACCATGTGCTGCATCGGTTCACATCCCAGCAATCCCTCTGCTTCTGTCCACAATTGGCGCCATCTTTCAGTGTTTTTTGTACTGCGCACTCTGTCTTCCTTTTCGGTCTGCGGGAATGGAGCTCGAACTGCTGAGGAATATGCTGACGAGTCTCGCCAGCACATCACGTTTGGCAGTCAAGTTATTCCTTAAGATCCAAAGTGACTGTGAGGACTCTGATGATATCGACTCAAGTAACACATATGACATGGATTGCTTGTGGCATTCACGGACATGCTCACCACCATGAAATGGCACTTTTGGGCTCAGGAAACAACCACTGTGTGTTGGGATCACATTGTCATGCAAGTCTGGGGTTATGAGCAGTGGCTGCAAAACTTATGGATGAGAAAAGCCACTTTCATGGGACTGTGTGATGAGCTCACCCCCCTCCCTGCGGCGCAAGGACCCGAGATTGAGAGCTGCCCTGACAGTGGAGAAATGGGTGGCTATTGCAATCTGGAAGCTGGCAACTCCAGACAGCTACTGATCGGTCGCTAACCAGTTTAGAGTGGGGAAGTCGACTGTTGGAATCGTGTTGATGCAAGTTTGCAGGGCCATTAATCGCATCCTGCTCAGAAGAACCGTGACTCTGGGTAACGTGCATGACATTGTGTCTGGCTTTGTACAAATGGGTTTCCTGAACTGCAGAGGGGTGATAGATAGGCTGCATATTCCAATTCTGGCAACAGCCCACCTAGCCTCCAAGAACGTTAACCAGAAGGGCTATTTCTCTATTGTTCTCTAGGTGCTTGTGGATCACCGTGCATGTTTCATTGACATTAACGAAGGCTGGCCCGGAAGAGTGCATGACGCACGCATCTTTTGCAACACTGGCCTTTTCAGGAAGCTGCAAGCCGGGACTTTTTTCCCAGACGAGATGATCACCGTAGGGGAAGTCGAAATGCCCACTTGGAGATCCTTGTGATCCTTGGAGACCCCACTTACCTTTTAATGCCATGGCTCATGAAACCTTACACAGGAAGCCTTGACAGCAGCAAGGAGCGGTTCAACAACAGGCAGAGCCAGTGCAGAATGACTGTGGAGTGTGCTTTTGGCCATTTAAAGGTCTGCTGGTGCTCTCTGTATGGGAACTGGACCTGGCCAATAACAGCATCCCCGCGGTTGTATCCGCATGCTGTATCCTCCATAACATTTGTGAAAGGAAGAGTAAAAGATTCACTCAGGCATGGAACTCAGAGGTTTAACACTTGGAGGCTGAATTTGAACAGCCAGAGAGCAGGGCTATTAGAGGGGCCCAGCGTGGGGCTGCAAGGATTAGGGATGCCTTGAGGGAGCAATTTGAGGCTGAAAGCCACCAGTAATGTCTGGTGCCCTGCACGGGAGTGAAGTACAGTGGTTCCAATGTTAGTAGGAATCTGTGTTTGCTATTTATGATACACTGACTTTCAGTGCCTGTTGCTTTTGTGGGCTAAGGTATCTTTTTTAATTTATGCAATAATAATGTTTTCAAAGCAAAAAATCAATTTATTAAAATAAAATGCATTTATTGAAAAGAAACACAACTGCTTGGAAAAACGAAAGGGCAAGGGGGTGAGGGTGGGGGTGGGGAACAGTACAATCACATATTTGCGTATGTCCTGTTATCATATTCAGCCTTCTTGTTTGGAGTGCTGCACTTCAGGATGGCTGTACTGTATGGTGATGGGGGCTGAGTGCAGTGGGTAAGGGTCATAGTTTTCAGGGCTGGGTGGTGAAGCTACAGGTGTTGGAGGCAGCTGGTGGCGATAAGAACCTGGATGTTGGGGGAAAGTGGGTTGGAGGTGACATGGGCACAAGGGAAAATTTTGCGACAAGGGCTGCGGGGGTGGGTGGGCACGGTAGTGCTCTGCCTGCATGGCTACGAGTGTCTGGATCAAGTCTGCTTGGCACTCCATGATGCTTATCAGCCGCTCTATGTTTTGGTTCCGGCGATCTGCATTCTGCTGGCGGAACCTCCTTTCATTCTCCTGCCACTCCTGCACTTTTTTATTTTCATTAAGGGAGTGTTGCATGATTTCATTTAGCATGTCCTCTTTGCTTCTACGTGGCCTCTTCCTGATTCTTTGCTGCCTCTTGGTCAGTGATAACACGGACGGCTGAGATCTCAAGATTGCATCTGTAAAGGCAAAATGCAACACTTAACAGAGGCAGCATTGTTCACAGAGCAATGATTCCCCCGTACTTAAGGAGTGCAAGCATAGTCTACACCATAGCATAATTTGCCCATCCCAAAGTGAGCACACATAACCCACGGGAGCCCCAAAAAGCACAGGGTCACAGGGGACTGATTCTTTCATGGCTGTACTGTCCCCTGGGTTTCTGTGCCTTGGGGAGAGCCAACAGCTGCAGGGGGCCCCTATACTGATCACTGTCCCCACATTTTCCACAGGAGTTAATCCTGGAAGATATCTCGCTCCTGAGGGTGACCTGGGAAGCAAGGGAGGGTCTTCTACTACAATGTGGCTTCTACCCTGTCCCATATGCAGCTTGCCTTTGTGCAGCAATGGTCTCCCTCGCCCCACACGGCACAGTGGTGTGGACATGTTAGCCTGACTGGGACAAGGACCACAGTGGCTCTCCCACGAAACTTGTGCAAGTGCATTGCCCAAGTTCTGGCCAAGACCTTTGAAGAGATCACTGAGGCTGATTTACCGTGATATGAGAGCGCACATCAATGCCCTATTCCACATCTAGGCATGCATGCAGCCCTAATCCTCCTCGCCCCAAGAGCCTGCACCGAATAACTTCCTTCCCAAAATAAAAGACACTTACCGGGAACCTCCTCTGGTGTTTGTCCTTCCCCAAGCACTGGCCGCCGTGACTGGCTACCTGCCTCCTGGCTTGAGAACAGCTCCTGGCTGCATGTATCTAGGGATGCCAGGGTGTCTTCCTCCTCCTCCTCAGAACCCTCACTCCTGCTTTGCTGCTCCTCCTCCTCCTCCTGCCTTATTGGACTGGGCTCTGAAGTGTCCATGTTGGTACTCTGAGTGGAGGTGGGGTCACCCCCAGGTATCATGTCCAGCTCTTTGTAAAAATGGCAGGTTGCAGGGGAAGCACCTGAGCGGCTGTTTGCCTCGCGGGCTTTGTGGTAGGCATTCTGCAGCTCCTTCACTTTAACCCTGCACTGCAGAGCGTCCCAGTCATGGCCACTTTCCATCATGTCCCTTGATATCTGCCTGAAGGTATTGTAATTCCTACGGCTGGAGTGCAGCTGGGACTGGACATCTCCCCCCCGCCCCCAAACACTGAGGAGGTCCAGCACCTCGCCATTGCTCCATACTGGGGATTGCTTGGCACGTGGAGGCATGGTCCCCTGGAAAGATTCGCTGAGAGCGCTCCACGCCTGGCTGAGCAAATAGGAAAGGGATTTTCAAAATTCCCAGGGAATTTAAAGGGCAGGTCTGACGGTTGGTCACCTGAGGGCAGGGCAGCAGAGTTCAAACTGATGACCAAAGTGGCTAGAACAAGTATTGTGGGACACTTATGGAGGCTGATCAGACTGCATTAACAGACCAGGGCATCCACACTGGTGCTACAGCACTCCAGCAGGGGTGCATCAAACGTTATTCTACTCGCTGAGGTGGAGTACAAGGAGCGCTCTAGCCGTGGAATCAGAGCGCTGCTCGTGCCTTACCAGTGTGGACAGGTCGTGAGTTATAGCTCACTGGGCTGCTTTAATGTGCTCTAACTCGCAAGTGTAGCCATGCCCTAAGAATAGAGGACTAGTGCTGGTTTTCTTTCACTGATTTTGATAGCATAGTATTCCCCATAACACAAAAGTTGAGTATAACTGCTTCATTGTAGAGAGAATACCTCCTTGACATATCTGATATGTGCTGAACCTAAGCAAGGAGAGTGCCAATTTACCTCCCCAACTCTGGGCCTCTATATTACAGCATCTGATGCCATTGACAATGGACCTCCTACTGTTACACTTCAGATAATGATGGAAAGGCACTGGAATATTTGCCATCCTTCCTTTGAGAATACTCATAGAGGTGGTGGGGAACTACCCCTCTCCCTCCAGAATATTCCCCTGAGGAGTCCCATGGGGCTCCATCACATCTACCATCCTTTTTAAAATTGGGGGAAATTCTGAGACCACATGGTCTCAAACACCAGTCATTGTCTTCTTTCGTATGGCTTGAGTAGATAGCAATGACTACAAACTTATATCTAGGTTTAATAGCCAGCACATTGCCACAGCAGTGAGCTGGTGAATGTCCTTCACACCCCCAGCGAAAGAACGAAGGGGGACACTCAGATATGATGTGCTCGATCGTTGGTGCCTGGTGACCACAGCCACATAGAGGTATTTGCCTCATTTTACATTTAAAGAGGGTTTGTCCACATCCCATGAGATGTCCTGATGTGATTCAATCTGCACCAGTCTTTCCAACATAAATCAAAACTTAGTGGTTCCTTGGTAGGGTCAATGGTGAGTTGTTTGTTTTGAATAGTTGAAATGTTCCAGGTGACTCTCCATTGAGCCTCAGTGTCGAAGTTGGGTGTAAGGATCTTGATGTGGTTCCATAGAGCATTGTGGGATTTTAATTTTGTATTTGCCAGGTTCTGCAGGTCATCGTGCAATAGGATCCTTGCGTTTGCATTGGCATAGTTAAGAAAGCGAGATGTCTGAGCAGCTCTTGTAATCTGTGGAGGCTGGATGTGCGATAGGACCAGGAGCCAGTTGACTGGAGTTGATTTGAGCATCCTTGACACTATGCGCATAGCATTATTGAGTTGAGTGTCAAGGAGTTTAGTGCGACTGCTGTGAGACCACAGTGGTGCACAATATTCAGCTGCAGAATATACTAAGGCAATTGTTGCAGTTCATAGGGTCTGTGGACTGGAGCCCCATGATGTTCCAGCCAATTGTCTGATAAGCATGACACGAGACCTGACATCGCGAGTGTTCTTGAGGTGTTGTCAAAAGGTCAGACTCCAGTCTAGTGTAGTGCCAAAATACTTTAGGTTAGCTTCATGGCTGACACTCTCACTACAGAACTGCATATCAAGTTTAGTATTATCCATTTTATTGTTCAGATGGAAAGTGGTTACCGTGGGTTTTTTGGGTTAGGCCTAAGTTTCCAGCATTGGACATAATCAGCCATTGTGCTAAGATCTTGTGTTAGGGTGCAGCTGATGGTATGAAGGCTTGTATGCTGAACAGTTAGGGCAGTGTCACCCGCATACATGAACTTCCTTGACTCCATCACTGGTATATCCATGATGTGTAGATTAAAAAGTATAAGGACCAGGACAGAGCCCTGAGGGATGCTCAGCAAAGGTGACAGCAAATGCTGTCACCTCTCATCTTCTTTCTAACAGCAGGATGCCAACAGACAAGATTACATGCCAGGAGGTCCAGCGGGAATTCCACAAGAACCAACAATGCTCAGAGGAATCCCCACTCTCCTCTCCATATTCTGTCAAGGAGATCAACGTTGCACTGTCGGAAACCAAAAGCCAGATAGCTGCAGGGCCTGATGGCATTCCTCCAGAGTTTCTCAAGAACCTGGGGAGATGGGGACAGGATTGGCTGCTGGTGCTTTTTACTGCTGTGCATAGAACTGGAGAAGTGCCAACAAGCTGGCAGCTGGCGACAGGCAACAGTGGTTGCCCTACTGAAGCCTGGGAAATTCCAAAAGGATGCAGCCAGCTACTGCTCCATCTCTCTCCTCTCAACCACCAGCAAGCTCATGGAATGGGCGCTGCACCACTGTCCGACTGATATTATTAAAGACATCCTCCCAGCGGAGCAGGCCGGATTTTTCCTGAAGAGGAACAGCTGTGACCAACTAGCTTCACTTACCGGCCACATTGAGGCAGGATTCCCATGTAAATTGAAGATAGGAATTGCCCTTGTTGAACTATTCTCGGCATATGACACCATCTGGAGACAGGGCCTCCTCCTCAAGATCTTCTGTATCATTCACTGCCAGCAAACAATCCGCCTCTTGCCGGTGATGACCAGCTTTAAGGTACACCTCAATGGCCACATCAGTAGACCAAACACCAGTAACAGGTAGACAATAGCCCGTTGTGTATCTCTTAACTCCAATGCAATTAGCACTTCCCTGATGATCAGTTTGCCTAGTCAAGATCAGCATCTGGATGAAAAGCAGTTGACTGAAGTTGAACCCAAGCAAGTTAACATTAGTGGGAAGAAGAAAACAATGTCACTTTGCTTTCTGCAGCCAAAGGGTCCTCTTGGAGTGATCATTTCTGCGACAGCTGCAAAAATATTTTCTTCCATTTATAACTATCATCCCGTTTTAAAATCAGTAAACATGGCCACAGTGACCCTGTCTTTGTCCTCCAGGTAGAACTATTACAACTCTCTGTTCCTAGGTCTGAGTACAGTAACAGTAAAAAAAGCTTATTTTAGTCCAGAATGCAGGCACCTACTTTCTCAGTAACACCACCCTCCAAGATCACTTACTCTAGAGCACTGCTCACTATACTCGCTCTGGCTCACCACTGAATGGTCAAATTCAGGATCACTACTTCAAATTTATTAAGATTTGTATTCTTTAAATGTAGTCATGTTTCTGGCTTAGTAACTAGAGCTATTTAAAATGTAGTAGTGATGAATGAGGAAAATTCAGGAAAGGGGGGAAAGAGAAGGTAAAGTAAAAATATCTGTGATTTTGCAAAATCCTATTTTGTACTTAAAATTTCAAACCAAAACAATGCTGTGAGCCTTGAATTGTGTTTTCTGTTTTGTTTTCTTTAATTAGTTTCCATAGAAATGTTCTGCTAATGAATATTCTGATATGCTTCTAATTATACTCACACTGCAAGGCTTTGCTTCTGCCACAGCAGCTGCTTTTTGCAAAATAGCTTGTAGCAAGGAAATCAGAAACAACCCCTGGAAAAGAAACTTCAGGCATCTAACAAAACATGTTTTAAAAATCAGCCAAACACTTAATTTCAGAAAACAAAATCTTAACAATGTGGTTACTTTTTGGAAAGTTGATATAAAATCCCATCAGCCCTCTTTAAGAAGAAAAAAATCAGGTTTTCCTCAGTATGTGTTTTCCAGGAGAATTGCTCAAAAAAATCTAAAACTAAAGCTTGACAATTTTAAATTAGAAATAAGGCCTTGTCTACATTAGAAAGGATTTGCCAGTATAGCTATACCAACAAACCTGCCTAGTAGAGAGACAGCTTATACTGGCAAAAACATTCTTTTGCTGGCATTGTTAGACCAGTTCTCTAACCAAAGTAAGCCATCCCCGCAAAAAGACATTTTTTGCTAGTGTAACTGCATCTATGCTAGGGCTTTTGCCAGGATAGCCATGTTTTATTTTATAATTGGAGATATACCAATCTCCTAGAACTGGAAGGGACCTTGAAAGGTCATCGAGTCCAGCCCCCTGCCTTCACTAGCAGGACCAATTTTTGTCCCAGATCCCTAAGTGGCCTCCTCAAGGATTGAACTCACAACCCTGGGTTTAGCAGGCCAATGCTCAAACCACTGAGCTTCATAAAGAAATAATAGAATTTCTTTCAAATTATAAGACCAACAAGGCCTGCAAGTTCCTGGAATTTATGAATGATGTCTCCTTTATGTCACAGGTAGGTTTTCTGTACGATAGTACTGGTCACTTGAATTCCCACTTGCAGCTCCAAGCCGTGCAAGCAGTGTTGAGAATCTGTTTGAAAAAGTGTCTTTCAGACAGACTTAATAGGAAAGATTTGCACTTTCCCACATTGCGTATTGTTGCTACACATGAAACTTTGATGGAAACAATGCAAGAATTCCTAAACAACCTGATTGACAATTTAAAAAGTGATTTGAGAATTTTACAATTCCAAAGGATTTGCTTTTATTTGTTCATGATCTGTGTGTTGTCTCTGGTGATGGATCTTGCTTCTGAAGCAAAGAACATTCTTGATTCAGTTGATGAAGGTGCTTTTCAATTAGAAATTGTAAGGCTCCAGAGTTCAGATGTATTGAAGGCAACATTTTGAGAAATGGGACTTTGTGATTTCTGGATTCAATGTGCTGGCCAGTTTCAGAATAGCCAGAATCTAGCCATCTATCTTTTAATGATGTTTGGATCAACATACCTCTGTAAATCTGGGTTTTCCACCATGAACAGTATAAAAAACAACAACACAGCAATCACCTGACAGATGAACATCTTCACCAATGGATGCGCCTTGCCCAGACCACTTGCAAACCACTCTTCACAAAGCTTGCCAGAGAGCATCCATGTCACCTCTCCCATTAGAGATTGCCAGAAACATAGGTAATGTTGATTTATAAACTTTGTTAAAAGATGCAACATAAGTATTAGAGTTTCTATCAAGGTCTTTATTTATTGGCAGCTGAAGGTATGTTGGGGTTTTTTTTTTGTTTGTTTGGTTTTTAATTTTGTCAACCTTCTGCACAGATGACCTGCCTGTTTGGTCATAAAATTTTCAAATCGGCCCACGGGTAGATCTAATTGAGTATCACTGCCTAAAGTGTAGGGACTGCATTTCTGCCTGGCCTTTTTGCAAACTGTGCAAAGGGGAAAAGGTTCCTCACATTATTCCCCAAAATCCTACATATTGGTAAAGGTATGACAGACCCAGGCCCTGTAATAATATTCTATGCATCCGAAGAAGTGGGCTATAGCCCACAAAAGCTTATGCTCAAATAAATTTGTTAGTCTCTAAGGTGCCACAAATAATCCTGTTCTTTTTGTGGATGCAGACTAACACAGCTGCTACTCTGAAACTTAGTATTTACTGGGATTAGTAACAAGTAATAAAGTGCAACTCAAAAATTTTCACATCTGATTTCTTTGGACTTTAACCTCTATCAAATTTCAGAATAAAAAAAATGATTACTTTTATTATGTTTGTAAATCTAAATGTTTATAAATAGCAATGCAAACATTATACTTCAACATACCCAAGTAGCAGAACAGTTACTTTTTTCCATCTCCCATCAAAAGCTTGGGAAAATGGATGTGTGTTTTCAAAGTCTCACTTTTCATGTTTTTTTTGCACAAAATCTTCATTGTCATATACTGTTGAGCCAATTTCAACTTTACTGAACAGCAAAACTCACAATATATCTGTTGGTTCCTTTGAGACCATTATAAATATTTATCAATTTTAGCTTTGAAAGGTTTTGATCTGAAACAAAATTCACAGGTAAGGTAAGGGCAATGTGCAGGGCTATTGGGGAAGAGGTCACCTTTCTTTTTCTTGTTGATGAATTGAAAGGTAGGTTGACGCTCTGGGGGTTCAGAGTTTATATATAACTCTGTAGGTTCATAGTATTTAAACATTAACCACTAATGTTAATTGGATTGGATTGGGCTTCAACCATCTGTTCTGACATTCAGCATGACGAATTTCTGTCAATTCCTGCAGTTCAGTGGGTTTTACCAGGTTAACGAGCATCTAGAAATCTCACTCATGACCACATTCAAATACAAGTTGCTTGCCAAGATCATATGGATATATCTCACTTAAGCAATTCCCTGCCCGTGCAGGGGCCTTGGGCATTGGTTTGCATCAATCCCTCCATTCTCTGCCTGTGGCACACGATAGCTTAGTTTTCCAAGGGTTGTAATATTATGGTCTACCTTGGTGGTTGAGTTTAGTGGGTGGGTGGTGTTGGTGGCCAGGGATTTGCATGAAGGGAAAATGTCACATTTCCCCTGGTTTTCTCTTTCCCCTTTTGCAGATAACAACCAAGCAGTTCTTTTTGGCTGTATATTTGGAATTCTTGGCTTTGTAATACTTGTGCTTCTAATCTTCCTGCTGTGCAGAAAGCAGAAGAGGTAAGGAATCATTCTAGTAAGTTGTTACAGATATCTGAGCAATTGAGAGAGGAAAGGATTTTTAGTCAGAATCTTTTAATTTCTTTGGGGTATTTTGTCTTATGTACCTAAAAAGTGTCAGTTCTAAACAGACGTGGTGACACCCAAGTAATACATTTTTTAGGTGGTGCTACAATTTGTCACATGGTTCCATAATTTATCATGCACCCTTAACCATTTCTCTTCCTCTCTAGTCACTAATCCATCAACTTTGGGCATGCTTCTGATTCTCTTATTTAAAAAATCCAGTAGAGTTGATTAGGAAACAATCAGCTTTCTCTGTAGGGTTGTCAAGATGTCTGGAGTAGTTCACAAGTATGAGTGCCAACATCAAGGGCAGACTGTCAAGAAGCAGGGAACCCCAAATTGGTTGAGAGCGCTATACTTAGATTTAATCAACCAAGTAAAAAGTGTGAACTCCTCAAGCACTATAGCATCCTAATTGTGGAGTCACAGACAGTCCCCTTGGGTACTCCATCTGTCTTGCCACCCAGGCAAATTCACCTTTCTGATAAATGGTCCTTTACACCAAAAATCACAACAATATTCAGGTTACTCCCAGCCCCAAAGGACCAGTCACTTACCCCAAGTTAATCGCACCTTAGACCTCACACCAAAGATAATGCTTGTAGCCAGTCCTATAACTAAAGATTTAGTAACTAAGAAGAAGAAAAGAGAGCTATTTACAAAGTTAAGCCAGGTAAAAACACACACAAATGAATTACAGTCTTAAGTTCCAAAAGGTGATAGAAGCTGCTGAGATATACAAGCTTTCTATGTCCTCTAGCGCTAACTCAGCTTTGGGATCCCTTGCTTATTCTTAGAAATATTGCCCTCTCCCAGAATGCAAACTGATGGGACAAGTGTTTGCGCCTGTCTCCTCTTCATGAGGGGGTGGATGTAATCAACCAAGTCTTTGTCCTTTGATGTTTCACAATGGCTCATTTGGTTTCAGTGGGCCTTCTTCTGTGCAGGACCATCACTTTACATTAATTAATGCTTCTTTCCTGTTTGAGTTGCACAGTTACAGAGGTTTGCAATGCAGTCAATATAACTTTATACAATGGGATACAGATGTTATAAATGAGATCAATACATGCAGCATCCTACAAGCATTTAAACAAATCTAAACACATTCTTACAAACTTACATCTATTTTAGCAATGCTAGCACACAGCTGGTTTCCAGCTGTGCCTTTGTTAGTATTCAGTGAAGCCTAGGGGCCTTGGCTTGAGCTGGCACCTGGGCAGCCAGCCTCACAATAGTCTTTGAACCATCCTCTGGAATTTAACAGAGAATTGTATACCTGCTATAGAAACCTATAGGGTAATTTAAAAGTCCTACAGAAAGGTAATCATTTGCTTTTAAATTCCATAGCTTTTTAAGAGAGAGATGTAATATATATCTGCAGAGAAGATTAAAATATCTTATGTATACATGAGCCTGCAAAAGGTTTTTTTCTTTTCCACCAAGTATGGAATTTTCCCAAAAAAAGTTACATTAGCAAACTTCAAAGTTGGAATACTTAATGTATTGAAAAGCTATTTTAGCCTACAATTAAAGGTCTTTGTGACTTCTTCTGGTCCCTGTACATGTGGATTCATTTTGACTATGGCATCTGGCTTTACATGCAGAGAGATCTAAAAAATAATATAATGAAACTTAAAATTCTCTATGGCTCCTTTTCTGAAAAGACAGTTGCCATTACTGAATTTATAAGAAGTGAGATAGGAAAACATAAATGGCAGTAGTACTCAATGAAACCCCAGAGACCACCAATGCTCTACCCATCACTGAAAATACAAACCAATTGATTCTGTCACCCAAAATCAACTAATTCTGGCTCTCCCCAGAACACAAACCCATTTAAATTTTCCTCCTACAAAACATACTTATTTAACGTTGCCTCCTACAATTAACACAGAATCCCCATACACAGCCCTCATGCACAATTGATGCAGATTCCCATAGAATCCAGATACTTACCACAATTATTACAATGTCCTCACACATAGAATCATGTAGAGAATTCATGGAGAGCCCTCTTCATCACCCCCACATTTCTCAGAGTCCATATACATAACAGATTCCCACAGGGAGAAACCATCACAATTAATATATTCTCCCCTCCCAGGCCTGGGAGGCACAGCAGCACTGGGAGATGTTCACACATCCCCACCCTCCCCCCAAGACTGGTTAGGGAGCTGAGGATGGAAAACCACCAGCTAACCATCAGCACATGGTCTGCCAGTAGAATTGATGAGGTGGGACAAACTGATGGATCACAAAGTGTAGATAGGGCATGAGAGCCCATACTGGCTGTTTCTGAGCCCTGCATTTAAACTAATTTGTGATTTTTTTTTCCCCACATAATATGAGGCATATACATAGCACATGATGTTCTGTTAGCTTTTGTTCAAAACATATTTGTAAAATGAGAAAGTTACACAGTTCATAACTTCAAACTTCCAATAAAGCCTTCATAGCCCAACCACCATCATATATTCTGTTGATCTGTATATGCTACATGTTGCTGCATTTGTATTTTACAAATGTTTTAGGGAATTTAGAAAAAAATATATAGTATTAGGACTCTTTGAAGCCCATGGGATCCTGCATGGTCCTAGAGGTCTGCACTAGTCGAGCTTGAGGCAAGGTGAGGGCCTGTCTGTGTAGCTGTAAAGCTATTTGCACTAGAAAAGCCATTTTAGATTATCTAGTTTATCCCTGGGGAGTTATGAAAGATTGCTATCTACAGTGTATTCTCCAGTATAGTTTTGAATATGCCAAGTTATGTTTTATAGTATTGTACATGAGACGAGATAGAATACACAGTGTCTGCAGAACTCTGGCACTGAGATAGTTAAATAAAAGACTGACAAGGATCTGACCTTGGTGTTTTCAGCTAGGACCAGGCACTTACATGTACACACCATTGCTTGTTGTGAATGTGACAAGAGAAAATTGGATGTGAAGCCTTTTGGTTCTTTGATTTTTCTTCTAGTTTTTAAGCTGTTAGGGTTCACATTTTCAAGCTTTTCTACATTACCACAAAGGCTTGAAACTTAGGTGCAGATTCACAAAGATATTTAACTGCTTAAATCCCAGATTTAGGCCACTAAATTTTGAGTTTAGACACCTAAATCCCAGTTTTGGCTCCACTGTGATCCACCAGACTTCTGCCGAACCCAGTAGGAGTCTAAATTCACGTAGTGCCTAATTTTTCAAGGTAAAGGTTCCCTAGGCATCTGTTTTTCTGCCTCTCAGCATGTGTGCTGTAGCCTCCCTCTAGAAATTTGCATGTCTGTCTCTTACTTAAGCCCCAGAGCAATTCCCCGTAGGCGCTTTAACCACTGGACTACAGAGTCAGTCTCTCTCTCTCTCTCTCTCTCTCACTATATAAGTATTTATCCACAATGGAACAGTCATTGAGCATGAGTGAGAGAGAATGAGAAGGATATTGATAAACTGGAGAGAATTTAGAGAAGAGCCATGAGAATGATTACAGGATTGGAAAAATGCCTTATATACTCAAGTATCAGATTCAGATGCAAGTCATCTGCTTATATACTCAAGGAAGTCAATCTATTCAGTTTAAAGAAAAGGTTACGGGTTACTTGATCACAGTTTATAAGTACCTACATGGGAACAAACATTTGATAATGAGCTCTTCAATCTAACAGACAAAGGTTTAACAAATTCCACTCACTGGATGTCAGTTTCAGACTGGAAATAAGAAGCAATTTTTTAAGGGAGGGCAATTTACCATTGAAACTATTTACCAAGAGCTGTGGGGAATTCTCCATCACTGGAAATTTTAAAATCAAGATTGGATGTTTTTCTAAAAGATCTGTTTTAGTTCAAACAGGAATTACAGTAACTCCTCAAAGTCGTCCCGGTTAACGTTGTTTTGTTGTTACATTGCTGATCAACTAGGGAACATGCTCGTTTAAAGTTGTGCAATGCTCCCTTCTAACGTCGTTTGGCAGCCTCCTGCTTTGTCCACTGCTTGCAGAAAGAGTGGCCGTTGGAGCTAGATGGTGGGGGCTTGGAATCAGGGTGGACCAGCAGCCCCCCCCCCATCAGCTCCCCTAAGTTCCCTGTGCGGTAGCTGCCCAGCAGGCTATCAGTTGAAGGGTGGTTCAGCTGTCCCTCCCCCCACTGCAATGTGCTGCTCCTGCCCTCTGCCTTGGAGCTGCTCTGGGGAGCCTCCTGCTTGCTGTGCAGGGGGAGGGGGAAGAGGGGTGCTAATGTCAGGGAGTCCCCCTCCCCTCCTATACCCATCTCCATAGAGCGGGGGAGGGGGGCATGACAGGGCTCAGGATGGAGGGAGCTTGCTGGCAGCAGCTGCTGTCTCAACTTGCTGATCTACTTTAAAAAGACAGAGTACTTAGAGTGGGGTCAGCGTACTTAAAGGAAGGGTGACCAGATGCCCTGTTTTTAAAGGGACAGTCCCATTTTGGGGGACTTTTTCCTATATAGGCACCTATTACCCCCTCACCACCTATCCCATTTTTTCACAGCCCCCCCTTCTCTCTCTCTGTCACACACACACACACACACACACACACACACACACACACACACACACACACACACACACACACACACACACACACACACACACACACACACACACTGTGTCTATCTGTCTCTGCCATGCTGTCTCCCCTCCCTCCATTTATTCTGCCTTGTAGAGAGAGGCTACATTTCCTGAATAGGTTATTTATTGTGAATTATTTGCGCAGCTCTAGTAATTGGGAATGCATAATAGGGGGATGAATGACTATCCTTCAATGGGCTATGCATTGAAATTAAACAGCATCAGGAGTTCTTCTAAAATTGATACAGAATGTTACATTTCCATCTAATTCAGTCCAGTTGCCAATGTGCTTAACCATTTCATGTGGGGGTTTTTTATGGCTCTTTAACACCCATCTCCAACATTAGTTTCATCTGCTATTTTGTCTTTTTTTCCAGACAAAATAATTGGAATCAAAAACTCAACCAAAATCCTGGGGTTTCAACTACATCAGAAAAAGAATTAGTGCAACTTCAAAGGATAGGAAGTTTGTAATCAGAATACAACAGAAGCACAGCAAGATGACTGCAGCAAGCATAGCTTTCTCTACACCAACCTAGAATATAACTTTTGCCATGGAAGATTTCTGCTGTATTCTAATGGTCAATTTCTGCCTTCATTTACATCTGTTCAGCTGAGATGCCAGAGAGAGGAATAAGTGGTGCAGATTTGACTTTTGTATGTCAGGTGCAAGAAATAATGGTTCTAGGCATCAGCCTCAGTTTGTGGTTTGGCTTCCTATTTCAGTCATTTCTCTCCAAGTAGAAACATGAGGTTGAGAAAGCTACAGCCCCTTCTGTTCTTGGACCTTCTCTGAAAGTCACTTTGCTTTCTCAAACTTGTTTAACTTCTAGTATTTGGGGACTTCACATTCATTCTTCCTTTTTTTCTTCTTCTTTTAGGCTGTTACTGGAGAGAAATGAGAGCAGTCCTTTACACACATTGTACCAGAGAAGCAGTCCCCTCAGGCAGACCTCTCCCTTTACAGACTGACCCATAGCCAAGCCACCATACTGTACAGACATCCCTCCCTGTCTCCTTGATCATTTTAACGTCAACCACAAGCTCTTTTTACAGTAAGATTGTAACATGAAAAAGTAGCCCAACCTGAAATAACCTTTCATGTCTTGGGCTTCCCTTTCTCATCTAGGTGAAGGGGTATGTTGCTTTCCCTTCACTTAAGATTCAGTTCTTAAAAATAATGTCACTGCTGTTTTGTTTTAAAGGAATAAATCCATGGCTCTTCACTGTCCCCTAATCATAGAATCATAGAACTTAAGATCAGAAGGGACCATTATGATCATCTAGTCTGACCTCCCGCAAGATGCAGGCCACAAAAGCTGACCCACCCACTCCTGAAATAATTCTCTCCCTTGAACTCAGCTGTTGAAGTCCCCAAATCCTGATTTAAAGACTTCAAGTAGCAGATAATCCTCCAGCAAGCGACCCCTGCCCCATGCTGCGGAGGAAGGCGAAAAACCTCCAGGGCCACTGCCAATCTACCCTGGAGGAAAATTCCTTCCTGACCCCAAATATGGTGATCAGCTGAACCCCGAGCATGCGGGCAAGACTCTCCAGCCAGACACTCAGGAAAAAGACTTTCAATATCCCAACATTGACCCTCGGTACTAATTACCAGTGGTCGCACGTTATTGACCTATTGACTAAATCACGTTATCCTATCAAACCATTCCCTCCATAAACTTATCAAGCTTAATCTTAAAGCCAGAGAGGTCCTTCGCCCCCACTGTTTCCCTCGGTAGGCTGTTCCAGAATTTCACTCCCCTGATGGTTAGAAACCTTCGTCTAATTTCAAGCCTAAACTTCCCGACTGCCAATTTATATCCATTTGTTCTCGTGTCCACATTAGTACTGAGCTGAAATAATTCCTCTCCCTCCCTGCTATTTATCCCTCTGATATATTTAAAGAGAGCAATCATATCTCCTCTCAACCTTCTTTTGGTTAAGGAAAGCTCCTCAAGTCTCCTTTCATACGACAGGCTTTCCATTCCTCGGATCATTCTAGTGGCCCTTCTTTGTACCCGTTCCAGTTTGAATTCATCCTTCTTAAACATGGGAGACCAAAACTGCACACAGTACTCCAAATGAGGTCTCACCAATGCCTTGTATAACGGGACTAGCACCTCCTTATCTCTACTAGAAATACCTCGCCTAATGCATCCCAAGACTGCATTAGCTTTTTTAATGGCCACATCACATTGCCAACTCATAGTCATCCTGCGATCAACCAGGACTCCGAGGTCCTTCTCCTCTTCCGTTACTTCCAACTAATGCCAGTGCTTCTTCCAGCAATTAGATGATCATAGAATCATAGAATCATAGAATTCAAGATCAGAAGGGACCATTATGATCATCTAGTCTGACCTCCTGCTAGATGCAGGCCACATAAGCCGATCCACCCACTCCTTTAGCAAGCGACCCCTGCCCCATGCTTCGGAGGAAGGCGAAAAACCTCCAGGGCCACTGCCAATCTTCCCTGGAGGAAAATTCCTTCCCGACCCCAAATATGGCGGTCAGCTGAACCCCGATAGTATATGATCAGATAGTATGGTGATGAGAGACATATATGGATGGATTCAAATACTGTTTGCCCCTGCTGTGCTTGTACAACTCTTTTATATCTGCAAACTTCCACTGAAGGCAAAGGAAGATTTGCCTATATAAGAACATTCAGATAGAAGGGATTACAGTTCTTAAAATGGCTACCCAGGATTCTTTTGCTGGTCCAAATTTGTATAAATGGTACATGAAATGAAGCACTGATCTCCTTAAAAAGGATGGTAAGTCTTTGTCTTAGAATTCTCTTCCTGTGGCACACTTGCATATGAACCACGTCACCAGTGTGTTTGTAACTGAAATGTGACACCCTACTCTCACCCCTCACATTGGAAAATGACAAGAACATTTTCTCCCTGGATTCTTAATCAATTCCCTTAATTGTAATTTACATCTTGTATAATTGCAATGGATAATGTTTGTGATTAGTTAAGGACTCCACTTGGCATTGACATTTAATTGTGTCCCGGTATGTTGTTATCTTCATTAGAAAGTGATTTCTGAATTACTATCATGTATAGATTTTTCTCAAAGAAAAGCCTCCAGGTACCTCTGCACAAGTCCCCCTCAGCCTGCAGAGTCCATTCTGTCAAATGCAATTCCTTTCAATAAATCAGACATAATTGTTAGCCTTTGCAGTTTCCAATCAGAAAAATTGTTTCCTCACATATTGGGTAGAAAGCCAGGGTTGCTACAGACAAAAAGGAGACTGTCTAGAGGTGGTTCTAGCTGAGATGGAACACAGTTTATACCATAATGGGAACTGAACCCCAATGAAATAAGACAGACTGTTTATAGTTTACTGTAGACTAAATTATAGTTTAATCTATTAATTCATTTTTCATATGCATTATGAAATCAATCACAACAAAAAAAGTGGTACAAATTCTAGCTTGAAGAATCTGCTATGGCTAGATGTGCAGTCTGGTCTTATTTAATAACTAGCCAACAAAGGGTAAGACGATCCAGTGGCTGGAAAATGAAGCTTGACAAATTCAGACTAGAAATATGAGGGAATGAGCAGCTGACCTAGAGATGGGCTGATTCTCCATCACTTTAAGTCTTTAAATTGAGAATGGAGAATATACCCATGCCTTTACAAATACACACACAAGTTTGGGCTGTATTGGAATTGTAGAACTGGAAGGGACCTCAAGAGGTCTTCTAATCCAGTCTCCTTCACTCAAGGCAGGACTAAGCATTATCTCAACCATCCCTGACAGGTGTTTGTCTAATCTGCTCTTAAAAATCTCAAATGACAGATTCCACAGCCTCCCTAGGCAATTTAAATTCTAGTGCTTAACTACCCTGACAGTTAGGAAGTTTTTCCTAATGGGCAACCTAAATCGCCCTGGCTGCAATTTAAGCCCATTGCTTCTTGTCGTATCCTCAGAAGTTAATGAGAACATGTTTTCTCCCTTCTGCTTGTAACAACCTTTTTATTTAATTGAAAACTGTTATCATGTCTCTCCTCAGTTTTTTCTTCTCCAGACTAAACAAACCCAGTTTTTTCAGTCTCTCATAGGTCATGTTTTCTAGACCTTTAAATAATTTCTGTTGTTCTTCTCTGGACTCTCTCGAATTTGTCCAAATCTTTCCTGAAATGTGGCTCCCAGAAGTGGCCACAATACTCGAGTTGAGGCCTAATCAGCACAGAGTAGAGCAGAAGAATGGCTTCTTCGAGATGTGTTGCACACATCTATTCCAACTTGGATATGTGAGCACCCTGAGCACAGCTATCGGAGATTTTTCTCCTAGTGATATCCATAGGCTTGGCTCGGGCATCCCTTGATGTCACATGCTTATAGCACCGGTATAAGGGGCACCACCAAGCCTCTACTCCTCAGTTCCTTCTTACCACCCATTGTGGCTGTTGGAGTCCCTGTCCCCCCCCGACCCCTTTGCCTGGGCAAAGTGTGTTAGTGGTTTCCTAATTGAAAATTCTGTGAATAGTTTTGTTAGTTAGTGTAGTGTGTCAAGTATAGATAGTTTAGAGTAGTAGCTAGGACTTCTCTCTGTGTCTGGAGAATGAGTCTGTCTCTCCAGGTACTGTGACATGCCTCAGTCACCGTGGTTTAAGCAGTGCTCTTCCTATGCAAAGCCTTTGCCAACCAGTGACCTGCACTTGAGTTGTCTTAAGTGCTTGGGTGTCAGGCACAGGAAAGATTGCTTCCAGACCTGCCGTGATTTTAAACCACAGATGCCAACGGATCAGGCAGCAAGACTAAAAGTCCTCCTGATGGAGGCAGCACTGAGGCCCGCCTCAGAGTTGAGATCTGACTTGGCACCAAGTACGTCTGTATCTGTGCAGAGCACACCGCCCACCTCTAAGAGCTCACAGCACCATTCTTCCTCACCGGTGCCAAAGAAGAGGTACATAGGACATCAGGAGAAGACCAGTTCCCTGGCACCAAGAATGGACAAATGGGCAGATAGGGATAGAGAGAGACCTGTGCAGGGCTGATCTCCCTCACTGGCACCATGGCATTACCACCGGTGCCACAAATGCCCAGAGGTGAGGTGCTACCCCATGCCCGGTACTGAATGGATGACTTTGCAGTACCATCAACCCCAGAGGCATATGCTTCTGCTAAAGACTTGATGACTCTGCCGGTACCGAGCCCCTCTAAGGCACCTGAAGCGGCACCACCTGTGCCGCCTAGCGGCACTGAAACCACTACTTTCAGGACAATCTCAAGATCGGCCTTTAGGGGAAAGCCTCCGTTTATTACCTCACTGGAGATGTCTCCGTGGCACTGGTCCCTGGCACTGGGAGGATCAGCACAACCATGGTCACCTCAATCATCCAGCTCTCCCTCGTCTTCAGGATCAGATTCGGAGTCCGACATAAGGCACTGGCACTGTCGCCACTCCCCACACCCATCTCTGATGTCTTCGATTCAACTCATTTTGGACTACTTCTTGTCTTTTGAAGGAGCAGGGCTTAGCCCTTTCCTCCATTAAGGTCCACCTGGTGGCCATTTCAGCGTTCCACCCGAGGATCGATAATAGATCAGTGTTCTCACATGAAATGGTAGTTTGCTTCCTCAAAGGTCTTGAGAGGGCATTCCCTCAAGTGAGGGAACTCCTCCCCCCATGGGATTTGAACCTTGTTCTCTCAAAACTGACAGGACTGCCCTTTGAACTGATGGCAACATTCTCATTCCTACATCTTACATGGAAAACAGCCTTTCTGGTGGCAATTACTTCAGCCAGAAGGATCTCAGAACTCCGAGCCCTTATGGCAGAGCCACCCTACACAGTTTTCTTTGAGGACATGGTACAGCAGTGGCCACACCCTAAATTCCTTCCAAAGGTTGTGTCTCAATTCCACTACAACCAACCGATCTTTCTGCCAGTCTTTCACCCTAAGCCTCACACAACTAGGGAGGAGCAACGCCTACGTTCCATGGACGTCAGGCGGTCTCTGGCTTTTTATATTGAAAGGACCAGACTGTTCCTTAGGTCGCCACAGCTCTTCGTAGCAATAGCAGACAAAATTAAAGGGCTTCCCATCTCTGCACAGAGGATTTCATCCTGGATTACTTCTTACATACAAGCATGCTACGACCTTGAGGGCGTTCCCCCTCCGCCAAGAGTGACTGTCCAGTATACCAGGGCCCAAACCTCTTCAGCAATCTTCTTAGCTCAAGTTCCAATCCAGGACATATGTAGAGCAGTGACCTGGTCATCAGTGCACATGTTTGCTTAGCACTGTGCTAGCACACAACAGGCCAGAGATGACGCCCACTTTGGCCAAGTGGTTGTACAGGCAGCTTATCTTTGAACTCTGAGCCCACTTCTGATAGTACTGCTTGTGTGTCACCTAAATTGGAATGGACATGTGCAAGCACTCGAAGAATGAAAACAATTGCGTACCTCTAATAACTGTTGTTCTTTGAGATGTGTTATGCATGTCCATTCCAAAACCCATCCACCAGCCCCACTCTCAAAGTGATCGGTAAGAAGGGACTGAGGAGTAGGAACTCATACCAGCTGCATGAGTGCATGACACCAGAGGGTGCCAGAGCCAAGCTGACTCATATCACTAGGGGAAAAATCTCTGATAGCTGTGCTCAGCAGGGCCGGTGCAACCATTTAAGCAAACTAGGTGGCCGCCTAGGGCGCCTAATGGTTGGGGGTGTCTAAAACCCCACTCAGGTGAGGAGGTGGAGTGGAGGTGAGCTGGTGCGGGGGGGGGGGCGCACAGGGGAACTGCTCTCCGCCCCAGCTCACCTCCACTCTGCCTCCTCTGCTGACGGGGCCGGCTTTAGGGGTTTTGCTGCCCCAAGCAGCCAAAAAAAAAAAAGCCGGGATCGCGATCTGCGGCAATTCAGCGGGAGGTCCTTCGCTCCGAGCAGGAGTGAGGGACCCTCCACCGAATTGCCGCTGAATCCTTGAAAGTGCCGCCCCACTCCGGAGTGGCCGCCCCAAGCACCTGCTTGATAAGCTGGTGCCTGGAGCCGGCCCTGTCCGCTGAGCACACAGCCCTCTAAGTCTCCAATCGGTGCCGCAAGCCTGGGAGGGGAGGAGAATTAGAGCGGCGCCGGCATGCTCAGCGGAGGAGGCGGAGCCAAGGTGAGCTGGGGGGGGGCTCCCCAGGCCGGGTTAGCTGCCGCAGAGGGGGGGGGGGGGCTCCCCAGGCGGGGTTAGCTGCTGCGGAGGGAGGGGAATCTCCCTGGGCGGGGTTAGCTGCCGCGGGGGGGCAGGGTTAGCTGGGTGGGGGGTTGGCGCAAGGTGGAAGTTTTGCCTGGGGCATGAAATTTCCTTGCACCGGCCCTGGTGCTCAGGGTGCTCGCACACCTAAGTAGGAATGGACATGTGCAACACATCTCAAAGAACAACAGTTACAAGAGGTAGGTAATCAGTTTTTCTTGTGTCTTGCTAATACATCCCAGAATGCTGTTTGCTTGGGTTTTTTTCCCAACAATGTTACACTGTTGATTCCTATTTAGCTTGTGATCCACTATGATCCCTGATTCCTTTCTGCAGTACTCCTTCTTAGGCAGTCATTTCCCATTTGGTATGTATGCAACTGATAGTTCCTTCATAAGTGGAGTACTTTGCATTTGTCCTTATTGAATTTCATTCTATTTATTTTAGCCCCTTTCTCCAGTTTGTCCAGATCATTTTGAATTTTAATCCTATTCTCCAAAGCACTTGCAACCCCTCCCAGCTCAGTATCATCCACAAACTTGCTAAGTGTACTGTCTATGCCTTTATCAAATCATTGATGAAGATACTGAACAGAACCAGACCCAGAACTGATTCCACTTGATATGCCCTTCCTGCTTGACTGTAAACCACTGATAACTACTCTCTGGGAATGGTTTTCCAACCAGTTATGCACCCACCTTATAGTAGCTCCATCTAGGTTTTATTTCCCTAGTTTGTTTGAGACAGTCATGTGAGACAGTATCAAAAGCCTTCTTAAAGTCAAGATATACCACATCTATTGCTTCTCCCCATCCATAAGGCTTTTTACCCTGTCAAAGAAAGCTATGTCACATTGCAAACTCATAGATAATTAGCTGCTGGCTGTCACCCCTAAGTCTCTTTCTGAATTATTGTTTTGCATTTCTGTCATTCAGAAATGGATTATTTTTACCTAGATATCATAGCTGTATTATTATAATTTCAATCTCCTTGTTATTTTCTGCCCATGTTTCTCACCCCTTTGCATTATTCCTCTACCTTAGAATTATAGAATCATAAAATATTAGGGTTGGAAGAGACCTCAGGAGGTCATCTAGTTCAATCCCCTGCTCAAAACAGGACCAACACCAACTAAATCATCCCAGCCAGGACTCTGTCAAGCCTGACCTTAAAAACCTCTAAGGATGGAGATTCCACCACCTCCCTATGTAACCCAGTCCAGTACTTCACCACCCTCCTAGTGAAATAGTGGTTCCTAATATTCAAGCTAGACTTCCCCCACTGCAACATCAGACCATTGCTTCTTGTTCTGTCACCTGCCACCACTGAGAACAGCCTAGCTTCATCCTCTTTGGAACCCCCCTTTAGACAGTTGAAGGCTGCTATCAAATCCCCCCTCGCTCTTCTCTTCTGCAGGCTAAATAACTCCAGTTCCCTCAGCCGCTCCTTGTATATCATGTGCCCCAGCCCCCTAATCATTTTCGTTGCCCTCCACTTGACTCTACAATTTGTTCACATCCCTTCTGTAGTGGGGGGGGGACGGACCAAAACTGGACACAATACTCCAGGTGTGGCTTCACCAGTGCCGAATAGAGGGGAATAATCAGTTCCCTCGATCTGCTGGCAATGCTCCTACTAATACAGCCCAATATGCCGTTAGCCTTCTTGGCAACAAGGGCACACTGCTAACTTATATCCAGCTTCTCATCCACTGTATTCCCCAAGCCCTTTTCTGCAGAACTGCTGCTTAGCCAGTCAGTCCCCAGCCTGTAGCAGTGCATGGGATTCTTCCATCCTAAATGCAGGACTCTGCACTTGTCCTTGTTGAACCTCATCAGATTTCTTTTGGCCCAATCGTCTTATTTGCCTTTTTCCAATCGTCCAGGACCTCCCCCGATCACCACGAATTTTCAAAGATAGTGGCCAATGGCTCTGCAATCACATCAGTCAACTCCCTCAGCACCCTTGGATGCATCAGATCCAGACCCATGGACTTGTGCATGTCCAGCTTTTCTAAATAGTTCCTAACCTGTTCTTTCACCACTGAGGGCTGCACACCTCCTCCCCATACTGTGTTGCCCAGTGCAGCAGTCTGGGAGCTGAACGTGTCTGTGAAGACCGAGACAAAAAAAGCATTGAGTACTTCAGCTTTTTCCACATGATCTGTCACTAGGTTGCCTCCCCCATTCAGTAAGGGTCCCACGCTTTCCCTGACCTTGTTCTTATTGCTAACATACCTGTAGAAACCCTTCTTGTTACCCTTCACATCCCTTGCTAGCTGCAACTCCAATTGTGCTTTTGCCTTCCTGATTACGCCCCTACATGCTCTAGCAATATTTTTATACTCCTCCCTAGTCATCTGTCCAAATTTCCACTTCTTGTAAGCTTCCTTTTTTATTTTAAGCTCACTGAAGATTTCACTGTTAAGCCAAACTGGTCGTCTGCCATATTTGCTATTCTTTCTGCACACTGGGATGGTTTGTTCCTGCACCCTCAATAAGGCTGCTTTAAAATACAGCCAGCTCTCCTGGACGCCTTTCTCCCCCATATTAGCCTCCCAGGGGATCCTGCCCATCAGTTCCCTAAGGGAGTCTGTCTGCTTTTCTGAAGTCGTCTGGGCTCCCAAGAGTCCAGGACAACCAGGGGCCGGTTTGGTAGCCAGCTGGGGCTCCACCCCCTGCCCTGCTATAATGATGTTGGCGGCTAGGCCAGAGAGGTCTCCCAAAGTCACTAGGCTGATGTAGCCGGTCGCTGTGAATTCCTCTGCTCCCGCTGGCGGCACCCACCTGCCTCACTCTGACGCGCCGTCTGCTGGAGGCTGTGGCCTGAGGCTGAATCCAACTGCGCTTTGTGCTGCCTTCTGGGGGCTGTGGCTGGGCCTAGGGCTGCCTGGCTCTGCCTGCTGCTCAGGGGAGCAGAACTGCCAGACACCTGGCCCCTCTGGTGAGCTCTGCCAGCCTGCAGCAGGGACAGCTCATGGCTCAGATCTCTCAGATAACGGGGTCAGTGGCCTAGGGAACCCATCAGGGTCCCTGTCCCCCCCAGAGAGGTGTTCCCAGCAACAAGCCTCTCTCCCCCTCCCTATACTTCTCGCCCTGTTGTTTTATCCCTTCCTTTCCCTTTCCCTCTTCTCCCATCTCTTCCACTCACTCCACTCTCCTTGTCTGAGCGTCTGTGTGCGACAGTTATGGGTGCTCCCGAGATCCCTCAGATCCCCTCCCTTCAGCCAGGGTGGAGGGGCTTGTGGCCAAGGTGCTCAGCTGGACTCGAGGAATCTATTTAGCTCCCCGAAGAGAGGGGTTAAGTGGCCACTTGATCTCGGTCTATAAGTACCTACACAGGGAGGAGGTACTTGACCCTACGGGGAGGCTTTTTAGTCTAGCAGACCAAGGCAGAATGAGATCCGATGGCTGAAGGAAGCTAATGTGGGGCCAATATTTTAAGAGAGTTAACAGACTGACCCGGGTAATTATAGGCCTGTCAGTCTGACATTGATCCCAGGCAAGATAACGGAGCAGCTGATATGGGACTCGTTTGATAAAGAATTCAAGCAGGGCAGTATAATTAATGCAAATCAACATGGGTTTATGGAAAATAGATCCTGTCAAACTACCTGGATATTTTTTTCTTGATGAGATGACAAGTTTGGTTGCTAAAGGTAATGTTGTTGATGTAATATCCTTAGACTTCTCTAAGGAGGTAGGCTTGGCAGCATGTGAAATGTTGATTAAAAACACTGGCTCACGGATAGGTCTCAAAATGAAATGGTAAATGGGGGATTATCATTGTACAGGTGTGTTTCCAGTCGGGGTCCACAGAAATTGGTGCTTGGCCCTGTGCTATTTAACATTTTTATTAATAACCTGGAAGAAAACATGAAATCATCACTGATAAAGTCTACAGAGGACGCAAAAACTGAGGAAGTGTCCATGAGGACAGGTCACTGACTCGAGCGAGCTGGATCATTTGGGAAACTGGGCATAAGCAAACAATATGTTATAAAGTGTAAACAGGGGAGGGATAGCTAAGTGGGTTGTGCATTGGTCTGCTAAATCCTACAGGTGTGAGCTCCATCCTTGAGGGGACCACTTAGGGGTCTGTGGCAAAATCAGTACTTGGTCCTGCTAGTAAAGGCAGGGGGCTGGACTCAATGACCTTTTGGGGGTCCCTTCCGGATCTATGAGATAGGTCTATCGCCATATATTATATTATATGAGTTTTAATATGACTAGATGTAAACGTGTCTATCTAGGAAGAATGAATGTCAGACACCCTTACAGGATGGGGGACTCTATCCTGGGAAGCAGTGACTCTGAAATAGACCAGGGAGGGGGATGAATAATCAGATGAACATGAGCTCCAAGACAGACATTTCAACTTCCAGCCATTTACCTTTCTCCGCTAAACTGAAGAACCCATTAGTAAATATTTTTTCCCCATGATTAAGTCACTCCTTGAGTCTCTCATGATACGGCATGTTTTTTAGTCCTTTCATCGTTCTTGTGGCTCTCATCTGAACTCTCTGCAATTTATCAACGTCCTTCTTGAATTGTGGATGCCAGAACTGGACACAGGATTCCAACGGCAGTCGCACTAGTGCCAAATAAAGACATGAAATAACCGCTCTGATCCTATTCAAGATTCCACTGTTTAGGCCTCCAAGGATTGTATTTGCCCTTTGGCCGCAGCCACAGTTAGAGTTTACCAAGAATTGTGGTGGATTCTCCATCCCCGACAATTTTTCAATCAAGATGGGAGGTTTTTTTTCTAAAAGATCTGCTCTAGGAATGCTATGGGGGCAGTTCTCCGGCCTGGGTTATGCGGCTGGTCAGACTAGACGATAGAATGGTCTCTCCTGGCCTGAAAATCAATGAACGGGACCCGCATCTTGGATGAGGCCTCAAATGATAAAATAGAGAGATCGCCTTTCCCCCCTTCCCACCATTATTCTCTTTTCCTCAGTGTGAAAACCTTCACCCAGCCAGCTGTGAGAGGTTTCACGTCTGTGGTAGAAACTACAAGTGTGAAACTCGAGCGGGTTGCTCATGTCACTGGAGCTGGGAGAGGCCAGGGCAGCTGTTAGAAGCATGCAGAGCAGGAGGGCCTGTGGGGTAGCAATGAGAGTGCTGCAGAACCCAGATCGCTAGAAATGGAAGCAAACTCCCCACGTCTGTCCTTCCACCACTGTCATTCCCTGCCTGAAAGTCCTCGAGCTTCCCTGATCAAACAGCACGCTGGGTGCTCTCTGGGGACCATAGTCTGCCAATCCATGTCCAGCCTGAGACATGTGGGGCATCCTGGGAGTCAGATGACTGCAGTGCATCCAGGGAGATGTAGTCCAGCCAGGGAGCTGAGCCCATGGGGAAGAATAAGGGAATGAGGCACCCAAATTACGAGTCCTAGGAGGCCTGGTGGCAACTGGGGCAGATGCAGTTTTGTGTCAGCCTGCCCCAAGAGGAATGCTTCGGGACTTTTTGTTCCATGAATAATTTCCATATTTTGACTTTTCGTCCTGATCTGGGACAGGAACAAAGGTCGAATATTGGGATTGCCCATGGGACAGAAATTCAGATTTCTCTCAGCTCTAGTCCCTCCCTCAAGAATTCCATTACAACGTCTTCAGCCCTAAAGGCACATTCCGGGCCACACAGGAGCTCGTCTGGGTCTTGTTTTTCACCACGATGCTCGTGGCTGACCTGCACTGGCCAGGCAGACTATACCGCAACACCTTGCCAGCAGGAACTGCCCTGAAAGCCAGCTCAGTTCACGTGTTTAACTTCTGGTGCGATGGGCCCCGGCATGCCTGGCCTCCTGGGTCTGGGGCCGGCAGAGAGAAGAAGCACAGAGATCTCAATGGTTCTGCATGGCGCAGAAATGGGGTGGGAGAAGGGGGAGCCGGGGGGTGGGGAAGAGCCCCCAGATCAAGACATGACAGCCCTGGGCTCCTGTGTGCATCTCCGGGGGCTTGGGGGAGGAGGGCAACACAGGCAGGATGTGGTATGTTTCTGATCGCTCAGAGGAACCGCAAGAGAGGAGCCGAGAGCAGAATCGCTCCTTTGATCTTGGAAACCCACAAACAGAAAAGACACCAGAGTGAGACTCCCCCGCCCCCAACCCCTCAGGGTGCGAGAAGGCGGGGAGGAGGGAAGGTGCTGGTTGAGTCACTCGTTCAGGTGACCTTCAGCAAGTCACACAGGATATGACGACTCTGCACACAAACACTCACAGCTGGCCCCTGCCAGCTGACTTGGGCTCGTGGAGCTTGGGTGTAATTGTGGGGTCCTAGACCCCCATGTCTACAGTGCAGTTAAACAGCCCCTTAGCCCGAGCCCAAGTCAGCTGTCAGGGGCCGGCCGCAGGTGTCTACCTGCAGAGTACAGATACCCTAAGCCGCTCCGTGCCTCAGTTTCCCATCTGCAAAGTGGAGATAATGGCACAGCCATGCTTCAGGAAGGGGGAAATTCATTAATGACAGAGAATTGCTATGGCGATGGGGCCCACAGATGGAGCTAGGAGGTTGCACGGCTAGTCTATAAGGATATAGGAACGGGGGCTGCTGCTCCGTCCGGAGCTCAGTATCCCAGCACATATGGCCGGTCCCTGCTCCTGCTCAGCGACCCGGCTGTACGGCTAGCTAAGGACAGGGAGTATTGTTACACGTGTGTATGCAGTGCTGGGAATGCGCACAGCCCTCTGCCAGACACAGCCCCTGCCCCAGAGAGCTCAGATTATAAAGCCCCAGGCCAGTTCCCAGGGACGTCAGTGGGCGTCTTGCCATTGACTTGACTGGGGTTAAAACGGGCTCTTCCAGACTATCCAGCCTCGCAGTGTCGGGTTCCCTAATTCCTAGGAGGGCAGGTTTGTGGGATCAGCACAGATCTGCTCTGCGGCTTGTCTGGCATCCCAGCTCCTGCTGTACACAACACTCCACTGGCCATCACCGCCTTCTCCGACAGCACCGCAGGCTCCTGGTCTCACCAGCCCACTATCATCCCTCCTCAGAGCCCAGGGACAGCTGCAGGCCCCAGGAGAGATCAGGGCCCCGTGTGCCTGGTGCTGCACGTACAGAGGAGAGGCAGCCCCTGCTCTGAAGGGGCTGTTGTGTGTTACAGAAATGTCCCCACGAGCTCTCCCAGCGTGAGCGACGCCAGCAGGAGTGAGAACGGCGTCGCCCGCTCAGGTGATCCTCTCGGTGTGCCGCAGACCCCCCCGGGAGCACCAGTGGAGCTGTCTGCTAGAAAGGGGACTGATTTATGGCTGCTAATTAGGGGCTGGATTGGGGGGAGAGGGAGGAGGAGGCTGCCAGGAACGATGGCTTAGGGCAGCAGATTGTTCGGCTAGAGGCACATGGACCAAGCAGACAGCCCCCAGCCAGCGTGGGGAAGGGACCGGGTCCTGGCTGTACCCGCTGGTCTGCAGAGGGCAGGGTGGGCAGCTGGGTGGTGCAGGGAGCGTGCTGCATGCCAGGCTGCTTGGGAGGGGGTTGCTTCCAGCGTCACAATCATCACAGCCCCAACACAGCGCAGGGCAGATGGCAGGACCCAGCCTGTGGCAATGGAGAAATGAATCTCAGCCTAAGCCTAAGGTGCTTGGGCAACAGGTGCAAGGCACCAATACAGTGGCGCCAGCGCCCTCTAGTGACTGCACGTGTAAATACAGCGCGTCTGCGGGCACTGCTGCCTCCCAGGTGCAATGACCTCTGACACCAATGGTTCAAATTCTTTCCGGGCCTGCTGCCTTTGTGGTCCTTATGCAGACGTCACCAGAGGGTCTATTCGTTACAAACCCAGTGTCACAGCACGGGCAGCTCATGATTTTGGTGTTTTTGCTTAAAGCCCCAGCTCCCAGACTCCTGTGATCCCAGGGGACTCCCGGCTTTCGTTTTTCTTTGAAGCGTGACCCCTCGAGGTTCACACACCAGAAGGTCGGCGCTCTAGCCTGGGACACAGGAGTCTGGCTTCAGGCCCCGCACTGCCGCAGGCTGCCTGTGTGACCTAACTCCCACTGAGTCTGACACCTTTGAGCTTCTGGGCCTTAGTCTCTCTCAGCCTCATCTCCCCAGCTGCCCGGTGGGGATAACAGCCCTGCCTCACGCGGTGCTGACTGGGGGATGCCCAAACACAACGGGGATGGGAGATGGGGTAACTTTAAGAAAAAAAGCTCAGGGTTGTGAAGCCAGGCTGACTACTGGTCCTGGAATGCCTGGGCTGAGCAATGCTGGGGTCACAGCCCCATCTACTGCTAAGGTTAAAAAACCCTGTCTGGGCACCTCTGCAAACTGTTACCCCTACAGCTAATCTCTGTCCCGCTGCCTGCCGGGACCCAGGAGCGTGTGTACCAACCCCAGGGCACAAACACCACACTGGCTGTGAGTTCTACACTTAGATTTCACCAACCAATCATCCAGTGCAAACTCCTCAGGCACTAAAAGAGCCTAACCACGGAGGCACAGCCAGTCCCCGTGGGTACTCCGCTCTGTCTCGCCACCCAGGGGAGCTACCCCTCTGGTGGATGGTCCCTTACACCAAGGATCACGGCAATATTCAGGTTACTCCCAGTCCCAAAGGACCAGTCACTTACCCCAGGTCAATGGCACCTTAAATCTCACATCAAAGACAATGTTTGTAGACAATCCTACAATAAACTCTATAGGGATTTATTAACAGGAAAAAGAAACTAGAGCGGTATTGACACGGTTAAAGCAGGTGAACATACACACACAAATGAGTTACAATCTTAAGTTTCAGAAGGTAACAGAAGTCTATAATAAACAAGCTCTATGTGTCTTTTAAGTTTAAGCAAAAGGGGATCTCTTGCTTATGCCTAACAAACCTTGCCCCCCTCCCCCTCCCAGACTCCAAGCAGCACAAAGATAATCAGTGCCTCCTTGTTAGGGGTTTTATCCCCCTCCTCTCACGTGCGCTGAGCTGCAAACTCAAGGGATGTGAGGAATCCAGTTGCAGGACGCATCTTCATGGGCGGGGGGAGGGGAGAGCAGAGCAACGAAGTCTTTTGTCCTTTTTAACGTTCCACAATCGTCCATCTGGTGTCGATGGGCCTGTCCTGCTAAGCAGGACGTTGCAGATCCGTACGTCACACTAGTTAATCTCTCTCTCCAGTCGGGTGATTTATACAATTACAGAGGCTTACAGTATAACTGCCCAAATACTACTTTGCCAGATAGGATACAGAGATTTACAATAGATTAAAGCTGCAGCAACTCACATGCATTTAATGCAGTCTAAACGCTAAACACATTCTTATAATTCAAGTACCTATTTTAACAACACTAATACACAGGGGAGCAAGACTGTTTTCAGCTCTGTATTTGGCAGTGTTCAGCGGAGACAGGGACCTTGGCATGAGCGGGCACCTGCTCTGCCAGCATCACAGTCTCACGCGGCACCTGCCGAGAGCAGCAGGCTCCCAGGAGAAGCCAGAGCTGGGATGAGAAAACGTGTGCAGGGCCGTAGCAGACATGGCCTGCCCCCCTCAGCCTTGTCTGCAAATGGAATCCCCTGGGGAAGCAGATAACGCTGGGTGAGAACGCTCCCTGGGGGGTTCGCTGCAATCTCTCTCTCTTTTCTTTCACAGCACCAGTGCTGGGAAGAGCTGTGGACCCCCGGGGTTTCCCTGCTGCTGCTCCTCTCCGTAACATCCCAGCCCTGCCGGAGCAAGGGGCTGCCCCCAGAACACACAGAGTGGATACAAATCGCTATTTTGCCGGAAGACCAGCTCCCCAGGGATTTCATGGCTGTTGGGCATTGTAGGTCTGTGCAGACCATAGCAGCAGAGAAACCCCCACAGAAAATTAGATCTGAGTACAGTTTTCTTCTGAGACGTGTCTGTCAATGCTGCACAGCTCAGTGCCCTGCGTGGATCCGCGGCACGGCTACGAGGCGTCTAAAACCCTGTTGTACTGCCTGTTACAGAGCCAAGGTGCCCATAGGAGGGGAGCTGGGGTCTTGTGTATCCTTCACCAAATTCGCACTTGAGTGATGACAGTGGGGTGTCCAAGGGGGGTTACTAGGCCATCACCTGATGACAGTGGGGTACCTACAGGTGATGTTAGATTGCAGGCCTGCAGCAATGGGTATGTTACCTCCAGGAACGGTAAAGAGGAAACCTCCCATTAAGAACGTCCCAGGACATTCAGAGCAAAGATTAATCTGTAGAGCTGCTCAGGAAATGGCAACAAAGTAGACAAACTTTTTTTTTTTTTGCTTTCTTTGACATTTTCAGGGGCTTTTGTTGAAAAACAGGAACTCCCAAACCCCCAAAATGTTGAGCTCTCAGTTGCTGGAAACCCAAAATTTTGGTTTTTGGCAACCACCCTCCCCCCCCCACCCAAAAAATAATCTTGCACTGGAAAATGTTGGAGCAGCGTTGGTAACCTGAAAGGGTGGAAGTTGATAGTTTCTGTAACCAAACTCTGTTCCTGTCGCAGGTCAGGGCTGAGCTGCACCTCTCTCAGGGCTTGTCCACAGGGCGAGTTAGTGCACAGCAAGCCAGGGGGTGAAGCTGTCACATGTGAACTTGCTGCGCACGAACGTACCAGGGAGACAAAACGTCCGTCTCTCCGGGGCTCCCTTCCCAGTGATGAGCCGGCGCCGGCACTTCTGTGCGAGGGAATCTCGCCTTCCACCCCACTGTGACTCTGGCTCCCCAGCCCACAGCACCGTTGTTCCCCTCAGCAGCTCCAGCAGCTTTGGCCCCATCTATAGACTCCCCCGGGAAGCTGCCAGCAGCTGATAAACACAGCGACACCCAACAGCTGCTTCACAGCCAAGGATTAGTTCTGCACAGGAACATGGCAAACGGGAAGCGAAGGGCACAGGCGGCAGGTCATATGGGCTCGAGGTGCCCGAGCACCAGGAATATTCAGGGCTGGGGGCCCTGCTCCAGCAATATTTGGAGCTGGGTCTGTTCCCCGGCCCTGCCTGGATCGGGCCCTGGCCCCCGCGGGTCTCCCCTGGCCCCGCCAATCCCCTGCCTGAAAGAAAGCGGCGCCTGCCTCTCCCGTGCCTGCTTGTGCTGCCGGTGTAGCACATTCCTATGCGGAGCGACTCCCGGCAGAACTGCTGTCTGCTGCCCCAGGATCCTAGCACCCCGCATCCCCTAATGGCGAGGCAGGCTGCCCTTACCCTGCCCTTCTGCCCTAGCCCTGAGCCTCTCCAACGCCCGAAACCCCTCAGCCCCAGCCAGAGCCCTCATCCCCCTGCACCCTAATCCTCTGCCCCAGCCCTGAGCCCCCCCTGCATCATGAACCCCTCATCCTCAGCCCCAACCCTCATCCCCCTGCACCCTAATCCTCTGCCCCAGCCCTGAGCCCCCTCCTGCATCATGAACCCCTCATCCCCCTGCACCCTAATCCTCTGCCCCAGCTCTGAGCCCCCTCCTGCATCATGAACCCCTCCTCCCCTGCAACCTAATCCTCTGCCCCAGCTCCGAGCCCCCACCTGCATCATGAACCCCTCATCCTGAGCCCCCCCCATCATCCCTCATCCTCAGCCCCAACCCTCATCCCCTGCACCCTAATCCTCTGCCCCAGCCCTGAGCCCCCTCCTGCATCATGAACCCATCATCCCCCCGCACCCTAATCCTCTGCCCCTGAGCCCCCTCCTGCATCATGAATGCCTCATCCCTCATCCCCCCCGCCCTCACCCCTGCACTCCCGCCTATCCTGCCCCTCCCAGAGCATGCACCCCTCCCCTTCCACACACCCTTCCCACCCCCAAACTCCCTTCCAGAGTCTGCACCCCTCACCCACTCCTACACCCCCACCCCCAGCCGAGAGCCTGCACCCAAACTCCGTCCCAAAGCCTGCACCCCTCACCCCCTCCTGCACCCCAGACCTCTCCCCCAACCTCCCTCCCACAGCCTTAGGCAGGTGGGGGTGGGGTTTGGGGGGGGTCAGAGTCGGGGGGCGGGTTCTGGGCACCACCAAAATTTCTATGAACTTGCCACCCATGGCAAAGGGGTTCAAGTAGCAAAAGGTCTCCCCCTCCCCCTCCCAGCACACACACTGTCTGAGCTACGTTTAGAATTTCTCTCCAGAATTAGCTAGGCCCGACTGCGCCCTGGTCCCCCTGCTCTTCTGGGGCAGCTGACAGGCTCTTTCTCTGCAGACCCTGCTTCTCTGGGAGCTGCAGGGAGCGTCTCTAAAACCAGCCAGGCCCTTTGGGCTGCATCCACCCACTGCCCCACTTCGTGCCACAAGCCACCAGCATTTGGTGTCCAGTTTGGATGGAGCCCACACGTCCCAGTCCTGGTCCCTGTCCTGTGTGTTACGCACTGGGGCTGGGGCTGTCTAGAGCCCTGACGCCAGTTCCCGCAGAACAAAGCCACCGAGGACTGAGTTAACCCTTTGCAGCCTGGGGCAGGTGGCACGATTGCAATCAGAGAGACAATTCCTGAAAAAAATCCCCGTCTCCTCTGTTCTTCACAGTCCCACAGACCCTTCTGTGCCTGCACCGTGTCACAAAGGGGCACCCGACACCGTGTCTCTGACAGCTGGCGTGGTGCTTTGATACCACGCTAAGGTTAGCTTTTCCCCGTGCTCTGATTTCAGCACATGGCATGTGTGGTTTGCATACAGGAAGACACGAGCTCTGTCTGCTGGAGTCCCCAGCACAGCTGGCCCCAGGCCTGGCTGGCATCTAGGCACCAGTGCAGTATAAATGCGACGTGATAATAACAGCCTGGCATATGGAATTATGGGGCCTGATCCTGGAAGGGTCCTGAGTGCCGTTAAGTGACCTCAGCACGTCCCAGGATCGGGCCCCTAGTGAAGACTGGAGAATAGTTGCCTTCAGCGTGACTGCTTTGCTTCCGAGCGCCAGGGAGAGTTCAGAGGGGGCTCAACGTGTGCCTTCTGCCTTCCGTGGTCTTCCTGCTTGAATGAGATTCTTGTGGCACAAGATGTAAAGCTCCTTTTCCGCTGCTGCCGTCTGCCCTTAACAAAGGACCCAGCGATGCTACAGGAACGGGGATGTGGTCAGCTACTGCTGGGTCTGCCCCGCGGTCTGGACACGAACCGTACCAACGACCTCCCCTGTGAACAGAGAGAGCTGTGAGCCAGGTTCCCTTGAGAAACGCAACGTCACACACAGCCGCTGATGGCGGCCGGCAGCCATGCGGCCAGGGCAGTTACTGTGAGCGAAGGCGCTTGTCCCGAAAATGCCTCCTCTTTAGAGTGAAACCGGTTCTCTTGAACGCAGGAGGCTGACAGAGCTGCCCGGGCCCAGGCACGGTGCTGTGGGGCTGCTGCTATGGGCACTTGCCTTCCCCAGCTTTGACACACACCTCGATCCGGACCTGCAACATCCTGTGCTATTGCAATCTGTGGCCTCCCTATGCAGCCCGGTCAATACACCAGGATCTTGGCCTGCCGTGCTCCCAGCTACCCCAGCACAGCTCCCACCCGCTCTGCCAATGCACTGCTGCCCTAGGCTGGAATATCCCCTGCCAGTCCCGTTCTGCTCCCTGCCCCAGCTCTGCCAAAGCACCTGCCTGCAGGGCCCAGTCCCTGCTCGCCCAGCGCTGTGGATGGGCAGAAACGAATATTGCCATTAGCCAACAGCGCCACCTAGTGCCAGCTGCCCCTTAGTAACTGCCCTGCCAAACCTCCTTCATTCGGGGAGCGACGATTGTTTGATTATTTGCTAATTTGCAAACAACCCAGGGCTGCCCAGAGGACTCAGGGGGCCTGGGGCAAAGCAATTTCAGGGGCCCGTCCATAAAAAAAGTTGCAATACTGTAGAATACTATATTCCATGGGGCCCCTGTGGGGCCCGGGGCAAATTGCCCCACTTGCCCGCCCCCGACCCCCAAGGCAGTCCTGAAACAACCCCTGCTCCCTCCCCCAGGAGGGTGACCACATGTCCCAATTTTATAGGGACAGTCCCGATTTTGGGGTCTTTTTCTTATATAGGCTCCTATTACCCCCCCACACCCCCATCCCGGTTTTTCACATTTGCTGTCTGGTCACCCTATCCCCCAGCAAGTTGCACACATGATAAAGATAGGTGAGAACCAGGGCCGGCTCCAGGGATTTTGCTGCCCCAAGCAGGCCCCCCCAACAAAAGCCACAATTGCGATCTGCAGCATTTCAGCGGGAGGTCCTTCGCTCCGACCGGGAGTGAGGGACCCTCCGCTGTATTGCTGCCAAATAGCTGGACCTGCCGCCCCGCTCCGGAGTGGCTGCCCCAAGGCCCTGCTTGCTAAGCTGGTGCCTGGAGCCGGCCCTGGTGAGAACACCATATCCCGCAATGCACGCTGCTCCTTTAGCTTGATATATGAATGCTCCACAGCGTTTTTAGTATGATCTTAGCCCTGCGAGTCCTCACTACAGTCTCTGCTACTAAAACTCTGTTCCCAAGCGGGAGGGTTGGTGGAGATGAAAAACTGGGTCTGAGAATCATCAGGCTTGTGGAATAAGGGCAAGCGATGGTTTTGGTCACCTGCTACGTCAGTCACACGGATATTTACCTCCTGGCCGGATGGGGGCAAGCGGCACCCTGAGTAGGTCACTTCAGAAGCATTGGGTTGACGTTCTTTCTGGAACACAGGGGTCTTTATGGCAGTAGTTGCGGCTCCCGGCTGGGACGAAGAGAAAGGGAATGAATACTAACACCTCACTGTGATATGGCACGTTTCAGCCCCAGATCGCTAAGCGCTTTATCGTGGAGATCAGAATCCCCTTTGTACAAACAGGGAAACTAAGGCACACAGCAGTGAAGTGACTTGCCCAAAGTCACACAGCTGGCTAGTGCCAGGACTAGAACCCAGGGCTGTATCCACTAGGTCACACTGCCTCCAACAGGGCATAGTGCCCTCGATAACAATGGATAGCTGCATGGAATTGAACATATCAAAAGAACATATCAGGACCGGCTCTCGTTTTTTTGCCTCCCCAAGCAAAAAAAATTTTGGCTGCCCCCCGTCCCAGCCCTGGGCTCCCCCACGCATCCCTGTGCTGCCACAGCCCTGGGCTCTCCCACCCACACCCCCTGCCGCCGCAGCTCTGGTCTTCCCCCTTTCCCCCCTACCTGTGTCCTCCCCACCCCCTGCCGCCCCAGCCCTGGGCTCCCCCTTTCCCCACCAGTGCCCACACACGCACCTCCTGCCACCCCAGCCCTGGGCTCTTCCCTCCCCAGACCCTCCTTCCGCTGCAGCCCTGGGTCACTGGTAACTCGCTCCCAGGGCGGGTCATTCAGCAGGAATTTTGGATGCGCACAAAACACTGACAGGATTGGTTCCCATATGGTTACAGAGCTGCAGTAAAGTGGAACAATTTTCAGCTGGTGTGACTGGAGGATATCTGGATGCATATTATAAGACTCTCCTCCATAAATGAGGAAAAGTTGAGCTGCCTTTATTATTCTTTTGTTCCACTCTTTCTTTCTATGGGGAATTTGCCAATGCAATTTCACTGTCTTCCTTTTAAACAAACAAACAAACAAAAGGCAATGGCTGTTGAAAATAGCAATTCCAGTCCTGATAACCACTGGGAAGCATTTCTTGCTCAATTTTATCCTACTTTTTCTACAGCAAGTTACAGTGGATCAGTATATTTGATTTGGGAGAAATGAAGTAAGAGCTGCCCAAACTGAGCTGGAGCACTCCTGAATTTTGAGGTGTTCAAATGTGGTGGGCTGGTGGTGGGGGGGGGGCGGGGCTGTGGGCGCCGTGGGGGAGCATGGCAGGATGTATGCAGCAGCGTGTCTGGAGCTGCACGGAGCCAGACACGCTGGTCTGAGTGGCACGGTAAGGGGACTGGGGGCTTGGAGAGGGGGTAGGAGGTTCGGGGGCAGTCAAGGGACAGGGAGCAGGGGGTGGATGGGGCAGAGGTTCAGGGGGGCAGTCAGCGGCAGGGAGGGGGAGTTAGATGGGTCAGGGGCGCGGGGGAGCAGTCAGGGAACAGGCAGCGGTTGGACAGGCATGGGAGTCCTAGGGGTGCGTCAGGGGACAGGTAGGGGGTGGGGTCCTGGGGGGCAGTTAGGGGCAGGGGTCCCGGGAGGGGGTGATCAGGGAGCGGGGGGGTGGAGTTGGATGGGTTGGGGTTTCTGTGGGGGGCAGTCGGAGGTAGTGGATGGTGCAGGGTGGGGCGTCCCTCCCCCTGGAGTGTCCTGTTCTGTGAATGTTCAAATCTGGTCTCCCTGCCATCCACAGCAGTCGCAGAACGCTGCATCATGAGGTCTCCCCCACTTCCTTTCCAGTTGGTAGTGGCCAAGGGAATGCTGGGAAATGTAGTTCTTTCCCTGCTCCAGGGCTGGCTCTATAGGCAGGGAGCTAACCAAAGAACTACAGCTCCCAGGGCCCCCTGTTGGTTCTCAGCTCCCATGCCGCCCCTGCAAATGGGCTGCCCCAAGCAGGTGCTTGCTTTGCTGGTGCCTAGAGCCGCCCCTGGTTTTTTACCAGAAATATGGAGCCTTCCTCAGCCCCGCTCAACCTACACACACACACACACACACACTTTTCTCCCCCTCCTTCCCTCTTTTTATTCTTCTTCTTTTAAAATGTTTTTTTAAAATCTAAACCAAGGACAAACATTTTTTAAAAAAAGCCAGAGCCACAGAGATCAGGCCATGGGGTAAGAAAGCTGTCCTGAGTTTTAGGGGGCATGTTGCTAACTCTTTTAGTGAAAGGGTTTGTAGGTAGCCTGGCTGTGTATGTTGTTATGCTTTAGCATGGGCAAGCGTTTATTATTTGAAAACACTTTTCCATTTGATGAGGTATTATCTCCCCTCCATCTTAGACCTATTAACAAAAACAAGCTAAAAGATACATTGTAGCAAGGACTGCAAAGGAATAGTTACAGTATTGATGATTATTACCTTGTCTAAGCGCCTAGAGAATGTATTTTGTTTTGTTTTTATAAAACACTTTTATGCAAACCGTAACCCTGAAATCAGAGGGACTATGATTAAGTCCCAATGCAGAGGGCCTTGGGGTGGAAAATGAAAAGGTACAGCCGAAGCGGAAGATGGTATGATGTTAGAGGGTGTTTTGGGAATAAAACAGGCCGTGGTGTAAAATAAAATGTCAGTTGAAAATAACTGTGTAAAGCGTGTTTTTATGGAGTTCCAGGGATGTGGGGTTTGTCAAAAGGGCAGTAGGTTGCCCCCGTAGTATACGCACAGTTAGGTTACAGTTTGTCAACAACAACAACAAAAGGTGTCCAAACGGCCTGTTCCTCTAACAAAGGCCCAACCACCTCACCCAGCCCTGGTGTTTGTGCATGAGGGTTATAGGCTCCCTATGCACCATTGCAAAGCAGCCCCAGAACCCCTCTTAAACCATACCATCTTCCCCTTCGGCTGTACCTTTTCATCTTCCACCCCAAGGTCCTCTGCATTGGGACTTAATCATAGCCCCTCTGATTTCAACAATGTCTCAGGTCTCTCATCCACTGTTTCATATTATTTAATGCTGTACATCACCTAGGGTTACAGTTTGCATAAAAGTGTTTTATAAAAACAAAACAAAATACATTCTCCAGGCGCTTAGACAAGGTAATAATCAGCAATATTGTAACTATTCCTTTGCAGTCCTTGCTACAATGTATCTTTTAGCTTGTTTTTGTTAATTTTTCTGATAGGTCGTAAGATGGGGGGAGAGAATACCTCATAAAATGGAAAAGTGTTTTCAAATAATAAATGCTTGCCCATGCTAAAGCATAACAACTTACACAGCCAGGCTACCTACAAAACCGTTTCACTAAAAGAGTTAGCAACATGCCCCCTAAAACTCGGGACAGCTTTCTTACCCCATGGCCTGATCTCTGTGGCTCTGGCTTTTTTTAAAAAAGTTTGTCCTTGGTTTAGATTTTAAAAAACATTTTAAAAAAAGAAGAAAAAAAAGAGGGAAGGAGGGGAGAAAAGTGTGTGTGTAGGTTGAGCGGGGCTGAGGAAGGCTCCATATTTCTGGTAAAAAAACCATGGGGCAGCTCTAGGCACCAGCAAAGCAAGCACCTGCTTGGGGCAGCCCATTTGCAGGGGCGGCATGGGAGCTGAGAACCAACAGGGGGCCCTGGGAGCTGTAGTTCTTTGGTTAGCTCCCTGCCTATAGAGCCAGCCCTGGAGCAGGGAAAGAACTACATTTCCCAGCATTCCCTTGGCCACTACCAACTGGAAAGGAAGGAGGGGGACCTCATGCGGCAGCGTGCTGCGAGTGCTGTGGATGGCAGGGAGACCAGATTTGAACATTCACAAAACAGGACACTCCAGGGGGAGGGACGCCCCACCCTGCCACCATCCACTCCCTCGGACTGCCCCCCCAGAAACCCCAGCCCATCCAACCCCCCCCACTCCCTGATTGCCCCCTCCTGGGACCCCTGCCCCTAACTGCCCCCCAGGACCCTACCCCCTACCTGTCCCCTGACGCACCCCTGGGACTCCCATGCCTGTCCAACCGCTCCCTGTCCCTTGACTGCTCCCCCGAACCTCTGCCCCATCCACCACCCCCTGCTCCATCCCCTGACTGCCCCCTGGAACCTCCTACCCCCTCTCCAAGCCCCCAGTCTCCTTACCGTGCCACTCAGACCAGCGTGTCTGGCTCTGTGCTCCAGACACGCTGCTGCATACATGCTGCCGTGCTCCCCCACGGAGCCCACAGCCCCGCCCCCACCCCAGCACCTGCCTTCCAGATTTGAACACCTCAAAATTCAGGACTGCTCCAGCTCAGTTTGGGCAGCTCTTACTTCATTTCTCCCAAATCAAATATACTGATCCACTGTAACTTGCTGTAGAAAAAGTAGGATAAAATTGAGCAAGAAATGCTTCCCAGTGGTTATCAGGACTGGAATTGTTATTTTCAACAGCCATTGCCTTTTGTTTGTTTGTTTAAAAGGAAGACAGTGATATTGCATTGGCAAATTCCCCATAGAAAGAAAGAGTGGAACAAAAGAATAATAAAGGCAGCTCAACTTTTCCTCATTTATGGAGGAGAGTCTTATAATATGCATCCAGATATCCTCCAGTCACACAAGCTGAAAATTGTTTCACTTTACTGCAGCTCTGTAACCATATGGGAACCAATCCTGTTTGTGTTTTGTGCACATCCAAAATTCCTGCTGAATGACCTGCCCTGGGAGCGAGTTACCAGTGACTCAGGGCTGCGGCGGAAGGAGGTGTGTGTGTGGGGCACTGGTGGGGGGGAAACGTTGGAGCCCAGGGCTGGGGCAGCAGCAGGGTGGGGGGAGGACACTAGTTGGGGGGGAAATGGGAAGCCCAGCACTGGGGCAGCAGGGGGTGTGGGTGGGGGAGCCCAGGGCGGTGGCAGCAGAGGGGGGCGGGGGGAGCCCAGGGCTGAGATGGGGGGGGGGCAGCCAAAAATTTTTTTGCTTGGGGCGGCAAAAAACCTAGAGCCGGTCCCGTAAAAAACAGCTAACTTTTTTTACAGAAGCTATTCTTTCTTGTGTTTTTTGTATAAATCAAACTTTAAAAAGCAATCTTGGGTTTTTTTTTAAATTAAAATACATGTGTAATGCCCCTCAGTTGCCAGTTTCCATAGTCTTACCCAGTTGTTATTTTGGTATTTTAAAAAAACTATTTTAAAAGAACAGGCTAGTATCTTAAGCCTTATTAGTTCACTAAACTTCCACAAAATATCCCTAAGAGGGGCCTTGTTTTGGTACAGCTCAGGCAATACTGCTTTTTCAAAATAAACTTTAAAAAAACCATAATGCTTCAAATATATGGGGAGGAAAAGAAACTTCTCCCTAATCCACTGGATTACAAAATAAGGGGGATATAAACTAGCTCTTACTAAGGTTCTGTGGCTTTCACTCTGGCGTGTTTTCTGCGTGCTCTCTTTTTTTAATTAAAACACGCATGTAAAAATGTTAAATAAAGAGCTCTGTATTCATATAGCCTTGTCTTTTAAAGTGTTTATTCCTCTACAAAACTTGATAACTTTCACTTGTATGTGTTAGAAAGCAGGCAAAGAAGCAGCCTTCTTATCTCTGACCCACTGCTTTACAGAGGCTGTTGTTGCTGACAGCTGCTTTGCCACAAAAGCCTGCTGTCCTTACTAAGAAAATGACCAGTGCGAGCCTAAACCTAGGGAAAAACGTTTATAAACAGGCTTTCTGTGTTTTTAAGCCTGGGTTGTTTCTGCGGACTTGCATGTTATTGAAACCCCTATGGCTAAGGGGCTAAATGAAGGTTATGGGTCTTCAAATAGGCTGGTCTTTTCAAGTGTTTATTCCTTTCCAAGCGTTTCCTCCCTCTTTTGTTAAAAAACGGGTAAAGACGCAATCTTCTTATCTCTGATCCACTGGATTACAAAATAAGGGGAATATAAACTGTCACTAAAAACCTGGGGTTTTAAACCTAGGGTGGTTCTGCATATTTTTTTATTACAACACCTACAAAAGGGATGTGTCTTAGGTTTGTCTTTTCAAAGTAACTTTAACTCGTGTTTGTTCAAAAGTTTGGGAAAGAAGCAGCCTTCTTATCTCTGATCCACTGACTCACAGAGGCTACTTTGCTAACAGGAGCTTTGCTTCTTTGTCTTTCTAATCCACTGGTTTACAAAATAAGGGGTCTATAAACTGTCTGTTACTAAAAACCTGGGGTTTTAAGCCTAGGGTGCTTCTGCCTGCTCTTTTTTTATTACAACACCTACAAAAGGGGTGTGTCTTAGGTTTGTCTTTTCAAGTCATTCTCCCTTTGCAAAACTTCATGTAACTTTAACCTGTGTTTGTTAAAAATGTTGGGAAAGAAGCAGCCTTCTTATCTCTGATCCACTGACTCACAGAGGCTGCTTTGCTAACAGGAGCTTTGCTGCAGCTACATTGTGCTTACTAAAAAATAACACCCCGTTAGTCTAAAACCTAGGAAAAAACTGTTTAAAACGGTGTGTTACTAAAAGCTTATGGTTTTAACTTCTATAAACACTCCTCTGTAAAAGGGCTACATGGTGGGAAAATGCAGGGGGGGGTCTGTTTCTTTAGATAAGAATAAAACAGTTAAAGGGCAGGGGGAAAGGTGGGAGTTGGCTCTTGTTTAAAATCTTGGGACTCTAGGATTGGTTCAGGAAAATGAATTCTATGACGCTGCTGTAAAACCACCTCTGACTGGGCCGATCCAAAGGTGGTGATAACGAGTCTGAGAGGGTCTGAACCAGAAGAGTTGCCTCATTCTACAGAAAGACTTAAAAGGTGGGAATTCTCGCTCTCTTTCTGATTCCACCATGTGCTCTCTAGCTTTGCCCTTTGCAGAGGGAGCTCTCTTTCTTGCCCTCTTCTTTCTTTTAACCTCTCTCTTTTTTTCTTAACCTACCCTGATACTGAATGCTTTTCTAGTTACTTTCTTACCCTGTGCTCAGCAAACGGGCTCTGCCTGCTTCTCTCTCTCTCATTCTGATTTCACCATGTGCTCTATCTTTGCTCTTTGCACAGAGGGCTCTCTTTTCTTCTCCTGTTCTTTCTTTTAACCTCTCTCTTTCTTTCTTAACCTACACTGGTATTGAATAGTTTAAATGCTTTTTTTATTCACTTTTTTACCCTGTGCTTACCAAACAGGCTCTACCTTTCCCTTTTTAAACCTAGTTTTCAATATTATTTAACTCTTTTCTTAAACTAATCTTTTAAAAACAAATATTTCTTTTTTTTCTTCAAGTTCTATCTTTCTATTCTTGAATAACTTGCTTTTACCAGTCCCTCTCCTTACTCAATCACATCCAATAACCTTTCTTCCCTTTTTTCTCTAAACCTTACTCAAACTTTCTTTTTTCATATTTTCACTCACTTCTTTCAGCCTTTTTCTCTCCATGTAACCAAGCACAAACACACACAACACATCCCCTATTCAAACACACACCATTGTTTGTCAAAATGGTTGATGGCGCCAAACTTTGGCGCCAACGTCATTTTCTCTCTCTCCGTCTTTTTGATCCCATCATGTGCTGTCTATCTTTGCCCTTTGCCAAGGGGGCTCTCTTTCCCTTTTCTTGCCCTGTTCTTTCTTTTAACCTGTTTTTTAAAACCTACACTGGTATTGAATAGTTTCAATGCTTTCTTTAGTCACTTTTTTATCCTGTGCTTACCAAACAGGTTTTGCCGTAGTAAATTCCCTTTTTAAACCTAGTTTTCAATATTATTTATTGTTTTTCTTAACCCACCCTGACATTTAATACACCTTTTACATTTATCTCAAAATTTTCTCTTCTCCAAACTCAGCCTTTACCATCATCTCTCCTTACTCAAACTCACTAAAAATCTCTCTTCTTTCAAACTAACTAAGCCTTTAAAAACAAAAATCCTTCTATTCTTTCATAACCAGCCTCTTTTCTTCAATAACTTACCTCTCTTCTTTCAAATTTCTTTTTTTCCTCTAAACCTCACTCAAACTTTCTTTTTTCCTCTTTACACTCTCTCACACTCTTCTTTCAACCTTTTTCTCTCCATGTACCCAAGCACAAACAAACACAACACTTCCCCTAGTCAAACACACACACATTTTTTTCAAAATGGCCGATGGCGCCACTCTCTGGCGCCAACGGAAACGGGGTGGGAAGGTGGGACATGAGCCCTAAAAGGGGAGTGGAAACCTGTCAAAATTGCATGGTGATGAATACTAGCGAGTGAATTACTACCTGCTACCTCTCCTGCCAAGGGGCGTGAAGCTGCATTAATGAATGTTGGTGAAAGCCTTTCGTCCCCTCAGCTGAAGGGCGGGCGGGCGGCTGTGGCGTGTGGTGCACGGTGGGGAATGTTTTCCCTGCTCTACAGCTGGGATCTGAGCATGTCAAAGCTGCCTAGCAGATTTTTATATCCCTCTCGCTCAGTTGAGCACCTGACCGAGCTGGGCCAGGCGCTGAGGAGGACACGGGCCCTTTGCCTGGACTAAGACACAGGCTGGGGTTCAGGTCAGGTGGATCTAATGTGGCTCAGCTCAACCTGCTCCTAGTGAAGATGCAGGTCAGAGCTTTAGCTCCATTGTGGCTGGTGGAGTTGTGGTGTGGCCAGAAACCAAGGCGGGACCTGGGACAGGTGAATCCAGCCCACGGGTGGGGTGCAGAGGAAACGGGTGGGGGAAGAGCAGCGGAGTTGTGGGGAGGGAGGAAGGGCGTTTGGGGGTGAGAGCAGGACAGGAGCTGGGCTCTGTGGCACAGTGAAGGGGCGAGGGGAATTTGGGGACTGGGGAGGAGCTGGGCTGGATGGGCTGGGGGGAGGGGCTGGTTGTGAGAGCCAGAGGGCGCCCGAGAGGAGCGATGGGTTTGGGTGTGGGGGGTGGCTGAGGACGTTGATTGTGTGGTGGGGAGAAGGGAGGGAGGGGTTATGGCAGGGGAGGGACTGAGGGGAATATTGTGGGGTGGGGGGGATGGGCTGGGTCCATCCAGTCACCACCCACACCCCCCTTCCACCCATCCAGCCCCCTGACCCCCACCCATCCCCCCTTCCTTCCATCCAGCCCCCTGAACCCCACCCACAACCCCCTTCCTCCCATCCAGACCCCTGAACCCCACCCATCCCCCTTCCACCCATCCAGCCCCTGAACCCCACCCCACCCCCTTCCTCCCATCCAGCCCCTGAACCCCACCCACAACCCTTCCACCCATCCAGCCCCTGACCCCACCCATCCCCCTTCCTCCCATCCAGCCCCTGAACCCCACCCACCCCCTTCCTCCCATCCAGCCCCTGAACTCCACCCATCCCCTTCCTCCATCCAGCCCCTGATCCCACCAATCCCCTCTTCCTCCCATCCAGCCCCTGACCCCACCCACACCCCCTTCCTCCCATCCAGCCCCTGAACCCCACCCATCCCCCTTCCACCCATCCAGCCCCTGACCCCACCCATCCCCCTTCCTCCCATCCAGCCCCTGAACCCCACCCATCCCCTTCCACCCATCCAGCCCCTGAACCCCACCCATCCCCCCTTCCTCTCATCCAGCCCCTGAACCCCACCCATCCCCTTCCTCCCATCCAGCCCCTGAACCCCACCCACACCCCCTTCCACCCATCCAGCCCCTGAACCCCACCCATCCCCTTCCTCCCATCCAGCCCCTGACCCCACCCACACCCCCTTCCTCCCATCCAGCCCCTGACCCCACCCATCCCCTTCCTCCCATCCAGCCCCTGAACCCCACCCACACCCCCTTCCTCCCATCCAGCCCCTGAACCCCACCCACCCCCTTCCTCCCATCCCGCCCCTGAACCCCATCCACACCCCTTCCACCCATCCAGCCCCTGAACCCCACCCCACCCCTTCCTCCCATCCAGCCCCTGAACCCCACCCACACCCCCTTCCTCCCATCCAGCCCCTGACCCCACCCATCCCCTTCCTCCCATCCAGCCCCTGAACCCCACCCCACCCCCTTCCTCCCATCCAGCCCCTGAACCCCACCCATCCCCCTTCCTCCCATCCAGCCCCTGAACCCCACCCCACCCCTTCCTCCCATCAAGCCCCTGAACCCCACCCACAACCCCTTCCACCCATCCAGCCCCTGACCCCCACCCATCCCCTTCCTCCCATCCAGCCCCTGAGCCCCACCCACACCCCTTCCACCCATCCAGCCCCTGACCCCACCCATCCCCCTTCCTCCCATCCAGCCCCTGACCCCACCCATCCCCTTCCTCCCATCAAGCCCCTGAACCCCACCCACCCCCTTCCACCCATGCAGCCCCTGAACCCCACCCACCCCCTTCCTCCCATCCAGCCCCTGAACCCCACCCACCCCCTTCCTCCCATCCAGCCCCTGAACCCCACCCATCCCCTTCCTCCATCCAGCCCCTGAACCCCACCCACACCCCCTTCCTCCCATCCAGCCCCCTGAACCCCCCCCATCCCCCTTCCTCCCATGCAGCCCCTGAACCACACCCATCCCCTTTCTCCCATCCAGCCCCTGAACCCCACCCTTCCTCCCATCCAGCCCCTGAACCCCACCCCTTCCTCCCATCCAGCCCCTGAACCCCACCCACCCCCTTCCTCCCATCCAGCCCCTGAACCCCACCCACCCCCTTCCTCCCATCCAGCCCCTGAACCCCACCCATCCCCTTCCTCCCATCCAGCCCCTGAACCCCACCCACACCCCCTTCCTCCCATCCAGCCCCTGAACCCCACCCATCCCCTTCCTCCCATCCAGCCCCTGAACCCCACCCACCCCTTCCTCCCATCCAGCCCCTGAACCCCACCCATCCCCTTCCACCCATCCAGCCCCCTGAACCCCACCCATCCCCTTCCTCCCATCCAGCCCCCTGAACCCCACCCACACCCCTCTTCCTCCCATCCAGCCCCTGAACCCCACCCATCCCCTTCCTCCCATCCAGCCCCTGAACCCCACCCACACCCCCTTCCTCCCATCCAGCCCCTGAACCCCACCCACACCCCTTCCTCCCATCCAGCAGCCCCTGAACCCCACCCATCCCCTTCCTCCCATCCAGCCCCTGAACCCCACCCACACCCCCTTCCTCCCATCCAGCCCCTGACCCCACCCACACCCCTTCCTCCCATCCAGCCCCTGAACCCCACCCATCCCCTTCCTCCCATCCAGCCCCTGAACCCCACCCACCCCCTTCCTCCCATCCAGCCCCTGAACCCCACCCATCCCCCTTCCTCCCATCCAGCCCCTGAACCCCACCCACCCCTTCCTCCCATCCAGCCCCCCACCCACACCCCCTTCCTCCCATCCAGCCCCTGAACCCCACCCATCCCCCTTCCTCCCATCCAGCCCCTGAACCCCACCCACACCCCTTCCTCCCATCCAGCCCCTGAACCCCACCCACCCATCCCCTTCCTCCCATCCAGCCCCTGAACCCCACCCCCACCCCTTCCTCCCATCCAGCCCCTGAACCCCACCCACACCCCCTTCCTCCCATCCAGCCCCTGAACCCCACCCATCCCCTTCCTCCCATCCAGCCCCCTGAACCCCACCCCACCCCTTCCTCCCATCCAGCCCCTGAACCCCACCCCATCCCCTTCCTCCCATCCAGCCCCTGACCCCACCCATCCCCTTCCTCCCATCCAGCCCCTGAACCCCACCCACCCCCTTCCTCCCATCCAGCCCCTGAACCCCACCCATCCCCTTCCTCCCATCCAGCCCCTGAACCCCACCACCCCCTTCCTCCCATCCAGCCCCTGACCCCACCCACACCCCTTCCTCCCATCCAGCCCCTGACCCCACCCATCCCCTTCCTCCCATCCAGCCCCTGAACCCCACCCCACCCCCTTCCTCCCATCCAGCCCCTGAACCCCACCCCACCCCCTTCCTCCCATCCAGCCCCTGAACCCCACCCACCCCCTTCCTCCCATCCAGCCCCTGAACCCCACCCATCCCCCTTCCTCCCATCCAGCCCCTGCCCCACCCTTCCTCCCATCCAGCCCCTGACCCCACCCATCCCCCTTCCTCCCATCCAGCCCCTGAACCCCACCCACCCCCTTCCTCCCATCCAGCCCCTGAACCCCACCCACCCCCTTCCTCCCATCCAGCCCCTGAACCCCACCCATCCCCTTCCTCCCATCCAGCCCCTGAACCCCACCCCACCCCTTCCTCCCATCCAGCCCCTGAACCCCACCCACACCCCTTCCTCCCATCCAGCCCCTGAACCCCACCCCACCCCTTCCTCCCATCCAGCCCCTGAACCCCACCCATCCCCCTTCCTCCCATCCAGCCCCTGAACCCCACCCATCCCCTTCCTCCCATCCAGCCCCTGAACCCCACCCCCCCCTTCCTCCCATCCAGCCCCTGAACCCCACCCCACCCCTTCCTCCCATCCAGCCCCTGAACCCCACCCATCCCCCTTCCTCCCATCCAGCCCCTGAACCCCACCCATCCCCTTCCTCCCATCCAGCCCCTGAACCCCACCCCACCCCTTCCTCCCATCCAGCCCCTGAACCCCACCCATCCCCCTTCCTCCCATCCAGCCCCTGAACCCCACCCCATCCCCTTCCTCCCATCCAGCCCCTGAACCCCACCCCACCCCTTCCTCCCATCCAGCCCCTGACCCCACCCATCCCCTTCCTCCCATCCAGCCCCTGAACCCCACCCACACCCCCTTCCTCCCATCCAGCCCCTGACCCCACCCATCCCCCTTCCACCCATCCAGCCCCTGAACCCCACCCCACCCCTTCCTCCCATCCAGCCCCTGAACCCCACCCCACCCCTTCCTCCCATCCAGCCCCTGAACCCCACCCATCCCCCGTTCCTCCCCTCCGGCCCCCTGAACCCGACCCCCACCCCCCTTCCCCCCGTCCGGCCCCCTGAACCCCACCCCCACCCCCCTTCCGCCCGTCCGGCCCCCTGAACCCCACCCCCATCCCCCGTCCTCCCATCCAGCCCCTGAACCCCACCCATCCCCTTCCTCCCATCCAGCCCCTGAACCCCACCCACCCCCTTCCTCCCATCCAGCCCCTGAACCCCACCCACACCCCTTCCTCCCATCCAGCCCCTGACCCCACCCATCCCCTTCCACCCATCCAGCCCCTGAACCCCACCCACCCCTTCCTCCCATCCAGCCCCTGAACCCCACCCATCCCCCTTCCTCCCATCCAGCCCCTGCCATCCAGCCCCTGAACCCCACCCATCCCCTTCCTCCCATCCAGCCCCTGAACCCCACATCCAGCCCCTGAACCCCACCCTTCCTCCCATCCAGCCCCTGAACCCCACCCACCCCCTTCCTCCCATCCAGCTTCCTCCCATCCAGCCCCTGAACCCCACCCACACCCCCTTCCACCCATCCAGCCCCTGACCCCACCTTCCTCCCATCCAGCCTTCCACCCATCCAGCCCCTGAACCCCACCCATCCCCTTCCACCCATCCAGCCATCCAGCCCCTGAACCCCACCCATCCCCCTTCCTCCCATCCAGCCCCTGAACCCCACCCACACCCCTTCCTCCCATCCAGCCCCTGAACCCCACCCATCCCCTTCCTCCCATCCAGCCCCTGAACCCCACCCATCCCCTTCCACCCATCCAGCCCCTGACCCCACCCATCCCCTTCCTCCCATCCAGCCCCTGACCCCACCCATCCCCCTTCCTCCATCCAGCCCCTGAACCCCACCCACCCCCTTCCTCCCATCCAGCCCCTGAATCCCACCCATCCCCTTCCACCCATCCCTGAACCCCACCCATCCCCCTTCCACCCATCCAGCCCCTGAACCCCACCCCACCCCCTTCCTTCCATCCAGCCCCTGAACCCCACCCATCCCCCTTCCTCCCATCCAGCCCCTGAACCCCACCCACACCCCTTCCTCCCATCCAGCCCCTGAACCCCACCCACACCCTTCCTCCCATGCAGCCCCTGAATCCCACCACACCCCTTCCTCCCATCCAGCCCCTGAATCCCACGCATCCCCCTTCCTCCCATCCAGCCCCTGAATCCCACCCATCCCCTTCCACCCATCCAGCCCCTGACCCCACCCATCCCCCTTCCTCCCATCCAGCCCCTGAACCCCACCCACACCCCACTTCCTCCCATCCAGCCCACTGAACCCCACCCATCCCCCTTCCACCCATCCAGCCCCTGAACCCCACCCCACCCACCCCCTTACATCCAGCCCCTGAACCCCACCCATCCCCTTCCTCCAATCCAGCCCCTGAACCCCACCCACCCCCTTCCTTCCATCCAGCCCCTGAACCCCACCCCTTCCTCCCATCCAGCCCCTGTACCCCACCCCTTCCTCCCATCCAGCCCCTGAACCCCACCCATCCCCCTTTCACCCATCCAGCCCCTGAACCCCACCCCACCCCTCCCATCCAGCCCCTGAACTCCACCCATCCCCGCTTCCGCCCATCCAGCCCCCGGACCCCACCCACACCCCCTTCCTCCCATCCAGCCCCTGAACCCCACCCATCCCCCCTTCCTCCCAACCAGCCCCCTGAACCCCAACCCCACCCGCTTCCTCCCATCCAGCCCCTGAACCCCACCCATCCCCTTCCTCCCATCCAGCCCCTGACCCCACCCATCCCCTTCCTCCCATCCAGCCCCTGACCCCACCACACCCCTTCCTCCCATCCATCCCCTGATCCCCACCCCACCCCTTCCACCCATCCAGCCCCTGACCCCACCCATCCCCATCCTCCCATCCAGCTCCTGAACCCCACCCATCCCCTTCCTCCCATCCAGCCCCTGAACCCACCCACCCCCTTCCTCCCATCCAGCCCCTGACACCCCACCACCCCCTTCCTCCCATCCAGCCCCTGACCCCACCCACCCCCTTCCTCCCATCCATCCCCTGACCCCCACCCATCCCCTTCCACCCATCCAGCCCCTGACCCCACCCATCCCCCTTCCTTCCATCCAGGCCCATGAACCCCACCCATCCCCTTCCTCCCATCCAGCCCCTGAACCCCACCCTTCCACCCATCAGCCCCTGAACCCCACCCACCCCTTCCTCCCATCCAGCCCCTGAACCCCACCCACCCCTTCCACCCATCCAGCCCCTGAACCCACCCACCCCCTTCCACCCATCCAGCCCCTGAACCCCACCCATCCCCTTCCACCCATCCAGCCCCTGAACCCCACCCATCCCCCTTCCTTCCATCCAGCCCCTGAACCCCACCCACCCCCTTCCTCCCATCCAGCCCCTGAACCCCACCCATCCCCTTCCACCCATCCAGCCCCTGAACCCCACCCATCCCCCTTCCACCCATCCAGCCCCACCCATCCCCTTCCACCCATCCAGCCCCTGAACCCCACCCCACCCCTTCCTCCCATCCAGCCCCTGAACCCCACCCACCCTTCCACCCATCCAGCCCCTGAACCCCACCCATCCCCTTCCACCCATCCAGCCCCTGAACCCCACCCATCCCCTTCCACCCATCCAGCCCCTGAACCCCACCCCACTTCCTCCCATCCAGCCCCTGAACCCCACCCACCCCCTTCCTCCCATCCAGCCCCTGAACCCCACCCATCCCCTTCCACCCATCCAGCCCCTGAACCCCACCCCATCCCCTTCCACCCATCCAGCCCCTGAACCCCACCCATCCCCCTTCCTCCATCCAGCCCCTGCCCTTCCTCCCATCCAGCCCCTGAACCCCACCCCACCCCCTTCCTCCCATCCAGCCCCTGAACCCCACCCCCTTCCTCCCATCCAGCCCCTGAACCCCACCCACCCCTTCCTCCCATCCAGCCCCTGAATCCCACCACACCCCCTTCCTCCCATCTAGCCCCCTGTATCCCACCCACACACCCCTTCCTCCCATGCAGCCCACTGACACCCACCCATCCCCTTCCTCCCATCCAGCCCCTGAACCCCACCCACACCCCTTCCACCCATCCAGCCCCTGACCCCACCCATCCCCTTCCTCCCATCCAGCCCCTGAACCCCACCCACCCTTCCACCCATCCAGCCCCTGACCCCCACCCATCCCCTTCCTCCCATCCAGCCCCTGAACCCCACCCATCCCCCTTCCTCCCATCCAGCCCCTGAACCCCACCCATCCCCCTTCCTCCCATCCAGCCCCTGAACCCCACCCATCCCCTTCCACCCATCCAGCCCCTGAACCCCACCCATCCCCTTCCACCCATCCAGCCCCTGAACCCCACCCACACCCCTTCCACCCATCCAGCCCCTGAACCCCACCCATCCCCCTTCCTCCCATCCAGCCCCTGAACCCCACCCATCCCCTTCCTCCCATCCAGCCCCTGAACCCCACCCCACCCCCTTCCTCCCATCCAGCCCCTGAACTCCACCCATCCCCTTCCTCCCATCCAGCCCCTGAACCCCACCCCACCCATCCCCCTTCCTCCCATCCAGCCCCTGAACCCCACCCATCCCCTTCCTCCCATCCAGCCCCTGAACATCCAGCCCCTGAACCCCACCCATCCCCTTCCTCCCATCCAGCCCCTGAACCCCACCCATCCCCTCTTCCTCCCATCCAGCCCCTGAACCCCACCCATCCCCTTCCTCCCATCCAGCCCCTGAACCCACCCATCCCCTTCCTCCCATCCAGCCCCTGAACCCCACCCATCCCCCTTCCACCCATCCAGCCCCTGAACCCCACCCATCCCCTTCCTCCCATCCAGCCCCTGAACCCCACCCATCCCCTTCCACCCATCCAGCCCCTGAACCCCACCCATCCCCTTCCTCCCATCCAGCCCTGAACCCCACCCATCCCCCTTCCACCCATCCAGCCCCTGAACCCCACCCTTCCACCCATCCAGCCCCTGAACCCCACCCATCCCCTTCCACCCATCCAGCCCCTGAACCCCACCCACCCCTTCCTCCCATCCAGCCCCTGAACCCCACCCATCCCCTTCCTCCCATCCAGCCCCTGAACCCCACCCACACCCCTTCCTCCCATCCAGCCCCTGAACCCCACCCACACCCCCTTCTCCCATCCAGCCCCTGAACCCCACCCACCACTTCCTCCCATCCAGCCCCTGAACCCCACCCACACCCCTTTCTCCCATCCAGCCCCTGAACCCCACCCATCCCCTTCCTCCCATCCAGCCCCTGAACCCCACCCCACCCCTTCCTCCCATCCAGCCCCTGAACCCCACCCATCCCCTTCCTCCCATCCAGCCCCTGAACCCCACCCACACCCCTTCCTCCCATCCAGCCCCTGAACCCCAACCATCCCCCTTCCTCCCATCCAGCACCCTGAACCCCACCCATCCCCTTCCTTCCATCCAGCCCCTGATCCCCACCCCACCCCTTCCTCCCATCCAGCCCCTCCCTCTTCCTCCCATCCAGCCCCTGTACCCCACCCACCCCTTCCTCCCATCCAGCCGCCTGAACCCCACCCCACCCCCTTCCTCCCATCCAGCCCCTGTACCCCCCACCCCTCCTCCCATCCAGCCCCTGAACCCCACCCATCCCCCTTCCACCCATCCTGCCCCTGAACCCCACCCCACCCCCTTTCACCCATCCAGCCCCTGTACCCCACCCCCTCCTCCCATCCAGCCCCTGAACTCCACCCATCCCCTTCCTCCCATCCAGCCCCTGAACCCCACCCATCCCCTTTCACCCATCCAGCCCCTGAACCCCACCCCCACCCCTTCCTCCCATCCAGCCCCTGAACCCCACCCATCCCCTTTCACCCATCCAGCCCCTGAACCCCACCCCACCCCTTCCTCCCATCCAGCCCCTGAACCCCACCCATCCCCTTTCACCCATCCAGCCCCTGAACCCCACCCCACCCCTTCCACCCATCCAGCCCCTGACCCCACCCATCCCCTTCCTCCTATCCAGCCCCTTGAACCCACCAATCCCCTCTTCCTCCCATCCAGCCCCTGACCCCACCCACACCCTTCCTCCCATCCAGCCCCCTGAACTCCACCCATCCCCCCTCCCTCCCATCGAGCCCCCTGAACCCACCAATCCCCTCTTCCTCCCATCCAGCCCCTGACTCCCACCCATCCCCATTCCACACATCCAGCCCCTGACCCCACCCATCCCCTTCCTCCCATCCAGCCCCTGAACCCCACCCATCCCCTTCCACCCATCCCGCCCCTGAACCCCACCCATCCCCTTCCTCCCATCCAGCCCCTGAACCCCACCCATCCCCTTCCACCCATCCAGCCCCTGAACCCCACCCATCCCCTTCCACCCATCCTGCCCCTGAACCCCACCCACACCCCTTCCACCCATCCAGCCCCTGAACCCCACCCATCCCCTTCCTCCAATCCAGCCCCTGACCCCACCCACACTCCTTCCTCCCATCCAGCCCCTGACCCCACCCATTCCCTTCCTCCCATCCAGCCCCTGAACCCCACCCACACCCCACTTCCTCCCATCCAGCCCCTGAACCCCACCCACACCCACCTTTCTCCCATCCAGCCCCTGAACCCCACCTCCACCCACTTCCTTCCATCCAGCCCTCTGAACCCCACCCCACCCCTTCCTCCCATCCAGCCCCTGAACCCCACCCATCCCCTTCCTCCCATCCAGCCCCTGAACCCCACCCCACCCCCTTCCTCTCATCCAGCCCCTGAACCCCACCCATCCCCTTCCTCCCATCCAGCCCCTGAACCCCACCCACACCCCCTTCCTCCCATCCAGCCCCTGAACCCCACCCATCCCCTTCCTCCCATCCAGCACCCTGAACCCCACCCATCCCCTTCCTTCCATCCAGCCCCTGATCCGCCCCACCCCCTTCCACCCATCCTGCTCCCTGAACCCCACCCCACCCCCTCTTACATCCAGCCCCTGAACCCCACCCATCCCCTCTTCCTCCCATCCAGCCCCTGTACCCCACCCACCCCTTCCTCCCATCCAGCCCCTGAACCCCACCCCACCCCTTCCTCCCATCCAGCCCCTGTACCCCACCCCTCCTCCCATCGAGCCCCTGAACCCCACCCATCCCCTTCCACCCATCCTGCCCCTGAACCCCACCCACCCCCTTTCACCCATCCAGCCCCTGTACCCCACCCACCCCCTTCCTCCCATCCAGCCCCTGAACTCCACCCATCCCCTTCCTCCCATCCAGCCCCTGAACCCCACCCATCCCCTTTCACCCATCCAGCCCCTGAACCCCACCCCACCCCTTCCTCCCATCCAGCCCCTGAACCCCACCCATCCCCTTCCTCCCATCCAGCCCCTGAACCCACCAATCCTCTTCCTCCCATCCAGCCCCTGACCCCACCCACACCCCACTTCCTCCCATCCAGCCCCTGACCCCACCCATCCCCTTCCTCCCATCCAGCCCCTGAAGCCACCCCCTCTTCCTCCCATCCAGCCCCTGACCCCACCCACACCCCCTTCCTCCCATCCAGCCCCTGAACCCCACCCATCCCCTTCCTCTCATCCAGCCCCTGAACCCCACCCCACCCCCTTCCTCCCATCCAGCCCCTGTACCCCACCCCACCCCCTTCCTCCCATCCAGCCTCTGAACCCCACCCCACCCCCTTCCTCCCATTCAGCCCCTGACCCCACCCACACCCCCTTCCTTCCATCCAGCCCACTGACACCCACCCATCCCCTTCCTCGCATCCAGCCCCTGAACCCCACCCACACCCCTTCCTCCCATCCAGCCCCTGAACCCCACCCACCCCCTTCCACCCATCCAGCCCCTGACTCCCACCCATCCCCTTCTACCCATCCAGCCCCTGAACCCACCCATCCCCTTCCTCCCATCCAGCCCCTGAACCCCACCCACATCCCCTTCCTCCCATCCAGCCCCTGAACCCCACCCACACCCCTTCCTCCCATCCAGCCCCTGAACCCACCTATCCCCTTCCACCCATCCAGCCCCTGAACCCCACCCATCCCCTTCCACCCATCTAGCCCCTGAACCCCACCCATCCCCTTCCTCCCATCCAGCCCCTGAACCCCACCCCACCCCTTCCTCCCATCCAGCCCCTGTACCCACCCATCCCCTTCCTCCCATCCAGCCCCTGACCCCACCCATCCCCTTCCTCCCATCCAGCCCCTGACCCCACCCATCCCCTTCCTCCCATCCAGCCCCTGACCTCCACCCATCCCCTTCCACTCATCCAGCCCCTGACCCCACCCATCCCCCTTCCTCCCATCCAGCCCCTGAACCCCACCCCACCCCGTCCCTTCCATCCAGCCCCTGAACCCCACCCCACCCCTTCCTCCCATCCAGCACCCTGAACCCCACCCCACCCCTTTCACCCATCCAGCCCCTGACCCCACCCATCCCCTTCCACCCATCCAGCCCCTGAACCCCACCCACACCCCTTCCACCTATCCAGCCCCTGAACCCCACCCATCCCCTTCCACCCATCCAGCCCCTGAACCCCACCCCCACCCCTTCCTCCATCCAGCCCCTGAACCCCACCCCACCCCTTCCTCCCATCCAGCACCCTGAACCCCACCCCACACCCCTTTCACCCATCCAGCCCCTGAACCCCACCCATCCCCTTCCTCCCATCCAGCCCCTGACCCCACCCACCCCCTTCCTCCCATGCAGCCCCTGAATCCCACCCATCCCCTTCCTCCCATCCAGCCCCTGAAATCCACCCATCCCCTTCCTCTCATCCAGCCCCTGAGCCCAACCTCACCCCTTCCACCCATCCAGCCCCTGACCCCACCCATCCCCTTCCACCCATCCAGCCCCTGAGCCCAACCCACACCCCTTCCTCCCATCCAGCCCCTGACCCCACCCATCCCCTTCCACCCATCCAGCCCCATGACCCCACCCACACCCCACTTCCTCCCATCTAGCCCCTGAACCCCACCCCACCCCCTCCCTTCCATCCAGCCCCTGAACCCCACCCCACCCCTTCCTCCCATCCAGCCCCTGTACCCCACCCCCACCCCTTCCTCCCATCCAGCCCCTGACCCCACCCATCCCCTTCCTCCCATCCAGCCCCTGACCCCACCTGTCCCCTTCCTCCCATCCAGCCCCCTGAACCCCACCCACACCCCACGTCCTCCCATTCAGCCCCTGAACCCACCAATCCCCTTCCTCCCATCCAGCCCCCTGAACCCCACCCACACCCCTCTTCCTCCCATCCAGCCCCTGAACCCCACCTCCACCCCTTCCTCCCATCCAGCCCCTGAACCCCACCCATCCCCCTTCCTCCCATCCAGCCCCTGACCCCCACCCACACCCCTTCCACCCATCCAGCCCCTGACCCCACCCATCCCCCTTCCTCCCATCCAGCCCCTGACCCCACCCACAGCCCCTTCCTCCCATCCAGCCCCTGAACCCCATCCATCCCCTTCCTGCCTTCCAGCCCCTGACCCCACCCACACCCCCTTCCACCCATCCAGCCCCTGACCCCACCCACATCCCCTTCCACCCATCCAGCCCCTGAACCCCACCCATCCCCTTCCACCCATCTAGCCCCTGAACCCCACCCATCCCCTTCCACCCATCCAGCCCCTGACCCCACCCACACCCCTTCCTCCCATCCAGCCCCTGACCCCACCCATCCCCTTCCTCCCATCCAGCCCCTGACCCCACGCACAGCCCCCTTCCTCCCATCCAGCCCCTGAACCCCACCCATCCCCTTCCACCCATCCAGCCCCTGAACCCCACCCACACCCCCTTCCTCCCATCCAGCCCCTGAACCCCATCCATCCCCTTCCTCCCATCCAGCCCCTGACCCCACCCACAGCCCACTTCCTCCCATCTAGCCCCTGAACCCCACCCATCCCCTTCCACCCATCCCGCCCCTGAACCCCACCCACACCCCCTTCCACCCACCCATCCCCTGAACTCCACCCCACCCCGTCCCTTCCATCCAGCCGCCTGAACCCCACCCCACCCCTTCCACCCATCCAGCCCCTGAACTCCACCCACACCCCCTTCCTCCCATCCAGCACCCTGAACCCCACCCCCCACCCCTTCACCCATCCAGCCCCTGAACCCCACCCATCCCCTTCCACCCATCCAGCCCTCTGAACCACACCCCACCCCTCCCTCCCATCCAGCCCCTGAACTCCACCCATCCCCTTCCTGTCATCCAGCCCCTGAGCCCAACCCACACCCCCTTCCTCCCATCCAGCCCCTGACTCCCACCCACCCCCTTCCTCCCATCCAGCCCCTGAACTCCACCCATCCCCTTCCTCTCATCCAGCCCCTGAGCCCAACCCACACCCCTTCCTCCCATCCAGCCCCTGACTCCCACCCACCCCCTCCCATCCAGCCCCTGAGCCCCACCCACACCCCCCTTCCAGCCCTCTGCCCACACCCCCCTTTCTCTCACCCAGCCCTTGCCCACATTCGCCTTCCTGAGCTCCAGCCCCTTGCCCAGACCATGTAGCTCCCTGCCCTAGCTCACAAGCCCCTGAGATGCTCCGTGACCCCAGGGCATCCCCCCCCACATACGAGAACCCCCAAAGTAAGTCACTTAGCTGATGTCTGTGCCAGCGGGCGCCTCCCAGCTCGCTGCTCTGTGGGGCAGAGGCCAGGGCTCAGCCTTCAGGGGCTGTGTGTTGTAGCCGCCCTGTGCGTCCATCTCTGGGGATGCTGCAGAGAGACGTCTTCCCATCACCTTCCTCCCGTCGATGGGCTGGAGTCCGTGTGCGTCTCTAAGGACGCGGATCTGCTACCGACCCTCCATCCCTCTGGGCGGCCGGCGGCCCAGGCTTTAGGCTGGGTCCTGGCAGGGGGAGGGCTGGCTGATGCCGTCAGTTCTTTCCCCGTCGCTGGTGGCTGGTCCGGGTCGGCCAGAGCCCTATGGAGGGGTGGGGCCCGGCGTTGCTGTCTGGGGCTCTGCTGCCATTCGCAGGGCCTTGCTGCGGGAGCTGCGGGTTGCTCTTCCGGCCAGGCTGGGGGAGGGGAGGGAGTCCGGCAGCTCCGGTTCGGCCTGTTGGCCCCGGGGCGGGGGAGCCCGGGGCGGGTCTGGAGTGCTGGGCTGGGATGCAGTTGGCCTGGTGCTGCTGGAGCTGCCAGTTCTCAGCCCTGATGCTCATAGCGCTGGTCTTTCCCAAGCAGGGACCCGGGCGTATCACGGCGAGTCCCAGAGCTCGTTGTCCTGGCCTCAGGTGGAGATCGGGTCTGGCTGGCAAGCCGGGAGCGGGCAGGGCTTCCTAGCCGGGGGCAGCGACTGGCGTGTGTGCCCCGGACCCGCTGCTGGCGGCACTCGCCACCCTGTGGCTTCAGGGGTCCTCTGGCAGAGTCGTTTCCGGTCTCAGCCAGCAGCTGGGCTCCCCCCTGGCGCGGCCTAGCCAGGCCTATTGGGCAGCCTTGCGTGGGCGCCGTATCTGTCCCCCACACTTGCTGCACTCCCGGACGCGTGGCTGGCGTCCCCGGCCCCCGCGCTGCCGTCTCCCCTGGGACCTGTCTCTCGCCCTCAGCTGCCCCAGCACCCGGTAGTACACGCGGCAGCTGAAGCCTTCGCGCAGCCCCTGCTTAACATGGTGGGTCAGGGCCTCCAGGCTGGGAAAGACTCGGCAGCAGGCCAGGCACCGCAGGCCCTGCTCAATGGTGAGGAGCCACTCCGGGGGCGCTCCCGTCTGCTGCTGCGGCGCCTCCTCTGCCGGCCCCTCAACGCCGCACTCTGCCTCCGAGTCCACGTCCCCCAGCTCGGACTTGGTGTGGGAGCTGCTCAGGTCCGAGCCGGCAAAGCTTTCCCCTCCGATGTACTTGGTCTTAAAGATCCGAGGCCGCTTCCGAATGGCTTCAAAGCCGGCCCCGGTCTCCCAGGCCACCGAGACGCCGTTCACGGCCTGGACCTTCATATAATAAAGGGCCTTTTCTTCTGCCTCCTCCTCGGCCTCTCTGCCACCTGCCGAGCGCTTTCTCTTCTCGCCTGAGCCGGAGGGCTCACATGGCGGCTGCGCACACGGGAGGTTGGAGGCCACGGGTTCCACGCCGCGGGTGGAGGAGTGGCTGGTAACAGATGTGACCACAGAGGGGTGCTGGGTTGGGTTCCTGGGGCCAGCAGGGGCAGAGCCCCCCTCCACTGCTGTTTCCTCATGAACTGGGCTTGCGGCAGAGACCCCCTGCTCCGCTGTGTCCTCAGGACCAGGGCTCCCGGCAGAGACGCCCTGATGAGGGGGCGACTCCCTTGATCTCTGCGACTCTGAAAGCAGAATGAAAGCCCAGGTCCTGCGGCCATCGCCCCCTGCGGTGAGTGCCCCACCCGCTCCCAGCCCTGTGTCCCAGGCCCAGGGCCCCGCAGGCAGGGGAGGGTGGGGAAGGGGACTCACTGAGTGCGACTATCAGGGGAGCGCCCGGTCAGGGGTCCGACACGCTGCCCCCGGGGAAGGGCCAGAGCCCCCTCGCTGGGCACACTGGAAACTAGGCTGGACAGAGCCCTAGAGAACGTCCTGTCGGTGCCCATACTGCCCTGGCCTGGGGGGATGGACACTCTGCCCCACTGGGCTGCCTCAGCCCTGACATCTGTCACCCTGGCAGCCTGCGACCGGGCTGTGCCCATCTCCAGGGCCCCTGGCTTAGGCTCCTACCCCAAGGGCACAGGACTCTTTGCACTGGCGTTTCTACATGGAAGAGCCATTTTGTGCCCCCAGATATGATCTCGTGTGTGTGTGTGTGTGTGTGTGTGTGTGTGTGTGTGTCCCTCTTCCTCTTTTCCATTGAACCATTTCGAGGGCTCTGTCTCTCCTCACGTGGGGAGTCTGTTTCCCCCACTGTGCCCTGGTGGGGGGGGTCTCTGTTTCTTCCCCCCCCCCACCCTTACCTCCCTGGGGAGGCAGAGAGAGTTCGAGTTCCTCCTTGACCGGGGATCCCGAGTGTCCTGTGGGCCCAGGGAATGTCCTGCTCACCTGACCCCTCCTGGGCAGCTCCAGGATTCGTCTCTGGGGCCTCGGCAGGAAGCCCTTGGTTGTGCACCATGGTCCTGGCTCTGGGGACTCAGGCCAAGGCTGGTGCTTGTCACAGTCCTCGAAACCTGCTGGGGTCCCTGTCCCAGCACTAGCCAGAAAGTCCGGGTCTCTGCGGGGGAAGGGATGGCGGTTCTGGTCCAGTTCTCCAGCTAAATCTCCAACTCTCACAGTGCAGGCAGCAGCGACAGGAGCACGACTGACCTGAGCCAACGGTTTGATCCAAGGGGCACCAGAATGTTGTGGTCTGAATAGCCCTGGAATGTTCTGCTCCAAACGGCGTCCGGCTGTTTGGGTCCGAATGGCTCAGAAGTTCTGAGCTGGGTGAGGTCATTGCCAGCTGGGATGACAACGCCGAGTTCCGGGCCACCTGCTCTTGGGTCCGGCAGAGCCTCCTCGAGTCCCATCCAGGGAGGGCCGAGTTCATGACGTCCCAGCCAAACCACTCAGCTGGGTCTATGCTGCACAAGCCCCGGGAGGGCCCTTCCGGGCTCCGATCAGGGAGGGTGGAGCCATATCAGCCTCTGGCTTTGCACTGGCACAGACCGAAGAGCAGGACCATTCATATTAGTGTTGATTTGGGTTACGGTGGGGCTGAGAGGCCCAGTCAGGACCAGGGCCATTGCCGGGTGCTGCCCACGCCAGAGTGAGAGACGGTCCCTCTCCCGATGAGCTGCCAGTCTAAATGGACAAACAGAAACAGACACTGTCGGCAGCGGCCCCAGCACAGAGCTGCTCTGAGATGCCTCCCCCCGCCCCTTTGAATTCCCCAAACCACCACTCCCCTCTGCCCACGGGCCCCAGGCAGGCCTGCTCGCTGTGCTGCCGTTCACCCCACCCTGACCCCACAACTAGCGCTGCAGGCTCCAGGTGGGGAGGGGGAGATGGGGGCACGTGTCCCCTGCTCAGGAGTGTCCAATGGTGGCTCCTGGTTGCTTTTCTTCCTCCCCCTGGAGGCCTCTCAGACCCCCACCAGGATCTAGCTGCCCCCCAAGGAGACCCCAAATCAACCAAGGCCTCTCAAGGCTGAACTCATGCCAAGGTTCGGTGCTGTCTGTTCAAAGGGACACACCCCAGCCAGTGCCGTGTCACTGCCACCTGCACCCAACCCCACCCAGTCCGAGGGAGTGGATGGTGCAGAGGGGGGCGTCCCTCCCCCTGGAGTGTCCTGTTCTGGGAATGTTCCAATCTGGTCTCCCTGCCATCCACAGCACTCGCAGCAGGCTGCCGCATGAGGCCCCCTCCTTCCTTTCCAGTTGGTAGTGGCCAAGGGAACGCTGGGAAATGTAGTTCTTTCCCTGCTCCAGGGCTGGCTCTAGAGGCAGGGAGCTAACCAAGGAACTACAGCTCCCAGGCTGGATCCCGGCCGCCCCTGCAAATGGGCTGCCCCAAGCAGGTGCTTGCTTTGCTGGTGCTAGAGCCGCCCCTGCTTCCAGTCCTTGGCTCTGGGGTTCTCAGGCCTCCATCGTAGGTGGGCTCGTAAGGGGACACTGCCCAGAGGCTCTGTAGGAAGCAGAACTGGGTTTCCCCTCTTTTAAACCTTCCCTACAGACTTGACACCTTATACAGGTGTAATGGGGGGGGGGCTGATAGGGGCACAGGCTTCCATTAACCCCTTCCTGCTCAGAGTGGCGTCTCTACACCCCCTCACATCAACGTTTATACATTAAAAAGATCTCCGGGTTTATAGGGCAATCTCATGATGTTGGGGCTGGCTCCTGAGTTTGGACCGCTGGGGGCTGGCCGTCCTGATCTCGCCGCCCGCTCTGACCACCACCACAAGCGAAGGAGTTCTGAGTCATGGCAGCGGCTGGAAGGGAGAGAAGTGCATCTGCTGCCGGGATTTCAGTGGGTCAGAGAAGAGGGAGGGAAATGAATCATGGCCCCAGACAGTCAGGGTGGGGAACTCCCCTGAGAGAAGAGAGTTAAGATCTGGGACTGTTTTGTCTGGAAAGGAGAAGTGTCAGGTGATGGCTGGGTACAATTTCTGAAGGGTAGGTGCAGTGGTGGCCAATTTCCCCTTTCCCACAGTTTGAGAACAAGAGATGCCCCAAGGACATTAAAAGGCAACTTATTTAAAGCAGGCAAGAGGAAGCACCTTGGTACATAACACAGAACAAACCGTGGAACTCACTGCCACTAGCAATTATTGAGGCAAAGGGCCTGAGAGGTCTCAAAAAAGGATCAAAGGGAGATTCTCCCCTGCTCCCCCCCCCCCGGAGCCCCTTCCCATTGCACAAGAGGGCTGGAGCGGTGTGAAGCCCCACATCCAGCCGGAGCCGATTCCTCCTACACAGCCATGGGGCAGCCGACGCTCGCTGCACGCTTGTAGGGGGTGTGCTGGGGGAAGGTTGGGGTGGGACGGGCCTGTCATGGGGCAGATTCTGAGCAATTCTGTGACCCTTAGGGCACCCAGGAGGCTGCTGTCACTTAGCCAGGCTCCCAGGGCTGGCTGGTAAAGCAAGGGCTGCCCCAGCCTGTGGAGCAGCTGAGGCTGGGGAGGGTGCAAAGGTGGCGTAAAGCCCCCTCCTCCCCATCCCCTGGGCTGTGAGCTCTGTGCTGCATCTCTTCGCCCAGCCCCCTGCGTGTCGAGCTGAGAACAGCATCGCAGACACACCAGCCCAAGGAACACTCCTGGGGCTGTCGGCCCCTGTGCGGTTCTGGATCAGTGGATGCCGGACGAGCAGGATCAATCTGGGCTAGTATCAGCTGGGTCGGTAGCAGGGGGATATGGGCCTATCTGGGTACAGCAGGAGCTGGAGATGGCAGTTCTGGAGGGGGAGCCCTGCGCTGTGGGTGAATTCCCTGCTCTGCCAGTGACTCCCTGCATGACCTTGGGCCAGTCCCTTAGTCTCTCTGGCCTCAGGTCCCCGCTGTGAAATGGCATTAACGACACGTCCTTTTCCCTCACTCCTTGCCTGATCGCTTAGAGTGAAGCTCTTCAGAGCAGGGGCTGCCTCTCCTCTGTACGTGCAGCACCAGGCACACAGGGCCCTGATCTCTCCTGGGGCCTGCAGCTGTCCCTGGGCTCTGAGGAGGGATGATAGTGGGCTTGTGAGACCAGGAGCCTGCGGTGCTGTCGGAGAAGGCGGTGATGGCCAGTGGAGTGTTGTGTACAGCAGGAGCTGGGATGCCAGACCAGCCGCAGAGCAGATCTGTGCTGATCCGGCAAACCTGCCCTCCTAGGAATTAGGGAACCCGACACTGCGAGGCTGGATAGTCTGGAAGAGCCCATAACCCCAGTCAAGTCAATGGCAAGACGCCCACTGACGTCCCTGGGAACTGGCCTGGGGCTTTATAATCTGAGCTCTCTGGGGCAGGGGCTGTGTCTGGCAGAGGGCTGTGCGCATTTACAGCACTGTGTGCACACGTGTAACAATACTCCCCGTCCTTAGCTAGCCGTACTGCCGGGTCGCTGAGCAGGAGCAGGGACCGGCCATATGTGCTGGGATACTGAGCTCCGGACGGAGCAGCAGCCCCCATTCCTGTATCCTTATAGACTAGCCGTGCAACCTCCTAGCTCCATCTGTGGGCCCCATCGCCATAGCGATTCTCTGCCATTAATGAATTTCCCCCTTCCTGAAGCATGGCTGTGCCATTATCTCCACTTTACAGATGGGAAACTGAGGCATGGAGCAGCTGAGGGTATCTCTACTGTGCAGGTAGACACCTGCGGCCGGCCCCTGACAACTGACTTGGGCTCGGGCTAAGGGGCTGTTTAACTGCACTGTAGACATGGGGGTCTAGGACCCCACAATTACACCCAAGCCCCACGAGCCCAAGTCAGCTGGCAGGGGCCAGCTGTGAGTGTTTGTGTGCAGAGAATCAGAGGGGTAACCGTGTTAGTCTGGATCTGTAAAAGCAACAAAGAATCCTGTGGCACCTTATAGACTAACAGACGTTTTGCAGCATGAGCTTTTTTCTTGCATCCGAAGAAGTGGGTATTCACCCACGAAAGCTCATGCTGCAAAACGTCTGTTAGTCTATAAGGTGCCACAGGATTCTTTGTTGCTTTGTGTGCAGAGTCGTCATATCCTGTGTGACTTGCCGAAGGTCACCTGTGGTAGAACGAGTGAATCAACCAGCACCTTTCCTTCCCCCCTTCTCTCACCCTGAGGGGTTGGGGTGGGGGAGTCTCACTCTGGTGTCTTTTCTGTTTGTGGGTTTCCAAGATCAAAGGAGCGATTCTGCTCTCGGCTCCTCTCTTGCAGTTCCTCTGAGCGATCAGAAACATACCACTCCTGCCTGTGTTGCCCTCCTCCCCCAAGGCCCCGGAGATGCACACAGGAGCCCAGGGCTGTCATGTATTCATCTGGGGGCTCTTCCCCACCCCCCGGCTCCCCCTTCTCCCACCCCATTTCTGTGCCATGCAGAACCACTGAGATCTTTGTGCTTCTTCTCTCTGCCGGCCCCAGACCCAGGAGGCCAGGCATGCCGGGGCCCATCGCACCAGAAGTTAAACACGTGAACTGAGCTGGCTTTCAGGGCAGTTCCTGCTGGCAAGGTGTTGCGGTATAGTCTGCCTGGCCAGTGCCGATCAGCCACGAGCATCGTGGTGAAAAACAAGGCCCAGACGAGCTCCTGTGTGGCCCGGAATGTGCCTTTAAACAGGGCTGAAGACGTTGTAATGGAATTCTTGAGGGAGGGACTAGAGCTGAGAGAAATCTGAATTTCTGTCCCATGGGCAATCCCAATATTCGACCTTTGTTCCTGTCCCAGATCAGGACGAAAAGTCAAAATATGGAAATTATTCATGGAACAAAAAGTCCCGAAGCATTCCTCTTGGGGCAGGCTGACACAAAACTGCATCTGCCCCAGTTGCCACCAGGCCTCCTAGGACTCGTAATTTGGGTGCCTCATTCCCTTATTCTTCCCCATGGGCTCAGCTCCCTGGCTGGACTACATCTCCCTGGATGCACTGCAGTCATCTGACTCCCAGGATGCCCCACATGTCTCAGGCTGGACATGGATTGGCAGCCGTCCCCAGAGAGCACCCAGCGTGCTGTTTGATCAGGGAAGCTCGAGGATTTTCAGGCAGGGAATGACAGTGGTGGAAAGACAGATGTGGGGAGTTTGCTTCCATTTCTAGCGATCTGGGTTCTGCAGCACTCTCATTGCTACCCCACAGGCCCTCCTGCTCTGCATGCGTCTAACAGCTGCCCTGGCCTCTCCCAGCTCCAGTGACATGAGCAACCCGCTCGAGTTTCACACTTGTAGTTTCTACCACAGACGTGAAACCTCTCACAGCTGGCTGGGTGAAGGTTTTCACACTGAGGAAAAGAGAACAATGGTGGGAAGGGGGGAAAGGCGATCTCTCTATTTTATCATTTGAGGCCTCATCCAAGATGTGGGTCCTGTTCATTGATTTTCAGGCCAGGAGAGACCATTCTATTGTCTAGTCTGACCAGCCGCATAACCCAGGCCGGAGAACTGCCCCCATAGAATCCCTAGAGCAGATCTTTTAGAAAAAAAACCTCCCATCTTGATTGAAAAATTGTCGGGGATGGAGAATCCACCACAATTCTTGGTAAACTCTAACTGTGGCTGCGGCCAAAGGGCAAATACAATCCTTGGAGGCCTAAACAGTGGAATCTTGAATAGGATCAGAGCGGTTATTTCATGTCTTTATTTGGCACTAGTGCGACTGCTGTTGGAATCCTGTGTCCAGTTCTGGCATCCACAATTCAAGAAGGACGCTGATAAATTGCAGAGAGTTCGGATGAGAGCCACAAGAACGATGAAAGGACTAAAAAACATGCCGTATCATGAGAGACTCAAGGAGTGACTTAATCATGGGGAAAAAATATTTACTAATGGGTTCTTCAGTTTAGCGGAGAAAGGTAAATGGCTGGAAGTTGAAATGTCTGTCTTGGAGCTCATGTTCATCTGATTATTCATCCCCCTCCCTGGTCTATTTCAGAGTCACTGCTTCCCAGGATAGAGTCCCCCATCCTGTAAGGGTGGCTGACATTCATTCTTCCTAGATAGACACGTTTACATCTAGTCATATTAAAACTCATATAATATAATATATGGCGATAGACCTATCTCATAGATCCGGAAGGGACCCCCAAAAGGTCATTGAGTCCAGCCCCCTGCCTTTACTAGCAGGACCAAGTACTGATTTTGCCACAGACCCCTAAGTGGTCCCCTCAAGAATGGAGCTCACACCTGTAGGATTTAGCAGACCAATGCACAACCCACTTAGCTATCCCTCCCGTTTACACTTTATAACATATTGTTTGCTTGTGCCCAGTTTCCCAAATGATCCAGCTCGCTCGAGTCAGTGACCTGTCCTCATGGACACTTCCTCAGTTTTTGCGTCCTCTGTAGACTTTATCAGTGATGATTTCATGTTTTCTTCCAGGTTATTAATAAAAATGTTAAATAGCACAGGGCCAAGCACCAATTTCTGTGGACCCCGACTGGAAACACACCTGTACAATGATGATCCCCCATTTACCATTTCATTTTGAGACCTATCCGTGAGCCAGTGTTTTTAATCAACATTTCACATGCTGCCAAGCCTACCTCCTTAGAGAAGTCTAAGGATATTACATCAACAATATTACCTTTAGCAACCAAACTTGTCATCTCATCAAGAAAAAAATATCCAGGTAGTTTGACAGGATCTATTTTCCATAAACCCATGTTGATTGGCATTAATTATACTGCCCTGCTTGAATTCTTTATCAAACGAGTCCCGTATCAGCTGCTCCGTTATCTTGCCTGGGATCAATGTCAGACTGACAGGCCTATAATTACCCGGGTCAGTCTGTTAACTCTCTTAAAATATTGGCCCCACATTAGCTTCCTTCAGCCATCGGATCTCATTCTGCCTTGGTCTGCTAGACTAAAAAGCCTCCCCGTAGGGTCAAGTACCTCCTCCCTGTGTAGGTACTTATAGACCGAGATCAAGTGGCCACTTAACCCCTCTCTTCGGTGAGCTAAATAGATTCCTCGAGTCCAGCTGAGCACCTTGGCCAGAAGCCCCTACGCCCTGGCTGAAGGGAGGGGATCTGAGGGATCTCGGGAGCACCCATAACTGTCGCACACAGACGCTCAGACAAGGAGAGTGGAGTGAGTGGAAGAGATGGGAGAAGAGGGAAAGGGAAAGGAAGGGCTAAAATAACAGGGCGAGAAGTATAGGGAGGGGGAGAGAGGCTTGTTGCTGGGAACACCTCTCTGGGGGGACAGGGACCCTGATGGGTTCCCCAGGCCACTGATCCCGTTATCTGAGAGATCTGAGCCATGAGCTGTCCCTGCTGCATGCGGGCAGAGCTCACCAGAGGGGCCAGGTGTCTGGCAGTTCTGCTCCCGTGAGCAGCAGGCAGAGCCAGGCAGCCCTAGGCCCAGCCACAGCCCCCAGAAGGCAGCACAAATCGCAGCTGGATTCAGCCTCAGGCCACCGCCTCCGGCAGACGGCGCGTCAGAGTGAGGGCAGGTGGGTGCAGGCCAGCGGGAGCAGAGGAATTCACAGCGACCGGCTACATCAGCCTAGTGACTCTGGTGAGGCCTCCCTGCCCTAGCCGCCAACATCATTATAGCAGGGCAGGCGGTGGAGCCCCAGATGTCTACCAAACCGGCCCCTGGTTGTCCTGGACTCTTGGGAGCCCAGACTGTGAGTGAGGAAATCGGGGGGGGCCCTGAACTGAGAGGGGGAGGCCAAAAACGGCACCAGCCACTCTTGGTCCAATTGTTTGGTTCTGTGACTTGTGCACCGTGAGGTATCTGGGGGTGCGAGGCGTTAAAGTGTAACTATTTGTCTCAGGTCAGCCTGGCCTGTCCCTTTTCTCCGGTCCCCTCCATAAAGTTTGTTTGTTTAAACCTCTGTGCTTGCAAGAGGGGACGGAGTTGCCTAGCAAAGGCACCCGGCTTATAGGTTCCCGCATTATGGGGTGGGGTCTTGAGCCAAAAAAGGAAGAAATTGTAGAGAGTCCCCTAAAATAAGGACCCGGCCCTTGTTGCTGCTGGCGCGATTGGCAGCGGTTACATTTTGCCCTCTGCATTGGATATGGGGCTTCCCATGGGAGGCTCTTTGTGCCCGAATGCAGCCTTGTATTCACACCTGCCCCGCTACTGTGATCATCTTTGTACAAAACACGCCTCAAGAGGTATCATTTGAAAACTAATCACTGGGGCTGTCAATTAATTGCAGTGAACTCACACGATTAACTCAAAACAATTAATTGTGATTAAAAAAATTAATCATGCTTAATCAGTTTTAATCAGACTGTTAAACAATAGAAACCAATTGAAATGTATTCAATATTTTGGATGTTTTTCTACATTTTCAATATATTGATTTCAATTACAACACAGGATACAAAGTGTAAAGTACTCACTTGATATTATTTTTATTACAAATCTTTGCACTGTAAAAATGATAAAAGAAATAATATTTTTCAATTCACCTCATTCAAGTACCATAGTGCAATCTCTTTACTGTGAAAGTGCAACTTACAAATGTAGATTTTTTTTTTTTGCTACGTAACTGGACACAAACATAAAACAATGTAAAACTTGAGAGCCTAGAAAGTCCACTCAGTCCTACTTCTTGTTCAGCCAGTCGCTCAGACAAACAAGTTATTTACATTTACGGGAGATGATGCTGCCCGCTTCTTGTTTACAATGTCACCTGAAAGTAAGAACAGATGTTCGCATGCCACTTTTGTAGCCAGCATTGCAAGGTATTTACGTGCCAGATATGCTAAACATTCGTATTTCCCCTTCATGCTTTGGCCACCATTCCAGAGGACATGCTTCCATGCTGATGATAATCGTTAAAAAAAAATGTGTTAATTAAATTTGTGACTAAACTCCTTGAGGGAGAACTGTACGTCTCCTGCTCTGTGTTTTGCCTGCATTCTGCCATATATTTCATGTTAGAGCCGTCTCAGATGATGACCCAGCATGTTTGTTTTAAGAACACTTTCCCTGCAGATTTGACAAAACGCAAAGAAGGTACCAATGTGAAATTGAATCACGCTTGGGTACTTGGTGCACATATGATTTTGTCCCTGGCTGTAGGATCTCTCATGGTAATGCACAGAACTCCAGCCTTTATGCAGTTCTGGACCAGGTGCCTTCAGATCCCACTGCCTGGTTCTTGCCCGAGCAGTGTGTGCAGTTTGAGGTGTGGCATTTCTAACCAGTGTGAAAAAGTCACTGCTGTGCCCTGCTACTGCCCCATAGGGAACCCTCAGTCAGGCCTTTTCTCAGTGTCAGGGATTTCCCCCTCCCCCACCCCCATTTGTATCTTCCCCAAGAGGGAATCCCCACCAGCTGGGGATGGGGCTTTCCCCACTCTGCCATCAGAAGGCTGGAGCCAGAGCTCAGCTGGTGACGGGTGGGAGCTGGTGGTGCTGGCCAAGCAGGTAGGGAAGGTCCTTTCCCCGAGGGTAGCGGCACCTCATCAGAGTGCAGGGGACAGTGGCCCCCCTTGATGGCCCCCTGAAGAAGGAAGACGGGGTGCAGCTGGTGACCGCCAGATGCTGCATGGACACAGAGTTAGAACTTGTCTACAGAGGAGAGTTGAACTGCTACAAGCGAAGTAGGAATTTAAACAGCTAAAGTTAACCTGGAGTAACCTGCCCGTGTGGACACTTATTCTGGTCCACGTGGCCTTTTTCCAGTGTATTGTATGTTGCTTTGGAAGGGGGTTAAGATAAACCCCAAAAGCTGCTCCTATATTGGAATAAGAATATCCACCTGGGGGTGCCGGGGGGGAGGGCGTTGTACTGGGATAACCCCAGTGGTTTAAGGACACTGGTCTAACTGATCTAACTTTCCCGTACAGACAAGCCCTAAGTCACAGACTCTGCCCCAGGGAGTTTACACTGGAGACAGAGAAGGCAGACAAAGGTTGGGGGGAGAAGAAAGGAAGGGTTCTTCTCCCAGTTTTATGGCTGAGGGACAGGGAGGTTAAAGAACGTGCCTAAGGGCATCCAGGGAGTCAGTGTCAGAGAGGCAGTAGCTGAAGACAGGTCTCCTGAGGCCTAGTCTTAGGCTAGTCTCTCACCCCCAAAGCCACCTTTCCCCACACAGCAGGCGTGTGACTAAACTGGTTCCCTCTTTGCAAACCTGCCGAGAGAGCAGGCTGGGATAGGGGTGCCTTGGTGGAGCTCACCGGCACAGCTCCGGCAGAATCTGGGCCATAAGGGTCGGCCCCTGGAGCCCTGCTCCCATTGGCAGGCGGCGTCAGTGACCTTTCCTCCTTTTCTGAGTTCACAGGGGTCTGTTTGGTTGCTGTTGCCATCCCTGCCCACCAGCTGAGAGCTCCTGGCCCCCCCAGAGGAGCCTGTTCTCTGGATCTGCTCCCCGAGGGGGAGGCAGTGGTCAACGGGCCGGATCCCGCTGCAGCGACACCCGTGTAAAGCCAGCCCGGCTCCATGGAGCAACTCCTGCTTTACACCGTGTAACTCAGCGCAGGGATTGGCCCATGCCTGGTTCCCTCTCCAGTCGTGCCCAGAGCAGGGCTGCGGCCTGGGGCCAGAGCAGAAGCCCTGACAGCGCCGGGGGCAGAGGCTTGGCCCCTCCACCCCTTCTCTGTGCTGCTCAGGTGGCACAAAGTAGATTCCAGGCGGTGTGGCCAGCTGGGGACCCCCCAGGCCAGAGGGACTCGTCTGAGCTGTTTATAGCTAGGCCCAGGCCACCCCGCAGTCTCTGGCCAGGGAGGGATCCAGGGAGCACGGGTCAGCCATGCCCCACCAGTGCCAGCTGCCACAACCATCCTGGGGGGGCCATGGCTGGGCCCCAGGTTACAGCAGCCGTGTGGCTGCTCTCTCACCCTCGGGGAGCCCACTGGGCCCAGGGTCAGGGGGCATCAAGGTGGCACAGACTCACCTTTGCCCCCAGCCCCTTCCGTTTCTGCCCTGAGTGTCTGTCAGCCAGTGGCGAGGATCAGGGCCTAGGACCCTAGGAAACGCCCCCGGAGCGGCAGGCAGCTGTGGGGTGTCAGTTCAGTTCCATCAGGGTTCAGGATTTACCACTCCTCTCCGGCGTCCATGGGGGTCTCCTCCCTCCGCCCCCCAGGGACCCAGCCAGACTCTGGGCCTCCTTCTGGCGCAGTGTTTGGGGCTGTCAGGCAACGCTTTTAGTGGCGGAGGCTCTGATGCCCGTAGGTTCCTGTTGAATGGGAGCACCCTAGCAGTCAGTGGCTGTTACAGGCTAGTCGGGTAAAAGATTACACAACGTGTTTCTTCAAGTCGTTTCTCTCTTAACAGAAAATTGACTTTAAAGTTGTCAGAATAAATCCCATCTGCAATAGAATTAACTGACGTCTAGAGCAGGTCTGCAGTCTCAGTCTCACCTAGTCCCTCACCCCAACCTTTGGAGCGAGGTGTTACTGCAGAATTCTTTAGTCCAAAGGGGGTAAATTACACCAAATAAACTTGTCCCAGAGTAGCCATCATTCCCCGTATTGCTAACAGAAAGAAAAACAAGGTGACATTCAGTATTACAATATCCTTCAGGTTATCACATAATTAATCTCCTATTCTTTAATTAATAATTAACTTCATGTTTAATTTCATTTTCCTTAGTAACAAGAACATAAACAAAGATGAACAAATCCTGTATGTTAGTGTGAAAGTAGAATGAATTATATTGTAAACATAAGAATGGATTAAAAAAATGTTGTATGTACTTTTAAGCAGAAATAAGAAATGTTGAAATACAGGTGCCAGGAAAAGAAACATGAGGCATAAACAATGGTGCTAATGGCAAAACATTAACAGAAGATCGGTAATAGTTAGTGAGGAAATAAGATCTGCATGCCTAGCCCAGCAGGGCTGGCTCCAGAGCCCAGTGCGCCAAGCACGCGCTTGGGCGGCATTTTACCAGGAGGGCGGCAGGCGGCTCCGGCGGACCTTCCGCAGTCATGCCTGCGGGAGGTCCACCGGAGCCCCGGGAGCAGTGGACCTCCCGCAGGCATGACTGCGGAGGGTCCGCTGGTCCCGCGGCTTGTGAGGCACGTCTGCAGGAGGTCCCCCGGAGCCGTGGGACCGGAGACCGCCAGAGCGACCCGCGCGGCGCGCCGCCCTGCTTGGGGCGGTGGAATTCGTAGAGCTGCCCCTGTAGCCCAGGTAAACTTATCTGATTCTGCTTCCTTTGTTATCTTGTTAAGTTCTCACCCTTTTATCTGTATAAATAAGATCGTTTGTGTCTTGCATGCGGCTCACATGATCTGGGTGTTATTAGCAGAGCACTGTGCTAATAAAACAGAGTGGTCTGACAAACTGTGAGACCTGAATCTAACTTTGACACGGGTGTTGAGAGACATACCAGGCAGAACCGGAGCCAGGGTTCATGTCCAGGCCAGAGGTCGAAGCCGGGTGGTCGGAAGTACGAGCCAAAGTCCATATCCATGCAAAGGTCGAAGCCATGTAGTCGAAATCGGAGAGGTTGGGGAAGATCAGGAGGAGAAGGAGGCAATGCTGTGGAGTGGGTGGGTGGAGGGCCTGCAGCGAGGCTAGAGAAAGGCAAGGAGAATACTGAGCCGGGGTTCATAGCCCAAATCCGGAGCCAAGAAGGGTCACGCCAAATTCATAGCGAGAGCCCGGAGTCAAGAGTCCAGCCAGAGTCAACAGCGAAGAAACCAGAGGGCAGGGCAGGGCAGGGTAGGGTAGGGCAGGGCAGGGCAGGGTGGTACATGCGGGCGGGAATGAGGATTGCTTACTGGAGCCCTGGAGACCCCTCATCAGGGGACTCCCTTCCTAGCAATAACAGAAGGACAGTGGGATGACAAAGATGTCTCTGAGCCTGGGGACCAAGCCAAGGGGAGCTCCCATCCAGCCTGTGTGCCAGGACCCCATCACCCTCCCTGTTCATTTCACACACACAGAGCTCCTGGCCAGAGGGGAGACTAAAGGGCAGAAGCGAAGGTGCCCCTGGGGGAAAGGCTCTAGGCCGGGACCCAGTCCACTTCCCAGATCTAGACCCAGGATTGTGTGACCAGGCCACAGCCCTTCCTCTGCGTCTCAGTTCCCACCTGCCAGACGGGGAGGCTCCTCCGCTGCCCCAGGGTGTCTGGGGGGAGTTTCATTCCTGGCTGGGAAGGGTTCAGATACCAGGTGGGTGGATTGGGCCCCGGCTGGGGGATGGTCGGACATTCGCTGTGTCAGGGGCGACAGGGGCCATGGGAAGGTCTGAGCAGTGATGACGGGGGAGGGGCTCCACGTCAGGCCACCCCTCCCAGACTGCAATGGCTATTGAGCACAACCCCTGGCTCTGCGGATGCTCTCACTTCTGGGCCAGCCCCACAGCCTGATTCTTCCCAACCAGTATCTGGCCTGGCCCCAGCCCCAGGGGTCGGGGTGGGGCAGGGTGCCCAGAGCGAGGTGCTCGGCCTTGGTTTCTCTCAGTGCTGCGGGCTCTATGGCCGCTCCCCCCAGCCCTTCCCCCCAGGCACAGGGAGACAGAGCAGTACCTGCGGCAGAGGGTGGGAGCTGGTCATGCGAACAGGGGGGGGGTCTTCAAGGCTGCCCCATGGAGCACAGCCCCTGCAGGGCATCGGGCACCTGGCCCAAGACCCTGATGTTAAATAGTTGGATCATGATGTAGGCTGTAATGTCCCCCTGTTGCAAGGGAACAAGGATCAATCAGAGACTCCGACGCCCACGAGAACGAAGGGTATTAACGGCACCGGGAGCCAGCAACATTTCCTCCCCACGTCTGAGGGACGGATTCCCCCGCCCAACCCCCGAGACGAAATCTTCTCTCTTCTCTGGTGACTTCCATCCCCTCTCCCACCATTGTGAATGAACTCCTGCCCCCGCTTCTCTCAGTCCCCCTGAGAGCTGGTCTACCTCCCAGCCCAGCTGGGGATTCAGCTCCGCTCCCCAGAGTCCCCTCAGCCACCCTCGCCCCCCGCCTCACCCTGCCCGCCTCACCCACACCCGGCACTGCCCGCCTCACCCACACCCGGCACTGTTGTTCTCTCACCTTGGGACTCCCGTCACTAAGAACTGATTTCACTGATTTGATGCACAGGTGTTTCCGGCTGGCCAGCTCCGGAACTGGAAGAGATGGGCACACAGCGTCACTAAGCCAGAGCCACAGACTAGCTCCGCATGGCCTGGGGCAGGATCACAAAGTCCCCCCACCTCATTGTAACAATGTACCCGTGTGTCACCAACAAGGCCACCTGGTGAGGGCTCCCATGCTCATCCTCACTCCCCTCCTCCCCATCTCTGAGTGCCCCTTGCAGGCTGGGCCCAGGCAGGGGCACCACACCCACACCCAGTGATGAGCTGCCAAAATCTTAACAACGGGTTCCCTATAAAAAGTTCTGATTTAAGGGATGTGCGACAGCATGTATTTTTTGTACCAATAGGGTTACCATATGTCCATATTTTCCCAGGAGGTGATTAAGAACCGAAAAGCCTGACATGTCCAGGAAAATACAGATGTATTTTAACCCTACCTAAAGTTCTTTTTAAAAAAGATGGGGCTGAACTAGAAATGAGCTCCGTTTCACATGTGTGGGTGGTGATCAGGGACAGTCTCAATTTTTGGGTCTTTTTCTTATAGAGGCTCCTATTACCCCTCACCCCCGTCCTGATTTTTCACACTTGCTGTCTGGTCACTCTAGGGTGTGCACATGTGTGGGTCCCAGCTGCTCCTGCCCCCTCATTGAAGCAGGTGTGCAGGGTTACTGCCCTGGGAACTGCAGGGCACCAGTGGATGTGGGGCTGGCTGCAGATAGGGGCATGGGGCAGGGCTAGCTGGAGGCAGGGAGTGACACGGGCTGGCTGTGGGCAGGTGATGCAGACGGGCGGGCTGCGGGTGGTTGGGGGCAGGGGTTGGCGGCGGGCGGCTGTGGGCAGGGGGTGGCTGCAGGCAGGGGGTGGCTGTGGCAGGGCTGGCTGCGGGCAGAGGTGGCTGCGGGCAGGGGTGGGGCAGGGGCTGGCTGCGGGCAGGGGTGGGGCAGGGGCTGGCAGGGGCTGGCTGTGGGCAGGGGCTGGCTGCGGGCAGGGGTGGCTGGGGTGGCAGGGGCTGGCTGGGGGCAGAGGGAGGGGCTGGGAGGGGGCTGGCAGGGGTGGCTGGGGAGGGCTGGCTGGGGGCAGGGAAGGCGTGGGAGGGGCTGGGGAGGGGCTGGGGGCAGGGGGAGGGGCTGGGGGAGGGAAGGCGGGGGAGGGGCGCAGACACTCACACGGGGGGGGGGCTGGGAGCAGCCGGACGCAGCCGGGGACTCACCTGGCCGCAGCAGGAGGAGCCCCAGGGCCAGAGCTCCGAGGAGCAGCAGCAGCAGCAGGGCCAGGAGGCAGCTCACATGGCTCCCGCAGCGCAGCGCAGCGCCCCCCGGCGGCCGGGAGGAGGAATTACACCCTTCTCAGCCAGAGCCCTTCAAAGCTTCCCTCGCAGGGAAGCCAGTTAACAAGCGGTTCTAAAACCGCTTCTCAATTTAACAACCGGTTCGTGTGAACCGGTGCGAACCGGCTCCAGCTCACCCCTGCCCACACCTGTCCCCAGCCATGGCTGGTGCAGGCAGGATCACCCTCAGTGTCCGAGTGTGCAGAGCTTTGGGGTGTGTCTGCCCAGCACAGCATGGGAGCACGGGGGGGACTGTCCATTGCTACAGGGAGCAGGTCACACCCAGGGCCCTGCAGCCAGACCCACGGGCCCTGAAGCTGCAAAGCGGGCCCTGTGCTGCACCAGGCGCTCGCACTGACATGATATACGGGGAAGTCTCTGAGCTCTTGCTCCCCTGCTCCTACCTTCAGCACCAATAACATATGACATCAGGGCCAGGATCCCCACACGGGTATCTTCCCAGCCCATCAACAGTTTTCGATGGAAAATCCCCAACAGCTGCGATGGATGGGAACGGGCTACGGGGAATAGGAAACAGAATGATGGGCAGTGAGGAGTGAGCTCTCCTCTCCTGTGCTGAATCAGGGATCTGGGCCCAGCAGCGGGAGCTTCGAGGCACCCCATGCACCGCTCGTCTGGGCTGCAGCCTCTCACCACCACCCCCTTACCGAGTTGCAGGAAGACGTGGGAAATCTCTGTGTGGTTCTCCCTGCAGAGCTGATAGGGCCGCTGAGCTTTGGAAGTGACCTGCAGGGAGATGGGAACAGGTCAGAGGAGCCTGCTCGCTCAAACAGGAACCTCCCAAAGGGACCAGGGCCCGATTCTGCAACTCCTCAGACTCCAGTGCAGATTCACACTGATGGGGCTAGGAGCAGGATTCAGAACCGGATTGGGCCATGTGACCATCACAGACCCTGCGGTACGTACTGTGTATGACATAGCCAGAACCCTGAGAAGGGACTAAAGGGCCTGATCCTGCTCTCACTTATACCAGAGTAAATCAGGAGAAACGCCCCTGGACTCCACACAAGAGAGGAGAATTGGGCCCACAGACACTGCGCGGTGCTGAGCACTGGCGACTCCCGCTGTATGGGATGCTGAAGGCACAGGGAGATCTCCAGTACAGGGGGTGGGGAGCACTGTGCACGCTACGGATGCCTGCTGGCGTCCCCGAGATCTACTGGCCCCAGAACACCCATGCCAGCCCCACTTCCCCATACCTGGTAGCTCAGCGTATGGGAGATGGCCGCCACATACACCTCTGGGATCGGGTTCTTGGAGGAAGAGGCCTGCAAGATCTGTCCCAGAACCTGCAACAGACAGGGAGAGATGTCGGGCAGAGCCGGCACAGGGGAGCAGCAGGTCCCAGCTGCACTGACATCAACTCATCAGCCACAGAGGTGTCTGCTTCACCCCTGGCTGAAGGCTCTGGGGAGAAAGAGGTTCTCGTCACCCTGGAAGGGTGGTGAAGGGGGGAATTCTGCTTAGTGCAGAGGTCCAGATTCTGCTCTGACCCTGGGGCAGCAGCTCACTGGCCATGATGGAGTCACTCCTGCCTGACATGGGTGGGATTGGGAATTGGAGCCCCAGATCTGAGCAACCCTGACACGTGGACTGTTGGAGTTCTGGATCCTGGTCCAGAGTCGGCCTCTCAGGCAGCCCTCCTCCACACAGTGAGAGCCATGAGCGCTCTGCAGCCTGGGTGCTGGCTGGGTGTATGCTATGCACCCTTGTGGAGCTGGTGAGAGATCTCCTTCCCTTCCTCCCTCCCTCCCCAGCTACTCTGCACAAACCTGACTGGCTGGGGGGAGTGCCACTCAAACACACAGCCTTAACTCGGACCCTGGGGGTGGGGGGGTTGAACGAATGGTGTGGGGCAGCCTGGGAAATTTGGAAAGAAAACAAAGACGCTGCCGGACAGGAGCCCTGAGCTGGGGCAGGGTGGGCGCTGCTGGCAGGAGAGCCGGCTGCTGGCAAAAGGGGATTTGTGTAAACTCTCAGCCTTCAGCAGACAGGAGCTGAGACCACTAACCAGCCCACCATGCTGAGCTCACCCAGCCCGCCAGCACCACCCAGAGCACGGTCCGGCTGGACTGACCCCAGGGCACGGGGCAGAGAGTCTGTGTGTGTCGAGCCAGGCGTGCAGGCGGGGGGGGGGGACACAGCTGTTTTGCTATAAGCTGTGCTGTGTAACCCCTACTGGGGATCCTGGCCTGGGTCTGCTCCGGCCTTTGCCGGGGTCACAGAACAGTGTTGTGCTGTTGTTATGTGTGATGGTTGTTCCAGGAGTTAACTCTGACCCCCTAGGAGGGGGGTTGGTGTTGGGACCCCTTCCCAGCCCTGGGAACCCCCATCCAACATCCTGCAGCTGATCGGACAGCTCACTTGCTGGCCCATGGAGCCTGCAGGGAACGCCCCCCACCTCCTCACCTTGGTGATGTAAAAGGCCTCGATGTTCTTCCCGTACAGAGCCAGGAGCAGGGGGATGTCCCCATCGATCTGGGTTTGCAGATCCTTCCTGGGCAGCAGGATGTTCAGCACTGGCCCCAGGGCCTTGAGGACAGCGTTTGACCTGTCGAGAGATGGGTACGGGGTCACTGCTGGCTTGGTCCCCTGCGGCTCAGTCACTGGATCCAGGACTTCTCCTTCCAGCACTGGCTCAGGCACCCAGAGCAGTAGGGACCAGCCTGAGATGCAGGGAGACCAGTTTGGCCTCTATGCTGCAGGAGGACATTGGCCAAGGAATCCTGGCTCTTAGCCCTCCACCTCCACAGCCCCCAGCATCCGGTGACATTATCCACCCCAAGACAGGAGAGATTTCCACCCGGGTCTGCTCCTTACAAAGGGGCCAGGGGCGAAAGGGCTTGTGGGGAGATGCAGAGCGAGCGCCCCGTGGCCACAGTGCCTGTGTGAGCCCCTCACCTCTGTGTCCTCGCTGGGCAGCCAGGCGCTGAGGAGGTACCGGTACGTGGGGAGCAGGTGTGCAGAGAAGCGCTGGAGCGTGATTTGTGGATAGGTGCTCCTCTCCCAGCTCCTCACGTAAGTGCTGATTGCCCCACACATGCACTCCAGGGCTGTTGGGGGGCAGGGGGCAAAGGGCAGCTGAGTCCAGGGTTGAGACATGGTTCATTACAGAGCAGCTCAAACTCTGCCACTCTCAGGAACTTCAGTCTCTGCAGGGGTCTACTCCCTCCTAGCCCCCTGTGCGCCAGGGTTCATGCTGCAGACTCTGCCCCCTGCCCTCTGGGGTTCATGCTGCAGACTCTGCCCCCTGGGGTTCATGCTGCACTCTCCGGCCCCTCCTTCCCAGGGTTCATGCCGCAGCCTCCAGCGGGCAGACAGTGACGTAGGATTGCCAACCCTCCAGGATTGCCCCGGATCTCCAGGAATCAAAGCTGAATCTTTCATTAAAGATTATGTCATGTGATGAAACCTCCAGGAATACATTCAACCAAACTGGCAACCCTAAGTGAGGGTCCTCGGGGCATGACATGAGTCCCTGCAGTCAGCAGGCGTGACAGAGACAAGGCCGGGCCCTGATGCCATGGAGCCAATGATGACACACCTGTCAGTGTGCCGAGATCCAGCACCTACCCACCCTTTCCCCAAGACATGGAGGGAACCAAGACCTCCGCTAAAAAGTGCCTTCCGTGTACAGGTGTTTCTACGGCTCCCACCATCAGAGTAACTGGAGCGCATCCCTGCCCAATGAATTAACCTGCCAGCCCCACCTTCCCCTGGCAGGGAGAAGAACCCAGGGGTCCAGACCATACTGTCCCTCCCCTTCCTCCACCTCCACAGACTAGAGACGGGGCCAAGAGGCAACGCTGGGGTCTGGATCAGGGTTACACACTCAGAGTCCAGGGCTGTTCAGATCCCAGGGTCATGGGGTGCCGGGATCTGGGGCCGATCCAGCTCCATCTCGACCCACCATCTAGAACAAAGGCTTGGCCCAAGTGGTCCCCTCACCGGTGCAGAAGGCCCCTCGTCTCCTGCTGTCATCTATCCCTCGCATCACGGTCTGCATGGTGGTCAGGGTGATGCCCAGGAAAGGGACGCACCTGTACACTGCACAGAGAGATGGACGGGACCGGCTCTCAGGCAACTGCAGGCCCAGGGACACTACAGGGTGCAAGCATCCCTGAAGCAATGGGCCCACACGGGGGATGGGGTGGTACCGTACCGCTGGCCGCCATGGCCTTGCCCAGGGTGAGGAGGGTGAACTCCGCTGGCAGCACAAAGGGCCTCAGGTGTTTCTGGAGCTCCCGCATCACCGGCCCGAAGTAGCTGCCAGCGAGGGCGGCCAAGGTATCACTGGCAGCCGCCTGGAGCTCGCTCGAGGCCTCCTGCAGAAGGAACGGCAGAGCCCATTAGTGATCCAGAGCCGGGGGGGGCATAAGGGCACCAGCCCCAAGGGGGGTAACATGCCCGGCTGAGGTGGCAGGGATTCAGGTACTAGAGGGGGCACTCACCGAACACTGACCCCGCAAGGCAGAGAATATTTGGCCTGGCCCCTGCCTAGGATGGGTCTCCTTCTCTTCCTGGGTGACCTCCCACCTTGCCTTCTCCCTTCAGTGAAGCTGGCCCACCAGGCCAGAGCACCCCGACATGCAGCCCTGTAAGTGCCCCTCTTCCAGCCTGACTGAAGCCACCCTTGGGATCTGCGCACCGTCTCAGGCCAAGACTCTCAGAGCCACCAAGGGGATTTACATACAGCTCCTCTGAACCCAGTGGGACTTCTGTGTCTAAAACCCCTAGGGGGCTTTGAAAATCTCAGCTCCAGGCCAGAGAGTGCCCTGGAGAGGCCCCACCCCAGACAGGAGGTCCTGGTCAGACGTCTCTTTGGAGCAGGGGATGTGGCTCTTCTAAGCAAACTCCTGGGCTTTTCCTCTGGGCAGAGGCACTTTACCCTGAGCCTGATCCTGTGGGTGAGCAGAGCTGGTGTAACGGAACACGACCCCACTGACCCCACTGGCACGGCACCCGCGTACTCCAGATGGGAGCCTGGCACAACCCCACTGGCACTGCACCCGCGCACCCCAGATGGGAGCCTGGCATAACCCCACTGACCCCAATGGTGCTGTACCCATTCACCCCAGATGGGAGCCTGGCACAACCCCACTGGCACTGCACCCGCTCACCCCAGATGGGAGCCTGGCACAACCCCACTGGCACTGCACCCGCTCACCCCAGATGGGAGCCTGGCACGACCCCACTGACCCCACTGGCACTGCACCCGCGCACCCCAGATGGGAGCCTGGCACAACCCCTGACCTCACTGGCACTGCACCCACGCACCCCAGATGGGAGCCTGGCACAACCCCACTGACCCCACTGGCACTGCACCTGATCACCCCAGATGGGAGCCTGGCACAACCCCACTGACCCCACTGGCACTGTACCTATGCACCCAGATGGGAGACTGGCACGACCCTACTGGCGCTGCACCCGCTCACTCTGTCTCCTGAAGGAGCCTCTGGCTCGGGGGAGGTTCTCGGGGGAGCTGTGGGCCGCCCCCTCTTCTGGCTTCTGTGCCTAGGATGGTGCATCTCCTGGTAGGATCCATACGGGCCCAGGGGTGGCTCTCACTGAGGGAGCTGGGAGCCCTCTCCAGAGGCCTGTATCCCACGTGGAGCCTGGGGCTCAGCTCCCCCAGACCCACGGAGGGAAGGTTTCACCGCAGGCGTCCCCTGTAGCTGCCCTGGGAGAGTCACTCACCTCTGGAGCCGCCCTCATCTGCTGGGAGGCCACAGCAATGAGGCTGCCGATAAGTCCTGCCTCCATCCCCTGCTCCAGCGGCACGGTCCTGAGGCCCTCGTATGCCGCCACCTTCTGCCCGACAGACACCTGGGGCGGAGAGCCGAGGGGCGGGGGGAGGTCAGTGGAAAGTGGCCTGTGGCTTGGGACACGGAGCCAGCTCCCAGGGACGCCCGCAGGGCTCCAGTCAGGCCAGGAAATGGTGGCATGTGTGAAGCTGGGCTGGATTCAGCTCCCACTTACTTCAGGGACCTCTGGGGACTCCCTGCGGACTCCCCCTGAATTACGGGGATCAGGGTCGGGCCCTGACTGCTCAACACCTGGCTCTGGGCCATGAGGAGCTCGGGGGATAATGCACCCACATTCAAATCAACCCCTTTGGCCACTGCCTGCTGCCTGTGCCGCTGGTGTGAATCCGGAGTAGCCCCACTGGAGTGCATGGAGTCACTCCAGATTGAGCGGCTGGAACCCGGAGCAGGATGTGGCCTTTTGTTTCTAAAGCTCCTTCCGTGGGGGAGACTCGAAGTGATTTACAATCACAGGGACAATCCCGACTCTTCTGACACCAGCAGCCCACTGGCTCCAACTGCACGGCTGGCAGCAGGGCGGGGCGCAGTGTTTGGTCCTCCTCTGTAGGGGTCACTTCACCCGCCACTGAAGTGTGGCCACCTCTGGGGAGGACAAGCACTGTTTAACTGCTCACAACAACACAAGGCAGAACAGGAAGTGTCCTGGCAAGACACAGTGCTTGGGGGCATTATCCTTTGCTGTAGGTCAGCTGGCCGGCCACCTGGAGACAGACAGGCCGGTGTGTGACTAAAGGAGCTGCCTTACCTCATCCTGCTGGAGGATCTGGACTAGGCGGGAGGCCACAGCAGCTGGCTGGACCCTGGCTGCCTGCATGATGCCTGCCACGATGTCCTTGTGGCCTCCCTCATCTGCCAGCCGCAGGAGGTTGGAGATCTGATGGGGCACACCTGCAGAGCAAGCAGCTGGTTATTACCCCCCGGAGCTGCCTGGGGCTGGGAAGGGGCCAGCATTCCCCTGGTATCTAACGGGCAGGACCTGAGTGAGATCTCAGCTCAGCATCACTCAGGCTCTCAGCTAGAGATAGGCCTGGACAGTGACCTGCCCTCAGACACGCCCAGCTCTGGGTGAAATGGAACCTCAATCCAACTGACCCTGCACTCGGAATGGGCTCGATTCCCCCCAAACAGCTAAAGCCCAGGGGTGAGTCTGACCCGATTCCTCCCTCACTCCTCATCCCAACCGGACACCCAGGGCCAGATCCCACTGCTTTGGGCAGTTGGAAATTCTCCTGCCCTGGTCGCTGGGTGTCCCTGGGCTGGGCAGAGGCCACTCCGTGGGGTTGGGGACCAGGGCCTGCAGTGCACACGATGCCCTCGGCAAGGGCAAGAGAGGACAGATGGTTCCAAGATTCCTTTGCACCCATAAGTGCTAGAAACCAAGTTTCTAGCCAAGCAAAAGTCAAGACTCGGGGCAACGATTGCAAAGTAGGGGCCCCAATTCCTGGCACACGCAGGGCCCTGCCTCTGAGATGGGATCCAGAGGGTATCCCTAAACCAGCTGGGGAGCAAAGCAGGAGAGACCCTGCCTCCTGCCCCAATCCCTCCTGATGTCACTTCTTGGAGTGGTTCCTCTTACCTCCACGGGGCTGTCCCACTGCATCAGCCTGTGGTGGAGCAGGGGCTGTCGGTGTGGGGGATGGGAGAGCAGGGACGATTTTAGGTGAGATGCAGGTATTCAGACGGTAACATGAGCTAGGCCTGGGGGAGGGGAGGTCTCACCTCTGGCTGGGGCTAGACAAAGGGCAGGGTGGAGTGAAGTCAGTCTTCGGTTGGGAGCTGGGAGGTGGGTTTCCAGGGGATCCTAGGCGGGGATCCAAGCACCCTGAACCCCCCAGAAAGGCCAGATTGAGGGGTTCTGGCTCTGAACACAAACTGGGCTGTATCCTGTGTTCCTGTTGTTCAATAAACCTTCTGTTTTACTGGCTGGCTGAGAGTCACTGAGAGTTCAGGAAGAGGGGTGCAGGGCCAGACTCCCCCACACTCCGTGACAACTGGTGGCAGCGGTGGGATCGGCGGCACCCCGTGGACGGCGCTTCCTGCAGTAAGTGACTGGGGAGCAGTAAAACGAAGGGGCTGTGCAAGCAGAGGGGGCTGCACTATGGGAAGCTCACCAAGGCCCAGCTGATTGCCCGGCTGGAGGAGAGAGATCGCAGGGATGAACCGGTCCCTGTCTCTGAGGGAAGCAGCCGGGCAGATGCAGCGCAGGCACTAGTGTCTGGACCCGCTGGGAGTGGTCAGTCGGCCGATGAGGGCTCCCCGAGACCTCCCACCCCTAGGCATAGGGGGAGGGGGAGGAGGAGCCCAGCTACGGAGGGCACCCTGACCCCCCCGGCCAGCCGGAAATCATCCCGGCGACGCTCGGCCTCCGTGGAACTCAGGCGGCTGGACTTGGAGAGAGAGATCAAACTGATGGAGATGGAGGACCGGCAGAAGCAGCGTGAATTCGAGGAATGGGAGAAGCAACGCGAATACGAGGAAAGGGAGAAGGAGAAGCACCGCGAATATGAGGAGAGGGAGAAGGAGAAACAACGCAAACATGAGCTGGACCTGGCCCAGCTGAAAAGCAGGGAGGCCCCGGCTGCGGTGAGTGAGGGGGGGCCCAAGCCTACAAAGAGCTTTGATAAGAGCTTCCTGGCCCGGCGTAAGGAGGGGGAGGACATAGACACCTTCCTGACGGCCTTTGAGAATGCCTGCGAGCTGCACAAGGTTGCCCCTGCAGACAGGATCCAGTGCCTCACCCCCTTACTGGACTCCACCGCCATGGAGGTGTACAGCCGAATGAAGGGGGCGGAGGCGGGGGACTACAGCCTGTTCAAAGAGGCCCTGCTCCACGAGTTTGGGCTGACCCCGGAGATGTACCGGAAGAAGTTCTGGAGTCAACATAAGACCCGGGAGGTCACATACCTGCAACTGGTCAACCGGGCGCAGGGGTATGCCCGCAAGTGGACGGCTGGGGCCCAAACTAGAGAGGACCTGCTTGACCTATTCGTACTGGAGCACCTGTATGCGCAGTGCCCGTCGGACCTGAGGCTGTGGTTGATGGACCAGAAGTCGGAGAACCCGCAGCAAGCAGGCCAGCTGGCCGACCAATACATGGACAGTCGGGCAGGGGATGGCAGGGAGGAGTCTCGAGGGAACAGGCCTGCCTCAACGCAGAGAGAGAGTCACCATGGGACCTCCCAGCGGGGCCCTATGGAGAACCCCCACAAAAGGGGAACGTCCAGCGTCAGGTCCACCCGACCCACTCGAGGGGACCCACGAGACATGGGCTGCTTCCACTGTGGCCAGCAAGGCCACATAAGGGCCCAGTGCCCCAAGCTCAGAGACAGACCGAGCAGACCCAACCCGCAGAGGGTTGACTGGGTAAGGACCCAATCGGAGGAGGGGCAACATGCCCAAGAGAGGGGGGCTGGCAGCATCCCACCTGGGAAGGAGGGAGGAGGGCCCCAGGCCAGCGCCTCTGGGGGGCTGGATGCTCCGGACACAAGGTTCTGCTACAGGGTGGCCACGGGGCTGCCCCTCCGGAAACAGTGCCTGGTTCCCCTGGAGGTGGATGGGAAGAAGGTCACTGGGTACTGGGACACAGGCGCAGAGGTGATGCTGGCCCGGCCCGAGGTGGTGGCCCCAAATCGGATGGTGCCTGATACCTACCTGTCCCTGATGGGCGTGAGCGGGACCCCATTCAAGGTGCCCGTGGCGAGGGTGCTCCTGAAGTGGGGGGTCAAGGAGGGCCCCAAGGATGTAGGGGTACACCCCCATTTGCCCACAGAAGTGCTAATGGGGGGGGATCTCGAGGCCTGGCCAGGCAATGCCCGGGGTGCCCTGGTCGTGACCCGTAGTCAGAGTCGGCGCAGGGCACTGCACCCTGACAACGGGGAAAGTACTCTGCCCGAGTGCCTGGTGGGGAGGGAACGCCCAGAGACACGGCCCGGAGAGGCTGCGGCCTCAGACCCAGCCGGTGAGAGAGAGCAGATCCCCATCCCTGTCCCAGCTGCTGAGTTCCAGGCCGAGGTGCAGAAAGATCCCTCCTTGCAGAAGCCCAGGGACCGGGCTAACCTCAATGCAGCACAGACCATGAGGAGAGGTTGCAAGGAGAGGTTCCTGTGGGAGAAGGGGTTCCTGTACCGAGAATGGGCTCCCCCCGGGGAAGTGGAGTCATGAGGGATTAGGAGGCAGCTGGTGGTTCCCCAGAAGTTTCGCCACAAGCTCCTGTACCTGGCCCATGACATCCCCCTCGCAGGGCACCAGGGAATCCGGCGCACCAGGCAGAGGCTGCTTCAGAACTTTTACTGGCCTGGGGTCTTTACTCATGTCCGACAGTACTGCCAATCCTGTGACCCCTGCCAGCGGGTGGGGAAGGCCCGGGACAAGGGGAAAGCAGCTCTGAGGCCTTTACCCATCATAGAAGAGCCTTTCCAGAAGGTGGCCATGGACATGGTGGGGCCTCTCAGCAAGGCGACCCGGTCAGGGAAAAAATACATCCTGGTGGTGGTAGATTTCGCCACTCGATACCCCGAGGCGGTGGCCTTGTCCTCTACCGAAGCAGACACCGTGGCGGATGCGCTGCTGACCATTTTCAGCCGGGTGGGGTTCCCCCAGGAAGTCTTAACGGACCAGGGGTCCAACTTCATGTCGACCCTGCTCCAGTCCCTGTGGGAGAAATGTGGGGTCTGACCCAGCTGGGCCTCAGCGTATCACCCCCAGACCAACGGGCTGGTGGAGAGGTTCAACGGGACGCTAAAGATGATGCTAAAAACATTCATGCACCAGCACCCACAGGACTGGGACAAGTACTTACCTCACCTGCTGTTTGCATACAGGGAGGTACCCCAGGAATCTACTGGGTTCTCTCCTTTCAAACTGTTGTATGGAAGGCGGGTAAGGGGGCCCCTGGACCTGATGAGAGACGAATGGGAGGGGAAGGCCGCTCCCGATGGAGAGTCGGTGGTGGAGTATGTCCTGACCTTCCGGGAAAGACTTACCAAGCTCATGGGCCTGGCCAGGGAGAATCTGGCCCAAGCCCAGAGGAAGCAGAAGGTCTGGTATGACCGCACGGCGCCTTCGCCACCGGGGACCAAGTGATGGTTCTCATCCCCGTGAGGAAAAACAAACTCCAGGCTGCCTGGGAAGGGCCCTTCAAGGTTGTCAAGCAACTAAATGAGGTAAACTATGTGGTGGAGCTGTCAAACCGGGCTCATCACCGCCGGGTGTACCATGTGAATATGATGAAGCCCTATTATGACCGGGGGAATATGGTGTTGGCCGTGTGTGGGCACTGGGAGGAGCCGGGGGATGACCCTCTAGTGGATCTATTCCCAGGGACAAAGGCTGGTTCCCCCCTGGAGGCGATTCCCCTCTCTGATCAGCTGACCCCGGCCCAGCATGCTGAGATCAGAGGGGTACTGCTCCTATACCGACAGCTGTTTTCCAACCAGCCTGGGCGCACTAATTTGACTGTCCACCGGGTGGAGACTGGGTCACACACCCCGATACGATGCTCCCCTTTTCGGGTTACTGGGAAGACTGCCCAGGACCTGGAAAGGGAGGTCAGGGACATGCTGGCTTTAGGGGTGATCCAGCCGTCCGCCAGCCCCTGGGCCTCCCCAGTGGTGCTGGTCCCCAAGAAGGACGGGTCGATCCGGTTCTGTGTGGACTATCGAAAGCTCAATGCCATCACCGTATCTGATGCCTACCCCATGCCAAGGCCTGATGAGCTCCTAGACAAGCTGGGAGGCGCTCGGTACCTCACCACCATGGATCTTACAAAGGGCTACTGGCAAGTGCCGCTGGACGCAGATGCCAGGCTGAAATCGGCCTTCATCACCCCCCTGGGGCTCTACGAGTTTCTGACCCTGCCTTTCGGCCTCAAGGGAGCGCCGGCCACCTACCAGCACCTGGTGGATCAGCTACTGAGGGGGCTGGAGAGTTTTGCTGTGGCGTATATTGATGACATCTGCGTCTTCAGCCAGACCTGGGAGGACCACGTGTCCCAGGTTAGACAAGTGCTGGACCGACTCCGGGAGGCTGGGCTAACCGTAAAGGCTGAGAAGTGCAAGGTGGGGATGGCTGAAGTATCTTACCTGGGCCGTCGGGTGGGGAGCGGCTGCCTAAAGCCGGAACCAGCCAAGGTGGAGGTGATCAGAGACTGGCCCGCTCCCCAGACCAAAAAGCAGGTCCAGGCCTTTATCGGGATGGCGGGGTACTATCGGAGGTTTGTGCCCCACTTTAGTGCCATAGCCGCCCCCATCACTGAGCTGTGCAAGAAGGGGAAGCCAGACAAGGTGGTCTGGACCGAGCGGTGCCAGGAGGCTCTCCAGGCGCTGAAGGAGGCTCTGGTCAGTGGCGCAGTTCTGGCAAACCCAGATTTTGACAAGCCCTTTATGGTATTCACTGACGCCTCAGACACGGGCCTGGGGGCGGTGTTGATGCAGGAGGATGAAAAGGGGGAGAGACACCCCATTGTGTACCTGAGCAAGAAGTTGCTACCCCGGGAGCAGAACTATGCGGCCATCGAGAAGGAATGCCTGGCCATGGTGTGGGCCCTGAAGAAACTGGAGCCATATCTCTTTGGGCGACACTTCACCGTGTACACCGACCACTCTCCCCTGACCTGGCTGCACCAGATGAAAGGAGCCAACGCCAAGCTCCTGAGGTGGAGCCTGCTCCTGCAGGACTATGACATGGACGTGGTCCACGTGAAGGGAAGTGCTAACCTGATAGCGGATGCGCTGTCCCAGAGAGGGGGCCCCGAACTTCCCCGGGTCACTGGGCAGTGACCCCGCTCAGTTCAGTCTCGGAGGGGGGAGAGGTGTGGTGGAGCAGGGGCTGTCGGTGTGGGGGATGGGAGATCAGGGACGATTTTAGGTGAGATGCAGGTATTCAGACTGTAACATGAGCTAGGCCTGGGGGAGGGGAGGTCTCACCTCTGGCTGGGGCTAGACAAAGGGCAGGGTGGAGTGAAGTCAGTCTTCGGTTGGGAGCTGGGAGGTGGGTTTCCAGGGGATCCTAGGCGGGGATCCAAGCACCCTGAACCCCCCAGAAAGGCCAGATTGAGGGGTCCTGGCTCTGAACACAAGCTGGGCCGTATCCTGTGTTCCTGTTGTTCAATAAACCTTCTGTTTTACTGGCTGGCTGAGAGTCACTGTGAGTTCAGGAAGAGGGGTGCAGGGCCGGACTCCCCCACACTCCGTGACACAGCCATTCGTCCTCCTCCACTCCACACTCGGTACAAATAGATACTTGGTCAGTAGCACTGGCAAGTGGTGAGTTCAGAGAGTTTCTCTGCGTATCACAAGGGGGAATAATTACAGATGGGCTTGAGCCAGTGCCCCTGACCCGAGCACCTGAATGCTGGAGACGTTTGGGATCCAAACTGGGATCTGGCTCCAAGTTTCATGGTTCTCCCTTTTCTCTGTAACGGATCAAACCAAAACCCCAGATCCAGACACCCCCAAATGCATTATGGGCTCAGTCCAGTCTGGAGTGGGCAAGAGCTCATCACACAAGAACCATGATCACAACTGACACTGATGGACTCCTCTCAAGTCAGCACAGAGGCAGAACACCCCTCTTGCCCCTAGAGGGTCCATCCAGGGTGGGGCTGAGGCACACTGACAGGGCATCAGGGCAAGACTAGACTTCCCCTGCTGCTTCCCACTGAGTCACCCACATGGATCATAGAATCATAGACTCTCCGGGTTGGAAGGGACCTCAGGAGGTATCTAGTCCAACCCCCTGCTCAAAGCAGGACCAAACCCAACTAAATCATCCCAGCCAGGGCTTTGTCAAGCCTGACCTTAAAAACCTCTAAGGAAGGAGATTCTACCACCTCCCTAGGGAACCCATTCCAGTGCTTCACCACCCTCCTAGTGAAAAAGTTTTTTTTCTAATATTCAGCCTAAACCTCCCCCTCTGCAACTTGAGACCATTGCTCCTTGTTCTTCTCAGCACTGAGAAGAAACAGGCAAGCAACAGCTCCTGTCTCTCCTTGGAGACCTGCCCTGACCCTGCTGTGAACATGGGAGGGGATACTGGCTGTACACCAAGCCTGGGAATCACTTCCATTCCTACCCAGCCATCTTTCTGATCTAACCTATCCAATCACCCCATCCATCCAGTCAACCCATCCATCCCATCCAATTCACCCTTCCATCCATACCTTAGCAAATATCCTCATTTATATATGTTAATGTATGTATTTATGTATGTAATTTGTGTGAGTTTTGTATGTTAAACTCTCATAATTCTTTTATATACTAATCAAAAGCCTTTTTTTTGTGCACCTCTATATTTATTGCCCTATACGCACTGAAACTAAAATCTTCTTTGTCCTTCAATTGAATCTAATGGGTGAAGGAAAAATGATGGTGTGACCTTGTCTAATTAAAATATAATCATGCAAAACATTATTGCTACCACTGTTATATGATTGCAACAAATCTTATACAAATATAACTTATGGCCAGAAAGGTTTAAACAACTTGCAGGCTAACGACCCCAAAGCCAAGCTTTAAAGACGTGGGGAGAGAACGTTTGTGTTTTTGTGCATTTACATATGACTGCCTGATGGATAAATGGCCTTGTGTTAATCTGTGTGAATAATTAACAGCGATGCCCAGGAAATGGGGGCCTGTTATTCCCCGAGGGACTCCAACTTGTCAAAGACGACCTGAAACTGTATAAAAGATCCTTGAATACTGATCCTGTTTATCTCAGATCTGCTTGAGGGGAAGCTTAAGCCAGGAGGACTGAGATCCCAGTCCTAAAGTGGAACTCCCTGCAATGATATTGGACAATAACCTATGAACTATTTCTAAAAGAACTCTTCGCAACTACAAAACTCACCATCTCGGCTATGTACCTGAACCTCAAGAACTGAACTCATGTCTGTATGTATTGCTCTTTTAACCACACTCTCTTTTCAATAAATTTTAGTTTAGTTAACAAGAACTGGCTGTAGCGTGTATTTGGATAAGATCTGGAATATTCATTAACCTAGGAGGAAATGTGTCTGATCCTTTCTTTTATATAATGAAATAAGATTTTCATCATATTTGACTTGGGTACCTGGATGGAGGCCTGAGGCTGGGTTACTTTAAGGGGACTGTGTTGCTGGTTTCTGGACAATCAGTGAGGTAATAAAGAAGCTGGTTTATGCTGTCTTGGTAAATCCAAGTATTGAAAATATCCACTAGCTTTGGGGATTATCTGCCCCATTCTTTGCAGTTCACCCTAACTGGGTAACCTCAGCTGGCCCCCACTGGACCCCTGGTCACAGATGGAATGTGGGCAATCTTTTACCCTGACCTTACTAATATAGCCCGGACACCCAGGGAAGGGACCCCTCAAAACGAATGAAAGGTGTCTACAGAAGGATGTTATAATAAACAAGAGTGGGAAGCTGATAAAAGGTGCTTATGATCCAGTTATGTTCTGTGATTGAGAAGAGGTCATTCTTATTGCAGGTGGATTCTGTAATGGATGAGCTAATGAACCACTGAAAGATGTTTTTAACTCATTAAGAACTCTCGGTTGTCACAGCTGTTATTAGTGACTTGGTTAGAGATTCCTTTTTGCTCATCAATCAGGTAAACTGAGGAACATAAAAGAAATTCCATGAGTAATCAGAAAAACAGAACACATGGTAAAATTAATCACAGGGAGGTACTTTTCCCTCCAACAAGAAGTATTTTTATCTCACACCCTAGAAAAGGAAAGTAGGTTGGATAGTTAATTTGTGAATGAACACTGTCACTATTCCACTAGGTACAGAGGGAAGGCCCAAACTACCTTCTCTTTGCCACCTACCTGGGGTGGCAGAGTATATCTTCTTTCTGCGGAGGAGCCTCCCGCCAGCCCCACCCTGGCCACGGAGGAGCCTCCCGCCAGCCCAGAAGAGGAGTTGAGCGACTGTGCAACAAACACCAGCAGCTCCGCGTACTCCTGACGGGCCAGCAGCTCCTCCGTGGGGTCTGGCAGCCCAGAGTTTCTAGGCTCCTCTTTGGAGGTGAGGGGAGACCCAGGGGAAAGGGAGGAGGACTGGGGCGGTGGGGGACTAGTAACACGCTGTGCCCATCGGCTCGCCAAGGCGCCGGGACTGACCCACGTGAGCCCCACTGACACCAGTGGGGGTGGCACAGCCACGCCCCATGGCAGGGGATGCTGGGCGGAGTCGGGGAGCTCCAGCCTCCCCTGATCATGTTGGGGGGGGGGCTGACTGCCATGGGGCCCTGAGGCTGATGGGGCTGAGGGCGTCTCTGGGAGGGGCAGGGTGGGGCCCTCGCTGCCATGGGGCTCCTTACAGAGAAAGGGGAAACATGGAGCCTTCTCTGTCCACTGCATCCCCCCAGCAGCAGAAGGGATTGAATTTTCTCCTTCCCTCCCTGGTGCAGACACCCCCAGTGCCCAGGTGTCGTGGCCTGAGGAGGAGGAGGAGCAGGAGGAGAAGGAGGAGGAAGAAGAGGAGGAGGAGGGTTCGTCCCCCATCACGGTGATCCAGCAGCATCTCCAGGGCAGAGCTGAGGTACAAAAATCCCCCAGCTGCGCTGCCCCCCAGTCTGTCCTGCTCCTTGTTCCATCCCCACCCAGGCAGGGGGTCTTGTCCCAGAGAATCCCTCACCCCCAATGGGGGGACACAGCTCCTCTGTTATCTGGCACCCCAAAGTGGGGACATTTGTCTCACACAGGCCAAGGTTTCCGCTCCCCGCAGACACTATCCCAGTCCCAACCCCATGTCTGTGCAGGGCGACACTGGTTTCGGGAAGGGGGCGGCTTTCCCTGTCCAGCCCCATGGAGGTCCTGAGCCCTGGAGCTGGTTTGGGATGGGCGGGGAGGTCCCTATGTTACAGGCTCTCTCTCTCCCCACCCCACTCCTAGCTGGTGGCGGACAGGGCCAAACAGCTCCGCTTCCTCCAGGCTGTGCTGTGTCTCTGCTTCTCGGCACAGAAGCAGGGGCGGGACACCCTGGAGCCTCCGGTCTCCAAAGCGGCCCTCGTGGATAGCATTGCGGTGAGTGGGACCCCGTGCCCAGCCCTGGGGCGAGGGAGCCAGACATGGGAGGAAGCATCAGTGGGGCCGGAGCGGGACGCAGAAGACAGGGGGTCCCGGGGCAGAGGGCTGGGGAACAGGGAAGGGGAGAATTGTGACACTGATGGGGAGCTGGCAGTGGGCAGGACATCAGCTTTGAGGGGAGGGATGGGTGTGGCAGTGACATCACAAAGGCCTTTTGCAGGAACTCGGCCTATTGGGCAAATGTGGTGGGGAGGGGGTGACCTCACAGAGAGACCCCGACATCAGCCGGGCAGGACAGAGGTGCAGGGCCAGGCCAGTCTCTGAGACCTCCCGGCTTTGCTGCCGCAAGTCACCTTCGCGAGGTCTCTCCTCGAGGGCTGAGAGAGAATTAGGATTCAGAGTTGTGAGCATGAGGAGGAACCTCTGTGGAGTTTTCTCCTTTCCTACCACTGATTGTGCTGAAAACAAACTTCCCTTTGACAAGGTAAGAGGCTCAGAGAGGTTTGGAACCTGTTCAGTCTGATCCACCTGGCGCAGGCAGCATTCTAGGCCCAGACAGCACTGGCTTCAGGTGGCAGAATTTGATTTCCTCCCTAGGTTTTGATGATTGGAATCCCTGGGGACATTGGGGTTTGTCCTTTTTGGTTTATCTTTTCCTCTTTCCTCCCTCCTTTCCCCTCTTCTCTTGCTTCTTTTTTCCCTTTTCCAGCTTCCCTCCCTCTACCTAGGAGGGATGTGTGTGGAGTGTGGGCAGTGAAGGGGGTTGCTCTCATTGCGGGAGGTCCTCACCAAGAGGTGGGTCTGGGTCTGAGAGTGATCCCCTGTGATGGTGTCCTGAGCCGTCCTTTGGGACATCTGGTGAGACCCCCCTCAGCCTCCCGCCCCTCAGAGTCTCAGTGCTGATTGGCTGAGCAGGGGGCTATCGACACCAAGGAGACTCAGGTCACTGTGGTCTCTTTTCAAATCAGGCAAATAAGTCACAACCAATCCAATGTATGGAATTAATCTTGCTGCTTCTCTCCATTAATTGTCTCTTGGCAGGTCTTGATTTTCAATAATGTTCTAGGTCTTCTAAAATACTTGCTGAATAATTACTATGAACCACTGTTGGTCTGTAGCTCACTTGAGGGCACTTTATTCTGATCACTCAATGTGTGAAATTCAAGATGTGAGAGAGAGGCTGAAAGTCAGGAGCAGTGTTTCCTCTAATTTGTTATGTCCATGTGTGGAATGAATTTTGTTTTGGGCACAAATATGGAGGTGAGGTGTGACACATCACCTGCATATTGCGCTCCTTACAAAATTCATTCTGCACATGGATGGTGTGTGGCAGGGGTGAGGCTGAAAGGTTTGGAGTGTGGGAGAGGCTCGGGGGGGGGGGGGTGGGGCGCAGTGATGTGAGGGCTCCGGCTGGGGGTGCAGGCTCTGGAGTGGGGCTAGCGATGAGGGTCTCAGCATTGGAGCAGAGGGTAGGGGCGCAGGGGGTGAGGGCTCTGGGGTGGGGCTGGGAATGAGGAGATTGGGGAGCAGGTTGCCCCAGGGAGAAAGAACTGCCCCCTCCAGCCCTCTCTCCCCACAGCAGCTCAGGGCCAGATGAGAGGGCACCTGTCTCCAAGCCGCAGCAGCGCTGGTGGGGCTGGGTTGGGACTGAGGGAGGTGACAGGATTTATTTTTCTGAAGTCAAAAGGAGGAAGGGATGGAGTTATGCTTCAGTTTTTACCTCATAAACTTATTCCTGTCTAACCTACAGGACACTATGGGAATAAGACACTATGTCATGTGGTGACATCACAAGAGCAGAGGATGTGAGAACTACAGCAACTGAGAGGGCAGGGGATTTAGAGTCGGATTGTTTCAAATGCTGCATTTGTCGGCTGACATTTAACAGCAACGCTTAGCTAACACAATGGAGAAAGGAATTCTCTGCTAAAGATTCAACCTGCCCCTTTGGCCAACTCCACCCCTTCCCTGACCGGAGTGTGCTCAGAACACCTCTCCCGCCAGCCTCCCACCCCCACACACACAAGCCCACAGCTGGGCACCCAGCACAAAGCAAGGGAGGGGGTTGCTTGGCTTGTTTTACTTTTTACTTTTTAAAAGGCTTTTTAAAAAGCATTTTCTGCCCCTGTTCCCCATGGTGAGGAAGCAGATGGTTAGTTAAACAAAAGTTAAACAAAAGTTAAAAGGTAGAGTGACTAAAATGAAATCCCTGCAAGTTGCATGGGCCCTTTTTAAAGACACCATAATAGAGGCCCAACTTCAATGTATACCCCAAATTAAGAAACACAGTAAAAGAACTAAAAAAGAGCCATCGTGGCTTAACAACCATGTAAAAGAAGCAGTGAGAGATAAAAAGACTTCCTTTAAAAAGTGGAAGTCAAATCCTAGTGAGGCAAATAGAAAGGAGCACAAACACTGCCAACTTAAGTGCAAGAGTGTAATAAGAAAAGCCAAAGAGGAGTTTGAAGAACGGCTAGCCAAAAACTCCAAAGGTAATAACAAAATGTTTTTTAAGTACATCAGAAGCAGGAAGCCTGCTAAACAACCAGTGGGGCCCCTTGACGATCAAAATACAAAAGGAGCGCTTAAAGACGATAAAGTCATTGTGGAGAAACTAAATGAATTCTTTGCTTCAGTCTTCACGGCTGAGGATGTTAGGGAGATTCCCAAACCTGAGCTGGCTTTTGTAGGTGACAAATCTGAGGAACTGTCACAGATTGAAGTGTCACTAGAGGAGGTTTTGGAATTAATTGATAAACTCAACATTAACAAGTCACCGGGACCAGATGGCATTCACCCAAGAGTTCTGAAAGAACTCAAATGTGAAGTTGCGGAACTATTAACTAAGGTTTGTAACCTGTCCTTTAAATCGGCTTCGGTACCCAATGATTGGAAGTTAGCTAATGTAACGCCAATATTTAAAAAGGGCTCTAGAGGTGATCCCGGCAATTACAGACCGGTAAGTCTAACGTCGGTACGGGGCAAATTAGTTGAAACAATAGTTAAGAATAAAATTGTCAGACACATAGAAAAACATAAATTATTGAGCAGTAGTCAACATGGTTTCTGTAAAGGGAAATCGTGTTTTACTAATCTATTAGAGTTCTTTGAAGGGGCCAACAAACATGTGGACAAGGGGGATCCGGTGGACATAGTGTACTTGGATTTCCTGAAAGCCTTTGACAAGGTCCCTCACCAAAGGCTCTTACGTAAATTAAGTTGTCATGGGATAAAAGGGAAGGTCCTTTCATGCATTGAGAACTGGTTAAAAGACAGTGAACAAAGGGTAGGAATTAATGGTAAATTCTCAGAATGGAGAGGGGTAACTAGTGGTGTTCCCCAAGGGTCAGTCCTAGGACCAATCCTATTCAATTTATTCATAAATGATCTGGAGAAAGGGGTAAACAGTGAGGTGGCAAAGATTACAGATGATACTAAACTACTCAAGATAGTTAAGCAGATTGTGAAGAACTTCAAAAAGCTCTCACAAAACTAAGTGATTGGGCAACAAAATGGCAAATGAAATTTAATGTGGATAAATGTAAGGTAATGCACATTGGGAAAAATAACCCCAAATATACATACAATATGATGGGGGCTAATTTAGCTACAACGTGCCAGGAAAAAGATCTTGGAGTCATTGTGGATAGTTCTCTGACGATGTCCACGCAGTGTGCAGAGGCGATCAAAAAAGCAAACAGGATGTTAGGAATCGTTAAAAAGGGGATAGAGAATAAGATGGAGAATATAGTATTGCCCTTATATAAATCCATGGTATGCCCACATCTCGAATACTGTGTACAGATGTGGTCTCCTCACCTCAAAAAAGATATTCTAGCACTAGAAAAGGTTCAAAAAAGGGCAACTAATATGATTAGGGGTTTGGAGAGGGTCCCATACGAGGAAAGATTAAAGAGGCTAGGACTCTTCAGCTTGGAAAAGAGAAGACTAAGGGGGGATATGACAGAGGTACATAAAGTCATGAGTGACATTGAAAAAGTGGATAAGGAAAAGTTATTTACTTATTTCCATAATACAAGAACTAGAGGTCACCAAATGAAATTAATAGGCAGCAGGTTTAAAACAAATAAAAGGAAGTTCTTCTTCATGCAGCGCACAGTCAACTTGTGGAACTCCTTGCCTGAGGAGGTTGTGAAGGCTAGGACTATAACAATGTTTAAAAGGGAACTGGATAAATTCATGGTGGCTAAGTCCATAAATGGCTATTAGCGAGGATGGGTAAGAATGGTGTCCCTAGCCTCTGTTTGTCAGAGGATGGAGATGGATGGCAGGAGGAAGATCACTTGATCATTGCCTGTTAGGTTCACTCCCTCTGGGGCACCTGGCATTGGCCACTGTCGGTAGACAGATACTGGGCTAGATGGACCTTTGGTCTGACCCGGTACGGCCTTTCTTATGTTCTTATGTTTTCCACTGCCCAGGAGACCCAGCCAGGGACTGATGTGCTGGAGATATGTTGGGAAAAGGAACTGTCTGAATTGCCAAGGCAGGAAGCCAACAATCTACAGCAACATCATTAACCACAAACTCACTCTAAGCATGCTCCAGCCAGAAGGGAAATGGGCAGGAATTCTTGCTGTTCAGCCATGGCCACACATACAGAGCTGCACAGCAGTGAGGGTGCTGGGCAAGCTGGTCTGAGCGAACAATTGGAAATGATCCTTCCGATAGAACAGAACCAGAGTGTAGAAAGGCCCCTGTGTTAAGTGGTTGAGGCTGAGGCCTTAGGAAGCTGGCCTACGATACCATAGGGATCTTTCTGTGGAGGTTTGATTCTTGCCAGCTAGGGGAAGCTGGTGTGTGGTGTCTTTGTGGCTGCACTTTCAGTGATGCAGGTTTCTCTATCCCATTGTTCCGGGGTCATCCTACTAGATTGCCAGCTGCTTTTCAGCTGCAGTGTGGAGACTGTGTGTGTGGAGAGACAGTGTGTGTGTGTGTGTTGGGGAAGAGTGAGTGTGTTGAGGTAGGTAGGAGCAGATCATTATTATCCCTACTTGAAAGAGGGAGACGCTCAGGCTGAGAAAGGAGAATTGACTTGTCTTAGGTCACAAAGCCAGTCAATGGCTGAATTGGGAATAGGACCCCCAGAGCCCTGATTTTCAAATTAACAGTCGGATCTTGAAATTCATACATTGAATGACCTCAATAAAGTGCTCTTAGATGAGCTCCAGTCCAACAAGTGTGCACAGTAATTCTTCAGCCAGTATTTGAGGAGAACTGCAATGTTAGAGAGAATCATGAACTGCTCAGAGACAATTAATGCAGAGAAGCAGCACAATCCATGAAACATATAAGTGGTTATGACTTATTTACTTGGTCTTAAAAGAGAACAAAAAGGCCTTGAGTCTCCTCCCTGTCATTAACGCCCTGCTCAGACAATCAGGGTAGAGACTGAGGATGGGAGGCTGAGGGGTCTCACCAGAGAGCTCAAAGGATGGCCCAGGTCACTGGTGGGGATCACTGCCCCAGCACTACTGCAGCTCCACAGTTTTGGGCGAGCGATTTCACCAGGACATTGTGTGAAGAAGCAGGGACTGTCTGTGTGTGTGGTAGGCAGAGACAGGTATGCAGCTGTAACATGAGCCTGGCCTGGGGGAGGGGAGGTCTCACCTCTGGCTGGAGGTAGACAAAAGGGAACGGGGGAGTGGAGGCATTCCTCGGTTTTGGGAGCTGGGAGGTGGGTTTCAGGGGATCCTAGGCTGGGATCCAAGTACCCTGAACCCCCAGAAAGGCCAGATTGAGGGGTCCTGGCTCTGAACACAAGCTGGGCTGTATCCTGCGTTCCTGTTGTTCAATAAACCTTCTGTTTTACTGGCTGGCTGAGAGTCACTGTGGGTACCAGGAAGAGGGGTGCAGGGCCGGACTCCCCCACACTCCGTGACAACTGGTGGCAGCGGTGGGATTGGCAGCACCCCGTGGACGGCGCTTCCTGCAGTAAGTGACTGGGGAGCAGTAAAACGAAGGGGCGATTCACCCCTGGGAGAGTGTGGCCAGAGAGCAGGACTTTGCAGTAACAGGGTCCCCCCGGGGGATCACAGCGGCGAGCACCCCGGCCTGCGAGTGGCCAGCAGGAAGATGTATTCCCAGAAGGGTAAGTGTGAGCTGGTGGAGCTGTGCAAGCAGGGGGGGCTGCGCCATGGGAAGCTCACCAAGGCCCAGCTGATTGCCCGGCTGGAGGAGAGAGATCGCAGGGATGAACCGGTCCCTGTCTCTGAGGGAAGCAGCCGGGCAGATGCAGCGCAGGCCCCAGTGTCTGTACCCGCTGGGAGTGGCCAGTCGGCGGATGAGGGCTCCTCGAGACCCCCCACCCCTAGGCCTAGGGGGAGGGGGAGGAGGAGCCCAGCTACGGAGGGCACCGTGACCCCCCCGACCAGCAGGGGATCGTCCCGGCGACGCTCGGCCTCCGTGGAACTCAGGCGGCTGGAGTTGGAGAGAGAGATCAAACGGATGGAGATGGAGATGGAGGAGCGTAAGGAGCTGAGGGCATATGAGGAAAGACAAAGCCAGCGGGAATACGAGGCGAGAGAGAAGGAGAAGCAACAGCAGCGTGAATTCGAGGCGAGAGAGAAGGAGAAGCAGCGTGAATTCGAGGCGAGAGATAAGGAGGAGCAGCGCAGACATGAGCTGGCCATGGCCCAACTGAACAACAGGGAGGCCCCGGCGGCGGTGAGTGAGGGGGGGCCCAAGCCTATAAAGAGCTTCGATACGAACTTCCTGGCCCCGCGTAAGGAGGGGGAGGACATAGACACCTTCCTGACGGCCTTTGAGAATGCCTGCGCGCTGCACCAGGTTGACCCTGCAGACAGGATCCGGCGCCTCACCCCCTTACTGGACTCCACCGCCGTGGAGGTGTACAGCCGAATGAAAGGGGAGGAGGCGCGGGACTACAACCTGTTCAAAGAGGCCCTGCTCCGCGAGTTTGGGCTGACCCCGGAGATGTACCGGAAGAGGTTCCGGAGTCAACGTAAGACCCGGGAGGTCACATACCTGCAACTGGTCAACCGGGCGCAGGGGTACGCCCGCAAGTGGACGGCTGGGGCCCAAACCAGAGAGGACCTGCTTGACCTAGTCGTACTGGAGCACCTGTATGATCAGTGCCCAGCTGACCTGAAGCAGTGGCTGATGGACCAGAAGCCGGAGAACCCGCAGCATGCAGGCCGGCTGGCCGACCAATACCTGGACAGTCGGGCAGGGGATGGCAGGGAGGAGTCTCGAGGGAGCAGATCTGCCTCCACGCAGAGAGAGAGTCACCATGGGACCTCCCAGCGGGGCCCTATGGAGAACCCCCACAAAAGGGGAACGTCCAGCGTCAGGTCCACCCGACCCCCGCGAGGGGACCCACGAGACATGGGCTGCTTCCACTGTGGCCAGCAAGGCCACATACGGGCCCAGTGCCCCAAGCTCAGAGACAGACCGAGCAGACCCAACCCGCAGAGGGTTGACTGGGTACAGACCCAATTGGATGAGGGGCAACCTGCCCAAGAGAGGGGGGCTGGCAGCGTCCCACCTGGGGAGGAGGGAGGAGGGCCCCCGGTCAGCGCCTCTGGGGGGCTGGATGCTCCGGTCCCAAGGGGCTGCTACAGGGTGGCCACGGGGCTGCCCCTCCGGAGCAAGTGCCTTGTTCCCCTGGAGGTGGATGGGAAGAAGGTCACTGGGTACTGGGACACCGGCGCAGAGGTGACGCTGGCCCGGCCCGAGGTGGTGGGCCGCAATCGGATGGTGCCTGATACCTACCTGTCCCTGATGGGCGTGAGCGGGACCCCATTCAAGGTGCCTGTGGCGAGGGTGCACCTGAAGTGGGGGGTCAAGGAGGGCCCCAAGAATGTGGGAGTGCACCCCCATTTGCCCACAGAGGTGCTGATGGGGGGGGACCTCGAGACCTGGCCCGGCAATACCCGGGGTACCCTGATTGTGACCCGTAGTCAGAGTCGGCGCAGGGCTCTGCACCCTGACAACGGGGAAAGTACTCTGCCCGAGTGCCCAGCGGGGAGGGAACGCCCAGAGACACGACCCCGAGAGGCTGCGGCCTCAGACCCAGCCGGTGAGAGAGAGCAGATCCCCATCCCGGCCCCAGCTGCTGAGTTCCAGGCCGAGGTGCAGAAGGATCCCTCCTTGCAGAAGCCCAGGGACCGGGCCGACCTCAATGCAGCGCAGACCATGAGGAGAGGTTGCAAGGAGAGGTTCCTATGGGAGAAGGGGTTCCTGTACCGGGAATGGGCTCCCCCCGGGGAAGTGGAGTCATGGGGGATTAGGAGGCAGCTGGTGGTTCCCCAGAAGTTTCGCCACAAGCTGCTGTACCTGGCCCATGACATCCCCTCGCAGGGCACCAGGGAATCCGCGCACCAGGCAGAGGCTGCTACAGAACTTTTACTGGCCTGGGGTCTTTACCCATGTCCGGCAGTACTGCCAATCCTGTGACCCCTGCCAGCGGGTGGGGAAGGCCCGGGACAAGGGGAAAGCAGCTCTGAGGCCTTTGCCCATCATAGAAGAGCCTTTCCAGAAGGTGGCCATAGACATGGTGGGGCCTCTCAGCAAGGCGACCCGGTCAGGGAAAAAATACATCCTGGTGGTGGTAGATTTTGCCACTCGCTACCCCGAGGCGGTGGCCTTGTCCTCTACCGAAGCAGACACCGTGGCGGATGCGCTGCTGACCATTTTCAGCCGGGTGGGATTCCCCCAGGAAGTCTTAACGGACCAGGGGTCCAACTTCATGTCGACACTGCTCCAGTCCCTGTGGAAGAAATGTGGGGTCCGACCCAGCTGGGCCTCAGCATACCACCCCCAGACCAACGGGCTGGTGGAGAGGTTCAACGGGACGCTAAAGATGATGCTAAAAACATTCATGCACCAGCACCCACAGGACTGGGACAAGTACTTACCTCACCTGCTGTTTGCGTACAGGGAGGTACCCCAGGAGACTACTGGGTTTTCGCCTTTCGAACTGTTATATGGAAGGCGGGTAAGGGGGCCCCTGGACCTGATGAGAGACGAATGGGAGGGGAAGGCCGCTCCCGATGGCGAGTCAGTGGTGGAGTATGTCCTGACCTTCCGGGAAAGACTTACCGAGCTCATGGGCCTGGCCAGGGAGAATCTGGCCCGAGCCCAGAGGAAGCAGAAGGTCTGGTACGACCGCACGGCGCGGGCCCGCGCCTTCGCCACCGGGGATCAAGTGATGGTTCTCATCCCCGTGAGGAAAAACAAACTCCAGGCTGCCTGGGAAGGGCCCTTCAAGGTTGTCAAGCAACTAAATGAGGTAAACTATGTGGTGGAGCTGTCGAACCGGGCTCACCACCGCCGGGTGTACCATGTGAATATGATGAAGCCATATTATGACCGAGGGAATATGGTGTTGGCCGTGTGTGGCCACTGGGAGGAGCCGGGGGATGACCCTTTAGTGGACCTATTCCCAGGGACAAAGGCTGGGTCCCCCCTTGAGGCGATTCCCCTCTCAGATCAGCTGACCCCGGCTCAGCAGGCTGAGATCAGAGGGGTGCTGCATCTGCACCGACAGTTGTTTTCCAACCAGCCTGGGCGCACTAACTTGACCGTCCACCGGGTGGAGACTGGGGCACACCCCCCGATACGCTGCTCCCCTTTTCGGGTTACCGGGAAGACTGCCCAGGACCTGGAAAGGGAGGTCGGGGACATGCTGGCTTTAGGGGTGATCCAGCCGTCCGCCAGCCCCTGGGCCTCCCCAGTGGTGCTGGTCCCCAAGAAGGACGGGTCGATCCGGTTCTGTGTGGACTATCGAAAGCTCAATGCCATCACTGTATCTGATGCCTACCCCATGCCAAGGCCTGACGAGCTCCTAGACAAGCTGGGAGGGGCTCGGTACCTCACCACCATGGATCTTACAAAGGGCTACTGGCAAGTGCCGCTGGACGCAGATGCCAGGCTGAAATCGGCCTTCATCACTCCCCTGGGGCTCTATGAGTTTCTGACCCTGCCCTTCGGCCTCAAGGGAGCGCCGGCCACCTTCCAGCGCCTGGTGGATCAGCTACTGAGGGGGATGGAGAGTTTCGCTGTGGCGTATATTGATGACATCTGCGTCTTCAGCCAGACCTGGGAGGACCACGTGTCCCAGGTTAGACAAGTGCTGGACCGACTCCGGGAGGCTGGACTGACCGTAAAGGCTGAGAAGTGCAAGGTGGGGATGGCTGAGGTATCTTACCTGGGCCATCGGGTGGGGAGCGGCTGCCTGAAGCCGGAACCGGCCAAGGTAGAGGCGATCAGAGACTGGCCAGCTCCCCAGACCAAAAAGCAGGTCCAGGCCTTTATCGGGATGGCGGGGTACTATCGAAGGTTCGTGCCCCACTTTAGCGCCATAGCCGCCCCCATCACTGAGCTGTGCAAGAAGGGGAAGCCAGACAAGGTGGTCTGGACCGAGCAGTGCCAGCAGGCTCTCCAGGCGCTGAAGGAGGCTCTGCTCAGAGGCCCAGTTCTGGCAAACCCAAACTTTGACAAGCCCTTTATGGTGTTTACCGACGCCTCAGACACGGGCCTGGGGGCGGTGTTGATGCAGGAGGATGAAAAGGGGGACAGACACCCCATCGTGTACCTGAGCAAGAAGTTGCTACCCCGGGAGCAGAACTACGCGGCCATCGAGAAGGAATGCCTGGCCATGGTGTGGGCCCTGAAGAAACTGGAGCCCTATCTCTTTGGGCGCCACTTCACCGTGTACACCGACCACTCTCCCCTGACCTGGCTGCACCAGATGAAAGGGGCCAACGCCAAACTGCTGAGGTGGAGCCTGCTCCTGCAGGACTATGACATGGACGTGGTCCACGTGAAGGGAAGTGCCAACCTGATAGCGGACGCGCTGTCCCGGAGAGGGGGCCCCGAACTTCCCCGGGTCACTGGGCAGTGACCCCGCTCAGTTCAGTCTCGGAGGGGGGAGAGGTGTGAAGAAGCAGGGACTGTCTGTGTGTGTGGTAGGCAGAGACAGGTATGCAGCTGTAACATGAGCCTGGCCTGGGGGAGGGGAGGTCTCACCTCTGGCTGGAGGTAGACAAAAGGGAACGGGGGAGTGGAGGCATTCCTCGGTTTTGGGAGCTGGGAGGTGGGTTTCAGGGGATCCTAGGCTGGGATCCAAGTACCCTGAACCCCCAGAAAGGCCAGATTGAGGGGTCCTGGCTCTGAACACAAGCTGGGCTGTATCCTGCGTTCCTGTTGTTCAATAAACCTTCTGTTTTACTGGCTGGCTGAGAGTCACTGTGGGTACCAGGAAGAGGGGTGCAGGGCCGGACTCCCCCACACTCCGTGACACATTGCAACATCGTTCACAATCCACATGAGTGGAGACTGTTCATTGATTCATCGAAGACGAAGTCTTAAAGATGTTTTACTGCATAATGGCAATGGTTTGCCATGAATTCCACTTGGTGATGCAGTCCATAGGAAGGAAACCTAGGACAACATGAAACAACAACATGAAACCTCTCTGAGGCTCTTATCTGCTCCACAGGGACGTCTGTCTTCTCATTCAATTAGCAGTGGGAAAGGGGATGCAATGTCTGCCCCCAGCCAGACCACCAACCCCATCAGACACCCTCCCCCGCTGGTGCACCAGGGTCTCCCCCAGACCGACAACAGCTATGAATTAAAACCCAACAGTGTTTGTTGGGGCTACTGGAGATGCTGAAATCTCACTCTTGTCTCTCTCCTCCTGCCTCCACCTCCAAGCCAGGCACTGGGCAGTTCAGTGGGAAGGGATGAACTGATGACAGTGGAGGAAAAAAATCAAAAACCAAAAGTGAAGCCAAAAGCGCAAGCCGGGCAGGCAAGGCAAATCGCAGGCTTCTGCCATAGACTAGTCCTCCCCGCTCTTCCAATAACCCACCCAAACCGCGACACCACAGACCCCACGTTCCTGGTGTAGCTCCACCTTCCAGTGGGGAAGTGGGGAACCAATTACTAACACACACAGCATATTCCTGCGGCGCAGTGCTGGGAGCTGGGGGGATCTGGCTGGCGCCTCACTGTGGGATTCACGAGTGGCTCCGGGAGCATCCATGCAATCAAGCCGCTCCACATGCCGTTGTGCCGAGGGATAACAGCGCCTGGAGGGGTTGCTGCTGGTCACTAGCAGGGGGCACAGGCTGGAGAGGGTTCGGGGGCACAGCGGATCCCATCACAGCGTGTCCCCCAGCACCCACAGGGAATATCGTGCCCTTAGGAGGAGCGTTTGGGCTTTGCTGTGATGTGTCACTTTCCAGCCTGTGCTCTGTCTCTTCTCCTGTGCACACCCATGTCAATCAGGCATTGCTCAGCTGGGCTCTGCAGAGACCGGACTGGCTACACCCCGTGACGGGACTGAGGGGGGGCAGTGCTGAGCGTCACAGGACCTGGTTTCAGCAGCGAGAAAATCCAGGAACAACCGAATTGTTGTTTCACCCACGAAAGCTCATGCTGCAAAAACGTCTGTTAGTCTATAAGGTGCCACAGGATTCTTTGCTGCTTTTACAGGAACAACCCAGTGATCCACTAAGCGGAGTTAGGGGCCTGAACTCCCTGTACGATGCACGGGCGACACAGGCACCTTACAACACAACTCACAACCACCAGCTCCCCAGGCAGGGAGCCAGCCAAGCCCGCCCAGGAGACACTGACAACGGGAGGTGTCCTAGCCCTGCCCCTCTCTCACAGATAGGTCCTGTGCTCCCAGCACCCACCTGCCATGTGGGAGAGCCAGGTTCAATTCCCTCTGTCCAGCTGCAGAGAGTAGCTCAGGGACGTGAGTACCAAGCTCAGGGCAGACTGTTACACACCAGGGCACCCCCCCATGGGGACTGGGAGCTTCCACCCCCCCAGAGCGAACTCCCCAGGCACACGAACAGCCTGAGCAGGAGTCACAGACAGTCCCCTTGGGCACTCGGGGCTATCCTGCCACCTAGGCAAGTCTGCCTTTGGGCTAGATCTGTGCCTCAGGGAGGCCTGAGGCCACCGGCATGAGCTTGGGCTGCCAGCATCACCCCCGCCCCCCGTCCACAAGGGAGAAAGGATTTGAACCAGGGTCCCCATGTTTCAGGTCAGTGCACGAAGCAGTGTGCCGTGGTGGGGCTCTGTCCAGCTCTCCCTTTGAAGGGGTTCATTGGGGCTAACTAATGAGCGCGAGTGGGGCAGGGGATCAGCTCCCGGTGTGTCCTAATTCCTGCCTCTCAGCTGGGTGCCTGAACTACTGGACACTGTCATCCAAATACCATTGCTAGAAATAAACAATGAAAGGTGCAGAACTCCAGGAGCTCAGGACAGGAGACTAACTCAGGCAATCAGAGCAGCAGATAAGACAAATCTTGAGCTACTCTGAGGCTCCAAGCAGACATGTTACCGAGACGGAAACTGGCCAGGAATTCTTTGAACGGCGTAAACACGTCTAAAAGTATCAGTTTGCTTTATGATGAGGGGATGGGGGGAGGAGGTTTAAACTATTTCCTGAATCACATCTCCCTTGGCAGCTCAGTCACCATTTCAGCTAGAGCAGAGCGGTGGAGCCTGGGCACTGGGCCACTCGGGGCCTTTAACACCACAGCCCTGGGGAGGGGGGGCTGAGATGGACCATCCTGCGAGGAACACGAGTCCTTCTACCATCCACCACACCCTAGTGTGGAACTGCTGCTGCCGGCTCACCCCATCTGTGGGAACTTCTATCCCCTCTGCCTCCCTCTAGCTGGGGTTTTCTCTTCTGCACCTACCTGGCAGGGCAGCCCCCGTCTGAACCCCTGATCCTGTCCCAGTTTTGTCCCTCTGCCCATCCCACCCCTCCGATTTCCCCCTTCAGGGGGATTTTCCGGCCTTTGATTGCAGGGAGCAGATTCTGATGGCGCGTGAGGGCAGCAGCTTGCAGCTGTTACTGAGCATGTGAGAAGAGCTTTAGAAGGAAGACCGGCCAGACTGGGTCACACCAAAGCTCCATCTAGCCCAGTGTCCTGTCGGCCGATAGCGGCCGGTGCCAGGTGCCCCAGAGGAATGAACAGACAGGAATCATCCAGGAGCCATTCCCTGTCGCCCAATTCCCAGCTTCTGACAGACAGAGGTTAGGGGCACCATCCCTGCCCACCCTGGCCAACAGCCATTGATGGACCTGTCCTCCACAGAAACACAGAATCCTAGACAATTAGGGTTGGAAGAGACCCCAGGAGGTCATCCAGCCTAACCCCCTGCTGAAAGCAGGACCACAAATCTCTCTAGTTTCCTTTTCATCACAGGACCCTGCTCAGGAACAGTGAAGTTGCAAGATCTAACAGGAAACAGCTTCAGAAAGAAGGGCCGCTCCTCTTCCTCCTCCCCTCCCGTGGGGACAGGCAGCCCCCAACAGCCTCTCTGCCCCGGCCTCCTTCAACCCATTGCCCCTTCAGCCTCCCCAACTTCCCCATTGCTCCTTTAGCCTCCCCAACTTCCCCCATCACCCTCTTCAGCCTCCCACAACTGCCCCAATTGCCCCTTTAGCCCCCCCCAAATGTCCCGTTCCCCCATCTCCCCCTTCAGCCTCCTCCAAACTGTTCCCTTCCCCCCATCGCCCCAGTCACCTCCAGCCTCCCGTTGCCCTCTTCAGCCTCCCCCAACTTCCCCCATCAGCCTCTTCAGCCTCCCACAACTGCCCCAATTGCCCCCGTTAGTGCCCCCAAATGTCCCGTTCCCCCATCTCCCGCGGCAGCCTCCTCCACACTGTTCCCGTTCCCCCATCGCCCCCGTCACCACCAGCCTCCTGTTGCCCTCCTCAGCCTCCCCCAACTCCCCCCGCACTGCCCCGGCTCCACCGCTGTCAGGTTCCCTTCCCCACAACCATCTGCTTCCTCACCATGGGGAACAGGAGCAGAAAATGCTTTTGAAAAAACCTTCTGCAAAGCAAAAAGTAAAACAAGCCAAGCAACCACTTCCCTGGCTTTGTGCTGGGTGCCTAGCTGTGGGCTTGTGTGTGTGTGTGTGTGCGGGGGGAGGTGGGGCTGTTCTGAGCACACTCCGGTCAGGGAAGGGGCAGAGTTGGCCAAAGGGGCAAGTTGAATCTTTAGCAGAGAATTCCTTTCTCCATTGTGTTAGCTAAGCGTTGCTGTTAAATGTCAGCCGACAAATGCAGCATTTGAAACAATCCGACTCTAAATCCCCCACCCTCTCAGTTGCTGTAGTTCTCACATCCTCTGCTCTTGTGATGTCACCACATGACATAGTGTCTTATTCCCATAGTGTCCTGTAGGTTAGACAGGAATAAGGTTATGAGGTAAAAACTGAAGCATAACTCCATCCCTTCCTCCTTTTGACTTCAGAAAAATAAATCCTGTCGCCTCCCTCAGTCCCAACCCAGCCCCACCGGCGCTGCTGCGGCTTGGAGACAGGTGCCCTCTCATCTGGCCCTGAGCTGCTGTGGGGAGAGGGCTGGAGGGGGCAGTTCTTTCTCCCTGGGCCAACCTGCTCCCCAATCTCCTCATTCCCAGCCCCACCCCAGAGCCCTCACCCCTGCGCCCCCTCTGCTCCAATGCTGAGACCCTCATCGCTAGCCCCACTCCAGAGCCTGAACCCCCAGCCGGAGCCCTCACATCACTGCGCCCCAACCCCCGAGCCTCCCACACTCCAAACCTTTCAGCCTCACCCCTGCCACACACCATCCATGTGCAGAATGAATTTGTAAGGAGCGCAATATGCAGGTGATGTGTCACACCTCACCTCCATATTTGTGCCCAAAACAAAATTCATTCCACACATGGACATAACAAAATAGAGGAAAGACTGCTCCTGACTTTCAGCCTCTCTCTCACATCTTGAATTTCACACATTGAGTGATCAGAATAAAGTGCCCTCAAGTGAGCTAGAGACCAACAGTGGTTCATAGTAATTATTCAGCAAGTATTTTAGAAGACCTAGGACATTATTGAAAATCGTGACCTGCCAAGAGACAATTAATGGAGAGAAGCAGCCAGATTAATTCCATACATTGGATTGGTTGTGACTTATTTGCCTGATTTGAAAAGAGACCAAACTGACCTGAGTCTCCTTGGTGTCGATAGCCCCCTGCTCAGCCAATCAGCACTGAGACTCTGAGGGGCAGGAGGCTGAGGGGTCTCACCAGATGTCCCAAAGGACGGCCCAGGACACCATCAGAGGGGACCACTCTCAGACCCAGACCCACCTCTTGGTGAGGACCTCCCGCAATGAGACCAATACCCCTCCCCTGCCCGCACTCCAGACCCGTCCCTCCTAGGTAGAGGGAGGGAAGCTGGAAAAGGGAAAAAAGAAGCAAGAGAAGAGGAGAAAGGAAGGAGGAAAGAGGAAAAGATAAACCAAAAAGGATACACCCCAATGTCCCCAGGGATTCCAACCATCAAACCCTAGGTAGGAAATCAAATTCTGCCACCTGAAGCCAGTGCTGTCTGGGCCTAGAATGCTGCCTGCGCCAGGTGGATCAGACGGAACAGGTTCCAAACCTCTCTGAGCCTCTTACCTTCTCAAAGGGAAGTTTGTTTTCGGCACAATCAGTGGTAGGAAAGGAGAAAACTCCACAGAGGTTCCTCCTCATGCTCACAACTCTGAATCCTAATACTCTCTCAGCCCTCGAGGAGAGACCTCGCGAAGGTGACTTGCGGCAGCAAAGCCGGGAGGTCTCAGAGACTGGCCTGGCCCTGCACCTCTGTCCTGCCCGGCTGATGTCGGGGTCTCTCTGTGAGGTCACCCCCTCCCCACCACCTTTGCCCAATAGGACGAGTTCCTGCAAAATGCCTTTGTGATGTCACTGCCACACCCACCCCTCCCCTCAAAGCTGATGTCCTGCCCCTGGCCAGACTCGTTGGGTGTTTGAGTTGTTTCCCCTGGATCTGGGGTTGCCAACTTTCTGACCCCACAAAACTGAACACCCTCATCCTGCCCCTTCACAGAGGTCCCGGCCCGCTCAATCCATCTCCCTCCGTCGCTCGCTCTCCCCCACGCTCACTCACTCGCTCGTTTTCACCAGGCTGAGGAGGGCTGGGGAGGGTCCCTTTTCAACTGGGTGTTGTCGGGACAGACCTGGGAAGGAGGCTGCCTGCCAAACACCTTTAAGAGGAGCCGTCCCTCCTGTCAGAAAATCATCTCCCTCCTTCAGTTCAGTGACCGCCTGAATTGTTCCTTGTCTCGGCAGAGCCGGAGGATTGAAAGCAGCAATGTCAAACCCCTGTGCAGCTAGCAGGAATGGACACAGACTCTCCCTTGTATCTCAACAGATATTTAGTTTTACTCTTGGTAAACTACAAGGCTAAAGGGCCGGCCGTGGCACCAGATCTAAGGAATGAAATACAACACAATCATCATCGTTATGCCCATTGTTGCCCCTTTAACCTTCCGTTGTCTCTCTCTGACCACCGTCACCCTCCCTCGGTTCACTGAGATTGCCACACTCATTGCTCCCAACACACACCTGATCTCCAATTTTGCAGCCAAAAGAAAAGTGATAGGCTTTCTTTACCATAGTGTTTATACTGCACTTTTGTGATGCAAAAGTCACTTCACCACAAACATAGCACAAGTTATCTGCACTGTTCACACAAGTACGAGGCATCTCTGCTCACTTTGGCTAAAGAGAAATGGGTCCCTTTGCAAAATCAAACAATGACAAATAAGAGAGCAAGACACTGTATGATTTCTAGAGCTGATATAGGGCAATTGGTACAGCTTCATTATGATTGCATCATCCATGACTTCTAGGAATAACATGATGCAATTCATATCATGTATGAGGCAATACCAGCTTCAGACTGTATCCTTCATTGTTTTGCCTAAAAAGCAAGTACTGTCCAAAGCCATTCATAGATTTATTCATAGATCCAGTCAAAGATGTATTATAGCCATTACTGGTTTAAATTGAGATCCCGTCCCTTTATAACTCACTTATCCTCCCCCATTCCCAAGTCAAGGGTCATAAATACTGACTCAATAGCATATCTTGAAAACTAGAGCCAATCAAGAATTTTAAGCATCATTTTCGTTCTCAGTGACCCAGAATTAGTAAAGTTGGACTCCATTTATTTCAGAAGCATTTTGGCTGTAGAGCAGTGTAACAAGCCTCTCCTAGCTGCCTCCTGGTGGGGGAAGGCTGGGACGCTGTGGGGACCTGTTTGAGAGGGTCACTAGTAGCAGCGTAGCACAGGAGGTGTCCTATCGGGTTGAGTCATTGCAGATGATGATGTAGTGCAGCAGACCCCCGTTTTGCCAACTTGCATTAGGCAGCTTTCCATGTTAAGCGAACTCCCAGTGCCCACAGGTGCAGCAGTCGGCGATTTGTCCTGTGGCCGCTAGGTGGCGCTGCAGCCTCGCACTTTCCCGTTCCCCCGGGTATGGGAAGGTTTGATAAGGTGAGCTGGCTCCACCCGGCCCCGGGGAGATGCCGTCAGTGGGGTCTGCTGTGTAAGGGCTGAAAGTCAATTTTACTGGCATTTTATGATCTTTCAATCATGAAGGGGAGCAACTGCTTACCCTGACTGAAGCATGTTATCTCGTTTCCAAATTGAAGTGTCTCCTCTTTGTGTGCGAAGAGACAGTTTAAGGGGACGCCACAAACGGGAGATGCTTTTGGTTTGGAAAACAAAATATTTTTGCAAAGATTTTTCATCCAAATTGATTTAGGATTAATGGGGTCAAATTCCATGCTGTGCCCTGTGGCTTTAAGGCATTGGAGAACTGCTGAAGAGGTTAAAGGCCGCAGAGCTGGGTAGCTGGGTGTGGGGCCTCCAAAGTTATTGTGCTCTGGTGAGACTGAGCAGTTGTGGGGATTGTGCAAGCTGTGGTGTTTACATGCACATAGAAAATGTAATGAAACTCCATTTTTAAAACCACTCATGTCTGGGAATGGAAGAGAAGCTCTTTGAAATAAGTGTCCCCTTCATACTCTTCAAGATCACTGGCTCCAACACTCAGCTGCCTCAGGGAACTCAGTGGTGGTGCATTTGATGGCAGATCAAGAGGTTTCTGGTTCAAGTCCAGCTGCTCTCTTACATGTCCTCTTTTTAAGTGATCTATATTTTCATATCCATCTCCTGTATGTTCAGGAGTTCCGCTGAACGGGGACGTGAAATGAATTTAATCATTCAATATATTCCTATTAAAATGTACAAACACTGAGGAAAGCTGTCCATCAGCTGAAATCCGTTCTGGTCCTCTGAGGCGGTAGTTTGTTTTCATTCTTGAAACAAAGATAGAGTACGACTGTAGATTTGCAGGTCCTTGTTCTCCACGAGCGATGCTGTGCAGAAGAAGAAGAACCAGTGGCTATCAAGTGGACACTATGGAGTTTAGACTTGCCTTCCAAGGGGAGTATTGGGGGCAAAAGACATATCTGGCTTCAAGACTAAGCTGAATACGTTTAGGGAGGTGATGGTATGATGGGCTAGCCTAATTTTGGCAATGAATTTGGCAATTGATCTTTGATTCTCAGCAGGTAAGTATGCCCAGTGGTCTGGATGGGATGTTAGATGGGTTGGGATGTGAGTTACTGCAGAGAATTCTCTCGTGGGTGCTGGCTGGTGAGTCTTGCCCACATGCTAAGGGTTTAAGTGATCAGCATCTTTGGGGTCGGGAAGGAATTTTCCTCCAGGGCAGATTGGCAGAGGCCCTGGAGGTTTCTTGCCTTCCTCTGCAGCATGGGGCACTGGTCACTTGCTAGAGGATTCTCTGCAGCTTGAGGTCTTCAAAGCACAATTTGAGGAGTTCAGTAAGTCAGACATAGGTTAGGGGTTTGCTATAGAAGTGGATGGGTGAGATTGTGTGGCCTGCGTTGTGAAGGAGGTGGGACTAGATGATCATTATGGTCCCTTCTGACCTTCGAGTCTATGAGTCTATGAGCCCATGAGACCATGGGAGGGTGGGGAGGAGCTGTGAGGCCGGCGGGTGTGTGCGGTGCAGGGCATTTGGAGTGTGGGAGCTGCTGGGGGGCCGGTGGGTGCCTGGGATGCTGCTGCTGCTGCTGCCCCAGCCGGGTCTGTATGGGGGAGAGATCTGCATTAGGCCCCTTTGTGCCCAGCTCTGGGGGGCAGGGAGGGTTCGGACTCTGCGGTGGCTGGAGCCAGCCCCTGAGCCGGAGCCTGGCGGCGAGGGGAGAGACCTGGGGGAAACAGCTGCAGCTGAGCAGGAAAGTGAGTCTGGAATTCAGCTCTCACCGCCCCAGATCTGCCGCTGAGGCCAAAGCAGAGGGTTCTTTTCTTGAGGGTTCAGTTCTTGGCTAACCTGCATTGAGCTGTGCGCTCATTGCTTACAATCCCTTCAAGCCTATCTTTGCATAGTTAATCAATGTGTGTTCTATTTCCCCCTAAAACTCTTCGTTTTGCTAGATGTGGTTGGGGCACCTGCTCAGGACCAGAGACTGGTGCATGATCCTCTCCACTTGGAGGGAGGAGCAGACTGGGTAATAAAGTGATCCAGTCAGGCTTTTGGCCAGGGCAAGTCGCTGCAGCACTGGGGACCTAGGCTGGGGAGCTGGGGAGAAGCTTCCTGGTCCCTGCAGCTGGGTGTGTCCCTGCCTGTGCAAAGGTTTGTGTGAGTGCAGGGACGGGAGCGAGCTGCATCTTCTCCCAGCAGCAGTGTGAGAGGAGCCCAGGCTGGGGAGACAGAGAGCTCAGCGGTACCCCAGCTCCACGTCGCACCCCGGGGGGCCTTTAAACGTTAGGAACCATCAGAGTTAAGGTGACGTTTATAAACTTTGTGCAGTGCTGTTGTGCATGCGTGTTATGATACAGACTCACAAGCGTGGGCTTGGGGTGAATTCTCTGCCCCCGACAGCCTGTGAGCGCGAGGAGGAGCCTCCTTGGGGTTTCCCCTTTCCACTGCTAATTGGTGAGAAGACAGATGTCCCTGTGGAGCAGATAAGAGCCTCAGAGAGGTTTCATGTTGTAGCACCTCAGCTCCTACCTATTACTTGGGAACAGCTCGGCTCCTACCATTTTCAGGGCATTCAGAGAAATGGACCCTGAGCCCCAGAAGGAACTGCAAGGGAAGCCCAGAGCTCTCACTTCAGATGCCAGGCAGAAGCCCTGAGCCCAGGTACCCAGAGTGCCGTCAGGAGTTGGGAAGGGCATGAAAGTCCTGAGCCCAGTGCCCCAGCCCTGGCTGCAGCCACAGGGGGCCAGAAGCTCTGAGTCCGGGCACCCAGAGATGTGACTGGAGCAGAAGCTGCCAAGGCCAAAGCCCTGAGCCCAACACCGGGCTGATGCAGCACACTCACTTCTGCATTGCCTCTGCAAGTGCGTCTGATATCCCCACGGAGAGGAAGTCCTGTCCCCAGCCGGGCAGAGAAACAGCTAGGAGGCCCCTACTGGGTTCTCCTGGCTGGGGGGTCCAACAGGACAGGAGATCGGATTTCACGGGGCAGGGCTAATTCGATCTAGCCAAAAATGGCACAACAAGAACCAATGGCTGTCAGCTGAAGCGTAAAAATTTCGTAACCTTTTAATCATTTTTGAAAATCCTGACTTTCTTTTCCTAATTATTTTGTGGTTTATTTTATTAATGAAAGCAAACTTAAGTAACGTTAAATGAAGGGGTTTTGGTTTGTTACTTTCCTTATTTTTTTCTTAATATGTACTGTTTAAACAATGAAGCTCTTACTCATCTGTTCTTTTCAATATATATTTTATTGCCATTCTTATTTTTGTGAAGGTCCCTTTTTCAAGGAACTCAAATGAGCACAGCAGGAGGCTATCGCGGCTATCCACATCTGGCCCTGTTTCTTTACAAACTTCCTTTGTGTAATGATGCTCTGGTAATAAGGGGGCAATCAGTCATCAAAGGTAGCTCTTGCCATGGTAGCCAGGTTGCTATTCATTCTCCAGTATGCAAATGAACTGGAGGGACGGGGTGCTGAGTGGTGGATCCTCTCTGATGTCACAATGCTACTGCTCAGCCAGCACCAGGTAGCAGCAAATGTGCAGTGTGTATGAGGGGAGGAGGGTTTCCCAGGGCTCCTGTTTCCCCAAATTTCCTAAAGAAGACAATAACCTAACTACATAGAACAGGCATTAATGATGATGCCACACACATGATAATTAGTCACTGAAATTTGATTCAAGTCTCGCATGGCTTTTTTAGAAACAAGGGTTCCAAAAAAGGAGAGACCTTATAAAACAGAAAATGTTGATGCTCTGATGTATTTGCAGTTGTGTTAAAATTGAATACTGTGACGTTACATGTTGGGCAGTGTTTCTGTATGTGATTGCATGCTAGGCAGCTCAGTAAGGCAGAACAAACTTGGGACTTAGCACCAAAAGAACGTTTTCCAGCACAACATTTATTTCAGCTGGGAAATGTTGATTCCTTGTAATTGAGACATTCCTGGGAACACGTCCATCTCAATGAGATGTTGTTTGGTGGGCTTCCCCACCAAAATGGAAGAGTGGAAGAGTTCAAAGGTTGTTGTAGGAGAGTCACAGCCTTGCCACCCTCACTGCCGTCCTGCCTTCAGACCTGGGCTTGGAGGGAAGGAGCCACCAACCGTTCTGAAACTACAAGACATTCCCAAATGTGGAGGTGGCCACAGGGTCAGAAGCCCTGAGCCTGGGCACCCAGAGATGTGGCTGAAGCAGAAGCTGCCAAGGCCAAAGCCCTGATCCCAATGACAGGCTGATGCAGTGCACTTGCTTCTGCACTGCCTCTGGAGGTGCATCTGATATCCCTACGGAGAGCATCCATACAGGAAGTCCTGTCCCAAATCCAGAAGACAAACAGCTAGGAGGCACCTACTGGGGTGCTCCTGCCTGAGGCTCCCAGCAGGACAGGAGATCGGATTTCATGGGGCAGGGCTAATTCAATCTAGCCAAGAAAGGCACAACAAGAACCAATGACTGTCAGCTGAAGCCTGAGAAATTCAAATGAAATGTAAGGCACACATTTTTGACAGTGAGAGACACTAGCCACTGGAACAAATTACCTAGGGGAAAGGTGGATTCTCTGTTTCCAGCTATCCTCACATCACAACTTGTTATCATTCTGGAAGGTGCCTTTTAGTGAATTCCTACAAGCGATTGGGCTTAATATGGTGCTAAGTGTGTGAAATTTCATAGCCTGAGAAATAGAGGCCGGATTAGGCCATCACATTGTTTCTCAACTGACACCTCTGTGAAAAACTCATTGTGGGGTGAGGAACAGACTCTGCTGTTTTACTGGGTAGCCTGCTTGCTCCCCAGAATCAATAATGACCAAGTGGGGAGATCTTGGGGTGCAACTCAAACATCGAACCGGGCTGGCCAGGGGCAGACATCAGGCCTGCAAGGGAAAGGTGAGTGTGGCAGTGACTTCACAAAGGCCTTTGGCAGGAATTCAGCCTATTGGGCAAAGACGATGAGGCGGATGTGACCTCACACAGCTCCCTTGACAACAGCCAGGCAGGACAGGGATGGGGCAGGGGGAAGCTCAGGAGACCCCTGTAGCCTGGTTGCAGCAAGCCTCCATCTTTGCTGTCTCTCTGTGAGGACCAAGGGGATTGGTGGGGAGGAGATACTTTGTGAGTTTTTTCATTTCTGTGTTTAGATTTTGTTGAAAGAAGTCATCACCTGTGTAGAAAGTAAGACAAAATATAGGCTCTGTGTACAAGATAGAGGATTCAAACCTGGGAACCACCAGCTCTGAAAAGACTTGGGGTCATGGGGATAATCAGCTCCCCATGAGTTCCCAGTGGCCAAAGGGCAAATGTGACTCTTGGAGCCATACAAAGAGCAGAATCTCAAGTAGAAATAGAGAGGTTCCATATTTGTGTACTGAGCACTGGTGCAACCACTCCTGGAAAATTGTGTCCACTTCTGGTGTCCACAGTTTGAGACAGATGCTCTCACATTGGACAGGGTTCACAGAAGAGCCACATGAATGATGAAAGGATTAGAAAACCCTCCTTGTGCTGACAGAGTACAGGAGCTCATTCAAAGAGAAGGGTAAGCGGTGAGCATAAGGGAAGAAATATTTACTAATGAGCTCTTCACTTTAGCAGATAAAGGTTAAGAGCAGACAATGGCTGAAAGTTGAAGCCTAGACCAATTCACACTAGAGAGAAAGCGCGCATTTTTAACCTCAGGGTTTGGAGCCATTCACCGAGGGTTGTGCTGGATCCTCCACAACTGGCCTTTTTTAAAAAAAATCAAGATTGTGTGATTTTCTAAACAATCTGCTTTAATTTCTGTGGGAATTATATTCAGTGAAATTCAATGGCCGATGTTAAATAGAAAGTCAGACCAGAGTGGTTCCTTTTGGCCTTGGAATTTATGAATCTGTGACTCGCTGCGGGTGTTTGAAATTTGTCCTTTTGGGCTTCCCTCTTCCTCCTTTCCTCTTTTCTCATCTTCTCTTTCCTCTTATTCCATTTCTTCCTGCTGATCTTCTTCCTGGGATCAGGTAATGAAAGTCTGCATCATCATGGAAATGCACAAGAGGACTGAATTAAGGGTGCCCAGGGCAACACTTATTTGGACATTTGCTAACAAGAGAACGTAAAATTTCGTAACCTTTTAATCGTTTTTGAAAATTTTGACTTTGTATTTCCTAATTATTTTATGGTTTATTTTATTGATGAAAGCAAACGTAAGTAACGTTAAATGAAGGTTTTTTTGGTTTGTTAATTTCCCTATTTTTTTCTTAATATATAATAGTTTTTCTTTCTATGTACTGTTTAAACAATGAAGCTCTTACTCATCTGTTGTTTTCAGTATATATTTTATTGCCATTCTTATCTTTGTGACAGTCCCTTTTTCACCACTCAATGCTGTGTTTATCAGAGAATTGAAAGTAATTAAATTAAACTGTATTAAAACAAAACTCATTTTATGCAACTTCAGTTTCAGTGAAAGTTCTAAGCTATTACCCTGAATGTGCAAGGAGCAGATAAACAATATCCAACAAAAGGCTGGAATTTTTCATCTTATTTTCACCTAGTCCCTACTAAGGAAAGTAGCAAACAATTGCCCTTTGTAAAGAAACACTGCACCGTACTACAGTACAAACCCAAATGAGCACAGCAGGAGGCTATCCCGGCTATCCACATCTGGCCCTGGCCCTGTTTCATTACAAGCTTCCTTTCTGTAATGATGTTCTGGTAATAAGGAGGCAATCAGTTGTCAAAGGTAGCTCATGCCATGGTAGCCAGGTTGCTAGTCATTTTCCCCAAGTATAAGAACATAAGAACGGCCGTACCGGCTCAGACCAAAGGTCCATCTAGCCCAGTATCTGTCTACTGACAGTGGCCAATGCCAGGTGCTCCAGAGCCAGAAGGGTACCCTGAAGTGACCTACCACAGGACAGGCCCAACAAAGAAAATAACAGAACGCCACTAGCCGTCACCTTCAGCCCCCAACTAAAACCTCTCCAGCGCATCATCAAGGATCTACAACCTATCCTGAAGGATGATCCCTCACTCTCACAGACCTTGGGAGACAGGACAGTCCTCGCTTACAGACAGCCCCCCAACCTGAAGCAAGCACACACCACACAACAACAATAATAACCAAGGAACCTATCCTTGCAACAAAGCCAGTTGCCAACTCAGTCCACATATCTATTCAGGGGACACCATCATAGGACCTAATCACATCAGCCCCACCATCAGGGGCTCCTTCACCTGCACATCTACCAATGTGATATATGCCATCATGTGCCAGCAATGCCCCTCTGCCATATACATTGGCCAACCCAGACAGTCTCTACATAAAAGAATAAAAGGACACAAATCAGACGTCAAGATTTATAACATTCAAAAACCAGTCGGAGAACACTTCAACCTCCTGGACGCTTGATTACAGACCTAAAAGTCGCAATTCTTCAACAAAATAACTTTTCCAAAAAATTTCCCCATGCTAATTTTTCCCTAGTGTTACTCACACCTTCTTGTCAACTGTTTGCTATCCTGATTATCACTACAAAAGTTTTTTTCTCCTGCTGATAATATCCCACCTTAATTGATTAATCTTGTTAGAGTTGGTATGGCAACCCCCATTTTTTCATGTTCTCTGTATATATATCTTCTTACTGTATTTTCCACTGCATGCATCTGATGAAGTGGGTTTTAGCCCATGAAAGGTTATGCCCAAATAAATGTGTTAGTCTCTAAGGTGACACGAGTACTCCTCGTTCTATAAACTACAATAGGGCCAGGATTTCATCCCATGATATCAAAATTCATCTTAGTAAAAGTATCAATGAATCAGTTTGCAGGATTTATATCAAGCATCCTAAAGTAGTTTACATATTGCTCTAATTAAGAGATCATCTCTCTGCTGGAGAATGTTATCTTAGGATAATGGTCTCCGCTGCGAAGCATTTATGGAAAAAATGTTGACGTGTGATATTTATTTTCAAAACCTAAGGCTTTGATCCTCTCTCAATGTTCTGTTACGATGACTTTGTTTCTGTTCAAATTATCAGAATATATATCTAATAATTTTCTCAGCTGAATGTTGAAGCAGTAAAGTAACAGATGTTTCCCAAACAGTTATTGCCCTGAAGCATCGTGATTCGTTTAGAACAACTTATTGTTTGATTCAGCCAGTCAGATCAGTTCAGTTTATTCATAAAAACACATCCAGAGAAAGTTGACAATGGTGATGGAGAGAGGGTGGGTGAGAGGGGCTGAGCTGTTGTCTTAAATACTCTTTATGCATCTGATTAATTAGCACAGATTTAATTTAATATACATCTAGTTTAAAATTGGAAGAACTTTCCTACTTACTCTCTACTTTCTCTTCATGTAAATTCAAGCATTGCACTATGCGAACTTGGGACAGCTATAATGTTAAAGAACCTGAATCTCTAAATAGGACTCAGGGAGGGCATTCGGATAAAAATCCCAGCACCTTCCCTCTTCTGACAATTGGGGAAGAGGAGTTCTCTGGGCTTCTCCCCAGGGCATCGCCCTGATCCCACCCCCCTATATTTCATATTTACTGCTGATTGATAGATTTAACCCTCCAGTTGGTTTGGTGGCTTTAGCTGGTTTTGTCAAGCTCTGTTATTGTCTCTAATTCCTTCATCAGCACAGGGAAAATACAGTGAATCAGCCTGGCTGATTCTCCTCTGTGTGTCTTTAAAAATACAGTGAATTTAAAAGACACTATTATTGTTTATTTTTTGTTTGCACAGGTTCCATTCTGGGAGCTATGTATACAAGTCATTGTTAAACCTCAGGAACATCTGAGTTCAACTCCTTTAAAATAATGTTTGAACTATAAAGAAAATTAAACAGTGATTTCTTTTGAAATGTCAAGCTATTTTGCCCTTTTCTAAAAAATTCTCCGTGTCAACTAAGTCCTTGGATTGTTTGAAAACAAAATGTATTTTTGCATGGGGAAAATTTTATGTTCAATACCCACATGAGTAACACGTGGGTGCTGGGAATCCTGCAAGGGGGGACACAAGGAAGCACTGTCCCTCCTCAGTATGCAAAATGGGACAAGATCAATGGCTGGAGTAGCTTCCACTGCTCTAATACCCTATTAAAGTCAATGATTTAGGTACATAACTATAGGCACTCAAGTATGGAAATTTTGGCCTATGTGATTTGACCAGGGCCACAGTGGGAGCCAGTGTCAACGCTAGGATTAGTCCTTTGTTCTCATCCCTGAGCCCACTACATACTATATTGCCTCTTCTATTTGTCTGCCCCTTTTTGTGGTCAAACGTCATGCTGGATGCTCAGCAGAAGAACTTGTGATAGTCCTAGTGTATCAACGGTAGCCTGAGTGGTGCTGCCCACTCCAGCTGCAAAATGATCTGGGGCCTTCCCAAAAATCAAAGAGCTTCTGGCTGTGATTTGTCAGTCCTCAAAGGCCAGCCAGGTGACTGTAAATAACTTACAATCACTAGGAAAAATTAGTATCAAGATTCCAACTCTAGCAGTCAGACAACATTGGTTCAATTTACAAGAGATTACTTTTTATATTCCTTGGTTCCCCCCAAATTAGGAAGGGCCTGTGACCACAGGTCCTGCAGGTACAAAGGGCAGGTCTACATCCCTTTTCTCTTTGTGCATAGTCCTGCCTGCTACCTTTTCAGTTTCAGTTCTGCTACCACAGCACTGATCAGCACATAAGAATAGGAAAGGGCACACACACACCCTTCCTGGTGTTGGGAGGGGAACATAGGAATGTTATGTGCTCTTATTCAGCACATAAGAATGTTATGGCACATAGGAATGTTATGGAATAACATAGGAATGACTTAGGGCACATAGGAAAGGGCACGCTGGTAGCACACGGCCAGGCGGACCAGTGTGCCTCTGGCTCCCAACGGGGCTGCGCACCTGTGTCTGTCTGTCTCCCCCCCAGCTCCACCAACGTGGCCTGATAGTTCACGCTTGCGATCTGGTCACCCTCCCCCTCCGTCCATCCTTCACTCCCTTCCCTGCGTCTCTCCATCCTTGTCCTCTGTCCCGTCCTGTCTGCATCCGTCCCTGCCCCCTTCGTCCCCTCCGTCCCGTCTCTGCATCCGCCCAGCCCTGTCCTCCGTCCCGTCCCGTCTCCATCCGTCCCTGCCCCCTCCGTCCCCTCCGTCCCGTCCCTGCATCCCCCCAGCCCTGTCCTCCGTCCCGTCCCGTCTGCATCCGTCCCTGCCCCCTTCGTCCCCTCCGTCCCGTCCCTGCATCCCCCAGCCCTGTCCTCTGTCCCGTCCCGTCTCCATCCGTCCCTGCCCCTCCGTCCCCTCGGTCCGTCCCTGCATCCCCAGCACTGTCCTCTGTCCTGTCCGTCTCCATCCGTCCCTGCCCCTCCGTCCCCTCGGTCCGTCCTGCATCCCCAGCCCTGTCCTCCGTCCCGTCCGTCTCCATCCGTCCCTACCCCGTCCCCTCCGTCCGTCCTGCATCCCCCAGCCCTGTCCCTGTCCCGTCCGTCTCCATCCGTCCCTGCCCCTCCGTCCCCTCGGTCCGTCCCTGCATCCCCAGCCCTGTCCTCCGTCCCGTCCGTCTCCATCCGTCCCTACCCCTTCGTCCCCTCCGTCCCGTCCCTGCATCCCCCAGCCCTGTCCCTGTCCCGTCTCCATCCGTCCCTGCCCCTCCGTCCCCTCCGTCCCGTCCCTGCATCCCCAGCCCTGTCCTCCGTCCGTCCGTCTCCATCCGTCCCTGCCCCTTCGTCCCCTCCGTCCCTGCACCCCCAGCCCTGGTCTCCGTCCGTCCCTGCCCCTTCGTCCCCTCCGTCTCGCCCCTGCATCCCCAGCCCTGTCCTCCGTCGTCCTGTCTCCATCCGTCCCTGCCCCTCCGTCCCCTCCGTCCCGTCCTGCATCCCCAGCCCTGTCCTCTGTCCGTCCTGTCTGCATCCGTCCCTGCCCCTCCGTCCCCTCCGTCCCGTCCCTGCATCCCCAGCCCTGTCCTCTGTCCCGTCCTGTCTGCATCCGTCCCTGCCCCTCCGTCCCTCCGTCCCGTCCCTGCACCCCCAGCCCTGTCCTCCGTCCCGTCCCTGTCTGCATCCGTCCCTGCCCCCACCGTCCCTCCGTCCCGTCCCTGCATCCCCAGCCCTGTCCTCTGTCCGTCCGTCTCCATCCGTCCCTGCCCCTCCGCCCCTCCGTCCCGTCCCTGCATCCCCAGCCCTGTCCTCTGTCCGTCCGTCTCCATCCGTCCCTGCCCCTCCGCCCCTCCGTCCCTGCATCCCCCAGCCCTGTCCTCTGTCCTGTCCGTTCCATCCGTCCCTGCCCCAGTCCCCTCCGTCCTCCGTCCCGTCCTCCATCCGTCCCTGCATCCGTCCTGCCCCCTCCGTCCCATCCCTGCATCCCCCCAGCCCTGTCCTCCGTCCCGTCCCGTCTCCATCCGTCCCTGCCCCCTTCGTCCCCTCCGTCTCGTCCCTGCATCCGCCGCCGCCTCCCCTCCAGCACAGGTGCGCGAGGCGCCGGGTCGCTGCCCTCGAGCGGGGGCGCGGGGGGAGGAGCCGCCCCTGCGTCGCGGACTCCTCCTCGGTGACGTCATTGCCGCGCGCTGCCAGCCAGCTGCTTTGTTTGCGTCACGGCCCAGCCTTACCCCCCTCCCTGCCCCACGTGTGCCGAGAACGTTTGTTTTGCTGGTTGCCGCGGCGACAGAGGGCGGTGACGTCACAAGGGGGCGGCCCGGCCGCGCGGCGTGACAGTTCCCAACGGACAGTGTCAGCGCTCTGGGCGCGAGCCCGCCCGCGAGGACACCCCCTCCACCCCCGCGCACCAGCTCGCAGCAGCAGCGGCTCCCCCGGCAGCGGCGCGAGCAGGAATCCCCGGAGCCGTCTCGCGCCGCCCCCTGCTGCTGCTGCTGCTGCCCGGCGGCGGGACCGCGGCTGGCCCCGCCCCTGCTCCGAGGGGCCCGTCCGAGCTGTAATTAAAGGGTTTTTGTCTGGCAACTTTTTCATATTTTTGGTGCAACGTTTTACCCCCTTTGAGCCTCTCCCCAGCTGGACTCTCCGCCGGGCTCCCAGCCCGAGCAGCCCCTGACACTTCCATGGGGTGGGGTGTCCCCGCTCCCGTGGCACTTGATGGGTCTCGGTGGCACAGCAGCGTGGATCCGGGTCCGAGCAGCGGCGGCGTTACAGGGCTGTCTGGTTCTCTCCCCGTGCTGTCTGCAGGCAGCCACCCGGCCAATTGGACACGGCTCTCAGCGGCACGCTGCTGCCCTCCCGGGCGATCCGCGCGGCGGGAGGGGAGAACGCCCTGAGGCAGGCAGGTGTCAGCACTGCGAGTATCCCACCCCACACTGCACAGCCTGCCCGGTGCGCCGCGGAGCCCGGTGCTGGATCGCAGCGCAGGAGCTGCCCGGCCCCACCTGGCGAGAGAGACCGGGGCTGAGCTGGGCTGCAAATGAACTGAGGGGACGGATGGAGACAGGGGACCGGACAGAGGACAGGGCTGGGGGGATGAAGGGACGGGACGGAGGGGATGGAGGGGTCAGGGACGGATGCAGACAGGGGACGGGACAGAGGAAAGGGCTGCGGGGACGCAGCCAAGGGAGTGAAGGATGGAGGGAGGATGGAGACGGAGGGGAAGGGTGACCAGATCGCAAGCGTGAACTATCAGGCCACGGTGGTGGAGCTGGGGGGGAGACAGACAGACACAGGTGCGCAGCTCCGTTGGGAGCCAGAGGCACACTGGTCCGCCTGGCCGTGTGCTACCAGCGTGCCCTTTCCTATTGGGGTGCGCCCATGCTGTGCCACAGAGCTCCCCTGCCCAGCACCCCCCTACAACTCTTCCACCACAAATGCACAGTGCTGTGCACACACACCTCGCCCAGCACACCCCTGCCCACAGCCCCACCACAGCTGCCCAGCACCCCACACAGAAACCCCCACTCTCTAGTTTCCCAATACACACAGATTTCCCCTCCCTTCCTTCCTCCCTCCCAGTGCCCTTCCCCACAGCCCCACACCATAACTGCACAATGCCCCACACAGACCCGCAGTGCCCTGACACACACAGATCTCCCCCATAGCCCAGCACCCTGTTTTTCACTCTTGTTTTCAAGACCCAAAGGAGAAATCCCCTCCTCCTCCTACTCCATGGGAGGAGGGAAGCGGGATTGAGCTTCTCTATGAATATCTCCATAGCCTGATTCTGCTTGAACTTACTTTTCCTGAAAGAGGCACCAATTTTCTCAGTTTTACCGTCACCCCTGGGGTTCTGAATAACAGCAGTGAAACTGACCAAAGCTGCTAGTGCTTGGCAGCATTGTGAGGCGGAATAGAAGCTCTGGAACTGCCAGTTTGCAGACTCAGGAAGACAGGTCTGCACTGGTTTACATTTGGAAGGTTATCTTCAGATAATGAAAGCTGGGCATGTGCTTTCTTCAGTCCCTGACAATGCATGGCAGAGAATACAATTATTAAAGAAAAACAGTTTTAGCCCCTTTTTGCACAGTTACCTGCACTTATACAGGTTGCAACCTGATATTCCTTGCACAATCTATAAGTTTGGGTGCATCGGTAATGCCCTAATTGTATTACCGTTGCACCGTGATTTTGCTTGGTTCTTGTTAACCAAGGTGAAGTATTCCTAGAAAATAGGTGAAACATTTGGATTTGTAACAGTAATGTAAATACTGTGATAAATTCAGTGCCCCTGGCTTCCCATGGTTCCACAATCATAGAAATGGCACTGGAATTGACTTTTATCTTCAGAATTCTTCCCCCCTCCCTCCGCAGATCACCATAAGAACTTCAGGAAGGGCATTTGAAATAACACATAAAAGTGATTCCATGAACAAGTCTAGAGTGTTTTCTGTTTCTCTGGAATTTGGCAGTCTATGGTGCTTAATATGGGCATATATGTTTGATTACTATAGAAATTTTTCAGATCCTGTAAAAAAAAGTCTGTCTTCACAGAATCCTCTCATCATTGGTACAGAAAGTGAAACAGAAGTGCTGCAGTATTTTAGGGTTTCTGGATTTGTTTTTCTCCAGGAAACAATTTTGGTGCTTTTATTATGCCAGATAATTACAAAAAATGTACTATCTTAAAAATATTGGTGATTGGCAGCAGTAGCCCTGGAAACGAAAATGGGTGAGATTTTCAAAAGAGAGTAAGTGATTTAGGAACATAAGTCTCATTAACTTTTAATGGGACTGGCATTTCTAAGTCATGCAGTTTTCAATGTCTCACCCATCATGTAAAATAGGGCTTGAATTTTCTATGATTTAGTTGACCACTGGCATGTACTTTCAGTATTTTCAAAAAGCATATACCAAATGGTAAATTAGAACATGCTGTAGCATGGCTAGTGCTGAATTATCAGAGAAGTAGTTTCAAAACTTCCAATTTTATATGCAGTATGTAGCTATTTATTTGTTCTAAAATCCATACTCTTACTGGCAGACTATTCTCAGACCTTGTAACCTTGTATGACTCTTACATAAACAAAGTTGTAGCTTCTAGTAGAGACTTAACTGATTTGCTCCGCTCTTTGTGTTATAGAGGAAAATCTTGTTCTCAGATGCCGATTCTTGAAATGATGAGGGTTTGTCGATCCCATAAATCACCTTCTTTCAAGGCCGGATCAGATATTCAAACAAGGTTATGAACCTCCTTACTTGTACAGTCATAATTCCAAAACAGGTCGATCAAGAGGAGTTAAGTCCCTGCCCTGTATAATTTATAAACATGAAGCTGAGTAACCTTGGATGACTAAATTAAACTCTAAAATAATAATGAAAAGCTTAGCTTTATTTTAGCAAACTGGTATTACAAGTTTCATGACATAAATGTTAATTATCAATATCTTTGGCACTAGAAAATGGATTTTTCTCTGCACAAAGTCCATTTCTTGGCAGAGGATACATTGGGAACTATCAATATAAAAGGATTAATGTGGAGACATGAAGAATAATAAAACATTAAGGATGTTATCTAACTATTTCAAATAGAGAGAAAGAGGTACATGTCTACCTATAATATGAGTTTTAGGATCAGCGGGCTCAGTTGTTTACAGATTCTGAATGATGCTTTGTTTTGATTCTTGTGAAAGCTTCCTTATTTATTTTCGTGGCCCAGGGTTGTCTCCCTGGTTTCCCTGTTTATATATTATATAATAAGCATGTTAATCAAGGGTGATCATGTTAGGTTCTTTTCATCCATGGTTTAAAACAATTAGATAAACTCTTTCTTTTCCCCCCCTTAGCTTAGTCTGCAGAAAAATTCACAAGATGAAATAAGCTCTGTGTGGGTTTTTCCCATGTAGAGCAGTGAAATTGTCCTATTTGTTTTTCTATTTCATATTTCTGTACATGTTAATTTATTTGTATTCCTAAACCATTCCATAAGTTCCTATGTTTAAATATAATTTGAAAATCAGAGTCACTCTGGGCAAAAATTAGAATTAAATTCTTTATTAGAAGTACATCATTAAGCATAAAGAATTAGGAGTACTTGTGGCACCTTAGAGACTAACAAATTTAATAGCTCTGTAAAGGCAAAAAGGGAAAGGGCATGGGTGGAAATGAAAAAGTGCAGGCATTTGAAGAGGGATTTCACTGGAGAGAGGATGAGGCTTGGAGATGGTAGCACACATTTTAAAAAAAATTCATATTGCTTGTGTTTCAGGCAAAGATTAGGCATTTATTTACCTTTAAAATACATTTTTAACTGGATTTTCAAAACAGTTGCTCTCAGAAACCACTGTGTAACTTAACCCCCTTAATTTAATTGTCTAGTAATTGATAGAATTAGAAACCACAGATATTAAGAAAGATTACACCAGAGGTTATCAAGGTAATTCACAGGACTGCATTTCTGGCATCTTTTGGATGATGCTGCAGAATATTTGGGGCACGGGACCATTGTTTTGTTAGACAGTGCCTAGAACAATGAGGCCCCGAACCCTGATTGGTACAAAACATAATAGAAAGAACTGGGTGGAAATTGCTGAAGGGCCCGATCTTGCTCTAATTGAAGTCAATGGAAAAAATTCCATTGATTTCAATGGTGTAGAATTGAACCACAAAGGAGGCAGTTGGGGGAGGGATACCGCTGGGATAGGTTTACAGAAGCACAAGTGGCATTTGGGACTTCAGACACCTTGCAGAGCCAGAATGAAGTGACATACACAGAAGCAAAGACAGAGGGGTGGTTGGTGAAGCTATTAACAGCTGGGAGGTCCAGATATGTGAGCCACACTCAACAAAGTGAACATGTACAAGCACCGGGCCAGAGTTTATTGTTTCCTGGATACTTTAAACAGGATCATTACATGCTGAAATAGATGAGTATTGCTAGAGTTATGAAGGCAAAATTGTCCTGTTAGATTGCACCTGGGGAAATCTGGGTTTTGTTTTATCTGTTGGTTTTATGGTTACTGTATATTTTGTTCCTGTCCTCTTTATAAAGTGCTGCTGATTTTTTTATATTGTTCCTTATTCATTTGATGCCAGGGCCTTATTATATCCCGTTGTTGTTTTTAGGCTACTCTTGTGGAGTATGAAATATAATTAAAAGGCCACATTTTCAAAGGATCCTCCTCTATTCAGGCGTGTAGAAGTTTTCATGCAAATAGCAGCATGTGCATGTTTCAGGTAACAGCAGGTGCATGCACAGGTGATAGATTCAGACTTGCAGTGCTCAGAAAGTGTGCATACAGATATTTGCATGGATTTAAATAGAGGCCACTTTTTGAAAACGTGTCAAAAAATATCAGTAAGTTAGGCCACCTTATAACTAGGTGTGACGTTATTGATATAAATGGGGACCATATAGAACATGGGTTGCAACCAAGGTCCTGTAGTGGCACCAAATCCTAAGTAAAGGGGGTCATATAAGGTGTCTAAGACCAGGTCCTGGGTTGCTGGTTATGATTATGCTGTCTGTATGTCTGTGTATAATTTTGTAGTTGAAGTTATAAGTATTGGCTCTGTAATGTCTATACTTTGTTTTATGCTCTGCCTCTGGGAAGTGTCCCAGACAAGCTGATGTCAGCCCTGCATAGCTGGGTTGATGGCCCATTAAAGAGCCATCAGCTACACAATTGACCCATGGAGAGAAGGCAGACACGCCTTGTGACTCAGCAAAGTATGCAGGGACTGGCCCATGTGACTCCAGACTCCATATTTTTGCTGTAAATTTCCACAGTGAAGACAAAGGGATTCTTACACCTGGAAAAGTCTATATAAGGCTAAGGCCTCATCTCCATCTTGTCTTCAATCCTGCTTCTGACCTCTGGAGGGACTTTGCTACAAACTGAAGCTCTGCACAAAGGACTGAAGGACCCATCCCAGTGGGGGATGTTTTCCAGAGACTCAATTTTGAACCTGCAGTTTATGCCATCACTGCTGCAAGCCTGAACTAAGAACTTTGCCATTACTGTATGTAACTGATTGCATTTAACCAATTCTACCTCTCATCTCTACCTTTTTCCCTTTGTAAATAAACCTTTAGATTTTAGATTCTAAAGGATTGGCAACAGCGTGATTTGTGGGTAAGATCTGATGTGTATATTGACCTGGGTCTGGGGCTTGGTCCTTTGGGATCGAGGGAACCTTTTTCTTTTATTGGGGTGTTGGTTTTCATAACCATTCATCCCCAGGACGAGTGCACTGGTGGTGATACTGGGAGACTGGAGTGTCTAAGGAAATTGCTTGTGTGACTTGTGGTTAGCCAGTGGGGTGAGACCAAAGTCCTTTTGTCTGGCTGGTTTGGTTTGCCTTAGAGGTGGAAAAACCCCAGCCTAGGGCTGTAACTGCCCTGTTTAAGCAATTGGTCCTGATTTGGCACTCTCAGTTGGGTCCCGCCAGAATCGCTCCGTCACAGTGGCGTAGTCGTGCTTGGATCCACAGAACCAGGTCAATTAAGCTTTGGGTCAGAACCCCACGCTATCCAAATTTTAACTTTGGGATTGAGAGTTTGGTTGGTTAAAGATCAGGGACCATGAGACAAAGAGCATCAGGAAAAGCAAGGAAACTGCAAGCCTTGAGAGACAGCCTGCAGTTTGATTATGAGCAAGAACTGGCAGAAATTCGAATGGAGAAAGAGGCTGATGAGAGAAAGAAAGAAGTTGCTAAGAGAGAAGAAAATAAGAGGCGTCTGGAGTTACTGGCTGCTGAGGAGAAAACTCGACAGATGCAACAGGAGACAGCTAGACTCCAACTCCAAGTCAAAAAAGCAATGGAAGAACAGCAGAGACTGTATCCTCTTGAAAGTCCAGTTTGTAACAATGTTGGTATGTTGTATAACTCTGAGCAGTTGTCTGGGGTAACCACATGTACCCCAACAATGCCACCTCAATGCTGTTACTGTGGGTTCAGTAGGGGGTGGCCCCATAAATTGTGGCAGTGCTATGTATGAGAGTGTAAAAGTCAATGGTAAAAGCTGTTTAGGGCAAACTATGGCTTCTAACATCACTCTTGTTAGAGCAGATCTGGTCAAAGAGGAAGATTATTTACCAAATCAGAGTGTGAATGTTGTGATCCTCTGTGAGTTTACTGTCCGTGTGCCTTTAGCCAGAATCCACCTTGAGTGGAATGGGGCTCAGCATGAAGTGATAGCTGGCGTCAGGAAGTTATTGCCTAAAGATCTTTTAATTGGGAAAATGTTACAGCTTTGTTCAGTCCAGGTAGCCAGTTACAGGAGAGGAATGATCTTAAACCTGTGTCTATTGTGGGCAATGATTTGCCTGAGGAGGGTTGCTCCAAAGGTTTGTCTGTGCAAAAAAGCAGTATTTCTGGGAATGAAGTTTCTGAATGTCTGTCTGATGTCTCAGAAGTGAATCTGGAGTTAGATCAAGAGCAGAAAGATCTCATTGGTGAGGAAAATGTTTCTCAGGAGCAGATTAAAGTAGATGGTCAGGTTAAATCCCTAACTGAGGAAGGAGAGGGTAAATTTGTAATGGGTAATGGATTGGTGGCTAGTGCAGCTTGTAGAAGTAAACCTGAAATGGGTAACTGTGATTTGCTAAAAGTAGCTCAGTGTAGTGAAAAGAGCAGCAGCTTATCTGTTGGGAGAGGCAATGTGCCTGGTAGGGAAAGTTTGCAGGAGACTAGGCAGCCTTGTGAGCTGATGGCTTTGTCTAATCAGCAATTTGGGAAGGAGGGATAGTGGAAGATGAGTGTCCATATCCCTTACCTGTTTCCTGTGTGGAGAAATGTGACAGTGGAGGGAATGTGCCTGTGTCTGTCAGGAGTATTGACTTGCCTATAAAGGAAGCTACTCCAGTCTCCAAGCAGTTGTCTGTGAACAGCCCTGTGTGCTGGGACAAGGGAAGTAAAATCCCAAGCTGTGTGTCTGGTAAAGGAGAATGTGTCTCCGGCTCTTCTGTGTCTGTGGAGCAGACAGAAGGTGCCTGTCAGCCTGTAATGGTTGAGGGTGATTCAGTTGTCTCGAAGTTGGTTGTAAATACAGCTAAAGCCCAGGAAGGGAATGGTCCTGAGTTTGTGTCTGCTGGGGGGAATGGCACTGTGACTAGGTTGCATCCAGTTAGTGTCATAGCAAAATCCCAGAGAACAGACAATTATGGTGCTTGTAGTTTGCCAGTTGCTAATGTGTGGTTGGAAAAGGGTGCAGGAACTCTGTCTGATCAGGGTGATACCCCAGCCAGGGCACAAGGAGAGCATAAAGGTGATTTAATTGTGTTACCGACTGACAGTTTGACAACTTGTAGCAAGAAGGAAAAGATTCCTGAACTTGTTCATGGCCAAGGGAAGGAGACTACTTCTGACCTGTTATCTAGAAAGTCTGTAGCATCTGTGGTTGCTCAGGGAAGTGTTCCTTTAGAGCAAGCCCTAGGTGAAGAGGGGAAGGGCAGAATTTCTGAGAGGGGTGAATTGCTTAGAGAAGCTCCTAGGGAAAGGAATCCTCATGGTAGCCTGTGCAAGCAGTTTACTGCAACTGAAGGGTGTAAAAGTGATTTAATCAAGAAAGTTTCAGTTCCTAACAGCCAGAAATTTTCTGTTGTGAATGGATCCACTGACTTTCCTTTTGAGAGATCCAGTGTGGGCAGCTTTGAAAAGGTCTCAGGTGGAGTAGAAGCTGTTAAGGAAGTTGAGCAGCCCTATAACCACCTGGCTGTGTGTGGCCAGCTTGTTGGTGGGGAGACAATGCTGTTGGGACAGGAATGTCTCCATGCTGAATCTGTAAGTGAGCAGTCTGTGCTTCAGGATCTGAGGACAGATTCAGTTACTGGTGTTTCAGGGCAGAACAGTTTTATGGCTGAATGCTTGAGGAGGCAGGGGAGAGCAAGCCAGCTCTCACCCTCAGACTCTTTGGATTTGTGTGGTATCTCTGTAAGACAAAGTCCAGCCGTGGAATCCATAGCAGCTAAGAAGTTAAAAGCGAGTGTCTGTGTTGATGCGAATTACTTGGCTGGCAGGGAGAAGAAAGACTTGCTAATAGCTGTTAGCACAGAGGGCCCACCCCATCAGCCCGTGATCTCTGTTAAGCAAGAGAAATCAGGGTTTAGTCCAGAAGAACAAGAAGGAAAGAGAAGACTGAATTTTGCAAAGGGAACCCACAGGTTAACCCTAAAATGCCCAAATTCCAATGGTATTGAGCCAAGGGTGTGGCATGACAAACATGATTGTAAATGGACACTTGCAATGAATTTGTTGTTATTGCTAATGCTAATTTTTGTAACTAATGTGTTGCTATGGCCAAGAACTGTAACAATGTACAATGTGCCTAATCTTTTGGAAAATCCCTTAAACATGTTGAAAGGAATACATGAAAACACACTTTATGTTAAAGGGCCTTGCTATACTGATGTTTCACAGTTAATGCATGTAAACAGTGTTGGAACTTTTCACAGGGAAAAATACATTCCAAACCTGATGTGCTGTATGAAAGGGGAAACTGAGGCACACTACCATATTGCTTTCATGGCTAAATGCCAAGATTCCTGTACTATGAACAACCTCTATATCTACATTGGTTTAATGTTATTTGGGTTCAAAATATTGGCCAGAACTGGTATGGATAAAGTAGCTATTTTCTTTAGCTCTTGGCAAGATCACATGAAACATACAGGAACCATGCTGCAAAAGCTAACCAAGTTATACCTTAAGTTTGTAAAGAGATCCATTCATGTTATTGAACATGACTTTGATAAACCATTTCGGTTATACGCTGGTACGGCCTCTAGCCCAACACTAGCTGTAGTGAGACAGACCCAAGGAAAGGGCTCTTGGGATGCAGTCAGCGATGTTTTGTCATCCCTTCCTGCATCAATTTTGCGTTGGGGTGTGACGTTATTGATATAAATGGGGACCATATAGAACATGGGTTGCAACCAAGGTCCTGTAGTGGCACCAAATCCTAAGTAAAGGGGGTCATATAAGGTGTCTAAGACCAGGTTCTGGGTTGCTGGTTATGATTATGCTGTCTGTATGTCTGTGTATAATTTTGTAGTTGAAGTTATAAGTATTGGCTCTGTAATGTCTATACTTTGTTTTATGCTCTGCCTCTGGGAAGTGTCCCAGACAAGCTGATGTCAGCCCTGCATAGCTGGGTTGATGGCCCATTAAAGAGCCATCAGCTACACAATTGACCCATGGAGAGAAGGCAGACACGCCTTGTGACTCAGCAAAGTATGCAGGACTGGCCCATGTGACTCCAGACTCCATATTTTTGCTGTAAATTTCCACAGTGGAGACAAAGGGATTCTTACACCTGGAAAAGTCTATATAAGGCTAAGGCCTCATCTCCATCTTGTCTTCAATCCTGCTTCTGACCTCTGGAGGGACTTTGCTACAAACTGAAGCTCTGCACAAAGGACTGAAGGACCCATCCCAGTGGGGGATGTTTTCCAGAGACTCAATTTTGAACCTGCAGTTTATGCCATCACTGCTGCAAGCCTGAACTAAGAACTTTGCCATTACTGTATGTAACTGATTGCATTTAACCAATTCTACCTCTCATCTCTACCTTTTTCCCTTTGTAAATAAACCTTTAGATTTTAGATTCTAAAGGATTGGCAACAGCGTGATTTGTGGGTAAGATCTGATGTGTATATTGACCTGGGTCTGGGGCTTGGTCCTTTGGGATCGAGGGAACCTTTTTCTTTTATTGGGGTGTTGGTTTTCATAACCATTCATCCCCAGGACGAGTGCACTGGTGGTGATACTGGGAGACTGGAGTGTCTAAGGAAATTGCTTGTGTGACTTGTGGTTAGCCAGTGGGGTGAGACCAAAGTCCTTTTTGTCTGGCTGGTTTGGTTTGCCTTAGAGGTGGAAAAACCCCAGCCTAGGGCTGTAACTGCCCTGTTTAAGCAATTGGTCCTGATTTGGCACTCTCAGTTGGGTCCCGCCAGAATCGCTCCGTCACACTAGGTTACATTTAAATAGCTACATAAGTGGGATCAGGGAGATCTACTTTGTCCTGAGCTGTTACAATTGAAAAGTGCTGGGTCACTTTAATAATTTCAAACCCCTATAAAGAGCCCCTTGTTATGGCAGGAGTCTTGTAGGTGATGTATGTGATGATGAATATGCCAGAAAAATTCCAAGATATCGTGTGTAATTGAGCAAAACCCCAGGTTTAATGGAATTGAAAAGTACTTGTGTCACAGATGTAGGCAATTACTGTTCATAAAGGGGCACCCGCAACTTGAAAATCATTTCAATCAGAAAATGCTGCATCTACTATTGTTACAATTAGCCACGGAGGTTGCTGTCACTGAAAGGGATTAATGAAAAAATAACATTTTCATCTCTTGTTTTCATTTGTTTGCTGTGTGCATTTGGCAGGTCTCTGTGTAATAGTCCTTGTGTGATGGTGCCTGCCCTTCCCTATGCTACTGAAGAATGTGCTGATCAGTACTGTGGTAGCAGAACTGAAACTGAAAAGGTAGCAGGCAGGACTATGCACAAAGAGAAAAGGGATGTAGACCTGCCCTTTGTACCCTGCAGGACCTGTGGTCACAGGCCCTTCCTAATTTCGGGGGAACCAAGGAATATAAAAAGTAATCTCTTGTAAATTGAACCAATGTTGTCTGACTGCTAGAGTTGGAATCTTGATACTAATTTTTCCTAATGATTGTAAGTTATTTACAGTCACCTGGCTGGCCTTTGAGGACTGACAAATCACAGCCAGAAGCCCCCTCGAGGTTTGAAACCTGTTCAGTCTCAGTCATCTGGTGAGAGTTGAATTCTAGGCATGGAAAAAACAAGCTTAAGGAGGCAGAATTTTATTGTGTACCTGGGATTTTGTCCCTTAGATTCACTGGGGACATTGGGGTTTGTCCTTTGTTTCACCTTTTCATCCATCCCTCCCTCCCTCCTTTCTCTTCGTCTCTTGCTTCTTTTATCCTTTCTTCTATTCCCCTCCCAAAACCAGGAGAGGGTTGTGTGTGTGTGTGTGTGTTGCGGGGCAGTGATCCCCACCAGTGACCTGGGCCATCCTTTGGGCTCTCTGGTGAGAACTCTCAGCCTCCCATTATCAGTTTCTACCCTGATTGGCTGAGTAGGGGGTTATTGCCAGAGAGGAGACTCAGGTCTTGTTGTTCTTTTTTAAGACCAAGTAAATAAGTCATAAGCAGTTGTATGTTTGATGAATTTTGCTGCTTCTCTGCACTAATTGTCTCTGAGCAGTTCATGATTCTCTCTAACATTCCAGTTCTCCTAAAATACCAGCTGAATACTTACTGTGCACTGTTGCTGGTCTGGAGCTCACCTGAGAGCACTTTACTCAGATCATTCAATGTAGGAAATTTAAGATCCGATGCTTAGTTTGAAAATCAGGGCTCTTGGGTCTTATTCCCAACTCTGCCACTGATTATGCGACCTAAGACAAGTCAATTATCCTTTCTCAGCCTTATCTTCTCCCTCTTTCAAGTAGGGATAATAATGATCCGCTCCTACCTACCTCACGGTGGGTGGAGATAGGGCCAACTCTAGGTTTTTTGCTGTCCCAAGCAAAAAAAAAAAAATTGGCTGCCCCCACCCCAGCCCTGGGCTCCTCCCTGAATCTCCCTGCTGCCCCAGCCCTGGGCTCTGCCCCCTCCACCCACACCCCCTGCTGCCAGCCCTGGGCTCTCCCCCACACACCCGCACCCCATGCCATCCCAGCCCTGGGCTCTCCCCCACACACACCAGCACCCTCTGCCACCCCAGCCTTGGGATCTTCCCCACACAGGCACCCCGTGCTGCCCCAGCTCTGGGCTCCCCCCACCCACTTGCACCCTCCTTCCACCCCAGCCCTGGGTCACTGGTAACTTGCTCCCAGAGTGGGTCATTCAGCAGGAATTTTGGATGTGCACAGAACACAGACAGGATTGGTTCCCATATGCTTACAGAACTGCAGTAACATGGAACAATTTCCAGCTTGTCTGATTAAAGGATATCTGGATGCATATTTTAAGACTGTCCTACAGAAATGAGGAAACGTTGAGGTGCCTTTATTATTCTTATGTTCCATTCTTTGTTTCTATGGGCAATTTGCCAATGCAATATCACTGTTATCCTTTTAAACAAATAAAACTATAAAACAAACAAACAAAGGGAATGGCTGTTGAAAATAGCAATTCCAGTCCTAAAAACCACTGGGAAGCATTTCTTGCTCTAGTTTATCCAACTTTTTCTACAGCAAATTACAGTGAATCAGTATATTTGATTTGGGAGAAATGAAGTAACAGCTGCCCAAATTGAGCTTCAGCACTCCTGAATTTTGAGGGTGTTCAAATCTGGAAGGCAGGTGCTAGATTCCCTTTCTGAATATTAGCTAAATCTGGAAAGGAAAAGTCAATTTCTGCTTCGATGGCTCAGAAGTGGAAATCCTCTACGTGCCTGGTACTGTATCTAAAGCTGCCCAGGTCCAGTAGAGCCTCTCCTCCTTACTCTTAAATTCTAGTGGGATCCACGTACCTCCCTTGCTAGGATTCAGATAAAGAGGGAACTGTCCATTTAGTCCACCCAATTCCTTCCTTGGGGCTGCAAGGTGAGGTCACACCAGTATCTCTAATCCAGTCTGGGGATGTCTTCTGAAGGGGATATCTAGGCAAAGCCTTCTACAACTTGGGCACACTCGTTCCCCATTCACAGTGCCACCCGCTCTAGCAGTGAGCTCTCCATTGACAGCAAGCTGCAGCTTGAGGTTTCAGCTACCGTACTCCCTCCTCCCTTTCCTGTTGATAGGCCAAGGGAATGCTGAGAAATGTAGTTTTTTCCTGCTCCAGAGCTGGCTCTATAGGCAGGAGCTAACCAGGAACTACAGCTCCCAGGGCCCCTGTTGGTTCTCAGCTCCCAGGCTGGATCCCTGCTGGCTGCCGCCTGCAAATGGGCTGCTCCAAGCACCTGCTTGCTTTGCTGGTGCCTAGAGTCGCCCCTGCCTCCACCCATCCTGCACCCCACCCTGTGCCCCAGCCTGGAGCCTGCACCCAGCACCCAAACTCCATTCCAGAGCCCAACCTCTCAACCATCCCACACCCCAAACCCCTGCCCCAACCCAGGGCCTGCACCCCAGACCTCCTCGCCCGACCCAAACTCCTTGCAGAGCCTGAGGCAGGTGAGGGGCAGAGTTCGTCGGGGGAGGGCTCTGTGCAGTAATATAGTGACTCCTTGGGTCTTTGAATGAGGCTTTATACTTGGGGTGGGGGGGTGAGGAGGCAAGCAGCGAGTCAGTGGATGGAGAGGGGCAAATCCCAGATTCAAAATCTGTGACTGTGTCTGTTGGTCCTTCTAGCTGCTTTTCTCTGGGCTGGGGTTGTTCCACATGAAGGTGTTTGCTTCTTATCCCGAGGCCATCAGTATGTCTGCTCTTCTCTAGTCAGCCCACTTGCCAAGCTTGATTGTCCTTGGTTGGGCTGCCAGCCCCCTCCAAGGATTGCAGCTGTCTGGAGGTACTGCCCTCCACGCCTTGCTCAGTCACACCTCATTCATGCAACAGGGCAGTTGATTACCAAGTGGGGAGATCTTATTCTACTTCTAGCAAAAGACACTTTTCTTTTACCGTAATTACACTACCTTAGGGGCCGCTATAACATATTACCAAGGTTCAATACAAAGTCATATACAAGTTATACAAAATGCATAATGCAGAGATTTATCTACAACTGCATTGATTGACTGCATTGATTGACTGTGCAGTAATATAGTGACCCCTGGTCTTTGAATGAGGCTTCATACTTGCCTCATTACTGCAGAGAAGCAGCAAAATCCATCAAACATATAAGTGGTTATGACTTATTTACTTGGTCTTAAAAGAGAACAAAAGGCCTTGAGTCTCCTCCTGTCATTAACCCCCTGCACTGTACAAAGACTGAATGGCCCATCCCAGTTGTGGATGTACTGCAGAGACTTGATTTGAACCTGCAGTTTATTCCATCACTGCTACAAGCCTGAACCAAGAACTTTGCCAAAGTACAAGATTTCCAAGGGCACCATTTCCCCTAACACTGATTTTCATATTAACCATCAGATCTTGAATTTCATACATTGAATGACCTCAATAAAGTGCTCTCAGATGAGCTCCAGACCAACAAGTATGCACAGTAAGTATTCAGCTAGTGTTTTAGGAGAACTGCAATGTTAGAGAGAATCATGAACTGCTCAGAGACAATTAATGCAGAGAAGCAGCAAAATCCATCAAACATATAAGTGGATATGACTTATTTACTTGGACTTAAAAGAGAACAAAAAGGCCTTGAGTCTCCCTGTCATTAACCCCTGCTCAGAGAATCAGGATATAGACTGAGGATGGGAGGCTGAGGGTCTCACCAGAGAGCTCAAAGGATGGCCCAGGTCACTGGCGGGGATCACTGCCCCAGCACTACTGCAGCTCCACAGTTTGGGGTGGACCTCCCACAGTGAGAGCTGCCGAGCACTCCCCCACAAAACACACACACACACACACACCCTCTCCTGGTGTTAGGAGGGGAACAGGAGAAAGGAGAAAAAAAGCAAGAGAGGAAGATAAAGGAGGGATGGATGGAGGAAAAGGTGAAACAAAAAGGACAAACCCTAATGTCCTCAGTGATTCTAAGGGACAAAATCCCAGGTTTGGAATAAAATTCTGCCTCCTTAAGATCATGTTTTCCATGAATTCAACTGTTACCAGATGGATCAGACTGAACAGTTTCAAACCTCGAGGAGGCTCTTACCCTCTAAACAGGGTCGGCAGTTATCAAGTAAAATCACTAAAAGGGAAGGAGAAAACTCGAAAGAGGTTCCTCCTGGCGCTCAGGTACGGGAACCCCAATTCTCCCCCAGTCCTCAAAGAGAGACCTGGAGAAGGAGACTTGCTGAAGCAAAGCCACAGGGTCTCTGAGGTTTCCCTGGCCCCTCGCCCCTGTCCTGCCTGGCTGATGTCAGCATCTCTCTGTGAGGTCACCACCTCCCCACCACCTTTGGCCAATAGTCTGAGCCCCTGCAAAAGGCCTTTGTGATGTCACTGCCACACCCCTCCCTTGCTGGGCTAATGTCCTGCCCCTGGCCAGGCACTTTGGAGGTTTGAGCTACTCCCTGTGGATCACCCCACTCAAGGAGCATTCGTTCTAGGAAGCAAGCCGGCTAGACAGTAAAACGTCAGACGCTGCTGCTCCCAATGCTACATTCAGTTCTAAATAAATTATTGCCAGAAGAGACCATTAGAGCATCTAATCTGACCCCTGCATATCACAGGCCTCCTGTATGACACACTAGCTACTTTTGGGGTAAACACATTCCAGAAAGGCATCCAGTCATCATGAAATGACGTCACGAGACGGAGAATCCACCACTTTCCTTGGTAGCTTGTTCCTGTGGTGAATCATCCTCGCTGTTGAATATTTGTGCCTTAATTGTAATATGAATTTGTCTCTTTTCACCTTAGGACCCGGCGAGGTGGGAGTGTGCCAGACCTTGGGCTGCAGCCCAAGCCGGAACTTCTACATGACAATTAAACAGCCCCACAGCCTGAGCCGTGTGGGCCCAAGTCAGTGGTACGGGCCAGCCACCGGTGTGTAACAAGTTTGCGTGGAGAATTTGCGGCAAAACTGGGAACTGAACCCAGATTGTTTCAATTCTTGCCTCCCCCCTTAACCGCAAGCCCAGCGTGTGTGTGTACAGCGTTGTTTTGGTCTGTGTTTGCCTTGCATTGGCTTCCAAGGAGGCTGTGGAATTTCCTTCATTGGAGGTTTTTAAGACCAGGTTAGAGATACGCCAGTCTGCGAATGTCTAGGGATACTTGGTCCTGCCTCAGCACAGCGGGCTGGAGTAGATGACTTCTCAAGATCCCTTCCAGGCCTACATTGAAATAATTCTCTTTTGCTGCGTCATGTTCTACGCTGAGCTGTTTTGCATGGTGCCCTTTGGAACTGTGATCGCACCATGTTGTGTAGCAGTTTTATGGTGAATTGTTTTGCCTCAGCTTGTTTTCCATTGTGTACTTTTGTCCTAGGATGTCATAGTTCGCATCGTGTTGCTTTCTTTTCCTTTGTATTGTCATTTTATGCTGTGGAGTGTAGGTTGTGTTTTTTTTCCCCCTGAATTTGCCTGACATTATGTTGTGGTGAGTTTTATTCTGTATGTTGTGTTTTTATATGTATATATTGCATAGCATCCTAGAAATGTAGGACTAGATAGGACCTCAAGATGTCATCAAGTCCAGCTTTCTCTGCTGAGGCAGGACCAAGTATATGTAGATTATCTATGACAGAGCTTTGTCCTATTTGTTCTTTAAAACTTCCAGGGAAAGAGACTCCCCAGCCCCCTTGTAAGACTGTTCCAGAGCTGAACTGCCTTAGCTCTGGGGACACCCACACAGATTTTAGTGGCGAGCAGCTCTGGAGAGAGAGGAGACCCCAGTGAGTGGGCAGTTGGATAAAGAGACTAAAGTTGGGAGGAGAAACATTGATGTGTCCAAGGTCACCCAGGCTGTCTGTGACCGAGCTAGAAATAGGTTCTAGTGCCACCGTACTGCTGTTTCTGAAGGTCTCTGCCACACTGCTGTTTTAGGCACTGGTGCAAACCCTTAGTGTAGACAGAATTTACACTAGTGCACTCTGGCACTGGTGCACCATGTCCCAGTTTGAAGGTTTGGGGTGGGGAGAGGGGCTGTGACCTCCCTGAGGCCTGAGGCTCACTGAACAGTGCAGATGGTAACGGAGGGGCAGCAGTGAGTACTGGAGGTATGAGCCAGGAGCACAGCCCCACAGGACTGGACACTGACTTCTCCTGACCCAGGGGACACACCCCCAGCAAGGTGGTTTGTCCATGGATGTGCAGGCTGTCTTGGCAGAGCAGCTCATTTGCAATCTCTGCACAGCTCTTCCTACAGTGTGCACTGGGGACATCTCCAAGCTGCGAGTGACGGGGCTCGGGAGTTAACAGGATCTGTTCCTGGCTCTGTCATGGACCTGTTTAGTGACCTTGGGGAAGTCACAGCTCCTCTCTCTGTAACACTGTCTTCAGTGACTCGAGCACTCGCACCAGCCTCAGGCAGACTGGTGAGAAGCAGGGCACAAACCCCAAATTGGGTGTGAGGTCTGTATGGAGATTTCACCAACCAAGTATCCAGTGTAAACGCTTCAGGCATTGTAACAGCATTAACATGGAATCACAGACAGTCCTCTTGGGTGATCCCATATATCTCACCACGCAGGTGAGCTCACCTTTGTGACAGGTGGTCCCTTACTCCAGGGGTTCCCAACCTTTTTCTTTCTGAGCCTCCCCACCCCCCACCCCCACACACGCTATAAAAACTCCACTGCCCATGTGGGCCACAATAACTGGTTTTCTGCATTTAAAATCCAGGGCTGGCGTTAGGGGTAGCAAGCAGGGCAACTGCCTGCGGCCCCATGCCACAGGGGCCCCCGCAAAGCTACATTGCTTAGGCTTTGGCTTCAGCCCTGGTGATGGGGCTCAGGGCCCTGGACTTCAGCCCCATGCGCTGGGACTTCAGCTTTCTGCCCTGGGACTCAGTGAGTCTAATGCCAGCTTTGCTTGGCAGCCCCCTGAAAGCTGCTCACGTCCCCCCAGGGGGGCCCTGGTTGAGAACCACTGCCTTACAGCACGAATCACAGCAATGTTCAAGTTACTGCCAGTCCCAAAGGACCCGTCACTTCCTTAGGTCAATTAAATCTTAGATCTTCCAACAAAGACACTTGTAGCCAGTCCTGTCATAACCTGTATTAAGACTTATTTAAAGAAACGAGAGTTGTTAACAAAGTTTAAAAGCAGGTAATCCTATAGATGCAGATGAGTTGCAGTCTTAAATTTCAAAGGTAATAGAAGCTTCTGTAATAAGCAAGCTCTACATATTCTTTAGGACTAACCCAGGCTAAGCAGCTGGGATCTCTTGCTTATGCCTAGAAACTTCCCCAGAGTCCAGGCAGCATACAGACAATCAGTTCCTTCTCTATGGGTTTTTCATCCCCTTCCTACCATGTGCTCTGAGCAGCAAACTCAGCTAATGGGAAGTGAAGAGCACAACAACAGTCTTGTGTCTTTGTTAACATCCCATAATAGTCTCTCTGGTGTTGATGGACCTTTCCTGCCAGGCATTCTGTTGCCAATCAGCACTTCACATAGGTAAAGTCTCTCTCCTGTCTGGTGATTTACAGAGCCACAGAGGCTCACAATGCAACTAGTCAGATGTTAACTCAGGCAGCAACTTACAAGCATTCAATAAAGTCTAAACACAAAACACATTCTTATGTTCACAGTCTGTATGAGGAGTATCTACTCATTTGGACTCACTGGGGAGCCACAGAAAGAAACAAGGTGTGCTGAGGCAAGAAGGCCCAGTCTCAGAGCCCCCAGGGTCACGCTTCCCAAAAGCTAAAACTAGGCCCAGCCCATGAAAGGGGCACTCCCAGGAGAGACTGTGTAAAGGCTGGAGCATCAAATAACTTAGTTAATCTGAGAGAGCTGCCTTGGGGACAATGACAATGACAGGGAGAAACCCCAGAGTGACTTCTTTGATTCTGCTCATCTCTGGCCTTTGGTTCATAGAATCACAGAACTGGAAGGGACCTTGAGAGGTAGCTAGTCCAGTCCCCTGCACTCAAGGCAGGATGAAGTATTATCTAGACCAGGGTGGCCAACCTGAGCCTGAGAAAGAGCCAGAATTTACCAATATACATTGCTAAAGAATCATCAGCTCCCACCTCCTGCTCCCAGTGCCTCCCACCCATGGGAAGCCACACTAATCAGCACCCCCCCCTCCTCGCACTCCCGATCAGCTGCTCATGCTATGCAAGACACTCGGTGGGGATGGGGATGGAGAGTGGGCACTGCAGGCTCAGGAAGGGGTGGGAAGGGGTGGAGTGGGGCAGGGCCTGTAGCTGAGTAGTGAGCACACCCAGCACATTGGAAAGTTGGTGCCTGTAGCACCAGCCCCGGAGTTGGTGCCTGTACAAGGAGCCGCGTATTAAATTCTAAAGAGCCACATGTTGGCCACCCTGATCTAGACCATCCCTGAGAGGTATTTGTCCAGCCTGCTCTTAAAATCCCCAATGATGGAGATTCCACAACCTCCTAGGCAATTTATTCCAGTGCTTAACCACCCTGACAGGAGTTTTTCCTAATGTCCAACCTAAACCTTTCTTGCTGCAATTTAAGCCCATTGCTTCTTGTCCTGTCCTCAGAGGTTAAGAACAATGTTTCTCCTTCCTCCTTGAAATGAACTTTTATGTACTTGAAAGCTGATCATATCTTCTCCTGACTAAACAAACACAATTTTTTCAGTCTTCCCTCATAGGTGATGTTTTCTAGACCTTTAATCATTTTTATTGCTCTTCTCTGGACTTTCTCCAATTTTTCCACATCTTTCCTGAAATGTGGCACCCAGAACTGGACACATTACTCCAGTTGAGGCCTAATCAGTGCAGAGTAGAGCGGAAGAATTACTTCTCATGTCTTGCTTACAATACTCCTGCTAATACATCTCAGGATTATACTTGGGTTTTTTGCAACAGTGTAACACTGTTGACTCATATTTAGCTTGTGATCACTGTGACTCCCAGATCCGTTTCTGCTGTGCTCCTTCCTAGGCAGTCATTTCCTGTCTTGTATGTGTGCAACTGATTGTTCCTTCCTAAGTGGAGTACTTTGGATTTGTCCTCATTGAATTTCATCCTATATTCTCCAGTTTGTCCAGATCAATTTGAATTGTAATTCTAGCCTCCAAAGCACTTGCAGCCCCTCCCAGCTTGGTATCATTTACAAACTGTATAAGTGTAACAGAGATTCTGCTACTGGGAGGGTTTCACTATGTCTAGGAGGGTTACACCCTTGTGGGAGGGGGCTAGGCCTGTACTGGAATAAGGTCATTTTGTGCTACACAGTGTGGCAGAACCTAGAATGTCCATTACCAGGAATTCTACAGGAATGCTGGGGGGAATTGACATGTGGAAAGGACAGAAACCCTGTCTGAATTCTCTCACATTGCCCTTCTTGCCCTGGCAGGCTACAGAATAATGTCCACCTTTCACCCTAAATCATCCCCTCCTCCCAGCTGGAAGGAAATGTCTGCAATGGAGCTGGCTCAGGTAAGGGATTATCAGGACGCTGGTGGTGGGTTCTGCTTGGAGGGAGAGGAGAAGTAAATGTATAGGAGGGTGGGAGCTGCTAGAGGTAGTGGGAGGCAGGAACTGTCTAGGGTGTGGAATGGGAGGGGAAAGGATGTGACAAACCTGCTGAGACTTGTGTACTCTAGGGTGTGATGGGCTGTCACCCCGGGGGTGCAGTCTGGGGGGCTTCTGGGAAACACTGTCCCTCTAACCCTCAAACTGGGTTGGCCCTTCTCACACTGCCAGCCTCTCCAGGCCCTGTTATTACCCAACAGGACAGCAGGTGGCACCACGCATCCAACTAAGCTACCTGAGTGCTTTACCTAAGCCACTCAAAGACAGATAGAAGACAAAGCCAATTTCCCAGCCATAAGTGGTAGCAAACAGATCAAAGCAGATTACTTAACATATAACCAAAAACTCAAACTAAGCAACATACTATCTGGATAGAATTTGAATTAGCAGTTTCTCACCCTGATGATACAAGCAGTCCACCAAGTTTCCATACACAAGCTAAAAATCCCTTTACCCTGGGACCAGCAGTTCCCCCAGTTCAGTCTTTCTTCCTCAGGTGTTTCCAGGAGTTCTCTTGTGTGGGAATGAGGCCAAGAAATGATGTCACACTCCACCTTATGTAGCTTTTCCATATTGCAGGAACCATTTGTTCCAAACTTGTTTCCCAGTCCAGTTTGTGGAAAAATACAGGTACCAAAATGGAGTTCATTGTCATGTGGTCTGCTCACATGCCCTAGCATGCCCTGCTGAGTCATAGTAGCCATGGCTCATAGGCCAGCTGAAAAATTCACAAGAGGGCTAAGCTCTTCCACGGTCCATTGTCTTTCTTGATGAGCCATGAACACTGTCTGGCTTCTTTGTTGTACCTGAAAGGCTTGTTGTGAGTGTTACCCAGAGTAAACACATTTGAAATACAGATACAGAGTCAATATCCATTACTTCAGTTACAGACATGATACATGCACACAAATAGGACAGTCATATTCAACAAATCATAACTTTTCCAATGACACTGAACATGACGCATCTTGCACAAAATGCAACATAATTATGTTCTAATCATTTTATAATCATACCACTATGCTGAATGTGTGGTGTAGTGTCAGGGCCTAATTTCAAGGCACAGGAGTTGGGAATGGAACTTCCACTCTTTGTGGAACAGGAAATAACCCTCCAGCCAGGGCTGGGAAAACTTCCCGGACTCCCAGTGCTGGAGCCTGAATCTTCTGACACTTCATTAGTTACCACGAACCCCAATCTTTGTGGCAACTGCAAACTTTATCAATGATGATTTTATATTCTCTTCCAGGTCATTGATAAGAATGTTAAATAGCACAGGGCCAAGAACCAATCCTTGTGGGAACCCCCTAGAAAGAAATCTACTCAAGCATGGTTCCCCATTTACAATCATAGTTTTTAATCTGTTTAATGTATGCTGTGTTTATTTTGTATCTTTCTAGTTTTCTAGTCAAAATATTGTGCTGAACCAAGTCATATGCCTTACAGAAGTCTAGGTAATGTTTTCACCTCTCAGCTCATCAATACTATTAGCTGCAACCAAACTTTTGATCTCACCCAATAAGGATATCCAGTTAGTTTGATTGGATCTGTTGTCTCTGAACCTTTGTTAATTGGTACTAATTATATTACCCTCCTTTACCTCTTTATTAATTAAATCCATATTCGCTGCTCTATTATCTTGCCCAGTATCGGACTAACACTCTTGTAATTAGCTGGGTCATCTCTTTTACACTTTTTAAATATTGGCACAGCATTAGCTTTATTCCATTCTTCTGGAATTTCCCCATTGGTCCAAGTCCTAATTAAAATCAACATTAACAGTCCTCCACCGTTCTTTCAAAACTCTTAATACACGTTATCTGGACCTGCTTATTTAAACATGTCTAACTGTAAGAGCTGCTCTTAACATCCTCGTGAGTTATTGTTGGGATGGAAAGACTGTCGTTGTCAACGTCTTATACGATTACATCATCTGTTTTCTCCAACTCCAGGAGTGAAATATTTATTGAACACTTTTACCTCTTCTGTATTATTTTGATAATTCTGCCATTTCCATCTAGTAATTTACCACTACCATTGTTAGGGATTAATTTTGTACTTAATATACTTTTTTAAAACTTCCTTCTTATTTTCATTAAGTGGTCATTGATTCCTGATAGCTTCCCTTACCAATTTTCTACAATTCTGACTTTCTAACTTATATTCTTTACTGTTGACTTCCCCTTTCTTCCATATATTTTCTTTGGAGATTCCTACCAGGAGCCACCAGCAGGGTCAGAGACAGCCCCATCTCCTATATCAAGCCCTGGCTAGTAGCTATGTGATAAATGTGATGACTCTGCCTCTGTCTGTCAGCTGGGAGACACAAAGGTTCTCTCTTTCCACCCTCTAATGCCTCCTGGCTGCTCTAAGCAAGGTGGGGTGGGACTCTGTTAACATGTGCCTCCTGGAGCTCCCATTTACCTGGTGCTGCTGTTCCGTGAATAGTGGGGTTGTGAGTGGGGCAGCAGGTACTGAGTGTTGGACTCTTGCTCTTTCAGGGGCCGGTGACCTTCGAGGAGGTGGCTGTGTATTTCACCAGGGAAGAGTGGGTTCTGCTGGACCCCACTCAGAGAGCCCTCTACAGGGATGTCATGCAGGAGAACTATGAGACAGTGGTCTTGCTGGGTAAGGAGTCCTGTCGCCTGGGTTATTAGAAGCTGTGGGGTCTCTAAAGAACCTGAGTAGTAATAACTGTATACCATTATTCATCATACAAGTTTTGCAGGTTTTCTTGCTCCCCTTTTTGCCTTATCTCCCACACGCTAGTATCATTTTTGGACATGTGCCTTTTTGGTGCCGTCAGTCATTTTAAAATTGGATTTAATATATCCTTATTGGCTATATTAATCACTGTAGCTTTCATGCCTTTTCCTCATTTTAAGAGGAAAATATGCCTCCTGTAGAATTCTAAATTGAGTAAATATGTATATGACTCATGCATGGTTTGTGTGACAGTGAGATGAGCTCTTTTAGGAGAGCGTGTAATGTTGCCATTCAGGATCCCATGGGTGAAGGGATAAGAGAGTCGTGGGAGGGGCGGAGAAGAGTGGGGAGTAGATAATTCTGGGGTGCCAGGACATGGGGAGGGTGTGTGCAGGGTTAGAGCTAAGAAGCAGCAGGGAGGTAGGAGGTAGTGAGAGATGAGGAGAAAATACAAGAAGCTCCCAAGGTGCCGGGAAGTGGTGCCGGCTGAGAGTAATGGGAAGAAGGGGAGGGAGTGGGGTGGACGGGCACCGGGGACGTGGGCTGGGTGGGTCATTGGGAGGGAGGAGAGGTTTGGGAATCTAGAGCTGTGGGGGATCCCAGACCTTTAACCCTCAATCCCTACTGAAGCCTTGTTGCTTTAGAGCCTACACTCCAGTTTTATTTCTGTTCAGTTTCACTTCTTTTACATTTTTCCCCCCAAATATCATTATTTTAACATTTGACCTCCCTCTCCCACTCATAACCCCTCTCCCCATATAACCTCCCCATGTCTATGCTCAGTGACCCTGGCCACTGATCCTGAGTCCTTGCTGCATTCCTCCCTGTGACGATGCGGTTCTGGCGGGACCCAGCGGAGAGTGCCAAATCAGGACCAATTGCTCAAACAGGGCAGTCACAGCCCTAGGCTGGGGTTTTCCACCTCTAAGGCAAACCAAACCAACCAGACAAAGAGGACTTTGGTTTCACCCCACTGGCTAACCACAAGTCACACAAGCAATTCCCTTAGACACTCCAGTCTCCCAGTATCACCACCAGTGCCACTCGTCCTGGGGATGAATGGTTATGAAAACCAACACCCCAATAAAGAAAACAGTTCTCTCGATCCCAAAGGACCAAGCCCCAGACCCAGGTCAATATACACATCAGATCTTACCAACAAATCACACTGTTGCCAATCCTTTAGAATCTAAAATCTAAAGGTTTATTCATAAAGGAAAAAAGGTAGAGATGAGAGCTAGAATTGGTTAAATGGAATCAATTACATACAGTAATGGCAAAGTTCTTAGTTCAGGCTTGTAGCAGTGATGGCATAAACTGCAGGTTCAAATCAAGTCTCTGGAGTACATCCCCCGCTGGGATGGGTCATCAGTCCTTTGTGCAGAGCTTCAGTTTGTAGCAAAGTCCCTCCAGAGGTAAGAAGCAGGATTGTAGACCAGATGGAGATGAGGCATCAGCCTTAGATAGGTTTTTCCAGGTGTAAGAACCTCTTTGTCCTTACTGTGTAAAATTACAGCAAAATGGAGTCTGGAGTCACATGGGCCAGTCCTGCATACTTTGCTGAGTCACAAGGCGTGTCTGCCTTCTCTCCATGGGTCAATTGTGTAGCTGATGGTCCTTAATGGGCCATCAAGCCAGCTGGGCAGAGCTAACACCAACTTGTCTGGGATGTTTCCCAGAAGCACAGCACCAACTTGAAATACAGACAGTATAGAGCCAATATACATAACTTCAACTAAAAATGACACATGCACACAGACAGCATAATCATAACCAGCCACCCATAACCTGGTCTTAGACACCTTATATGACCCTCTTTACCTAAGATTTGGTGCCACTACAGGACCTTGGTTGCAAACCATGTTCTATATGGTCCCAGTTTATACCAATAACGTCACACTCCCTCCCATAGCAGGGCCGCTACCCAGACACAAATGGGCACTTTGTTGATGATGTCACTGGGTGGTTGTGTAGCCCGTACAATTGTTACACCTATAAGATTACATATTCAAGCCCTTCACACCACTCAGGCTTATCTCTATACACCCATACAGTCTGTTCCCCAGTGTTCCCTTCCCAGCTCTGATGCTGCAGAGCATTTACCCCCGTCCTCCTTCCCAGCCTTGCCTGTGTCCCTGTTCCTGTTCCCCCCACTTAATAAACATGATTCCAATTTCCCTTCCGCCTCCTGTTTGACCCCAGTTTATATAGTCATATTCTCAGCTACACCTAGCACGACTGATTGTACAGAAGAGAGAAACAATTAGAGAACCAGACAGATAAACAACAGAAAAGTGAGGGCCATAAAGATAGAACAATACAGAAATGAGAGTTTCGCAGTCAGAGCCATTGATAAGTGATTTCTTGCCAGACAGGATGCTGTCAAACTAAGTTTCTTTTATCCATCTTAAGATCTGTTTCTTTATCTGGTGGTGATGGGCATCATACAGACAGGATCGTCTTCCTAACAGCCTAATAGCACCTTATTTCAGTGTGACTGGTTTGGGATGAGAGGATGTGACCCTTCGCTTCCCAGCTAATGGCTGCCCCTGCTGCTTAGCCAAAGTCCTTAGCCTAAGAAAAAGGCCTCAGACTAACCTAGTGAGAGAAGACCCATACACAGGCAGACTGAGATTTTCATTCTTTGTTCATACTCCTGTAACTAGTTAAGTGATAACAAACACTTGTAAGTTCTTAATGTATAGGCTTTACAGGCAGGCCTGAATATCTCTATTCTAACAGAGGATTCTACCCCTTCCCCCATTCTGTGTTTGTCTTTTCTATTTAGATTGTAAATTCTTCAGGGCATGGGCCATCTACTATTCTGTGTTTGTACAGTGCCTAGCACAATGGGGACCCCTGTTAGTTGGTCCCTAGGCACTGAGGTAATGAATATGATTTAGAATAATAACTCTCCTGCCACATGGAGCCAAGGAAGCTGGCCCTGGGATGTTACTGCTTAAAAGGAGATTGGCTTAAAACCATGGACTATTATTTGTGAAAAGTATCCCACAAATTCCACTGACCTCCCTTGATTTCTTTGCCTTGAGTAGAGTTTCCAGTTTCCAAACCTGATGTGATCTCGCAGCTGGAATGAGGAAGAGCCGTGGGTCCCAGGTCTCCAGGGCTCTGAGAAAGAAGTGCCCCTGAGAGCTGCCTGCACAGGTGGGGGTGGTTAAACCAACTCAAAAACTGTCCAGAAACATTTGGGATGCCCTACAAAGACCTTGTGAGCTCTCCAAGTTCAGGATTGTTCCCTGCAGATGTGGCATCATTAGATAGATGTCACTTACAGCATCCCACCTATCCTGACTGACAACTGGCAGCAGGTCCCCCCCCAATCTCGCTTTCCCTGAGAGTTCTGGTGAGATGCAGACCAAAACTGATCCCTTCCATTCTCCTCTGGGGAGAGGTTTGGGAAAATCTCAACATATATTTTGGTTGGTTCATCCCTTTTTCTATTCCTATCTCTGAGATTTCCTTTCTCTCAGGCACAGAGAGTGACCTATGTCTCATTCTCTCTGTCTCCCATCAGGTGACGGGATGGTGAGTGATAACAAGGAGGAGAAACCCCAGCAGGAAGATGCTGAGCCAATAGAACCACATGGGACATTATCAGGAAGATCGAAAGGGAATGTTTCCTGGAGTTGTGCACTCCCAGAAAAAGCAAAAGCAAAAGCCTGTGAGACTCAGCAGAGGCCAGAGGAAAACTTCAGTAGCCACACAGACCTTATTACAAGTGAGAGAATCAACTTGGAAGACACACATTACACATGCCATGAGTGTGGGAACGCTTCAATTGGAGCTCACACCTTATCACACATCGTAGAATCCACACAGGAGAGAAACCTTATGGATGCTCTGAGTGTGGGAAATGCTTCACTCATAGTTCAACCCTCATTTCACATCAGAGAATCCACACAGGGGAGAAGCCCTACACATGCTTTGAGTGTGGAAAAAGCTTCAATCAGAGCTCACACCTTATCAGATATCAGAGAATCCACACAGGAGAGACGCCCTACACGTGCTCTGCGTGCAGGAAAAGCTTCACTCAGAACTCTACCCTGATCGCACCTCAGAGAATCCACTGTGGAGAGAGACCCTACACATGATCTGAGTGTAGGAAAAGCTTCAGTCAGAGCACAAACCTTATTAAACATCAGAAAATCCACATGGGAGAGAACTGTAATAAATGCCTTGATTAGGGCTGGCCAAAGGTTGAGGGAGTTTTTGTTGTTTTTATCGCATTTGCTCATTCCTGCATTGTGGTCTTTGCTCCATCTTCACTGTGGTCTCTCAGCTCCCACACATGAGTTACCTGCTTCTGCATTTTGCAGCTCACCCTTCATTGGGGTCAGTCCTGTGATCTTTTCTATCAACTCCTTTCCTTTTGAGTCGTAGGAGTGTGTGTCCCTCCAGCCAGGAATGTTCATCAGCTCCAGGTGAGAGAGAGGTTTGATCCCAACAAGCTACACTGAGGCAAAAACTACCTGTGCCTTCCATCCACTAGGGCTGTACATGGCATTGGCTGCTCAAGTTAGTGATCTTGGTGTAAAAAGACAATTATTGTTGTAGTGCAGATGCAGCCCAGGTGCAGTGGTTGGCATTAGCTTTCCCCTTGTCCTGACCTAAACTCCATCACTTTTCCTAGTCTAAACAAACCCTGAGCATCACGGTTATACTGTTCCCCCATTTCAAACCAAGTGTTAGTCATCGAGTTCCCCCTTTGGAAACCAATTGTTTCATTCCCAGTTGCTCTGATGTTGCTTCAGGTTGTGCTGGAGAGCAGATATTTTTATTATCATTTTCCTCACTTAAAATATATTGAACTATAACAAAGAGCAGGAACAGGGCAGGGATAGGGGAAAATGTCATTTCACCCTTTGTAACAACAGAAGAAGTTAGTGTAAGTCAGAGGGATTCCCTTATTCCCGATCACCATTCCAATCCCCCATTTGTTCAATTGGTTAGGTCACTATTTTTTCTAAAGGGCTGAGAAGAGGATTCCCTAGTAAATGACCTGGAACGAAGCAAAATACCCATGGATTTCACTACCAAAGTCGTTGTGGCCCAGGCCCTGCAAGAGTCGCTCCTGAAGATATCTCCTTCCTAATCAGCTGCTTATTGCCTATTATTTGGGAAATACAATCCATATTGAGGTAGGGATGGGAAAAATGGAAATGACATTTGTCTTCAGCTCACCCCTGGAGGTGCTGCAAATGTGCAGAAAATGGAATGTGTGTTGAATGTGATATAGCTGCAGAAAGATGCCTATTTTTAATAGAGACCTGACATTTGGTGTCTTACAGGGATTCTAAGCTGCACCTGAATTTAGTCCCTAATTTAAATCTGTGCCTCCAGATTAAAGAAATAAAAGGGCATAGTTGGGGGAGTTGTACCTCACTATCACTACTGATCTGTTGTGCAGTTGGTGAAGAATTCTACGCCAGAGAAGTATAAAATTACTCCAAGTAAGGTCACAGATTTGACAAGAACTCGGGTAGAAATTGCAGGTACTGGTGGTTGATTTTCACCCCCGAGATGGAAGCTATGGTGACCTGTGGCCCAGGTAAACTCTTTTTAGACCCCCGCTCCTAGTTAAGTGGCCTTGGTCACACTCCTAAAGGACACCATGATTAAATTGGGAACAACTGTCCTTTACCATTTCAATCCAAAGTTTCATGAAGCGCAGAGAGAAACAGCTGATTCCTTCAGAGCCATTCCATGCCTATGGATCCCAATCTGGCTGCCATGTTGGACAAAAGCACTTCCATGCTGGGAAAACAATGGTAGCCAATGAGAATGTATCAGATTCGAAGTTCAGACTGCAGGATACTTGAATGCTGAGTCAGAGTCTGTGGTTTAGTCAGGACTGCACAACTCGTAAAGCGGCAAGGGCAATAGTACTCCAAAGAAAACAGCTGAGGGCCAAAAACCCCCTGGCTCCAGTGAAACCCCCAGTGCCACCCAGCCCCACAAAACACCCCCCCCTCAAGGACTGTCCGCCCTGTGGAAACAAACCCTCCTTCCCCAGCACCACCCCGCCAAAACAGCAGTATTGAATGTTGGTAATAAGTTATAGCAGGCCCCTAAGGTAGTATAATGAAGGTAAAGAAAATTCTCTTTTGCTAGAAGTAGAATAAGATCTTCCCCCCACTTTGTAGTCAATTATGCTATTGAATGAATGAGGTGTGAATGTGGAAGGCAACACCCCCAGACAGCTGCAACCCTCGGAGAGGGGATGGGAGCCAGACCAGATCAGTAGAACAGGTCAGCCACTGACTCACTACTCGCCTTCTCAGCCTCCCACCCCCCGCTCACCTTCTCAACCCCCTTCCCCACCGCCAGCTCACCTGCCAACCCACCAATTCCTGCCCGCTCACCTCCTCAGTCCCCCAGCTCACCTCAGCTCTCCCCTCCCCGGCTCGCATACTCATCCCCTGCCACTGCCCGCCTGCTCTCCTCCTCAGCCTCCCACCCCCCTGGCCAGGGATGAGCTACCAAAATCTTAACAACCAGTTCCCTCCTCACCCCAGGGGGTTGTGTCCCCCCGGGCCTCCTGCGCCTATCCAACCCCCTGCGTTCCTTTTATGCCCCCCCCTCTGGACCCCACCCCATCCACTGCCCTTCCCTGTCCTCTGACTGCCCCCTGTCACCCCATCCAACCCCTCCTCATTCCTGATGGCCCCCCTGGGACCCTTGCCCCATTCAACCACCCCTTCTCCCTGTCCCCTGACCACCTCTGGAACCCCTGCCCCTGATGGTTCGTGTGGGACGCCTGGGAGGACTGAGAAGCAAATGGCACCTTCACACTAAGGCCCAGGGTGGCAGAGGGGAGGTAGGTGAGCTGGGGTGGGGAGCGGTTCCCCTGTGCACCCCCCGGGTTACCTGCTGTGGTGCGGGCGGCCCCCCTGACCCAGCTCACTTTGTCTCTGTCTCCACCTTACTGGGCCTGAGCGCGAAGCTGCCACACGCTTCTCTTCCCTCCAAGGCTTCCTGCGCGAACAGCTGATTCACAGAAGCGGGGTGGGACATTCAGGGGAGTAGGTGGAGCGGAGGTGAGCTGGGGTCAGCCACTGGCTCACCTGTCCCCCCGCCACTGCCCACCTCCTCAGCCCCCTCCCACCCGCTATTGTGTCATACAGGAGGCCTGTAATATGCAGGGGGTCAGATTAGATGCTCTAATGGTCTCTTCTAGCCATAAAGTCGACTAATTTCTAAAAAACTGAGTGTAGCATTGGGAGCAGCAGCGTCTGATGTTTTCCTGTCTAGCCGGCTTGCTTCCTAGAACGAACGCTCCTTGAGTGGGGTGATCCACAGGGAGTAGCTCAAACCTCCAAAGTGCCTGGCCAGGGGCAGGACATTAGCCCAGCAAGGGAGGGTGTGGCAGTGACATCACAAAGGCCTTTTGCAGGGCTCAGACTATTGGCCAAAGGTGGTGGGGAGGTGGTGACCTCACAGAGAGATGCTGACATCAGCCAGGCAGGACAGGGGCGAGGGGCCAGGGAAACCTCAGAGACCCTGTGGCTTTGCTTCAGCAAGTCTCCTTCTCCAGGTCTCTCTTTGAGGACTGGGGGAATATTGGGGTTCACGTACCTGAGCGCCAGGAGGAACCTCTTTCGAGTTTTCTCCTTCCCTTTTAGTGATTTTACTTGAAAACAGCCGACCCTGTTTAGAAGGTAAGAGCCTCCTCGAGGTTTGAAACTGTTCAGTCTGATCCATCTGGTGACAGTTGAATTCATGGAAAACATGATCTTAAGGAGGCAGAATTTTATTCCAAACCTGGGATCTTGTCCCTTAGAATCACTGAGGACATTAGGGTTTGTCCTTTTTGTTTCACCTTTTCCTCCATCCATCCCTCCTTTCTCTTCCTCTCTTGCTTCTTTTCTCCTTTCTCCCGTTCCCCTCCTAACACCAGGAGGGGTGTGTGTGTGTGTGTGTGTGTGTGTGTGTGTGTGTGTGTGTGTGTTGCGGGGGAGTGCTCGGCAGCTCTCACTGAGGGAGGTCCACCCAAAACTGTGGAGCGGCAGTAGTGCTGGGGCAGTGATCCCCGCCAGTGACCTGGGCCATCCTTTGAGCTCTCTGGTGAGACCTCTCAGCCTCCCCTCCTCAGTCTCTACCCTGATTGTCTGATCAGGGGGTTAATGACAGGGAGGAGACTCAAGGCCTTTTTGTTCTCTTTTAAGACCAAGTAAATAAGTCATAACCACTTATATGTTTGATGGATTTTGCTGCTTCTCTGCATTAATTGTCTCTGAGCAGTTCATGATTCTCTCTAACTTTGCAGTTCTCCTAAAATACTGGCTGAATAATTACTGTGCATACTTGTTGGTCTGGAGCTTATCTGAGAGCACTTTCTTGAGGTCATTCAATGTATGTAATTCAAAATCCGATGGTTAATTTGACAATCAGGGCTCTGGGTCCTATTCCCAATTCTGCCATTGACTGGCTGTGTGACCTAAGACAAGTCAGTTCTCCTTTCTCAGCCTGAGCGTCTCCCTCTTTCAAGTAGGGGTAATAATGATCCGCTCCTACCTACATCAACACACTCACTCTTCCCCAACACACACACACTGTCTCTCCCCACACACAAACAGTCTCCACACTGCAGCTGAAAAGCAGCTGGCAATGTAGTAGGATGACCCTGGAACAATGGGATAGAGAAACCTGCATCACTGAAACTGCAGCCACAAAGACACCACACACCAGCTTCCCCTAGCTGGCAAGTATCACACCTCCACAGAAAGATCCCTATGGTATCGTAGGCCAGCTTCCTAAGGCCTCAGCCTCAACCACTTAACATAGGGGCCTTTCTACACTCTGGTTCTGTTCTCACTGAAGGATCATTTCCAATTGTTCGCTCAGACCAGCTTACCCAGCACCCTCACTGCTGTGCAGCTCTGTATGTGTGGCCATGGCTGAACAGCAAGAATTCCTGCCCATTTCCCTTCTGGCTGGAGCATGGTTTGTGGTTAATGATGTTGCTGTACATTGTTTGCTTCCTGCCTTGGTAATTCAGACAGTCCTTTTCCCAACATATCTCCAGCACATCAGTCCCTGGCTGGGTCTCCTGGGCAGTGGAAAACATCCCTTGTTTGGTGCTGCCAAGGGATCGTGCATAGCTGAGATGTCTCTCGGTTTTGGATCAAAGGTGAATGTTGGATGGAATATATCACACAACCCTCCCTGCTCCCCAGAGCCCCATGGGGAGAATGTAGAGAAGGGGGAGTCATTCCTCCCCTGCACTCCCAGAAGAGTTGCTAGGACTCCTTCCTGCCAGCTACTCACCCCTGGATTCATGCTTAGCTCCTAAGATCTTTCTGCTCCAAAGGCTCCATAGTCCTGGGGTGGGGAGGGTGTCACTGCACAGTCTGAAACACAAGGGAGGTTTCTGGAATTGAAGGAAGGAGCAGAAAACGGAGAGGAAAGAAACAGAGAGAAAACGCCTCATCTCTCGCCCCTCCCCCTGCCTCCCCCATCAAGAAATGTTACCAAGGACCAGCGTCAGGAAATGGTGCCTGGGCAAAACTTGTACTTTGGCAAAGTTCTTGGTTCAGGCTTGTAGCAGTGATGGAATAAACTGCAGGTTCAAATCAAGTCTCTGGAGTACATCCACAACTGGGATGGGCCATTCAGTCCTTTGTACAGAGCTTCAGTTTGTAGCAAAGTCCCTCCAGAGGTAGGAAGCAGGACTGAAGACAAGATGGAGATGAGGCGTCAGTCTTTTATAGTCTCTTGCCATGTGGTCTTTGCTTTCTTTGTCCCAAGGACACTCTATCCAGCACGTGACATCGAAAAACCTTAGATTTCTGTCCATAGGCAGGTCCCTGCACACCTTGCTGAGCCACAAGGCATATCTGCCTTCGCTAAATGGGTCAATTGTGTAGCTGATGGTCCTTAATGGGCCATCAAGCAGGCTAGGCAGAGCTGACACCAATTTGTCTGGCTGGGGTGTTCCCCAGAAGCATAGCACAAGTTGGAAATACAGGCAGCATAGAGCCAATATTCATAATGTCAACTATAAAATGATACATATCTAGAGATAGCATAATTATAATCAGCCAATCATAACCTCTCCATAGACCCTTTATGTGACCACCTTTATACAATATTGGCTGCAAATATAGAACAGTGGTCGCAACGGTGATCTATACAGTTACAGATTATGTCAAGAACGTCACAGGAGGTGACATGGTATCAGCGAGACTGATACTGGAATACTGCCTCCAGTTTTGGTGTCCTCATTTGAAAAAGATGGTGTGAAATTGGAGCTGAGACAGCAAAGAGCCACCAAATGTTCTGAGGGCTGGAGAAAAATGCCTTCTAGTGAGCTATTGAAAGAGCTCAACCTGTTTAGCTTATCAAAAGAAGATTGAAAGGTGACTTCATTGAAATGTTGAAGTGCCTTACTGGAGAGAAAAGATTGGCTATTAAAGGGCTCTTTAATGTAGCAGAGAAAGGCATAAAAAAAGCCAATGGCTGGAAGGTGAAAAGAGACAAATTCATATTACAATTAAGGCACAAATATTCAACAGCGAGGATGATTCACCACAGGAACAAGCTACCAAGGAAAGTGGTGCATTCTCCATCTCGTGACGTCATTTCATGATGACTGGATGCCTTTCTGGAATGTGTTTACCCCAAAAGTAGCTAGTGTGTCATACAGGAGGCCTGTGATATGCAGGGGTCAGATTAGATGCTCTAATGGTCTCTTGTGGCAATAAAGTCGACTAGTTTCTTTAGAACTGAGTGTAGCATTGGGAGCAGCGTCTGATGTTTTCCTGTCTATCCGGCTTGCTTCCTAGAACGAATGCTCCTTGAGTGGGGTGATCCACAGGGAGTAGCTCAAACCTTCAAAGTGCCTGGCCAGGGGCAGGACATTAGCCCAGCAAGGGAGGGGTGTGGCAGTGACATCACAAAGGCCTTTTGCAGGACCTCAGACTATTGGTCAAAGGCGGTGGGAGGTGGTGACCTCACAGAGAGATGCTGACATCAGCCAGGCAGGACAGGGGCGAGGGCCAGGGAAACCTCAGAGACCCTGTGGCTTTGCTTCAGCAAGTCTCCTTCTCCAGGTCTCTCTTTGAGGACTGGGGGAATATTGGGGTTCACGTACCTGAGCGCCAGGAGGAACCTCTTTCGAGTTTTCTCCTTCCCTTTTAGTGATTTTACTTGAAAACAGCCGACCCTGTTTAGAAGGTAAGAGCCTCCTCGAAGTTTGAAACTGTTCAGTCTGATCCATCTGGTGACAGTTGAATTCATGGAAAACATGATCTTAAGGAGGCAGAATTTTATTCCAAACCTGGCATCTTGTCCCTTAGAATCACTGAGGACATTAGGGTTTGTCCATACATAAGAACATAAGAAAGGCCGTGCAGGTCAGACCAAAGGTCCATCTAGCCCAGTATCTGTCTACCGACAGTGGCCAATGCCAGGTGCCCCTGAGGAGTGAACCTAACAGGCAATGATCAAGTGATCTCTCTCCTGCCATCCATCTCCATCCTCTGACGAACAGAGGCTAGGGACACCATTCTTACCCATCCTTGACTGGAGATTTGTAATGGGAATCACTAGGAGAGGAATGATCCTGGGAAGTCAATGCCCAGCCTCCCAACCCTGCTCCTTTGGCCTTGTTTAATGAACAGATGAAAGATAAGAGCATTGTACTCAATACGTTCAGTGTCCATACAATCTCGGTGCACACTGGATTTGAAAGTTGTCCTTCTTCATCCACGAGTGTCCATTTGAAATCAGAGGATTTATAATGCCCCATGGGCTACTTCCCTGTGATACACAGGGTCACAAACATCGTGGTGAATAGGACAGATGACTAAGTAATCACAGTGGGTTTCACCCCCGTGGGATCACCTGTAAGGATTTTCCTTCCTTTAAAGAGGCAGGACCCAAACCCCATTCAGAAGACATGGGGAATCTTACAGTAAATTCTTCCCACATAGTCCCCTTTGTAAAGCCCATCTATCGTAGCTTCCCTTAGCACAAGAAAAAAAGGACACGCAGTGGTAACCACACAAACAAGACTTTATTTCCTATGGGGAAAAGGGCTAGGATAGGACAGAGAAGGGGCAGATTAACAAAACTTTAACTCTGGAAATGCTCCACTCTCCCAAACAGTTACACCCCTGAGGTAATGTTGATGTTCTCTCTCTTCTCTTGCAAGGACAGTGGTGGATGGCTGCTGCTCTCTTGACATTGGACATCAGGGACGGACTTCGATGAGAGACATAGGAACGGGTGAGTAGACCTAACTAAAACCCCTCCTATCCCTCTTTGCGTCGTCTCTGCCTGGATGTTAGACCCTATCTATGCGGATTCAATCCGTGCGTGGGAGTGTGCTTCCCCACCCAAAATAATAGAGCACATGGGAAAAGGTCACCACATTCTTTTCCCAAGTCCAAGATGGCCACCTTATAGATAACGCAAAAGGTACATGCCTTTCTTCCCTTCTTTTACTAAAATTTGGCAGGGGCAACTAGCATTTTACAACCTGGAGACTGGATTTGACCGATCAGGGGATGTTCTGGGACAGGGTGACCCATCCAGAAGGGGGTTGTGTATCCCCTCTGAGAACTCCTCCCCCTGTCCTCTACCAATTGAAGTGGGTGTCAGCCCTGTAGGACCACCCCGAGAGGGGATTTGACCAAACACGGAAGTAATGTGGCGGAGTGACCTGCCCGCAACAGGATCACATGGGCCATCTAAAAAGCCCTCACACCACCCTCTACCAATTGGCGACGGTTTCAACCCACCTTGGGCCATCACAGAAGGAAACATGTACCAATCAGAACAGATATAGCCCGAAGGTCGAGGCCATGATTTCTGCAAAACACATCCTTGGAACGAGACGGCCTCTTCCCGCAGTGTTGGGTTGCGACTTCCAGGACGATGCTGCCAGTCACGCAAACATGGAGCTCCGGAGATCGGCGGCTGCTGGCCTAGGCCTTCGGGCACTACCTATTCTGATCGGTACGTTTCCCTTCTGGGATGGCCTAAGGGATGAGTGTGAAACCCTGATCGATTAGCAGAGGACGGTGGGGGGATTTCATGGAGGGGTGATGGGCCCCTCTTATGGGCAGGTCACCCCACCATGGCACTTTCACCTATCTGGTGAAATCCCCTCTCTGGTTGGTCCTAAGGATGAGGCCCACCCCAACTGGGGTGAGTTCTTGGAGGGGTTACATGACCCACTTCCGGATGGGTCACTCTGCCCCAGAACTTTCCCCCGTTGCTCAGATCCATTCCTGAGGTAGATCGATGGCGATAAAATACCCCCAGATTGGGGGAGGAGTGGGAGGAGCTCTTAGAGGGGTCACATGCCACTCCTTGCTTCTGCTCACGTTTGCATCTTGACCCCGAAAGTCTTATGTCATGGGGTCATTCTCCTGGTGACAGACGAGTGATGCCTTAGGGGTGAAGGGGCGAGGTCCCTTGGCTGGAACCAAATAACTGCCCTTAGCCTCAGTGTGGTTTGACCTAATGGCCACAGTCAAAATGGCTGCCCTCCCCCTCAGGGCTGTGTGGCCCAACGACCAGAGTCCGTGCGGCCGCCCTCCCCCTCAGGGCTGTGTGGCCCAGAGACCAGAGTCCGTGTGGCCGCCCGCTCCGTCGGGGCTGTGTGGCCCAATGACCAGAGTCCGTGTGGCCGCCCGCTCCGTCGGGGCTGCGTGGCCCAACGACCAGAGTCCGTGTGGCCGCCCTCTCCGTCGGGGCTGTGGGGCCCAATGACCAGAGTCCGTGTGGCCGCCCTCTCCGTCGGGGCTGTGTGGCCCAGAGAACAGAGTCCGTGCGGCCGCCCTCTCCGTCGGGGCTGTGTGGCCCAACGACCAGAGTCCGTGCGGCCGCCCTCTCCGTCGGGGCCGTGTGACCCAACGACCAGAGTCCGTGTGGCCGCCCTCTCCGTCGGGGCTGTGTGGCCCAACGACCAGAGTCCGTGTGGCCGCCCTCTCCGTCGGGGCTGTGTGGCCCAACGACCAGAGTCCGTGCGGCCGCCCTCTCCGTCGGGGCCGTGTGACCCAACGACCAGAGTCCGTGTGGCCGCCCTCTCCGTCGGGGCTGTGTGGCCCAACGACCAGAGTCCGTGAGGCCGCCCTCTCCGTCGGGGCTGCGTGGCCCAACGACCAGAGTCCGTGAGGCCGCACTCTCCGTCTGGGCTGTGACCCAACGACCAGAGTCCGTGCGGCCGCCCTCTCCGTCGGGGCTGTGGGCCCAGCGACCAGAGTCCGTGGCCGCTCTCCGTCGGGCCGCCCTCTCCGTCGGGGCTGTGTGGCCCAACGACCAGAGTCCGTGCGGCCGCCCTCTCCGTCGGGGCTGTGTGGCCCAACGACCAGAGTCCGTGTGGCCGCCCTCTCCGTCGGGGCTGTGGGGCCCAACGACCAGAGTCCGTGTGGCCGCCCTCTCCGTCGGGGCTGCGTGGCCCAACGACCAGAGTCCGTGCGGCCGCCCTCTCCGTCGGGGCTGCGTGGCCCAATGACCAGAGTCCGTGCGGCCGCCCGCTCCGTCGGGGCTGTGGGGCCAGAGACCAGAGTCCGTGCGGCCGCCCTCCCTCTCTGTCGGGGCTGTGTGGCCCAACGACCAGAGTCCGTGCGGCCGCCCTCCCTCTCCGGCAGGGCTGTGTGGCCCAGAGACCAGTGTCCGTGCCGCTATCCTGTCTCTCACGCCTGTGTGGCCCGATGGCTCCAGACAATATGGCTGCTCTCTCCCTCAGTGCTGTGTGGCCCAACGGGCAGAGTCAATATCGCTGCCCTTCAGCACAGGGCTGTCTGGCTGAGAGTTCAGAGACAAGATGGCCGCCCCTCCTCTTGGGGCTGTGCAGTCTAGTGGCACATTGGGGAGGTGGGCTGCCACCCAAGGATGGATGGTGGCCGGGGTAGGGGGACCCAGGCCCTTGTTACTCCCCCCCCGGGTCCTACCCCAGGGCCTTGTCCATGGCCAATGTGTTCGGCACTGAGTCAGTGGGGATCCAGCCAGAACATCTGACGTCAGTCACCATGGCGATGGCTAGTTCTCCCAGGTTACTTCCTACGAGATGTCTCTAGGCCATGGGCTGGGGGTCTCTGGGCTCCCGGCGTGGGAATCTCCCAGAGACTCCGAGCTCCCTTGCACGTCTGCAGGCACCCGGGGATGGGGTTGGGTCTCGGCACCTCGGGGCTCTGCAGTCAGGGGCGTCAGCTGCTTCTGGACTGGAGCCTACAATGTGCATCCTCCATTTTCGGCATCTGCCTAGACCGAGCTGAGCTGCTCCCTTTCACACTGGTGCTCCAGTTGTAGCATGTCCGGCAGGGCTGGGGAGGGGCTTGGCTTCCGCCGCCTAGACTGTGAGGTTATGTGTGACTGGTGCACCCCGGCACATCCTGCTCTGCCTCTTTTCTCTCCTCCTTCCCATGCAGCAGCTGCTTTGCCGTCTCCCAAGAGATGTGATCAGTGGTGGGCTCGGTTGGCTCCTGTTAGCCTCTAGATGTCTGTAAGAGGGAGAAAGGGCAGGAACACAAATCAGAAGAACAAAACCTTCCAGCAGGGTAGTTTTCCACAGCACAAAACCACCACACTTTGCTAATGCTCCTTTGTAACTTCCTTGAGAGCTGGCATTGCGTAAAGAGAGCACCCAACCCCCCACAACCTCCGCTACCCTGTGGGCTGGCAATGGATAGAGGGAGTCTGGGAGACTTTCTCCTCTCTCCGCCTGGCTCTGATGACTGAGGGAATCACATGCGAGAAGCTCTGTGAATGTAGGGCTCTGTGCAGTGGGGAGAGATGTCAGACATGGAGCCCAAAGGTGGGGTTGTCCTGACTCTGCAGTAACTTCATTACAGTGAGAGAGATTTCAGAGTTCAGCTACAGGGTTCTGCCCTGTAACCGTGTGTGGGGCTGGGGCAGAAGTGGGGCAGTGATGCACTCATGAAAGGAGTAGGGCTAAGGGGGGCCCCGTGGTACAGCCGCTAAAGCCCCTGTGTGCTGCGTTCCAGCCGGGCCGGCTCTGCCGGGGTGGGGTGGGGGGTGGGGGCTCCGCGCGCGGCCGTTCCCCCCCCCCCCCCCCCCCCGGCCATTTGGGGATTTAGTTGGGGATCGGTCCTGCGTTGAGGAGGGGGTTGGACTAGATGACCTCCTGAGGTCCCTTCCAACCCTGCTAGTGATACTCTATGAGCTGCTCTTGCCTGTAGGCTCCGCCCCCTACAGCTCCTGTTGGCTGCGAATCATTAATCCCACCTGGCCCTGCCCTAGCTGCTCCTCACTCCAGCTCCAGCCCTCGGCTCGACCTCCACTAGGCCCCACCACCCCGGCTCCAGCCACTGGGCCCAACCGTCCATGCTCTGGTGTCAGACACCAGCGATATGTAAGTCGTTCACCTCCGGGCTTTCCATGCGTATGGCCCTGACTTTGTCAGCTCTGGTTTTCATCTGCCATTGTGCTGCCCCGTCACATGGCTTTATTAGATCCTTTCAACTTCTTCAAAGTCTTCTCTACGCCTCACTGACCTACACAATTGTCTGTCATCTGCCAATATCCACCTCGTTGTTCAGTCCCTGTTCCAAAGACGCTGTTATGCGTACCATAGCAGGACAAAGAGGTCTTCTGTGTCAGTCCCGGTTCCCTAGTCGAATGCGGAACCCAACACGAGATTTCCAAGCTTCTGCAGCCATTTGTAATGTCTATTGAGGATGTGCCCTGTGGTCCTGTCACATGTCAAAGGCACTTCCTGAAAAGCTGAAACAAAGAGGAAACTGGTTGGAAGCCCCATGGTGCTGATGTGACTGGTGCCTAGGAAACCTCCCCTTCAGATGGCCATTGCCACATGCTATTAGCTACCCAAGAGTCTGCAGGCAAGAAACAGCAACTCAGCTACTCCCAAAATAGCCCTGGACAGAGAGGAGACCCCATTCCGTGCGTACCTTCCTCCCCAGCATACGCACGTCCACACGCTAAAACACAGGCAGGTGGGAGCAACTCTGCTTGGGATGGAACAGAAAAGCAGAGGTGTTAAATCATCCAACATTTACGCACAGATCCGCATAGGAATTTAGACTCCTAACAACATCTACTGAAATCCTATGTGGCCCTGGGCCTTCGTTCCTTAAGAGGTCACAGGGAAAGATGTTCCCAATGTGCACTCAGGGAATTTCCTATGAGCTGATAACCAAGATATGAGTGGTTCCCTGGCCTGAAATCTCTCCATTACAGGGAGGGCAAGTGATGAATCTTTCCCTACAGAGGGTAATTGTCATCATCACCACCACCACCCTTAATAATAACAACAGCCCTTTTCAATTCTGTCAGGCCTTCCTTCAGAGATGTTCTGACCTCTATGAAGACAGTCTCCCCACACAGTTCTAAGGCTACGTCTATTCTAGGAGCTAGGGATGGAATTTCCCTGCTCCCGTACACATATTGTGGCACCTCGATCAAAGCTCACGTGATCATCCTTCTTCCTTAAACACTGTCCTTAGACAGAGAGGGACACATTCAAACTGTTTTCAGGCCCTGTGCTGCACCCCTGTACTTCCCACAGAGGCACAAACACACAGAGGTATTTCCTTACCTTCATACAGACGGGAGATGCCATCTTCAGTCACTGTTTCAGACAACAAGTCACAGTAATGGTGGATAGTATTTCCTAGACAGACAATGAATCTCATGACTTTTCAAATCCTTTGCTTAAAACTGCGAAAGATGCAGCCATTCTCCCAAGACAGCCCTTGGGAAATTAAATACATTCCTTACATCTGTTCACAAAGCACATTAGATAAAGCATCAGAAGCCTAGAAGTCACTGAGAGACTGATTTCCAAAGGAGATTGAATTCACATCATGCTGGTTTCCCCAAGGCGCAGCCAAAGAGGAGTTGTGGGCAGGGGAAGTTGGTGCGATCGATACAGCTAAGTTGCTCCACTCATCTTGGAAGTCATGTTAATCTCTCTCTCTCTCTCTCTCTCTCTGTCACACACACACACACACACACACACAGTTTTAAGATTCTGGTGCTGTGAGAGGGAACAGAGCAGCAGTCTAGAAAAGGGCTTTGAAGGAAGCAGGTCAAAAAAGCTCAAGTGAAGTCGCTCTGCTTACCAATGAACAGGGCTGCAGAATGTCTGATTGTTGTCTGTGAGCTTTCCAGGTATTCTAAGGCGTGGAACAGGAATTTGGGGATGTGGCTCTTGTTGTTCTGCATCTAGGAAGAAAGAAGGAAGAAACGCACAATATACAAATGACATGTTCTTCCCACAGGGACTAGTCCAGGGAAGCCAAAGCATAGAGCCAGGGCATGGCAACAGCCAGTATGAGCCCATACGCCATAGCAGCACCTCTCTGGAGTTACTGTTGTGTTCTCCAGAACCTCAGCTTTTGTTTTCAGAAAGTTTGCAGGTCTAACAGTTCAGGAGAAAAATTTCAAAAATGTGAAGGGATTGTAACTCCTGCAGAAATGAACCAGCAGAGAGCCTGGAATAGAGTCCTGCCACCCGATGGAAGCGGATGGGTACTCAGGGTGTGGGGTTTATTAGGTCTCCCTCAAGTCCCCATTCACCACTCTGAAGGCACAAGGAATTCACCTACCAAGCACTTCCAGGCACACTTCCGGAGCTGTGTGGAGCCATCCCAGGCCATGCTGCGGAACAGCGTCTTCAAATGAGCCCACCTGAGAAACACTGCGCAGCGGAAGAGCGTCAGTTTGCATCTCTGCAAGAGAAGGTGAGACCAAGAGGGTTCTCACTGAGAGAGGGACAGTCTGGGGGACATGGAGCCTTCCCGTCACTTGTTCTCCTGCTTTTCCTGCTAGTGGAGAGATTCCTGTCATTTGTTGTACACAGGAGTGTGCTCAGGAGAGGAATTGGCTGGAGCGAGCCAGAGCCGTCCTGTCTTTGGATGGTTTGGAGCGGTTGACCAGGGCCCTGCGCTTTGGGGGGCCCCGCACTTCAGGGGGACGCAGGACGTGGGCCATGCTGGGGCCAGGCGCAGTACTCCCGGTCCCACTATGCTATGCCCCACCTCGCCAGCGCCCAGCGTCGTTTGGGAAATGAGGGGGTGGGGCTTTGGGAGGAGGAATAGGGATGGGGCAGGGGCGGAGCAGGGGTGGGAAGAGGTGGGGTGGCACTTGGGGGAAGGGATGGAGTGGGGCTGGGGCTTAGGGCAGAGTAGGGGGTGTTGTTCCAGGCCCTGTGCCCCTCTATGGACAGCCCTGGAAAGATTCATAAGAGATCTCCACAGCTCAGTCCTTAGGTGCAAAGAGACTGCATGAGAGCGTGAGTCAGCTTTGGGATCCCAAAGAGTCGGACCAAAGGGCCCCAGATCAGGCTTCCCTCCACATCCCAGTTGGCCCAACAACAGAGGGCAACGTCCGGTGAATTCTGGGAAGCTGGGACCTGGAGAAGTTCTCTCAGGAGCTCCAGGGAAGAAGTCAGGGCAGCTGCACCCACTTTCCAGAAGGCTGTGGGCAGATATCAGCTCCCTGAACTGAAGGGGCTCTTACAGATCTGTGCTCCCTTTTCTTTTGCTGCCTCTTGTTATGAACCTTTGGATGCAGCAGCCCAAAGGCCTGAGGCCCGTCTTTGCAGGAGAGGGTCAGGGCTCTTTCCCAGAAGAAGGCTTTTCTTCCCAATTGTGCTGTGTGCTGTGAGAATGGATGAGGCACTGGGCTCCAGCATGGAGTGAAGCAGGGAGGAGAAGACTCTGCTTGGGCAAGGGGCTCTGGCCATTAATGGAGTGGGGGCCCCAGGAGATTCTGGCTCTTTACTCTTAAGGAAATAATGACCGTGGCACTTACCAGTGTCACACTCTCATCGGTCTTCAAGGTGCAGCAGGAGCGGGAGCAAGCAGTGGATCATCTTCTGCTGCACGATGGGTTTGTCCGGGTCCTTCACGCTGCTCACCACGTTGCCAAGCAGTAAAATGGCAGCGGAGCGCACGCTGTCCCTCTCCTGGCAATGACACACAGGGAGTGGGAAGCCCGGTTAAAGCCAGGCAGGATCAGAGCATAACGTGACAGAGTCATAATCCGCACGCTGCTCCGGTTCCCCCGTGTTAACTGACTTGGGTCGCGGGAGCAGTGAGGCCACCAGGCCAGCGCCATAGACATCTTGTGTAGAACAAGGCCTGAGACACTGTGCAGGGCAGTGCAGCCCCATGGTGTCCTAGACACAATTTCTGTCTGGAGAGCACAGAATCCTAGACCCCTAGAAGCTTAGGGGAGAGGGAGGGAAGGCTGCTGGAGACTGGTCTGGGGAAGGGAGGAGCAGCTGCTGGAGCCTTACAGGGAGGTGCTGCTACAAAACACAGCAGTTCTTTTGCTCCTTGGTGCCCCTGAGAGCCTGGAGATTCCCGACCCACCTCTTTCCTGCTGGGAATCTACACCTCTTTTGGGGCCGGTGTTCTCCAGACAGCTGGTCATCTGCCCAGTGCCAGGACCCCTCTCCCGAGGCCAGGCGGCAGCAGGGGCTGGGAGCATGGCGCTGATGCTGAGGTTTGCGGAGAAGAGCTCTGACAGGGAGGTGGCTGAGCAGGAGATTCCCACCCATGGCAGGGGCACCCCTTGGAGGCTTCATGGCAGGGCTGAGGGTGGGAGGGAAGGGGATGGGAAGAGAGAGACAAGGGCACCAGAGACAGGCGGGGAGGAATGGGGTTCTCCTGTGTTTCCCAGCCTTACGTCATCAATGAAGGGGCGAAGGCTGACTGCAATGTCCTGGGAGATGGAGCCAAGCCCTCCCCATCCAGGAGGTAGATGATGTCTGCAGCTTGATGCATGGCTCCCATGACACGCCCTCTATCCGTGTCACAGAACATGTCCATGATCGCTGGCAGCTGGGCCCGTAACGAGTGCACCTGCAGCAATGGAGAAGGCAGCTCATTACTACCCTGGATGACAGCCTGGGGCATATGCTGGCCCATCCCACTCCCACCTATGAGACACCACGGCTGGCACAGCCGCCCAATGGGGCACAAAGTCATTCTCCTGTCACTCTCTGCCAGCTGCTCACTGTAACCTTTGTCTTTGCTCACCCGCCTCCCCACTGCATCACATCTGCAATCAGGGGTCAGCTCACGGGAGCAGGGACCACGTCGTGCCTTGATTTGCTCAGTAAAGCACCTCCAACATTCGAGTGCTGTGCGTTAAACAACAAGGCTTGTGTGGGGATCTCGCTCTCATTGCTGAAGCGATTCGATGAACATCGGCTTCCTCGGTCCCCAGGCAATCCACGCCCCTCACCTTTTCTGGCTGGAGCACAATACTGCCAAGGCCTCGCAGACTGAGCCGACGTACAATGGGGTTTTATCTTGGGTCCATTCCATGAGCTGTGCCTGGAGCTCTGATTTTGTCAGTATTGTCTCAATGGAAGGACTCTGGAGAAACTGGAAAGAGCCAAATCAACATCGGGTTGAGGAGCAGAGGTCTTCCTGTGGGGTCTGTCCCCTGGACACTCATCTTTACCAAATGGCCACTTACTCCCATACAACGTCTCCGGTGTGTAGGGAGCCAGTTGCTGCTCTTTCAGTTGGCTCATTCCCAGAACTTAGACTAATGCACAAGTCACAAATAAACCCCCAGGGAAAGGGAATCTCAGGCCCCACTGAGTGCCATGGAGAGACCCTGGGGCAGAAGAAAAGCAGAACCCCAGGAAAGGTGAGGAGAGAAGCATGGCCTTGGGGCACCGGAGAAACATCTCCTCTTGTCACAGGATCCCACCTAGGTACATCCAGCCAGGAGCGATCTCACCCTGTCTCTCCTCCCTCTCTGTGCCATGCCCCACCACCATCCATGTGCGGAGAGGAGCTAGCTGGCTGGAAGGCTGCTGAGCTGCTGACAATGTGCCCAGAGCTTACTGGCCTGAGCTGCTCTCCTGTCAACTAATGAATCTCACCTCAGTGCAGAAAGTTATGGCGATATTTCTCTGCTCCTCCTCCTTCTCCCTTTGAACAGTGGTGACGGCCTCTCTGAAGACGGCAGGGAGCTGAGGTTCTCAAACTCGATCATGGCTCTGGAACATGGAGCAGAAAGTCCCTTGTGGTTATCAAGGGGGAGAGAGAGTTCCTCTCTAGTTGCTGGGCTGAGATGGCAGCCTGGAACAGAGGAACATTTCACACGGAAATCCCATTCCCAAGAGAGACCCACTGAAGAGGAAACTTTGGGCTCCTACCTTGCAATCACGCCAACACCCTGCGAGTAGTAATATCGTGAGGCTATCATGTCCCAACCCTGCTGAAATTGGATGCTGGCAAATTCCTTCCAGTATCCGGGCATGGAAAAAAGAGTCTTCACAGCCTCCACCGACGTGCTAAAGACAAAAAATACCAGTGTCAGGCAACGAGATCAGCCCCAATCATGGCAAATCTGCACACGCCCTGGCACACACAGTATGGACAGCAGGAGCTAGCCTCCCGAGGATAGATCCAGTGTGATATCATGGTGCTCCCCTGCCCAATGGGCCCTGTCGACACTGCAGTTTCATTGAGTTTGTAACCAGTTAGTGACACTGTAGCTTCTTAAGATGGTTGATGTCATCACTCAATGCGGTTGAATACTTGATTCTTTACTGTGACAGGTAACAGGACTCAAGCGGGCATGTGGGGCCAGATCCTTAGTTGGTGTAAGCGAGCCTGGGCTAACTATAGCACCCGAACAAATGATGGCCATGAACAGCCTACATGTGTTTAGCAGAGCACATCTGTTCTTCCTTTTCCTTTCAGTCATTACCTTAGGGGGTTGAGGCAGCTGGATCCCTCCTCGGGGCTGGATGTCGTGCTGGCCATGTAGGTCCCTGGCAAGTGCAGATCCATCACATACTGCACTTGCCTGACGCAGAGGATGAGCATCTGGGGATACATTTCCAGGATGGCTTCTCAGTATCCCCATAGGAAAAGGACCTCGTAAATGGTCCTCATTGCCTGGAGGGGGGAAAGAATTTCACTCCACTATCCCAATCTGCCACCTGCCCCCATTGCCATTCGCTATTGTCCTTTTCTCGGGTCTCATTTCCTCCCCAGCCTATTACAAAAGAGGATTGGCTCCTGAGAGGAGGAGACATTTGGAGGGTCCTGAACCTTCACCCATTCCTGGAACGGAAGCAGGATGGAGCCCTACGGAAAGGTCAGAGGAGTCTGGATGATGTTATTCCCCATTATTTCGCTTAATGGTGCAGACTCTGTGCTTTGGGTTTCCAGCCATGACTGCACGGGCTGAAACCATCCTGAGGAGATCTGTTCTTGTAGACCCAGTGTTTCTGGCCCAGTCAAAAGTACTGGACATCTCATGATCCCATGCTGGGAAGATTTCTAGTCACAATTTAGAGAGCCAGAAACCTGGATACTTCCAAGAGACACCCGAACTGCACCTGCTCACTAAAGAGCCACCTAGAGCGGCAAACAGAGCCAGGGCACCAGCAGATAAACCGCTTCAGATCAGTAACTTTTCCTGGGTGAAGCTTTATTTACACCTCTTTGGTTTGCTAGGAGGTGGCCAGGACACACTAAGGCCTGGTCTGCATTACAGAGTTATGTCAATGCAAGGCCCCTCACCCAGCATCACCTAACTATGGAATTTCCTTCCCATTGGCAGAACTGCCCCTTGGTGCCAAATTCATAACTCCACCTCCACAAGTGGCAGAGAGTCCAGGTCGATGCAGTGTCAGTGTAGACACAACGTCGCGTACGTCAACTGGCTTTCAGGAGCCTTCCCACAATGCCCCACCCTGACCGTACAATCGAGACAGCGCTTCTGGTGAGGACGTGCACTGCCGACACAAGCAGCAAAGTGCAGACACACACAAGGGATAGAATTGCTGTGGCGGCTGTATGCCGAGGTTACGCAGGTCGGCTTCATTGTGTAGTGGAGCCGTGGCCTGAAGCTAAGAAGGGTGAAGCTCACAGACACACACAGATGCACTATCCTCCCCGCGGTTGCGGGTTCTCAAAGTGACATCTCAAACCTCACTTACAGCCAGAGACACATTGCCGCTCTTCTCCTCCCGGTGTCTCTGCTGGAGCTTGTCCAGCAGCTGCTGCAGCACCTCCCTGGGGAGCTGTGGTTCTTCCCCCAGGGCCTTCCACAGCTCAATGGCACATCTGCAGATTCAGAAAGAAGTCAGACCTTCCCTGCTTGGCCACCTCTTGCCCTCCCCAGGGAGAGGCTTGGAAAGTGGGCAGGAAAGGCGTCTGAGAGAGGAGACACCGATTGGTGCAGGGAGGCTGAGGCAGGGCAAGTCCCATCAGAGAAGGTTGTATTTATTCCTTTCCCCTAATGGGTTGTTGTTCCTGAAGCTAGCACCGCTGTTTCCAGGACAGTGACCATGATCTGACCACCAGTGACCAGCACAGTGTGACCACCAGACTGTGCAACATTCTGCTCTGTTACGCTAGGCTCAGTCCCGAGGAACTTGCCTGACCTCAGTGCAGTTCCTCTGGCTATTTGGGGGTGTAACTGAGACCCAGCATTTGGCCAAGTGTCTCTTAGCAGCTGAATCCTACTGCAGTGTGGTGGACAGGTCAGACACTGACTCAGAACATGCCCTGATAGGAGAGGGTTCAGGGAGATTGTACTGCCCAGTGTGACAGAGCTGGAAGGAAACTAGTACTGAAATCCCCCTCCTCTCTTCTCTCCATTCTTGCTGATCTAACCGCTCCTGGTCCCCCCAGGCATCCGCACAGGAAGACTGCAGACAGATCCAAAAGGCTTCCAGTCATTTAACTTCCAAGTTTGGTGAGGAAGGTCGGACATGGTGGTCAAGCCCTGGGGACACTGAGAACTAGGTTGGACAAACCAAGAGCAAATGGCCTGGATTTAAGGTCTTCAGGAAGCTTGACTGAAATTCTGTGCCAACGCTGCCGAGTTTCTATAGCTTCTGAGCACAGACCCTGGAAAGCACTGGGGCTGCTTCAAGGAATTCAAACCTGAAAGGTTTACAAATCAAACACTCAAATCAATATGAAAACCAACACTGTATTCCTCTGGTAACGGAACTGGGTAAGAAATTCAGTTTCTTTCATGCTGCTCTTCAATTCTCTCTCCCATGTGACACAGATTTGTCTATGGTCAGTGCAGAACTGCATTGCAGAGGATGCTGAGGAAAGACGGAGTTTTGACCTCTGGCGAGGTCAGTTGGGTTTCACGGCCCCTAGGCACATGGAGACTGTATTATAAACACCTCAGCTGGATGACTCTGCAAAGTGATCGGCAATAACCAGCAGGACTCAGGGTTCACAACGTATTGAGATGAACAGAGGCACTCACCCCTCTCAGAGCTGTTCTTGCCGGCTGTCTGCAGACTCAGGCAGGCTGCACTGCATTACGCTCTGGTCATGTGTGGATCATTTATTTATTTATTTAGTTTGCAACAATTAGGTCTGGAACTTTCTGTCTGAAGAGATTTACCTCTGCTGCGCAGCGCCATAAGGATGAGTGCATTTTTTCACCACTTCCTCAGCCATGGAATAACTAGGGATCTGACTGCAGGTAACAATCCTGCACTGGTCCCCAGCGGACGGACAGATGGACCTCATGGACCTTTTCCATCTCTGCCTTCTCTCACACAATAGGGAGCAGCCAGACCTCATGACCCAGGGATGTGGAGTCATTTATTGGCCCTGTACTGGATGGGAGAGGAAGTGGGGTGACCCATAGCAATCAGGACAGTGCTGGACTTCTCCAGAAAACTGGCACGTCTCCATCCTGGGGAGTGCAGGAGGAGGGTTGGCTCCTCAGTGGCTGGGCCTGGGCATCTCCTCTTGGTGAGCCTGGACAGCTCTCTGCACAGCAGGAAACTCCCTCCAACTGCGTGAGCCCGCGGACCCTTCCCGGACTGTGGCCTGTCGGTAGGAGCAGGAAGAGAAATAATGGCCTGAGGTGATAACAGAGCAGCTCCCTACCTGTCCGAGGACAGCGTGTGTGCCACACAGCTCAGAACCACGTCCTGGGGGTGGGAACGAGCCAGCAAGGCCGTGGCCCTCAGTGCTGCTTTTCTGGCTCTGGGATGACAGACGTTGTCAGCCAGATTAAGATACGTCCCGACGTCTCAACCTGGAAGAATGCCAGAAAGTTGAGGATGGATTTATCCATGAGTGGCAACCTCCCAGGTAACCCCTCCTGGCAGCCCTGCAAGCCGCCTCTCACCTCGGTTGCCCATCTTGGCTCCTCCATAATCTGAAGAAAGAGGCTTTGACAAGTCCAGGAACCCCAGCCTTCCTGAGGTCTGGTTTAGTACCTTAAAGCTCAGAAACACACACAAAGACTTCCCCAAACCTTACCGTGGGCACAGCCCAAACTCCCCTGCTATCCCAGGGCCTTCCTGCCTTAGCAAACTGCTCTCAGCCTGCTCTCAAGGGCTTCCCTGCAGGAGCCTTTCCTCCATCTCTGCAGCTTCCTGCTGATCTTTCTAGCACAATCAGTTCCTCCAGGCCCGTGCTTCTCAACCCAGTTTCCATTGTGGGCCCCATATGTGCTGTGTGGGGCACGTCCAATATCACCTGTTTGGCTCTGAGGATGTCCCAGGTAGAAGCGCTGCTCCAGACCCAGCTGGTTCCACTGATGTACCCCAGAGCCCATCCCAGAGATGGCAGGCAGGGCTAGTTGGACGGGGCTAGCCAGCTCCAGGCCCCAGCCCTAAGGAGAACCTCTACACTGCGGGATTTTAAAACCTGCCGTAACCAATCTCAAAGCCGGGTCTCTAACCTCGGGCTCAGGCTATGGCACTGGGAACAGCAGTGCAGACCTGGAGACTTGGGCTGGAGCCCAGGCTCTGAAGCCCCCTCCTCCCCAGGCTTCAGGCTCCAGTTCCAGCCCAAGCCCAGAAGAGGCTGCGTTGCCGTTTGGCCCCACAGTGCCAGCCCTGGGAGCCCACGTCCATAGGGCCAGGCTTTCCGGCTCCTGCTGCAGAGTTTGCAGCACAAGGTGAACAGACCCGAAAGGGACAAGCCGCCCCCTAGGGCTCTTCCATGAGGAATTGGTCATTGCTCTTTCCTCTCTCGAACAAGGAGCAGGAGCTACAACCCGGGTGGCTGGATTCTGGTGCCCTGTTCTGCTAGCAGGAGTTAGAGCCCTGCACAAATCAATCTGCTGATTGAGGGCCATTTGTTATCTTCCCCTCGGACCTGCTGGAAACAGGGAACTCGGACAGAGACAGGGACGACCTGCAGGAAACCCCAGGAACAGGCAGGTTTGGGGAGGAAGCTCAGGCTCAGGATTCTGTTTGTTTATGAGTCTCGAGTTTCCAGGAAAGCCAAAGCCCAGGAAGGGAATAAGTCTGCACTTAGGCGCCATGGGCAGGCGGTATCTGGGGAAGGGCAGGAATGTCACCTATTTCCAGGCCGAGTGATTGAAGGCAACAGTTAAAGGACTGTAGGGAACGTGAACCCTGATTCCTTTCTCGATAACCCCACCTGCGCAGGCTTGGGCAAATCAAGGAGCTCTCTGGGCTTCAGTTTCCCCAGGTGTCAAATGGGTTGAATTCCTACCTCCCAGGAGGGCGGTGGAGCTTCATTAATCAGGGGGAATAATGACTCTGAGAGCCTCCTACCCAGGGGATGTAGAAATGAAGTCTGCCAGAAACCTCCTAGGCCAGTCTAATTCACGGGGGAGGCACTCAGATCCTGTGGGGATGGGCAGCAGGATCAGAGCTAGGGAGAGACAGAGAGAAAAGTGCAAAGCCAAATTCCTCCTGATCCTTCAGCTGGAAAAACAAGGCCCCGCAGCATGTCTGAGGAAACCAGTGTGGAGGCCCCTGGGCAGACTAGGTAAGTGCTGCGCTGCCAGGGCTGGGGCTATCGCTCCCCTTCAGTGGGGCTGGGCTGTCCTCAGGGACGTGTCAGAGCTCCAGCGGGCAGAGAACAGGTCAAACACCTCACGCCGCGGATCCCGCGGCCAAGCGATGAAGGAAAGGGGCTCAGCCACCCTTCACAGCACCATGCCCGTGTGTCCCAGGAACAGTTTCCTAGGAGAGAAATTCTCCCCTCCCCTCTCTGCGCAGCATCCCCTGCCCACGGCGGGAGTCTCTTACTCTCTCCATCTTGTCTCCGTGTAGAGACACGATGGTCCTCAACTCTTCCTCGGCGGCAGAAATCGCTCCAGGGTGGGTGTCGTCAGACCCTTCACGGCTCTCATCAGCAGGGCTTGGAGCTGGGCTGAGAAGCTGCTCCCGGGGTCTGCAATGAAGAGGGACAGAGCCTGTCGGGACTGAGTATTTCCATCGCTCAGCTGCCCTGGAACAGTCTGTCCCGGCGGGAGGCTGGCAGCGCCCCGTGAGCGTGGAGACTCCGGCTGAGCCCTTTTCTTAACAAACCTCAACAGGTGCCGAGGTTTCCTCAGTCTTTCATACGCTTCCCCCTCCCCCCTGCCTGAGAAGAGATGGGAGCCTCTCAGCCGGTGCTGGGACCCCAAGGGCACCCCCATTTCCTCCCTCTCTAGCCCCTCCCCCCAGGAAGCCCAGCTTTTGCTGAGAAAGCCTCAATGGCCTGCAAAGCCCAGTCAAGTTGCTTGTTGAGTGCAGCCGAGGGGTCACTGCAGAACCTGCCCCATGTCCCATCCCACCCCGAGCACCTGAGCAGATTGGCTCAGCAACTCTAGCAGCCCACAGTGTCTGCGAGGAAAGGACTGAGAACAGGGCCCAAGCGGAAATGCCTCTTCCTTCCCCACCCTGCAGCGTGTGGTGCTGCCACAAAACAGGCAGGAATCGCCGGCAGGACAGAAAGTAGCTTCGACTGAAGGAGCAAGTCTGCCTGGCTGAGGAGAATCCCAAACTGTGGGCCTCTGGGGCCCAGCCCCGTGGGTCAGAACTCACTGGGCACAATGTTACTGCAGGGGGACTGGTTCCAGGGTCACCTAAACCCAGGGCCTGGGGTGCTGAAGGCCTTTGCCCTGGTGTCTCAGGCACCTCCTGAGTGTTACTGCAGCTGGCCTGCGTGGCTGGATTAGCCCCGTCTGTCCTGGACGCCAGCAGCTGAGGATGCAGTAGAGCACACCAGAGCGACACACTCGCATAGATACTCCTAGCAGAGGATCCAACCTGGGATTTCTGGAGTTTAGTGCAGGAGCCTCTCCGCAGCAGCTAAAACCCAACTGGCTGTTAGCTAAGGCTCTAGAGCAGACTCCTTTGATCTCTGTCTCTAAGTGGTCCTGGTGCCACTAGACGGGCCAGAACACCCCACCCAGCAGGTGTGTGGGTTACCCCTACAAGTGCAGGGAGGGGCCTGGTAGGATTTTCAGCAGTGCCTGTGTCCCATGGAGAGTGCATCAGAATCAGGCACCTGAGTCAGGCACTTCTGCGAATCCCACTAAGCACCTCTGAACTTCCTGAGGTGCCTGAACCCCTTTGTCAACCTGGGCCTCGTTCAAGCAACCCAGAGAAACTCGTAAAGACTGGCTGGAGTCGATCACACTTGAAGAGTGTTTCCTTTCAGCTCCCTGAGCAAGGGGCAGGTAGGTCTCCTGTCAGAGATCCCAGCTCCGGGAGATATTAATACACCCAGCAGGAGGCTTTCCAATAGCACAGTCACAAGCGTCATTACCATGGTCATATGGGAGCTGCTTGGTAATGAGGGGGTGGGAGTGCGCTCTTCTTCCTGCTCTTCTGGGCTCCCTTTTTCCCACTTCCCCTGCGACTCCGACGCCTCCTTCTTCGTCCCTGGAGCAGAAAGAAACATTCGTAACATTTCCCTTTTCCATGTAGTATCCCTGCTTTACAGAGGATGGAGGTCGGGCCCAGAGCCCTGAAGTGAATTGCCCAGGGTCAGACTGAAGGTTGTTGGCAGCTAAGCAGAGAACTCCGATCTCATGGATCTTTGCTGGGGGCTTTTACCACACGAGGCTTCCTCGGACCTGGGGGCAAGTTTCTTTTCCATGGTGTTTTCTACTTGTCCCCTCCCCTTGCACACCTTCCCTGTCAGTGATGGGCAACGGGCCTCATTTGCATTTAACCCCCCAAGAAGTAATGGCTCAGCTCTGGTACGGTTCCCAGCTGGGACCTCTGGAGCATCTTACTGATGAAATGGACCCGATCCAGGAGACAAGAAATGATTTCCTACAACGTCCAGCCTCTCTGTTCTCCTTACAGCCCGGAGCAATGTTAGTACTCCCCACCCCACAGTGCCAGACCCCCAGAGGGGGGGTGACCTGACACACTCAGCTCTCCCCACCTCAGAGATGGACCTCGGCCACCCTTGCCAAAGGATCTGGCACTAAATGGATTCCAGAGTCTGAGGTACCCATCAGGGCCGGCTCCAGGCAGCAGCCGAGCAAGCTGGTGCTTGGGGCGGCAGATTCAAGGGCGGCCGTCCGTCCAATCCCATTTTGGGGGCTTTGCTGCTTCCGCCGCCTCGGCAGGTTTTTCTTTTGGTTTGTGGCAGCGCAGGAGGAGCTGCTGGGAGCGGTGCCAGGTCTGCAGCAAGCCCAGCAGCCCGCCCACGGAGCGGCGTGGAGCCCTCCCAGCAGGCAGCGCGAGCACCCCACTTAAGGAAGCCCTGGCCGCCCCCTTGTCTCCACCCCGCGCTGGCTGGGTGTGCACTCCGCTGCCCGGGGTCTGCAGGCTCGAGTCCCCTGCACCCGTGTTCCCGTCGCCCGCAGGTATTTTTTCTTTTTGGTTTTATTTTTCTTCCCTTGGTGCTCCAGCTGGCTGGGCGGTTTGTTTCGCACACACCCCCGCCCCCCGCTGCTCCGACCGGCCGGCAGGTTTCCTGCTGCTCCCTCCTTTGCTGCTATGGCCGGCAGGTTTGTTCACCCCCCTTCACTGCTCCGGCCGGCTGGGCGGTTTGTTTCGCACACACCCCTGCACCACGCTGCACCGACCGGCCCGCAGGATTCCTGCTGCTCCCTCCTTTGAAGCTATGGCCGGCAGGTTTGTTCACCCCCTTCACTGCTCCGGCCGGCTGGGCGGTTTGTTTCGCACACACCCCCGCCCCCCGCTGCTCCGACCGGCCGGCAGGTTTCCTGCTGCTCCCTCCTTTGCTGCTATGGCCGGCAGGTTTGTTCACCCCCCTTCACTGCTCCGGCCGGCTGGGCGGTTTGTTTCGCACACCCCGCCCCGCTGCTCCGACCGGCCGGCAGGTTTCCTGCTGCTCCCTCCTTTGCTGCTATGGCGGCAGGTTTGTTCACGCCCCCTTCACTGCTCCAGCCAGCAGGTTTGATTCCTCCCTCCCCCCGCCCCCTTCGTCACTCCGACCGGCCAGCAGGTTTCCCACCCACCCCCTTTGCTGCTCCGGCCAGGAGGTTGGTTTCCCCCCCCCCCACTTCGCTGCTCCGGCCGGCGGTTTGTTTTGAGCCCCCCCCTTGTTGCTCCGACCGGCCGGCAGGTTTCCCGACCCCCCTTTGATGCTCCGGCCGGCTGGCTGGCAGGTTGGTTTCCCCCCTTTGCTGTTTCCGCTGGCTGGCAGGTTTGTTCCCCCCAACCCCATCGCCACTTCGGCCTCTGCACAATTTTTTTTTTTTTTTTTTTGCTTGGGGTGGCAAAAAAGCCAGAGCCGGCCCTGGTCCCCATCGCTGTCCCGTGAGAAGGCCCTGATGTGTAAGGCTTGTAGGGTGACTGGTGTGAGTATTCCTCACATGCTCCTCGCTAACCATGTGGATTGAATCCTCACCTGTAGGATCCAGTTCAACTTTCCCTGGATCCTCCTGCAGCTTCACCTCCTCTGACTCCACCTGGTTCTCAGCTGCTATCTTCTTCCGGGACAAGTGCCTCCACCTTCTTTGTGAGGAAATTGTTCTCTCCTCATCCCTGTCTGCCATCGAGGTGTCAGATTGGCTACAGACACAGAGTCTTTTCATGCCTGACAGGATGGACCATGAACATTTCCTTCTCTGGGGCTTCTCTGGCAAGGCCTGTTCTTGCTGGCTAAAGTCAGAGCATGCCTCCATTGCTACAGGTTGGACAAGCACTTTGTGCACATGGATCTCTCTGTGCTCCCTAGAGACGAGTCTTTGGAAAGAGGAATGAAGCCTGGAATAGAAAGAAGGAGGAAATGGGTTTTCTGTCATTCTCTAAAGGAAGGAATTAGTTTGCCCAGGATTCACAGGTCCAGGAGACCGGTCTTTTGAAGCCATCTGCTCCTCTAATAGCCAGGACTGGTTCATACAACCGAGAACATAACCAACCCAAGACCACCCATCCTGGGTCCAACCAAAGGTCCATCTAGCCCATTATCCTGTGTTCAGACAGTAGCCAGTGCCCCAGAGGGAATGAACAATACACCTACATTAGACAATCATTACATGAGACAAAGGTTTCTATTCCCAACGGGAAGGCAAGGAGTGCATTGGGGCAACTCCAGAGGAAATACTATTTATGGAGATATCAGTCTAAATTCTACACCAGTTTTGTTATCTTCCCTTTAGGTGATACCCTGGAAATTCACCCCCACTCGTCTGCTGAAAGTTAAAACAGTGGAAATCTGCCTCCAGAGAAGGTGAGAGGCTGGCGCAGGAGGGAGCTGAAAGATGCCGATGTTCAAATCAAAACGGAACGTTGAGACCTGACTGTTGCAACCCTGGCCCCCACCAGTCCCTAGGACGCGGGTGGCCGGCCTGAGCCTGAGAAGGAGCCAGAATTTACCAGTGAACAGTGCCACAGAGCCACAGTCATATGTCAGCAGCCCTCATCCACTACCGCCCCAGCCCCCGGCATCTCCCTCCCACCGGCAGGCCCCCCAATCAGCGCCTCCCCCTACCTCCCCACACCACCCCCCCGCTGCAATCAGCTGTTTGGCAGTGCGCGGGAGGCTGTGGTGGGGAGGGAGGATCGAGGCATGGCAGGCTCAGGGCTAGGGGCCTTGGGGTAAGGGTTGGGGTGGTGGCAGGAGCTGGGGCAGAGCCGGGGGTTGAGCAGTGAGCACCCCACAGCGTATTGGAACGTCAGCATCTGTAGCTCCAGCCTGGGAGTCAGCGCCTATGCAAGGAGCTGCATAGTAACCTCTGAAGAGCCGCATGCGGCTCCGGAGCCACAGGTTGGCCACCCCTGGGCTAGGAGAAGGAGGCACCAACCTGTCATGTGCGATCTAAGGAGCAGGAACAGAATCTGGGAATTACCTTCTGTAAAAACTCATCTTCTTTCGAACACCTGTGAAATAGCTGATTCAAGAAGTTGTTCAGAGATGGCTAGTCGCGTCTATCAGCAGCTCCTTGGGTCACCAGCCGTTGTCAACCAAGCCAGTTGGCAGACTGAAGGCAGGGCAAGAATGCTGAAGCAGAACATTCTTTGCAGTTGGGATACGTGACATCACAATAAACTTAACCATAAACACCCCTGGACATGCACCCAGAGAGACACGGACACAGAAGAGTTCATAACCTTAACAACAGCGAGAGACTCACCCAAAATCTCTAGGAATTTTGATTTGGAGGAGGATTATAGACTCCACTTGCACGGGTGCTCTGGGCGTGAAGCACCCACAAGGAAAAATTAGTGGGTGCTTAGCACCCACTGGCAGCCAAGCTCTGCCCTGCCTGCAGTGCGTCTCGCATGCAAGTGGCCCCAGTGAGCAACTCCTCCTGCTCCTCCCAGCACTTCCTGCCCACCACAAAACAGCTCTTTCATGGAATTCAGGATGCTCCAGGAGGGTCGGGGTGGAGGGAGATGGTATACTTGGGGAGGAGATGGAGGAGAGGCGAGGTGGGGTGGGATAGAAGTGGGGCGAGGTGGAACAGGGTTAGGAAGAGAGGGGCAGAGGAAAGGGTTGCTTTGGGGGGGCCGCGGGGCAGACCAGGGAAAAGGTGGGGCGGTGCTTTGGGGAAGCGGTGGAGTGGGGGAGGGGCCTGGGGCAGAGCGTAGTTGAGCACCACTGGCCAGAGGGAAGTTGGTGCCTACTGAGGGGATGGACAAAGGACTGATAGACTCATAGAAGATGAGGTTGGAAGGGACCTCAGGAGGTCATCAGTCCAACCCCTGCTCATGGCAGGACCAACACCAACTAAATCATCCCAGCCAGGGCTTTGTCGAGCTGGGCCTTAAAAACCTCTAAGGATGGAGATTCCACCACCTCCTAGGAACCCATTCCAGTGCTTCACCACCCTCCTAGTGAAATAGTGTTTCCTAATATCCAACCTAGACCTCCCCCACTGCAACTTGAGATCATAGCTCCTTGTTCTGTCATCTGCCACCACTGAGCACAGCCAAGCTCCATTCTCTTTGGAACCTCCCTTCAGGTAGTTGAAGGCTGCTATCAAATCCGCCTCACTCTTCTCTTCTGTAAACTAAATAAGCCCAGTTCCCTCAGCCTCTCCTCATACATCATCTGCCCCAACCCCTAATCATTTTCCTTGCCCTCTGCTGGACTGTCTCCAATTTTCCACATCCTTTCTGTAGTGGGGGCCCAAAACAGGACACAATACTCCAGATTTGGCCTCATCAGTGTTGAATAGAGGGAAAAAATCACCTCCCTCGAGCTGCCGGCAATGCTCCTACTAATGCAGCCCAATATGCCGTTAGCCTTCTTGGCAACAAGGGCACACTGAGAAGCTTGATATGAGTTAGCATCCACTGTAATCCTCACGTCACTTTCTGCAGAACTGCCGCTTAGCCAGTCGGTCTCAGTCTTTAGCAGTGCATGGGATTCTTCTGTCCTAAGTGCAGGACTCTGCACTTGTCCTTCTTGAACCTCATCAGATTTTTTTGGCCCAATCCTGTAATTTGTGTAGGTCACTCTGGACCCTATCCCTACCCTCCAGCATATCTACCCCTCCCCCCAGCTTAGGGTCATGTGCGAACTTGCTGAGGGTGCAATCCATCCCATCATCCAGATCATTTATGAAGATGTTGAATAAATCGGCCCCAGGACTGACCCAGCGGGGGGGTGGGGGGTGGAGAAGAGGAGGCACACGGTGAGCAGCAGGGACCCCAGAGACGGGGGTGCAGTGGAGGAGAGGGGGGACTCAGCCAGGCAGCAGTGGGCAGATGGGGTTGGGAGACGTGGGAAGCAGATACAGGAAGAGATGGAGCACAGGCTGGGCACTGGGGCCCAGGCATCCGGGGCCTGGTTGGCGGCAGCTGTGCCAGGGGAGGCTTCCCCCACTATTATACCCACCGCCTGTGCTTCCACTGAGGGATCTCTGGAGTCTCAATGTTCCCCGGAGCTCGCCTTCCCTGACAGGCCTGAGCAACCAGAGCTTGTCACTAGACCACGCACAGCCTCCCCGCGGGGAGCGTATGGACCCAAACAGGCTGGAGACAAGTTATCGCAGAAATCACTGGGGACTCGGGGAACATCTTCAGCTGAGCAGGGTGACACACCCCACAGGAGCTGAATTTCTGACTCGGGGCTGAGTAGTGCAGGGTGGATGCGCAGCACAGCTGTGAGGCTGTCTGCTGCGATCGATGCACCAGGGTCGATTTAGTGGGGGTCTAGTGAAGACCCACTAAATTGACAGCGGAGCGCTCTTTGGGTGACTCTGGGAGTACCCTGGGAACGACAGGAGTAAGGTAAGTCTCCCGTCGGCCCAGCACAGCGTAGACACAGCAGTAAGTCGACCTAAGCTACGTCGAATCCAGCTGTGTTAGTCATGTGGCTGGAGCAGCATCAGTTAGGACGACTTACTGCGGTAGGAAGGACACAGCCTGAGGCCTGAGTCTCCACTGCAGCCTGGATGCTCAAACACCAGCTTGGCAACACAAGTCACCAAGGCCAGGCCACACAGAGACAGGCTCAGTGTGCAGTGTGGATACCCCCTCAGACAAGCCCAGGATTGTCACATGAGGAAATCAGTCCTTTCGTTGGACTTGCTGGTAGAAGAGCCCAGTGATGTTGCAGCTCCCCGACCGTCAGTGACAAACGCAGCGCTCCAGCAACTGAGCTCTAGGGCTCGCTGCTGAAAGAAAAGCTTCATGAGTGACAAAGGGCAAAGGGAGGTGCTGGTCTTTGGCCAAGGGCAGGGAGCCCCACCCTCCAACAAGGACCATTTCCCTCGTTGTCTGTCTGTGCTGGGGCAGGAGCAATAACACGGCCTCCTGCTTTTGCTATTGCAGAGAGTCGGTTATGACGGTCTCCTCAAACACAGGGTGCGGAACAGGCCTCAGACCTGACTGGGTGTAAAGAAGAACTACGCAGCTAGACTGAGCCAGCTGGGAATTCAGCTGTGCCCCTTTCCTGGAGGGATGGACTGACCTGTGAGGGGCTGGAACCAGAGCTACCAATGTTTAACTTGCACTCGTTCGCATCTTTCCTCCGAGTGCCGTCACTGTAGGTTAAATACTCCAGCCCCGGGCTCCCAGCCAGCTCTGGGCCTGACAATCTTTCCCTGGGATTGGATTCTGTACAGCAGGGGTGCAGGGAACCAGCAGGCGCATCTGACTCCTTGGTGAGGTTTTGCGTGCAAGGTGTGTGTGTGAGTCTTTGTGTGTTGGAAGCAATGAGTGTGGCACTTGCACTGAACCGACAGTGTCTGTGTCCATTCCTGCTAGCTGCACAGGGGTTTGATGTTGCTGCTTTCAATCCTCCAGCTCGGCCGGGATAAGGAACAATTCAGGCCGTTACTGAACTGAAGGAGGAGATGATTTTCTGACAGGAGGGACGGCTCCTCTTAAAGGTGTTTGGCAGGCAGCCTCCTTCCCAGGTCTGTCCCGACAACACTTGGTTGAAAAGGACCCTCCCAGCCCTCCTCAGCCTGGTGAAACAGCGAGTGAGTGAGCGTGGGGGAGAGCGAGCGACGGAGGGAGATGGATTGAGCGGGCCGGGACCTCGGCGAAGGGGCGGTATGAGGGTGTTCAGTTTTGTGGGGTCAGAAAGTTGGCAACCCCAGATCCAGGCTGGCCAGGGCAGGACATCATCTTTGAGGAGGGTGGGTGTGGCAGTGAAATCACAAAGGCCTTTTGCAGGACCGCGGCCTATTGGGCAAAGGTGGTGGGGAGGAGGTGACCTCACAGAGAGACCCCGACATCAGCCGGGCAGGACAGAGGTGCAGGGCCAGGCCAGTCTCTGAGACCCCCTCCCCGGCTTTGCTGCCGCAAGTCTCCTTCGCGAGGTCTCTCCTCGAGGGCTGAGAGAGAATTAGGATTCACGGCTGTGAGCATGAGGAGGAACCTCTGTGGAGTTTTCTCCTTTCCTGCCACTGACTGTGCCGAAAACAAACTTCCCTTTGACAAGGTAAGAGGCTGAGAGAGGTTTGGAACCTGTTCAGTCTGATCCACCTGGCGCAGGCAGCGTTCTAGGCCCAGGAAACACTGGCTTCAGGTGGCAGAATTTGATTTCCTACCTAGGGTTTGATGGTTGGAATCCCTGGGGACATTGGGGTTTGTCCTTTTTGGTTTCCCTTTTCCTCTTTCCTCCCTCCTTTCTCCTCTTCTCTTGCTTCTTTCCCCTCTTTTCCCAGATTCCCTCCCTCTACCAAGGAGGGGTGTGTGGAGTGTGGGCAGGGGAGGAGGTTGCTCTCATTGCAGGAGGTCCGGAGGCCTTAAGGGGAAGGTAGCTTGTCAAACAAACAGAATTCCATTCCTTTGTCCCTGCACTTATTCCTGGGTTAAAAATAGCTAAGCTCAAAAAAGCAATAGTAAATATTTCTGCAAAGCTTAAGAAGACAGCTAATGCATCAATAAATGCTTTCCAAAAGTTGCAACAAAAAATTAATAAAATAGCAAAAATAGCTTTGCAAAATAAACGTGTGCTAAATGCCATAAATGCTAAAATAAAAAGGGCTTGCGCTTGCATAAAAAAAATATTGTTTTTATGTTAATCATTCTGGCCTAATTAAAAAAAATTTACAAGCTATTAAAAATGCTGCTGTTGTATTTCATGCTGTATCTCTTAATCACACATTTAGTTTTAAAAACCTCCTCCCAAACCTTGGGTCATGGTTTATGGGGCTCTTCCAAACAATTGTTAAATAAATTATTTTCCTCCTTTTCTTTTTATATGTTATTTAAATAATAATTCAATGCGCAAAATATCTGTATAATGCTATAACCAAAAGCTCTGCTGTCCAAAAAAAAACCAGCTCCTTTCCCTCCAATTAAACCGCAAATTGTGTAACGGGCCTGACAATGTGGGCTTGTCAGGCCCAAAGCGGGGACTGTAAAAGTTACTGGTGACCCCTCTTAATAACTAGCAGGCAGCCAGTAAAAAAAAGCAAAAGCCTCACGTACACAGTAACCTGAACTTTTAAACTGTCTTTCCTCCTCTGCCTTGAAGCAGAAGGAACTAGCTCCAAACTGGTTTTCACTAACCAAATAACGGTTTCACGGGGTCTGGCAACCACCAATGAAGTGTTAACACGGCATGGTCTTTGTCTGAAAGTGTATAAAAAGTTTCTAAAATTTGTATGAAGCAGAGTTCTTTGTACCTGAGTACAGAACTCTCCTTTTTTCTGCAGAATAAAGCAATCTTTCCTTATCCCTGTCAGGCTGTTATTGGCTCTCAGCTAAACGGACCCAATATTTCGGTAACATCACCAAGAGGTGGGGCTGGATCTGAGGGTGATCCCCTCTGATGGTGACCTGGGCCGTCCTTTGGCACATCTGGTGAGACCCCTCAGCCTCTCGCCCCTCAGAGTCTCAATGCTGATTGGCCGAGCAGGGGGCTATCGACAGTGAGGAGACTCAGGTCCTTTTGATCTTTTTTCAGATCAGGCAAATAAGTCACAACCAAGCCAATGTACGGGCTTAATCTTGCTGCTTCTCTCCATTAATTGTCTCTTGGCAGGTCATGATTTCCTCTAATGTTCTAGGTTTTCTAAAATACTTGCTGAATAATTACAATGAACCACTGTTGGTCTGTAGCTCACTTGAGAGCACTTTCTTCTGATCAGTCAATGTATGAAATTCAAGATGTGACAGGTAGGTTGAAAGTCAGGAGCAGTGTTTCCTCTAATTTGTTATGTCCCCATGTGCAGAAGGAATTGTGTTGTGTGGACCAATATGGAGGTGAGGTGTGACACCTTTCCTGTCTATTGGTGCACATAACAAAATTCATTCTGCACATGGACAGTGTGTGGCGGGGTCAGGCTGAAGGGTTCGGAGTGTGGAGGGGGCTCAGGTGGGGCAGAGGTTGGGGTGCAAGGGGTGGTGAGGATCCGAATTGGGGAGCACGCTCTGGAGTGGGGCTAGGGATGAGGGTCTCGGGGTTAGGGCAGAGGGTGGGGGTGCAGGGGTGTGAGAGATCTGGCAGGGGGTGCGGGCTCTGGGGTGGGGCTGGGAATGAGGGGTTTGGGGTGCAGGTTGCCCCAGGGAGAGAGGACTCCCCCCCAGCTCTCTCTCCCCACAGCAGATCAGGGCCAGGTGAGAGGGCACCTGTCTCCTGGCCACAGCAGCTCCAGTGGGGCTGGGCTGGGTCGGGTTGGGGCAGGGCGAGGGAACAGGATTTATTTTTCCTAAGTCAAAAGCGGGAAGGGAAGAAGTTATGCATCAGTGTTTACCTCATAAACTTAAGTCCTGTCTAATCTGCAAGACGCTCTGGGAAGAAGACACCATGTCATGTGGTGACATCACAAGAGCAGAGGGTGTGAGAACTGCAGCAACTGAGAGGGCAGGGGATTTAGAGTCAGATTGTTTCAAATGCTGCATCCGTCGGCTGACATTTAACAGCAACGCTTAGCTAACACAATGGAGAAAGGAATTCTCTGCTAAAGATTCAACCTGCCCCTTTGGCCAACTCCACCCCTTCCCTGACTGGAGTGTGCTCAGAACAGCCCCCCCCCACACCTGCCACAAGCCCACAGCTGGGCGCCCAGCACAAAGCCAGGGAGGGGGTTGCTTGGCTTGTTTTACTTTTACTTTGCAAAAGGTTTTAAAAGCATTTTCTGCCCCTGTTCCCCATGATGGAGAAGCAGGTGGTTGTGGGGAAGGGATCTGCAGTGGTGGAGTCGGGAACTTGGGGCGAGGCAGAGGGAGGAGTGTGTGAGGGGAAGGGGCAGTCGGGGTGAAGGGAGGCTAAAGGGGTCAGGTCAGGCAGCTGGGTGAGGGGTTTGGGGAGGCGGAAGGAGGCAGTTGGATGTAGGGGAGACTGAAAGAGCAGCTGGGGAGGAGCCTGGGGGCAGGGGAAAGCTGAGGGGGCCAATGAGGGGAAGGGACCGGGGCAGTTGTGGGAGGCAGAAGGGGGTGATGGGGGCAGTTGTGGGAGGCAGAAGGGGGCAATGGGGGCAGTTGTGGGAGGCTGAAGGGGGTGATGGGGGCAGTTGGGGGAGGCTGAAGGGGGTGATGGGGCAGTTGGGGGAGGCTGAAGAGGGTGATGGGGGCAGTTGTGGGAGGCAGAAGGGGGCGATGGGGGCAGTTGTGGGAGGCTGAAGAGGGTGATGGGGGCAGTTGGGGGAGGCTGAAGGGGGTGATGGGGGCAGTTGTGGGAGGCTGAAGGGGGTGATGGGGCAGTTGGGGGAGGCTGAAGGGGGCAATGGGTTGAAGGAGGCCGGGGCAGAGAGGCAGTTGGGGGGCTGCTCATCCCCACGGGAGGGGAGGAGGAAGAGGAGCTGCCCTTCTTACTGAAGCTGTTTCCTGTTAGATCTTGCAACTTCACTGTTCCTGAGCAGGGTCCTGTGATCAAAAGGGAACTAGAGAGATTCGTGGTCCTGCTTTCAGCAGGGGCTTAGGCTGGATGACCTCCTGGGGTCTCTTCCAACCCTCATTGTCTAGGATTCTGTGTTTCTGTGGAGGACAGGTCCATCAATGGCTGTTGGCCAGGGTGGGCAGGGATGGTGCCCCTAACCTCTGTCTGTCAGAAGCTGGGAATTGGGCGACAGGGGGTGGGTCACTGGATGATCCTGTCTGTTCATTCCCTCTGGGGCACCTGGCACCGGCCGCTATCGGCCGACAGGACACTGGGCTAGATGGAGCTTTGGTGTGACCCAGTCTGGCCGGTCTTCTCTTCTAAAGCTCTTCTCACATGCTCAGTAACAGCTGCAAGCTGCTGCCCTCACGCGCCATCAGAATCTGCTCCCTGCAATCAAAGGCCGGAAAATCCCCCTGAAGGGGGGAAATCGGAGGGGCAGGATGGGCAGAGGGACAAAACTGGGACAGGATCTGGGGTTCAGACGGGGGCTGCCCTGCCAAGTAGGTGCAGAAGGGAAAACCCCCAGCTAGAGGGAGGCAGAGGGGATAGAAGTCCCCACAGATGGGGTGAGCCGGCAGCAGCAGTTCCACACTAGGGTGTGGTGGATGGTAGAAGGACTCGTGTTCCTCGCAGGATGGTCCATCTCAGCCCCCCCTCCCCAGGGCTGTGGTGTTAAAGGCCCCGAGTGGCCCAGTGCCCAGGCTCCACCGCTCTGCTCTAGCTGAAATGGTGACTGAGCTGCCAAGGGAGATGTGATTCAGGGAAATAGTTTAAACCTCCTCCCCCATCCCCTCATCATAAAGCAAACTGATACTTTTAGACGTGTTTACGCCGTTTCAAAGAATTCCTGGCCAGTTTCCGTCTCGGTAACATGTCTGCTTGGAGCCTCAGAGTAGCTCAAGATTTGTCTTATCTGCTGCTCTGATTGCCTGAGTTAGTCTCCTGTCCTGAGCTCCTGGAGGTCTGCACCTTTTCAGTGTTTAGTTCTAGCAATGGTATTTGGATGACAGTGTCCAGTAGTTCAGGCACCCAGCTGAGAGGCAGGAATTAGGACACACCGGGGAGCTGATCCCCCTGCCCCACTCGCGCTCATTAGTTAGCCCCAATGAACCCCCTTCAAAGGGAGAGCTGGACAGAGCCCCACCACGGCACACTGCTTCGTGCACTGACCTGAAACATGGGGGACCCTGGTTCAAATCCTTTCTCCCTTGTGGACAGTGGCGGGGGGCGGGGGTGATGCTGGCAGCCCCAGCTCATGCCGGTGGCCTCAGGCCTCCCTGAGGCACAGATCTAGCCCAAAGGCAGACTTGCCTAGGTGGCAGGATAGCCCCGAGTGCCCAAGGGGACTGTCTGTGACTCCCTGCTCAGGCTGTTCGTGTGCCTGGGGAGTTCACTCTCGGGGGGTGGAAGCTCCCAGTCCCCATGGGGGGTGCCCTGGTGTGTAACAGTCTGCCCTGAGCTTGGTACTCACGTCCCTGAGCTACTCTCTGCAGCTGGACAGAGGGAATTGAACCTGGCTCTCCCACATGGCAGGTGGGTGCTGGGAGCACAGGACCTATCTGTGAGAGAGGGGCAGGGCTAGGACACCTCCCCGTTGTCAGTGTCTCCCTGGGCGGGCTTGGCTGGCTCCCTGCCTGGGGAGCTGGTGGTTGTGAGTTGTGTTGTAAGGTGCCTGTGTCGCCCGTGCATCGTACAGGGAGTTCAGGCCCCTAACTCCGCTTAGTGGATCACTGGGTTGTTCCTGTAAAAGCAGCAAAGAATCCTGTGGCACCTTATAGACTAACAGACATTTTTGCAGCATGAGCTTTCGTGGGTGAAACAACAATTCGGTTGTTCCTGGATTTTCTCGCCGCTGAAACCAGGTCCTGTGACGCTCAGCACTGCCCCCCCTCAGTCCCGTCACGGGGTGTAGCCAGTCCGGTCTCTGCAGAGCCCAGCTGAGCAATGCCTGATTGACATGGGTGTGCACAGGAGAAGAGACAGAGCACAGGCTGGAAAGTGACACATCACAGCAAAGCCCAAACGCTCCTCCTAGGGGCACGATATTCCCTGTGGGTGCTGGGGGGACACGCTGTGATGGGATCCGCTGTGCCCCCGAACCCTCTCCAGCCTGGGCTGTCTCCCACAATGCCCTGCTAGTGACCAGCAGCAACCCCTCCAGGCGCTGTTATCCCTCGGCACAACGGCATGTGGAGCGGCTTGATTGCATGGATGCTCCCGGAGCCACTCGTGAATCCCACAGTGAGGTGCCCGCCAGATCCCCCCAGCTCCCAGCACTGCGCCTCAGGAATATGCTGTGTGTGTTAGTAATTGGTTCCCCACTTCCCCACTGGAAGGTGGAGCTACACCAGGAACGTGGGGTCTGTGGTGTCGCGGTTTGGGTGGGTTATTGGAGGAGCGGGGAGGACTAGTCTATGGCAGAAGCCTGCGATTTGCCTTGCCTGCCCGGCTTGCGCTTTTGGCTTCACTTTTGGTTTTTGATTTTTTTCCTCCACTCTCATCAGTTCATCCCTTCCCACTGAACTGCCCAGTGCCTGGCTCGGAGGTGGAGGCAGGAGGAGAGAGGCAAGGGTGAGATTTCAGCATCTCCAGGCCGATCCCACGGCTCCAGTAGCCCCAACAAACACTGTGGGGTTTTAATTCATAGCTGTTGTCAGTCTGGGGGAGACCCTGGTGCACCAGCGTGGGTGGGTGTCTGAGGGGGTTGGTGGTCTGGCTGGGGGGCTGGGGGGCACAGCTGGGAGGTGGGGGGGTCTGTGTGGTGGGGGCTGTGGGAGGGTAGGGGAGGGATTGGTGCTGTGAGAGGAGGGTTGTTGGCAGGAGGCGATTGGGTTGTACGGAAGGGGACTGGGTCTGGGAGGGGTCTGGGGGAGGGAGAGGCTATGGGGGACTTGGATCGGGGCTTGGGTCAGTGGCCTGGCTGTGGGTGTTGGGGTGGGTGGTCGTGCAGGGCCGCCCCAGGGCCGCCCCCCGGGGGACACCGATTGGCTGTGGGGGGTTGTGGGGGCTGTGGGGAGGATGTGGGGTGGCACAGCTGGGTGGGGCAGCTGCACCCTGGCTTGGGGAGAGGAGGACAGTCGGTGGGGGATTGTGGAGTGGCAGAGCCACACTGGGCCTGAGGGTTGTGGGGGGAAGTCCCATGGGGCTGAGGGAGGGGTAGTGGGGTGACACCATATCACGGTTGTTGGTTGGGCCTGGGGCATCTCTGGTGGTGGCACCAGCAGGGAGAGGGTCTATCTGGGGCTGGTGGTGTTAGGGTTGGGCCTGGGCAAGGGGATGGCACAGCTGGGAGGTGTGGGGACGGGGGGGCTGTGGGGAGCAGGGGATGGCGATGGAGCTGTCGGGGAGCGGGGGGCGGGGGGGGCACGGATGGGGACTGGGAGTGATTTGGGGGAGGCTATAGGGGAAGGGACAGTGGCAAGGCTGGGGGGCTAAGAGGTGCAGCAGCATGTCCCCCCACAGGGAACACTGCAAGGTGGGGGGGTGTGGGGTGTCACTGTGGCACAGTTTTTGGTCGCCATGGGGGCGTCTCTGGTGGTGTGGTGCTCAGCGAGGGTGGGGACCCAGGCTGGCTGGGGGGTTGTGTGGGGGAGGGGCTGGGGTGGCACAGCTGGGAGGTGGAGGGGCTGTGGGGGCCGGGGATGGATGGGTGAATCGATGGGGCTGTGCTGTGGGAGGAGGAGATGGCAGGCAGGGGCGGCTCCAGGCCCCAGCACGCCAAGCGCCTGCTTGGGGCGGCATGCCACGGGGGGCGCGCTGCGGGTCGCCGGGAGGGCGGCAGGCGGCTCCTGCGGGCGGTCCCCCGGCGCCGCGGGGCCGGCGACCGGCAGAGCGCCCCCTGTGGCGTGCTGCTGTGCTTGGGGCGGCGAATTGCTAGAGCCCCCCCTGATGGCAGGGGGTGGTTGGCTTGCAGGGATGGAGACTGGGAGCGGGAGGCTGTAGGGGACGGGCTGGGGGCTCAGGGCAATGGCCTGGCTTTGGCTGTTGGGGTGGGAGGCAATAAGGGGCAGCAGCGAGCCCCCCCCCCAGATGGGAGGTTGTGTGGGGGAGGGGTTGGGGTGGCACAGCAGGGGTGGCCCAGGAGGTGTCGGGTGGAGCAAGCCCGGGGCCCAGCCCGGCAGCAGGAGGGAATTGTGGGTGCTGCCTTGCCAGCCCTCCGGGCCTCGGCTGCTGCCGCTGGGGCCCCCCGAGCCCTGGCTGCAGGCAGGGGAGGGACATTCCCACTGCTGCCCCATTCCCGGAGACTCTCCCGGGCAGAGGGAAGCTGCTGCAGCTCCCAGGGTTTGCAGGGAGTGGGAGGGTGGGGTGGGCAGCGACATGTGGGGAGTCGGGGTTGGGGAGTTGGAAGGGGTTGAAGAGAGGCAGGGGCTCTGAGCCAGAGGGCATTGGGGGTGACCAGGGTTGTGGGAAGGGGCAAGAATTGGGGAACAGGGATATGGGAGGGGGCAGGAATTGGGGAACATTGATGCAGGGGCAGGAGGGGCAGGAACTGGGGAACAGGGATGCCGGAGGGGCAGGAGGGGGTGACCAGGGATGTGGAAGGGGGTAGGAGGGGAAGGGGATATGGGAGGGGTAGAACGGGAAGTACTGGGTTTACTGGTTTGTTAACCAGACCTTGCCAGTTAACCCCGCCGCCAGCCAGCCCCCCTGGGCCGGAGGAGCCCCGGCCGAAGGGGGCTGGGGGGACAGCCCCATGCCGGTGGGCAGGCAGGATCCCGGACAGAGCCGCGCCGGAGTGGCTCCAGCCCTGTCTGCTTTAAAAATGTTGAATCTTTATTTTAACTAGTAACAACCCCCCACCCACCCACACTTTTTTTGGTTCAGTTCTGGTTCACGCGTAACACAAATGCAGGGGTGAGATTCGGTTCTGGTTTATGTACGAAATCCCGGGTTGAACTGGGTCTCCGGTTCCGCTATGGGTCCAGAGGGGAAATGAGATCAGCATCGGCCTGACTGTCCCTGGGGGCTGCGGGGGCAGCGCAGGGAGGCTCGGTCATTAGCTGCCCCCAGCAGAGGCTCTGGGCATTGCTCAGGCCGAGGAGTCGGTGTCCGTCTCTCTCTGAGCTCAGGATACTGGAGCCCTGGAGCTCGCTGGGCTTCCTGGGGCAGATGCTGCTGCCTCTGCTGGGATCTGGGGGCCTGGGCTGAGCAGGTGCTGCTGCCGAGTGGGGTCTGCGCTGGGACAGACCATCACTGTGATCCCAGAGCAGCTCTGCCCAGCCAAGGGGGGACTTTCTCCTGGCTCTGGAACTATCCCCCTGGGGCAGCCCTGGGCTGTGCTGGCATCAGCTCCTGAGCCAGAGGCTGCAGGTGATGAGAGAGATCCGGGGAAAGTGCTGGGGCCAGGCTGGAAAGTGACTCTGCAGCAATGGCTCCTGCTCTGCCCCTGAGTGTCTGCGCGGCGCAGAGCTGCTGCCCCAGCGCCCCCAGGCTCCCCCCGTTAGCAGGGGCTGTAGCTGCTGGGGAGGAAACGCCCCCGGGAATGCAGGACAGTGAGCAGCTCCTCATGCAGGACGGGGGGGAGCCTGGAAGGGGCAGCTGGAGCAATCAGTGGGGAGGGAGGTGCCGGGCACCCAGCCTTGCCCTGCAGCCCCGGGCAGACTGACTTGCCTGGAGAGGGAGGGGCAGGAGAGGAAAAGCCAGGTCCTGCCTCTGCCTGGTGCCCAAACTGCTGGGGAAATGTGCTGCTGGGGGGACAGTGTCGGGGGCTCCCCCAAAGTGGCTCCTTTGGTTCTGCTCTTGTCTGGCGTTTGGCTCAGAAACTCTGTTCCTGGGAGAGTGTAACAGCGTCTGGTGGGTTTAGTCCCGGTGGGAGAGGTCGGGTCTGTGCTGTAATAGCGTCACTGAGGCTTCTCCCAGCCTGGCAGAGTCTAGAGTGTCTGTCTGCAGGGACAGAGCCTGGGGGGTCGGGGTGTGAAATGGACTAACACTAATTCAGAAACCTCCCGAATTTCCCTTCTCACCCTGACAGGCTGCAGAATAACGACCCCGTTTTTCTCCAGAGCGTCCCATCTTCCCAGGAGCCGGGCCAGGGAAATGGCTGTGGTGCATCCAGCTGAGGTAGGGGATTTGGGGAGCAGCTGGGGAGAGTTGTTGTTGAGGGGGAGGGACAGGAAACACACAGGGTGAGTGGGTCGGGGGGACAGAGACTGATAAACCTGCTGGGACATGCCCCGCCTAGGCCCTGGCTTATGAACAGACCCATTGCGAGTGTGTGAACATTCCCCCATTTCTGAAGCTGGAAACACCCCCTGGGTCGGGGCTGGGAAACCAGAGCAGAGCACTGGAGCCTGAACCCCCCGGGCAGAGACTGCGATGAAATACAAAGGGGAGGGGCTGGGATTCCTGTCCCTGTTCCCTGCCTCCCACCTCAGCCTGTGCCTAGCAGGTGGGTGGGAAATGGGAAGACCCTGCCCTCCTCCGCCTGCTGGGAGGGACAAGGAGCTCTCCCCTTCTCTCTGTTCCCTGCAGCCTGCTGGCCACTCTGGGCAGGGTGGGGTGGGATTCTGCTCCTCTGGCCTTCCCAGACCCGTCCTATTGTGCTGCTTCCCCCATGAATGGTGGGGCTGTGGCTGGGGCAGCAGGCACTGAGTGGGGGGCACCTGTTATTTCAGGGGCCGGTGAGCTTCGAGGAGGTGGCTGTGTATTTCCCCACGGGGCAGGGGGCTCTGCTGGACCCCGCTCAGAGAGCCCTCTACAGGGACGTCCTGCAGGAGAACTATGGGACTGTGACCTCGCTGGGTAAGGGTTCCTGTCCCCTCAGCTATGTGAAGCCACGGGGGTCTGCATTTCTGCAGCGGGTCAGTGACATTAGAGGGGAATGGGTCGCATAGTCCGCAGCGCCAGTGTGAGAGAGGCGTTCACGTCCAACCCCCTCCAGTGGGATAGGGGAGTCATGGACCTAACGGACATGCTAATTCATCCCCGTCCCTCCAGCTGTCGCGGGGGCAGGAGCAGTGTCTTAGCCTCTCTGCATTAATTCTCACTCACACACAGCATCTCTGTGCACCTCCCTTCCTGGGACTGGCTCCAGGTGTGGGGGGGCCTCTGGGGGTTCAGACACAGGCAGGGGTTTAACACCAGAGCTGTGTGTGCCTCAGCAAGTCCCCCAGAGCCCACACACCCTGAACGCTCCCAGTAACGCTGTGAGAACTTCCCGTTCCCTCCAGACATCAGCCTGTCCCACGGGGACTCAGTGACCACGTTCCCATCTGTTCACATCCCACAACTCCCCAGCAAACCCTAAACTCAAGACGCACCCTTTGTGACAAATACTGCCCCAGTCCTCAGTGCACTGTGCTCATACCTGATTTCACCCCCTGAGCAGGACTCCCCTTCCCAAACCTGCCCTGATTGCCCAGCTGGAAGCAGGGGAAGAGCCGTGGGTCCTGGCTCCAGCGTTTTTGCTGCCCCAAGCGATAGGGAAAAAATAAGCTGCGATCAGCGGCAATTCGGCGGCAGCTCTACCACCACTGCTTTATTCTTCTGCGGCAATTTGGCGGCAGGTCTTTCCTTCCGAGAGGGACTGAGGGACCCACCGCCGAATTGCCACCAAAGCCCCACACGCGCCACCCCTTTCCGTTGGCCGCCCCAAGCACCTGCTTGCTGTGCTGATGCCTGGAGCTGGCCCTCCGTCCTGGATCTCCAGGCCTCCGAGGAAATTAACATCCCAAAGAGGCACCTGCACAGGTGAGGAGTCAGTGACACTGACACAGAAACTATCTGGCAAGTGAAGGAAAAATCTGAAAATCCCCCAAATGTGCTATAAGCCCCTTTCGGTGATTGCGTTGTGTTTTCCCTCTTTGCTACTCCCTTTGTGTCCTTTCTACCCGCCCAGGCACTGACTCCTGCCTGGATTCCCTCTCTCCCCAGCAGGTGAGGAGACAATGAGTGAGAACGAGGAAGGGAATCCACAGCAGGAAGGCCCTGAGGAAGTGGAACTGCGGGGGAGGTTTCTGAGAGGAGCTGAAGGGAACTTTTCCCAGTGCTGGGAACAGAGAAAAGCCTGGAGTCATTGGCACAGGTCAGAGAGGAAGCTGGGAAACAGCCCATGGAAGAAAGTGGATGACTCCATTGAATGTGGGAGAGGAGGCAATGGTGCCCAGGAAACCACAGCCCAGCAGACAAATCATAAAGAAAAGAAACCCTAGAAATGCTCGGAGTGTGGGAAAAGTTTCAGTCGGCAGTCTGGCTTTTCTAAAGCATGGGAGAATCCACACAGGAGAGAGACCTTATGAATGCATAAATTGTAGGAAAACCTTCAGTCAGCTCTCAGGCCTTATTTGCCACAGGAGAATCCACACAGGCGAGAGGCCATATATGGTGGGGAAAAGTTTCAGTGCACCATCAGCCCTTTCAGTCAGCGCTCAAGCCTTCTTAAGCATAAGAGAATCCACACGGGAGAGAAACTCTTTAAATGTTTGGACTGTGGGAAAAGTTTCAGTGAGAGCAAGCCTTATTTAGCATGGGGGAATCCACACAGGAGAGCCACCCTATCAATGCTTTGAGTGTGGGGAAAGCTTCAGTCAGCACTCAGGCCTTATTTGCCACAGGAGAATCCACACGGGAAAGAAACTCTCTAAATACTTGGACTGTGGGAACAGTTTCAGTCAGCGCTCAAGCCTCATTAAGCATGGGAGAATCCACACAAGAGAGAAACCCCATGAATGCTTGTGTAAGCAGAGTCAGGATGAGCTCTACCCTGACATCTGGTGGTGAATTATGGCGAGTGTGGAACAGAATTTCAGGGGCTGATCATGTTTGCATAGGCACACCCACCCTGCCTAGCATGAGCCCACGGCAACCCAAAATGGTCACGTTGACAGCTGTGGGATCCCCAATTTCTCTGTTACTGGGGCAGGAGGAATAAAGTGTTGTTACCCTGAGTATGTGAATGAGGGACTATGAAACTGTTTTATGACAGAAGGTCTCACCTTCGTCTAAGTAACACTCACTAGACAAGGGACATGGGTTCCAAAACCCAGGAAATTGATAGAGGTAGGGGACAAGCATGTGTACCTGGTGGGATGGGGCCTCTTTAAGAGTCTAGAGCACCAATTGCATCTTTTCTCTCTCCACTGTTGAATAGTAGAGCTGGGTATGATTCTGTTAAGAATCTAGCTAGAGACTGCTGAACTGACTTCACTTTGGGCCAATTATGCACCAGCACTGGGGCTCCCTATTAGAAGCTGAAATCAATAAATGAGCTGAACTTACTGGGTGCTGTGTTAACTAGTGGGGAGCCTGAAGATATATTGCAAAGTTGCAGAATGATTGGAGCAGCCCATGGAACAGCGAGCGGAGGGGAGTGGTTTGCGGGGACGGTTGGAGCGGCTCACGGGTCGGCTGGAGAAACAGAGCGGCTGGTGGAGTGGAGCTGTTTGTGGTGAAGGCTGCAGCAGAACCCCATGGAGAGGCAGGGCAGTCAGCCTTGGACCACGTAAGGCGCCTCTTAACACCCTGTGTGCCCCCCCATCTCCACCCAGGCTGGGGGGGCAGTAAAACTCTGCTGATAAACTTTTGAACTCTGGGGCGGCACTGACCAGAGACAGAGACGTTTGGGTTATTGGACTTTGGGGTGATTGGACTTAAGACCCTGAGGGGAAAAGGGGAACAGGACACTGCCAAAACTTACTTGGTGGGTCTTTTGCTCATGGTTTATGTTATGAATCCTCTTTGTGGTGTTTCCCCAACATGATGCCACATTGTTTCCCTCCTTTATTAAAAGGATTTTGCTACACTCAGACTCTGTGCTTGCGAGAGGGGAAGTATTGCCTCCTAGAGGCGCCTGGGGTGTAGTATGTAATTGTCCCAGGTCACTGGATGGGGGCTCGAGTTGGTTTTTGTATTGCATTATTGAAACGGCACTGCTGGATACTGAACCCGGCTCTTGTTGCTGCCAACTCAGAGGGGCAGAAGGGTTACGCTCCCAGCTCGTAACTTCATAAACATCAAAGTTTCATTTGAAGATCAAACCTTGCTTCACACCAGACAGTCCACACAAGAGAGAACCTTCAATAAATGCAGGAAAAGATTCAATCTGAGCTCACACATTATTCCCCATCACATAATTCAGAGGAGGAGGAGGAGCTTGAATGTGAGGGAAGCTTCATTTGGTGCTCACATGGCATCAAGCATCAGCAGAGCCACACAGGGAAGAGCCTCTCAGATGTCCTTAGCATGGAAAATGCTTCCCTTGGAGCTAACACCACACTGGACATCAGAGACTCCTCCACACAGGAGGGAAATTCTCTCAGTGCCCTGACTAGGGCTGGCCATAGTAAAACGTCCATTTCCTAATCCCCACATGCAGCAGGCACATTTGGTTCCCAGATATCCAGTTGTCCATGTCTGGGAGCAGGTTCCACCAGCAGCTGACCCTGAGCTGATCAGTGACTCTCTGGTTTTGCCTGGTCTCAGCAAAGGCCAGGCAGAGGAGAAGTCCTGGTCAGTCCCTCCTCCCTGCCACAGCCCTGGCTGCTGAACTGCTGGGCCTTCCTGCCAACCTGCTGGGGGAAGGGAGAGAGAACCTGCTTTTGATACTACACCCCAGATTCATCGTCATGATGATGCATTTAGTACAAGATGGGTCGTAAGGTATCATTGGCAAAGTTCTGATTTGCTGAATATGAGAATCCTGTCTGTATGCATGTATCAGTTTGGTAGCTGAAGTTATGAATATTGACTCTGTATCTTAATTTCAAATGTGGTTACACCTGGTGACAGCCACTAGGAAAGATGCTTCCAGTGTAGACAGCTGGTTGGGAAGGGCCAGCAGGGGAAACAGTAGACCTTAGGAGAATCTTATCCCCGAGCTGGTGAGCCTGCTGGAGAATGCTCCAGGCAGCCTCTGAGCCATGGGCTCAGCAAGGTGGGCAAGGGCATGTGACCGGACCACATGACACTGAGCTCCATTTTGGGTACCCGTGTTTCTCCACAAACTGGGCTGGGAACCAAGTTTGGAAGAACGAGTATCGGCCACATGGAACAGCTCTCTAAGGCAGGGAGTTACATCATCGGTTGTTGGATACTCTCCCATTGCTGAACACCTGAGAGAAGCTCCGAAAGAAAATGACTTGGCGCGGGGGTGGGGAGCCCAAGCTGGAAAGCGAGTGCAGCTTGTGCCTTCAGCATCTGCAAGCCTGTGTGGGTCATCAGTCAGGGTGAGCACTTGCTAAATCAGACCCAATCTTCCTAGTCTTTTAGGCTTTGTTTGCAATTTTGTTTATTTACTAGGTAATCTGCTTGGATCTGTTTGATATCACTTCACTTCTGGTTTCTGTAGTTAGTAATCTTGGTTCATGTTTTAATGTGAACCCGTGTGCTTTGGAGCCTTTAGCTGTGCTGTCTCAATTCCCATCGCAGCCAGTAGTAGCTGAAATTATCTAGGATCCTGGTTAGAGGGTTGGATCCAGGTGCAGATGCAGCAGCTCCACTGGTCAGGGGAGCGGCCAGAGCAGAGAGAGAACCCCAGAGTGGGGACACCCTAGCCCCTGTTGTAAGTGACCACAACAAGATTGGAGGTTGAACCCCCAGACACCCTGGGCCCAGCCTTACCAGGGTTACGAGGACTTTGCCACACACAGAGTAGAAGGAGAGTCCTTGAGGTCAGGAGGCCTCTGGGTAAAGGGAGTGGGAGTGAGGACTCACATCCTAGCTGGCCCATTCCACTGGGGTGTGTATAAGCCAGAAAAATGAGCCACAATATAGGGACCATGCCCCCTTTACACTTGGACCCTTTGCTTCTCCCTCTCTCCTCTGCTGTCTCTGCTCCTTGGCTTTCCCAGCACCTGGCCCCACAGTGCTTGTGGTCAGCTGGAGACGGGGCTTCCTGGGCCTGCTCCTCTCTCCTGATTCCAAAGGACTTGGCAGTTGAGGGTCAAGACCCTCCATGGTTGTGCTGGCTTAGTTTTCCCTTTGTGCAGAAATTCCTGCTTTCTTCAGGACTGGAGCCTCTTCTTGGCCTCTCAGGCCCATGCTCTGGTTTCAGCTAGAGCCCCGGGATGGACCTGGGGCGTAGGGCGTCCCAAAGGCTAGAGCGTGAGCCTTAGTGGCTTCCAGACCAGCCTTTGCCATTCCTGATGTGCCAGAGAAATGGGCACACGCCCAGGCTGGCGTGCAGAGCAGTTTCCCTCTCCCAAGTGTGCGCCTGTCCCGCCGCTTGAGGGGGCTTGCTAAATGCCACCTTTGGAGCCTGTGTGTTTCTCTGCTTCCCGCCAGCTGGGGAAAAGCCTCTTGGGGTAAAATCTCCTGCCCCACTGCCAAAATGAGCAACCTTGGAGCGGGAACGGTAAGAGGCCCCCGCAGCGGGGCAGGCCCTGCTTTCCTACCGTCTTCTGCTGTTGGCCACAGAGCATCAGCAGCTGCCCCCATGCTGGTCTGCGGGTGCCTTTCAGTGGGTGTCTGGTGTGCCAGGGAGCAGGCTGGCTGTGGTGTCTTTGGGGCTGTCTGCAGTCCACACGCGGGCATGGTCCTCCTCCTCTTGCCCCACCCTCGGTTGCTCTGTGGCTTTTAAGCTTCCCTTGGCGCTGTCAGCACCAGCTGCCTCTGCTCGAGGGGCCCAGAGGAGGAAGTTGTGCTGGGCTCCAGCCTGGGGCTCTTCCTCCCTCCTGCCTGTCCCTGGCTATCAAGCCTGGGCCTGGCCCTCCTTTCGTTACGCGCCGTGTGGGCAAGAGCCAAAGCGCGGCAGCAAGTGCAAGGGCCAAACCCGTGGGCATCTGGTGAAGCTGCAAGAATTGCAGCCCTCAGGTCACCCCACAGGACGGCAGCATCTCTAACCAGGGTGTGACGGAGCGATTCTGGCGGGACCCAACTGAGAGTGCCAAATCAGGACCAATTGCTCAAACAGGGCAGTCACAGCCCTAGGCTGGGGTTTTTCCACCTCTAAGGCAAACCAAACCAGCCGGACAAAAAGGACATCGGTCTCACCCCACTGGCTAACCACAAGTCACCCGAGCAATTTCCTTAGACACTCCAGTCTCCCAGTATCACCACCAGTGCACTCGTCCTGGGGATAAATGGTTATGAAAACCAACACCCCAATAAAAGAAAAAGGTTTCCTCGATCCCAAAGGACCAAGCCCCAGACCCAGGTCAATATACACATCAGATCTTACCCACAAATCACGCTGTTGCCAATCCTTTAGAATCTAAAATCTAAAGGTTTATTTACAAAGGGGAAAAGATAGAGATGAGAGGTAGAATTGGTTAAATGGAATCAATTACATACAGTAATGGCAAAGTTCTTAGTTCAGGCTTGCAGCAGTGATGGAGTAAACTGCAGGTTCAAATCAAGTCTCTGGAGTACATCCCCCGCTGGGATGGGTCCTCAGTCCTTTGTGCAGAGCTTCAGCTTGTAGCAAAGTCTCTCCAGAGGTTAGAAGCAGGGTTGAAGACAAGATGGAGATGATGCATCAGCCTTATATAGGCTTTTCCAGGTGTAAGAACCTCTTTGTCCCCACTGTGGAAAATTACAGCAAAATGGAGTCTGGAGTCACATGGGCCAGTCCCTGCATACTTCGCTGAGTCATAAGGCGTGTCTGCCTTCTCTCCATGGGTCAATTGTGTAGCTGATGGTCCTTAATGGGCCATCAAGCAGGCTAAGCAGAGCTAACACCAACTTGTCTGGGATATCACCCAGAAGCACATGACCAACTTGAAATACAGACAGTATAGAGCCAATATACATAACTTCAACTAAAAATGATACATGCACACAGACAGCATAATCATAACCAGCAACCCATAACCTGGTCTTAGACACCTTATATGACCCCCTTTACCTAAGATTTGGTGCCACTACAGGACCTTGGTTGCAACCCATGTTCTATATGGTCCCCATTTATATCAATAACGTCACACAGGATGTCAAGTTCTAGGGCCCGGCCCATTGCGGCCATTGCGTCAAGCCGGCCAGACCGAGGCCTGGCTCCAGTGGGATCAACTCACCGGCAGGAGGGGAAAGACTTGCTCTTGCACAACTCCAGAGAAAGAAGCAGAGATTCCAGGGCTTGGCCACAAGCCAACAGGGCACCAGATGGTCCCACGGAGAGTTGAACTGAGCTGGTAGGAGTCAGACTCCTGCATGAGCCCATCACACCATGGGAGGGTGGGGAGGAGCTGTGAGCCCGGCGGGTGTGTCCGGTGCAGGGCATTGGGAGTCTGGGGGCTGCTGCACAAATCAGCTGCTGGGGGGTCGGTGGGTGCCTGGGCTGCTGCTGCTGCCCCCAGCTGGGTCTGTATGGGGAGAGATCTGCATTAGCCCCCTTTGTGCCCAGCTCTGCGGGGCGGGGAGGGTTCGGACTCTTTGCGGTGGCTGGAGCCAGCCCCTGAGCCGGAGCCTGCCGGTGAGGGGAGAGACCTGGGGGAAAGGGCTGGGGCTGAGCAGGAAAGTGAGTCTGGAGCTTCAGCTCTCACAGCCCCAGGGAAGCACCTGCCCTCAGCTCTGGGCCAGATCTGCCGCTGGGGCCAAAGCAGAGGGTTCTTTTGGGTCAGTTCTTGGGTAACCTGCATTGAGCTGTGCGCTCATTGCTTACAATCCCTTCAAGCCTATCTTTGAGTAGTTAATCAATGTGTGTTCTATTTCCCCCTAAAACTCTGTGTTTTGCTAGATGTGCTTGGGGCACCTGCTCAGGACCAGAGACTGGTGCATGATCCTCTCCACTTGGAGGGAGGAGCAGACTGGGGAATAAACTGATCCCGTCAGGCTTTTGGCCAGGGCAAGACGCTGCAGCACCGGGGACGTAGGCTGGGGAGCTGGGGAGAAGCTTCCTAGTCCCTGCAGCTGGGTGTGTCCCTGCCTGTGCAAAGGTTTGTGTGAGTGCAGGGCCGGGAGCGAGATGCATCTTCTCCCAGCAGCTGTGTGAGAGGGAGCCCAGGCTGGGGAGACAGAGGGCTCAGCGGTACCCCAGCTCCAAGTTGCACCCCTGGGGGCCTTTAAACATTAGGAACCATCAGAGTTAAGGTGACGTGTACAAACTTTGTGCAGTGCTGTTGTGCATGCGTGTTATGATACAGACTCCCAAGCGTGGCCTTGGGGTGAATTCCTGCCCCGACAGCATCAATTTCCTCCAGACCACCAAGGGAAGTGGTGCTTTCTCCATCCATCCCTTGATGAGGTGCCTTTGTGGAGTCTGCTTTGGTCCAAAACTTGCTAGAGTGCCATACAGGAGGCCTGGGCTGTGCAGAGGGGTCAGATGAGATGATCTAAGTGTCTCTTGTGGCCTTAGTCTCCAAATCTCAGCAAAACTGAGTGTGGCACATTGAGAGCCTCTGAGGTTTCCATGTGCTGCCTGCTTGATCCCCAGCACTAACCCTGAGTGCGTTGGGGTGTCACAGGGAGAGCAGCTCAAACATGCAAAGGGGCTGGCCAGGGGCAGGACATTAGCCCTGCAGGGCAGGGGTGGGTGAGGCGGTGACATCACAAGGGCCTTGTGCAGCACCTCAGCTGATTGGTGAAAGGAGGTTGGGAGGCGGTGACCTCACAGAGCGTCCATGACAACAGCCAGGTAGGACAGGCTGCAGGGCTGGGGCCATCTCAGAGACCCCGGGGCTTTGCTGCAGAGAGTCTCCTTCTGTAGGTCTCCCAGCCTAGGTCCGTGCTGATTAGGCCTCCACTGGATTCTTGTGTACAGTTCTGGGCATCACATTTTTGGAAAGATGCAGAGAAATTGGAGAAAGTCCAGAGAAGAGCAACAAGAATGATGAAAGTCTAGAAAACATGACCTATGAGGGAAGATTGAAAGAATTGGATTTGTTAAGTCTGGAGAAGAGAAGACTGAGAGGGGACATTACAGTTTTCAAGTACCTAAAAGGTTGTTACAAGGAGGCGGGAGAAAAAAGCTTCTCCTTAACCTCTCATGATAGGACAAGAATCAAGAGGCTTAAATTACAGCAAGGGAGGTTTAGGTTAGACATTAGGAAAAACTTGCTAAGAGTCAGGGTGGTTAAGCAGTGGAATAAATTGCCTAGGAGGTTGTTGAATCTCCATCCTTGGAGATTTTTAAGAGCAGGTTAGACAAAGCCCTGTCAGAGATGATCTATATAATACTTAGTCTTGCCTTGAGTGCAGGCGACTGGACTCGATGACCTCTTGGGGTCCTTCCAGTCCTATGATTCTATGATCCAAAGGTCTCTTCTTGCCTTAACGTCTACAAATCTCTGCAAAACTAAGTATGGGCCATTGAGCAGCCTGTGATGTTTTCATGTGTCGCCTGCTTCGTGTCCAGAAGTAACACTGAGTGAGTGGGGGTGTGGGTGTGACACAGCAGGAGCAGCTCAAAGATGCAAAGGGGCTGTCCAGGGCGGTGACATCACACTAGCCTTTTACAGGAGCTGGGCTGATTGGTCAAAGGAGGTTGGGAAGCGGTGACCTCACAGAGAGTCTATGAGCAGGGGCAGGTAAAGAGGCTGCAGGGTGGGAAATGGCTTTGCTGCAGGAGTCTCCTTCTCAAGGTCTCCCCTTGAGGAGTGAGAGAGAATACAGGGTCACGCCTGTGAGCGTGAGGAGGAGCCTCCTTGGGGTTTTCCCCTTTCCCACTGCTAATTGAGTGAGAAGACAGACGTCCCTGTGGAGCAGAGAAGAGCCTCAGAGAGGTTTCATGTTGTTGTTTCATGTTGTCATAGGTTTCCTTCATATGGACTGCATGACCAAGTGGAATTGATGGCAAAACATTGCCATTATGCAGTAAAACATCTTTAAGACTCGTCTTCGATGAATCAACGAACAGTCTCCACTCATGTGGACTGTGAACGATGTTGAGGGCTGCCATCACACCATGGATGTTGTTGCAGGCTACAAGATGGCCTTCCATGAAGAAGAATGGGACAAGATCCTTTTGACGGTCCCGGAGCAGGCTACATGAGGAAATCAGTCCTTTCGTTGGACTTGCTGGCAGAAGAGCCCAGTGATGGTGCAGCTCCCCGAGCGTCAGTGACAAACGCAGCGCTCCAGCAACTGAGCTCTAGGGCTCGCTGCTGAAAGAAAAGCTTCACGAGTGACAAAGGGAAAAGGGGGTGCTGGTCTTTAGCCAAGGGCAGGGAGCCCCACCCTCCAACACAGACCATTTCCCTCGTTGTCTGTCTGTGCTGGGACAGGAGCAATAACACGGCCTCCTGCTTTTGCTATTGCAGAGAGTCGGTTCTGACGGTCTCCTCAAACCCAGTGTGCGAAACAGGCCTCAGAGCTGACTGGGTGTAAACAAGAACTACTCAGGTAGACTGTGTCAGCTGCGAATTCAGATGTGCCCCTTTCCTGGAGAGATGGACTGAGCTGTGAGGGGACTGGAAGCGGAGCTCCCAATGTTTAACTTGCACTCGTTCAGCATCTTTCCTGCGAGTGCCGTCACTGTAGGTTAAATCCTCCAGCCCAGGACTCCCCACCAGCTGTGGGCCTGACAAGCTTTCCCTGGGATTGGATTCTGTAGAACAGGGGTGCAGGGAACCAGCAGGTGCATCTGACTCCTTGGTGAGGTTTTGCATGCAAGATGTGTGTGTGAGTCTTTGTGTGTCGGAAGCAGTGAGTGTGGCACTCTCAGTGAACCGACAGAGGGCGACGGTGGTCAGAGAGAGACAAAGAAAGAATCAAGAGGCACCGATGGGCATAAGGATGATGATTGTGTTGTGTTTCATTCCTTAGATGTGGTGCCACCACCCGTCCCTTTAGACTTGTAGTTTACCAAGAGTAAAACTAAATATCAGTTGAGATACAAGGGAGTGTGTGTGTCCATTCCTGCTAGCTGCACAGGGGTTTGATGTTGACGCTTTCAATCCTCCGGCTCTGTCGGGATAAGGAACAATTGAAGCCATCACTGAAGTGAAGGAGGGAGATGATTTTCTGACAGGGAGGGACGGCTCCTCTTAAAGGTGTTTGGCAGGCAGCCTCCTTCCCAGGTCTGTCCCGACAACACCCACTTGAAAAGGGACCCTGCCCAGCCCTCCTCAGCCCGATGAAAAGGAGCGAGTGAGTGAGCGTGGGGGAGAGCGAGCGACGGAGGGAGATGGATTGAGCGGTCCGGGATCTCTGCGAAGGGGCGGGATGAGGGTGTTCAGTTTTGTTGGGTCAGAAAGTTGGCAACCCCAGATCCAGGGAAAACAACTCAAAGACCCAACGAGTCTGGCCAGGGGCAGGACATCAGCTTTGAGGGGAGGGGTGGGTGTGGCAGTGACATCACAAAGGCCTTTTGCAGGACCGCGGCCTATTGGGCAAAGGTGGTGGGGAGGGGGTGACCTCAGAGAGAGAGAGACCCCGACATCAGCCGGGCAGGACAGAGGTGCAGGGCCAGGTCTGTCTCTGAGAGCCCCCAGCTCTGCTGCCGCAAGTCTCCTTCGCGAGGTCTCTCCTCGAGGGCTGAGAGAGAATTCAGATTCATGGATGTGAGCATGAGGAGGAAAGACTGTGGAGTTTTCTCCTTTCCTACCATGGATTGTGCTGAAAAGAAACTTCCCTTTGAGAAGGTAAGAGGCTCAGAGAGCTTTGGAACCTGTTCAGTCTGATCCACCTGGCGCAGGCAGCATTCTAGGCACAGACAGCACTGGCTTCAGGTGGCAGAATTTGATTTCCTCCCTAGGTTTTGATGATTGGAATCCCTGGGGACATTGGGGTGTATCCTTTTTGGTTTATCTTTTCCTCTTTCCTCCTTCCTTTCTCCTCTTCTCTTGCTTCTTTTTTCCCTTTTCCAGCTTCCCTCCCTCTACCTAGGAGGGACGGGTCTGGAGTATGGTCAGGGGAGGGGTATTGCTCTGATTGCAGGAGGTCATCACCAAGAGGTGGGTCTGGGTGTGAGAGTGATCCCCTCTGATGGTTTCCTGGGCTGTCCTTTGGGACATCTGGTGAGACCCCTCAGCCTCCTGCCCCTCAGAGTCTCAGTGCTGATTGGCTGAGCAGGGGGCTATCGACACCAAGGAGACTCAGGTCAGTTTGGTCTCTTTTCAAATCAGGCAAATAAGTCACAACCAATCCAATGTATGGAATTAATCTGGCTGCTTCTCTCCATTAATTGTCTCTTGGCAGGTCATGATTTTCAATAATGTCCTAGGTCTTCTAAAATACTTGCTGAATAATTACTATGAACCACTGTTGGTCTCTAGCTCACTTGAGGGCACTTTATTCTGATGGATGGTGTGTGGCAGGGGTGAGGCTGAAAGGTTTGGAGTGTGGGAGAGGCTCAGGGGTTGGGGCGCAGTGATGTGAGGGCTCCGGCTGGGGTGCAGGCTGTGGTGTGGGGCTCGCGAGGTGGGTCTCAGATTGGGCGCTGCGGGTGGGGGGGCTGGGGGGGCGGGCTCGGGGGTGGGGCTGGGAATGAGGAGATTGGGGAGCAGGTTGCCCCAGGGAGAAAGAACTGCCCCCTCCAGCCCTCTCTCCCACAGCAGCTCAGGGCCAGATGAGAGGGCACCTGTCTCCAAGCCACAGCAGCGCCAGTGGGGCTGGGTTGGGACTGAGGAGGCGACAGGATTTATTTTTCAAAGTCAAAAGGAGGAAGGGATGGAGTTATGCTTCAGTTTTTACCTCATAACCTTATTCCTGTCTAACCTACAGGACACTATGGGAATAAGACACTATGTCATGTGGTGACATCACAAGAGCAGAGGATGTGAGAACTACAGCAACTGAGAGGGTGGGGATTTAGAGTCGGATTGTTTCAAATGCTGCATTTGTCGGCTGACATTTAACAGCAACGCTTAGCTAACACAATGGAGAAAGGAATTCTCTGCTAAAGATTCAACCTGCCCCTTTGGCCAACTCTGCCCCTTCCCTGACCGGAGTGTGCTCAGAACACCTCTCCCGCCAGCCTCCCCACAGGCCCACAGCTGGGCACCCAGCACAAAGCAAGGGAGGGGTTGCTTGGCTTGTTTTACTTTTTACTTTTCAAAAGGCTTTTTAAAAAGCATTTTCTGCCCCTGTTCCCCATGGTGAGGAAGCAGATGGTTAGTTAAACAAAAGTTAAACAAAAGTTAAAAGGTAGAGTGACTAAAATGAAATCCCTGCAAGTTGCATGGGCCCTTTTTAAAGACACCATAATAGAGGCCCAACTTCAATGTATACCTCATATTAAGAAACACAGTAAAAGAACTAAAAAGAGCCATCATGTCTTAACAACCATGTAAAAGAAGCAGTGAGAGATAAAAGACTTCCTTTAAAAGTGGAAGTCAAATCCTAGTGAGGCAAATAGAAAGGAGCATAAACACTGCCAACTTAAGTGCAAGAGTGTAATAAGAAAAGCCAAAGAGGAGTTTGAAGAACGGCTAGCCAAAAACTCCACAGGTAATAACAAAATGTTTTTTAAGTACATCAGAAGCAGGAAGCCTGCTAAACAACCAGTGGGGCCCCTTGACGATCAAAATACAAAAGGAGCGCTTAAAGACGATAAAGTCATTGCGGAGAAACTAAATGAATTCTTTGCTTCAGTCTTCACGGCTGAGGATGTTAGGGAGATTCCCAAACCTGAGCTGGCTTTTGTAGGTGACAAATCTGAGGAACTGTCACAGATTGAAGTGTCACTAGAGGAGGTTTTGGAATTAATTGATAAACTCAACATTAACAAGTCAGCGGGACCAGATGGCATTCACCCAAGAGTTCTGAAAGAACTCAAATGTGAAGTTGCGGAACTATTAACTAAGGTTTGTAACCTGTCCTTTAAATCGGCTTCGGTACCCAATGATTGGAAGTTAGCTAATGTAACGCCAATATTTAAAAAGGCCTCTAGAGGTGATCCCGGCAATTACAGACCGGTAAGTCTAACGTCGGTACGGGGCAAATTAGTTGAAACAATAGTTAAGAATAAAATTGTCAGACACATAGAAAAACATAAATTATTGAGCAGTAGTCAACATGGTTTCTGTAAAGGGAAATCGTGTCTTACTAATCTATTAGAGTTCTTTGAAGGGGTCAACAAACATGTGGACAAGGGGGATCCGGTGGACATAGTGTACTTGGATTTCCTGAAAGCCTTTGACAAGGTCCTTCACCAAAGGCTCTTACGTAAATTAAGTTGTCATGGGATAAAAGGGAAGGTCCTTTCATGGATTGAGAACTGGTTAAAAGACAGGGAACAAAGGGTAGGAATTAATGGTAAATTCTCAGAATGGAGAGGGGTAACTAGTGGTGTTCCCCAAGGGTCAGTCCTAGGACCAATCCTATTCAATTTATTCATAAATGATCTGGAGAAAGGGGTAAACAGTGAGGTGGCAAAGTTTACAGATGATACTAAACTACTCAAGATAGTTAAGCAGATTGTGAAGAACTTCAAAAAGGTCTCACAAAACTAAGTGATTGGGCAACAAAATGGCAAATGAAATTTAATGTGGATAAATGTAAAGTAATGCACATTGGGAAAAATAACCCCAAATATACATACAATATGATGGGGGCTAATTTAGCTACAACGCGTCAGGAAAAAGATCTTGGAGTCATTGTGGATAGTTCTCTGAAGATGTCCACGCAGTGTGCAGAGGCGATCAAAAAAGCAAACAGGATGTTAGGAATCGTTAAAAAGGGGATAGAGAACAAGACGGAGAATATAGTATTGCCCTTATATAAATCCATGGTATGCCCACATCTCGAATACTGTGTACAGATGTGGTCTCCTCACCTCAAAAAAGATATTCTAGCACTAGAAAAGGTTAAAAAAAGGGCAACTAATATGATTAGGGGTTTGGAGAGGGTCCCATACGAGGAAAGATTAAAGAGGCTAGGACTCTTCAGCTTGGAAAAGAGGAGACTAAGGGGGGATATGACAGAGGTATATAAAGTCATGAGTGACATTGAGAAAGTGGATAAGGAAAAGTTATTTACTTATTCCCATAATACAAGAACTAGAGGTCACCAAATGAAATTAATAGGCAGCAGGTTTAAAACAAATAAAAGGAGACGGGACGGGACGGAGGACAGGGCTGGGGGGATGCAGGGATGGGGCGGAGGGGACGAAGGGGTCAGGGACGGATGGAGACAGGGGACGGGACAGAGGACAGGGCTGGGGGGACGCAGGGAAGGGAGTGAAGGATGGAGGGAGCGGGAGGGTGACCAGATCGCAAGCGTGAACTATCAGGCCACGTTGGTGGAGCTGGGGGGGAGACAGACAGACACAGGTGCGCAGCCCCGTTGGGAGCCAGAGGCACACTGGTCCGCCTGGCCGTGTGCTACCAGCGTGCCCTTTCCTATTGGGGTGCGCCCATGCTGTGCCACAGAGCTCCCCTGCCCAGCACCCCCCTACAACTCTTCCACCACAAATGCACAGTGCTGTGCACACACACCTCGCCCAGCACACCCCTGCCCACAGCCCCACCACAGCTGCCCAGCACCCCACACAGAAACCCCCACTCTCTAGTTTCCCAATACACACAGATTTCCCCTCCCTTCCTTCCTCCCTCCCAGTGCCCTTCCCCACAGCCCCACACCATAACTGCACAATGCCCCACACAGACCCGCAGTGCCCTGACACACACAGATCTCCCCCATAGCCCAGCACCCTGTTTTTCACTCTTGTTTTTTCAAGACCCAAAGGGAGAAATCCCCTCCCTCCTCCTACTCCATGGGAGGAGGGAAGCGGGCATTGAGCTTCTCTATGAATAGCTCCAGTGCCTGATTCTGCTTGAACTTACTTTTCCTGAAAGAGGCACCATTTTTCTCAGTTTTACCGTCACCCCTGGGGTTCTGAATAACAGCAGTGAAACTGACCAAAGCTGCTAGTGCTTGGCAGCATTGTGAGGCGGAATAGAAGCTCTGGAACTGCCAGTTTGCAGACTCAGGAAGACAGGTCTGCACTGGTTTACATTTGGAAGGTTATCTTCAGATAATGAAAGCTGGGCATGTGCTTTCTTCAATCCCTGACAATGCATGGCAGAGAATACAATTATTAAAGAAAACAGTTTTAGCCCCTTTTTGCACAGTTACCTGCACTTATACAGGTTGCAACCTGATATTCCTTGCACAATCTACAAGTTTGGGTGCATCGGTAATGCCCTAATTGTATTACCGTTGCACCGTGATTTTGCTTGGTTCTTTTTAACCAAGGTGAAGTATTCCTAGAAAATAGGTGAAACATTTGGATTTGTAACAGTAATGTAAATACTGTGATAAATTCAGTGCCCCTGGCTTCCCATGGTTCCACAATCATAGAAATGGCACTGGAATTGACTTTTATCTTCAGAATTCTTCCCCCCTCCCTCCGCAGATCACCATAAGAACTTCAGGAAGGGCATTTGAAATAACACATAAAAGTGATTCCATGCACAAGTATGGAGTGTTTTCTGTTTCTCTGGAATTTGGCAGTCTATGGTGCTTAATATGGGCATATATGTTTGATTACTATAGAAATTTTTCAGAGTCTGTAAAAAAAAGTCTGTCTTCGCAGAATCCTCTCATCATTGGTACAGAAAGTGAAACAGAAGTGCTGCAGTATTTTAGGGTTTCTGGATTTGTTTTTCTCCAGGAAACAATTTTGGTGCTTTTATTATGCCAGATAATTACAAAAAATGTACTATCTTAAAAATATTGGTGATTGGCAGCAGTAGCCCTGGAAATGAAAATGGGTGAGATTTTCAAAAGAGAGTAAGTGATTTAGGAACATAAGTCTCATTAACTTTTAATGGGACTGGCATTTCTAAGTCATGCAGTTTTCAATGTCTCACCCATCATGTAAAATAGGGCTTGAATTTTCTATGATTTAGTTGACCACTGGCATGTACTTTCAGTATTTTCAAAAGCATATACCAAATGGTAAATTAGAACATGCTGTAGCATGGCTAGTGCTGAATTATCAGACAAGTAGTTTCAAAACTTCCAATTTTTATGCAGTATGTAGCTATTTATTTGTTCTAAAATCCATACTCTTACTGGCAGACTATTCTCAGACCTTGTAACCTTGTATGACTCTTACATAAACAAAGTTGTAGCTTCTAGTAGAGACTTAACTGATTTGCTCCGCTCTTTGTGTTATAGAGGAAAATCTTGTTCTCAGATGCCGATTCTTGAAATGATGAGGGTTTGTCGATCCCATAAATCACCTTCTTTCAAGGCCGGATCAGATATTCAAACAAGGTTATGAACCTCCTTACTTGTACAGTCATAATTCCAAAACAGGTCGATCAAGAGGAGTTAAGTCCCTGCCCTGTATAATTTATAAACATGAAGCTGAGTAACCTTGGATGACTAAATTAAACTCTAAAATAATAATGAAAAGCTTAGCTTTATTTTAGCAAACTGGTATTACAAGTTTCATGACATAAATGTTAATTATCAATATCTTTGGCACTAGAAAATGGATTTTTCTCTGCACAAAGTCCATTTCTTGGCAGAGGATACATTGGGAACTATCAATATAAAAAGGATTCCTTATTTATTTTCATGGCCCAGGGTTGTCTCCCTGGTTTCCCTGTTTATATATTATATAATAAGCATGTTAATCAAGGGTGATCATGTTAGGTTCTATTCATCCATGGTTTAAAACAATTAGAGAAACTCTTTCTTTTCCCCCCCTTAGCTTAGTCTGAAGAAAAATTCACAAAATGAAATAAGCTCTGTGTGGGTTTTTCCCCATGTAGAGCAGTGAAATTGTCCTATTTGTTTTTCTATTTCATATTTCTGTACATGTTAATTTATTTTTATTCCTAATCCATTCCACAAGTTCCTATGTTTAAATATAATTTGAAAGTCAGAGTCACTCTAGGCAAAAATTAGAATTAAATTCTTTATTAGAAGTACATCATTAAGCATAAAGAATGAGGAGTACTTGTGGCACCTTAGAGACTAACAAATTTAATAGCTCTGTAAAGGCAAAAAGGGGAAGGGCATGGGTGGAAATGAAAAAGTGCAGGCATTTGCAGAGGGATTTCACTGGAGAGAGGATGAGGCTAGGAGATGGTAGCACACATTTTAAAAAAAATCCATATTGCTTGTGTTTCAGGCAAAGATTAGGCATTTATTTACCTTTAAAATACATTTTTAACTGGATTTTCAAAACAGTTGCTCTCAGAAACCACTGTGTAACTTAACCCCCTTAATTTAATTGTCGAGTAATTGATAGAATTAGAAACCACAGATATTAAGAAAGATTACACCAGAGGTTATCAAGGTAATTCACTGGACTGCATTTCTGGCATCTTTTGGATGATGCTGCAGAATATTTGGGGCACGGGACCATTGTTTTGTTAGACAGTGCCTAGAACAATGAGGCCCCGAACCCTGATTGGTACAAATCATAATAGAAAGAACTGGGTGGAAATTGCTGAAGGGCCCGATCTTGCTCTAATTGAAGTCAATGGAAAAAATTCCATTGATTTCAATGGTGTAGAACTGAACCACAAAGGAGGCAGTTGGGGGAGGGATACCGCTGGGATAGGTTTACAGAAGCACAAGTGGCATTTGGGACTTCAGACACCTTGCAGAGCCACAATGAAGTGACATACACAGAAGCAAAGACAGAGGGGTGGTTGGTGAAGCTATTAACAGCTGGGAGGTCCAGATATGTGAGCCACACTCAACAAAGTGAACATGTACAAGCACCGGGGCCAGAGTTTATTGTTTCCTGGATACTTTAAACAGGATCATTACATGCTGAAATAGATGAGTATTGCTAGAGTTATGAAGGCAAAATTGTCCTGTTAGATTGCACCTGGGAAATCTGGGTTTTGTTTTATCTGTTGGTTTTATGGTTACTGTATATTTTGTTCCTGTCCTCTTTATAAAGTGCTGCTGATTTTCATATTGTTCCTTATTCATTTGATGCCAGGGCCTTATTATATCCCGTTGTTGTTTTTAGGCTACTCTTGTGGAGTATGAAATATAATTAAAAGGCCACATTTTCAAAGGATCCTCCTCTATTCAGGCGTGTAGAAGTTTTCATGCAAATAGCAGCATGTGCATGTTTCAGGTAACAGCAGATGCATGCACAGGTGATAGATTCAGACTCGCAGTGCTCAGAAAGTGTGCATACAGATATTTGCATGGATTTAAATAGAGGCCACTTTTTGAAAACGTGTCAAAAATATCAGTAAGTTAGGCCACCTTATAACTAGGTTACATTTAAATAGCTACATAAGTGGGATCAGGAGATCTACTTTGTCCTGAGCTGTTACAATTGAAAAGTGCTGGGTCACTTTAATAATTTCAAACCCCTATAAAGAACCCCTTGTTATGGCAGGAGTCTTGTAGGTGATGTATGTGATGATGAATATGCCAGAAAAATTCCAAGATATCATGTGTAATTGAGCAAAACCCCAGGTTTAATGGAATTGAAAAGTACTTGTGTCACAGATGTAGGCAATTACTGTTCATAAAGGGGCACCCGCAACTTGAAAATCATTTCAATCAGAAAATGCTGCATCTACTATTGTTACAATTAGCCACGGAGGTTGCTGTCACTGAAAGGGATTAATGAAAAATAACATTTTCATCTCTTGTTTTCATTTGTTTGCTGTGTGCATTTGGCAGGTCTCTGTGTAATAGTCCTTGTGTGATGGTGCCTGCCCTTCCCTATGCTACTGAAGAATGTGCTGATCAGTACTGTGGTAGCAGAACTGAAACTGAAAAGGCAGCAGGCAGGACTATGCACAAAGAGAAAAGGGATGTAGACCTGCCCTTTGTACCCTGCAGGACCTGTGGTCACAGGCCCTTCCTAATTTGGGGGGAACCAAGGACTATAAAAGTAATCTCTTGTAAATTGAACCTATGTTGTCTTACTGCTAGAGTTGGAATCTTGATACTAATTTTTCCTAATGATTGTAAGTTATTTACAGTCACCTGGCTGGCCTTTGAGGACTGACAAATCACAGCCAGAAGCCCCTCGAGGTTTGAAACCTGTTCAGTCTCAGTCATCTGGTGAGAGTTGAATTCTAGGCATGGAAAAACGAGCTTAAGGAGGCAGAATTTTATTGTGTACCTGGGATTTTGTCCCTTAGATTCACTGGGGACATTGGGGTTTGTCCTTTGTTTCACCTTTTCATCCATCCCTCCCTCCCTCCTTTCTCTTCGTCTCTTGCTTCTTTTATCCTTTCTTCTGTTACCCTCCAAAAAACAGGAGAGGGCTGTGTGTGTGTGTGTGTGTTGCGGGGCAGTGATCCCCACCAGTGACCTGGGCCATCCTTTGGGCTCTCTGGTGAGAACTCTCAGCCTCCCATCCTCAGTTTCTACCCTGATTGGCTGAGCAGGGGGTTATTGCCAGAGAGGAGACTCAGGTCTTGTTGTTCTTTTTTAAGACCAAGTAAATAAGTCATAAGCAGTTGTATGTTTGATGAATTTTGCTGCTTCTCTGCACTAATTGTCTCTGAGCAGTTCATGATTCTCTCTAACATTGCAGTTCTCCTAAAATACTGGCTGAATACTTACTGTGCACTGTTGCTGGTCTGGAGCTCATCTGAGAGCACTTTACTCAGATCATTCAATGTAGGAAATTTAAGATCCGATGCTTAGTTTGAAAATCAGGGCTCTTGGGTCTTATTCCCAACTCTGCCACTGATTATGCGACCTAAGACAAGTTAATTATCCTTTCTCAGCCTTATCTTCTCCCTATTTCAAGTAGGGATAATAATGATCCGCTCCTACCTACCTCACGGTGGGTGGAGATAGGGCCAACTCTAGGTTTTTGCTGTCCCAAGCAAAAAAAATTGACTGCCCCACCCCAGCCCTGGGCTCCTCCTGAATCTCCCTGCTGCCCCAGCCCTGGGCTCTGCCCCTCCACCCACACCCCTGCTGCCCCTGTTCTGGGCCTCCCCAACCTGTACCCCTGCTGCCAGCCCTGGGCGCTCCCCCACACACCCGCACCCCAGGCCATCCCAGCCCTGGGCTCTCCCCCACACCCCAGCACCCTCTGCCACCCCAGCCTTGGGATCTTCCCCACATGCACCCCGTGCTGCCCCAGCTCTGGGCTCCCTGCCCACTTGCACCCTCCTTCCACCCCAGCCCTGGGTCACTGGTAACTTGCTCCCAGAGTGGGTCATTCAGCAGGAATTTTGGATGTGCACAGAACACAGACAGGATTGGTTCCCATATGGTTACAGAACTGCAGTAACATGGAACAATTTCCAGCTTGTGTGATTAAAGGATATCTGGATGCATATTATAAGACTGTCCTACAGAAATGAGGAAACGTTGAGGTGCCTTTATTATTCTTATGTTCCATTCTTTGTTTCTAGGGGCAATTTGCCAATGCAATATCACTGTCTTCCTTTTAAACAAATAAAACTATAAAACAAACAAACAAAGGCAATGGCTGTTGAAAATAGCAATTCCAGTCCTAAAAACCACTGGGAAGCATTTCTTGCTCAAGTTTATCCTACTTTTCTACAGCAAATTACAGTGAATCAGTATATTTGATTTGGGAGAAATGAAGTAACAGCTGCCCAAATTGAGCTTCAGCACTCCTGAATTTTGTGTGTGTTCAAATCTGGAAGGCAGGTGCTAGATTCCCTTTCTGAATATTAGCTAAATTTGGAAAGGAAAAGTCAATTTCTGCTTCGATGGCTCAGAAGTGGAAATCCCTGCCCCTGCAAATGGGCTGCTCCAAGCACGTGCTTGCTTTGCTGGTGCCTAGAGTCGCCCCTGCCTCCACCCATCCTGCACTCCCACCCTGTGCCCCAGCCTGGAGCCTGCACCCAGCACCCAAACTCCATTCCAGAGCCCAACCTCTCAACCATCCCACACTCCAAACCCCTGCCCCAACCCAGGGCCTGCACCCCAGACCTCCTCGCCCGACCCAAACTCCCTTGCAGAGCCTGAGGCAGGTGAGGGGCAGAGTTCGTCGGGGGGGGGAGGGCTCTGTGCAGTAATATAGTGACTCCTTGGGTCTTTGAATGAGGCTTTATACTTGGGGTGGGGGGGTGAGGAGGCAAGCAGCGAGTCAGTGGATGGAGAGGGGCAAATCTCCCAGATTCAAAATCTGTGACTGTGTCTGTTGGTCCTTCTAGCTGCTTTTCTCTGGGCTGGGGGTTGTTCCCACAGGAAGGTGTTTGCTTCTTATCCCCGAGGCCATCAGTATGTCTGCTCTTCTCTAGTCAGCCCACTTGCCAAGCTTGATTGTCCTTGGTTGGGCTGCCAGCCCCTCTCCAAGGATTGCAGCTGTCTGGAGGTACTGCCCTCCACGCCTTCCTCAGTCACACCTCATTCATTCAACAGGGCAGTTGATTCCCAAGTGGGGGGGAGATCTTATTCTACTTCTAGCAAAAAGACACTTTTCTTTTACCTTAATTACACTACCTTAGGGGCCCGCTATAACATATTACCAAGGTTCAATACAAAGTCATATACAAGTTATACAAAAATGCATAATGCAGAGATTTATCTACAACTGCATTAATTGACTGCATTGATTGACTGTGCAGTAATATAGTGACCCCTGGTCTTTGAATGAGGCTTCATACTTGCCTCATTAATGCAGAGAAGCAGCAAAATCCATCAAACATATAAGTGGTTATGACTTATTTACTTGGTCTTAAAAGAGAACAAAAAGGCCTTGAGTCTCCTCCCTGTCATTAACCCCCTGCACTGTACAAAGACTGAATGGCCCATCCCAGTTGTGGATGTACTCCAGAGACTTGATTTGAACCTGCAGTTTATTCCATCACTGCTACAAGCCTGAACCAAGAACTTTGCCAAAGTACAAGTTTTGCCCAGGGCACCATTTCCCCTAACACTGATTTTCATATTAACCATCAGATCTTGAATTTCATACATTGAATGACCTCAATAAAGTGCTCTCACATGAGCTCCAGACCAACGAGTATGCACAGTAATTATTCAGCCAGTGTTTTAAGAGAACTGCAATGTTAGAGAGAATCATGAACTGCTCAGAGACAATTAATGCGGAGAAGCAGCAAAATCCATCAAACATATAAGTGGTTATCACTTATTTACTTGGACTTAAAAGAGAACAAAAAGGCCTTGAGTCTCCTCCCTGTCATTAACCCCCTGCTCAGCCAATCAGGGTAGAGACTGAGGATGGAAGGCTGAGGGGTCTCACCAGAGAGCTCAAAGGATGGCCCAGGTCACTGGCGGGGATCACTGCCCCAGCACTACTGCAGCTCCACAGTTTGGGGTGGACCTCCCACAGTGAGAGCTGCCGAGCACTCCCCCGCAACACACACACACACACACACCCTCTCCTGGTGTTAGGAGGGGAACTGGAGAAAGGACAAAAGAAGCAAGAGAGGAAGAGAAAGGAGGGATGGATGGAGGAAAAGGTGAAACAAAAAGGACAAACCCTAATGTCCTCAGTGATTCTAAGGGACAAGATCCCAGGTTTGGAATAAAATTCTGCCTCCTTAAGATCATGTTTTCCATGAATTCAACTGTTACCAGATGGATCAGACTGAACAGTTTCAAACCTCGAGGAGGCTCTTACCTTCTAAACAGGGTCGGCTGTTTTCAAGTAAAATCACTAAAAGGGAAGGAGAAAACTTGAAAGAGGTTCCTCCTGGCGCTCAGGTACGTGAACCCCAATATTCCCCCAGTCCTCAAAGAGAGACCTGGAGAAGGAGACTTGCTGAAGCAAAGCCACAGGGTCTCTGAGGTTTCCCTGGCCCCTCGCCCCTGTCCTGCCTGGCTGATGTCAGCATCTCTCTGTGAGGTCACCACCTCCCACCACCTTTGGCCAATAGTCTGAGGTCCTGCAAAGGCCTTTGTGATGTCACTGCCACCCCTCCCTTGCTGGGCTAATGTCCTGCCCCTGGCCAGGCACTTTGGAGGTTTGAGCTACTCCCTGTGGATCACCCCACTCAAGGAGCGTTCGTTCTAGGAAGCAAGCCGGCTAGACAGGAAAACATCAGACGCTGCTCCCAATGCTACACTTAGTTTTTCAGAAATTAGTTGACTTTATGGCCAGAAGAGACCATTAGAGCATCTAATCTGACCCCTGCATATCACAGGCCTCCTGTATGACACACTAGCTACTTTGGGGGTAAACACTTTCAAGAAAGGCATCTTGTCTTCATGAAATGACATCAGGAGATGGAGAATCCACCACTTTCCTTGGTAGCTTGTTCCTGTGGTGAATCATCCTCGCTGTTGAATATTTGTGCCTTAATTGTAATATGAATTTGTCTCTTTTCACCTTCCAACCATTGGGTATTTTTATGCCTTTTTCTGCTACATTAAAGAGACCTTTAATAGCCAATGTTTCCTCTCCAGTAAGGCACTTCAACATTTCAATGAAGTCACCTTTCAATCTTCTTTTGATAAGCTAAACAGGTTGAGCTCTTTCAATAGCTCACTAGAAGGCATTTTTCTCCAGCCCTCAGAACATTTGGTGGCTCTTTGCTGCCTCAACTCCAATTTCACACCATCTTTTTCAAATGAGGACACCAAAACTGGAGGCAGTATTCCAGTATCAGTCCCGCTGATACCATGTCACCTCCTGCGACGTTCTTGACATTATCTGTAACTGTATAGATCACCGTTGTGACCACTGTTCTATATTTGCAGCCAATATTGTATAAAGGTGGTCACATAAAGGGTCTATGGAGAGGTTATGATTGGCTGATTATAATTATGCTATCTCTAGATATGTATCATTTTTGTAGTTGACATTATGAATATTGGCTCTATGCTGCCTGTATTTCCAACTTGTGCTATGCTTCTGGGGAACACCCCAGCCAGACAAATTGGTGTCAGCTCTGCCTAGCCTGCTTGATAGCCCATTAAGGACCATCAGCTACACAATTGACCCATTGAGAGAAGGCAGATATGCCTTGTGGCTCAGCAAGGTGGGCAGGGACCTGCCTATGGACAGAAATCTAAGGTTTTTCGATGTCACGTGCTGGATAGAGTGTCCTTGGGACAAAGAAAGGAAAGACCACATGGCAAGAGACTATAAAAGACTGATGCCTCATCTCCATCTTGTCTTCAGTCCTGCTTCCTACCTCTGGAGGGACATTGCTACAAACTGAAGCTCTATACAAAGGACTGAATGGCCCATCCCAGTTGTGGATGTACTCCAGAGACTTGATTTGAACCTGCAGTTTATTCCATCACTGCTACAAGCCTGAACCAAGAACTTTGCCAAAGTACAAGTTTTGCCCAGGACACCATTTCCCCTAATGCTGGTCCTTGGTAACATTTCTTGATGGGGGAGGCAGGGGGAGGGGAGAGAGACGAGGCGTTTTCTCTCTGTTTCTTTCCTCTCCGTTTTCTGCTCCTTCCTTCAATTCCAGAAACCTCCCTTGTGTTTCAGACTGTGCAGTGACACCCTCCCCACCCCAGGACTATGGAGCCTTTAAAGCAGAAAGATCCTAGGAACTAAGCATGAATCCAGGGGTGAGTAGCTGGCAGGAAGGAGTCCTACAACTCTTCTGGGAGTGCAGGGGAGGAATGACTCCCCCTTCTCTACATTCTCCCCATGGGGCTCTGGGGAGCAGGGAGGGTTGTGTGATATATTCCATCCAACATTCCCCTTTGATCCAAACCGAGAGACATCTCAGCTACGCACGATCCCCTTTGCAACACCAAACAAGGGATGTTTTCCACTGCCCAGGAGACCCAGCCAGGGACTCATGTGCTGGAGATATGTTGGGAAAAGGGACTGTCTGAATTGCCAAGGCAGGAAGGAAACAATCTACAGCAACATCATTAACCACAAACCATGCTCCAGCCAGAAGGGAAATGGGCAGAAATTCTTGCTGTTCAGCCATGGCCACACATACAGAGCTGCACAGCAGTGAGGGTGCTGGGTAAGCTGGTCTGAGCGAACAATTGGTAATGATCCTTCAGTGAGAACAGAACCAGAGTGTAGAAAGGCCCCAGTGTTAAGTGGTTGAGGCTGAGGCTTTAGGAAGCTGGCCTACAATACCATAGTGGTTGCATTTTCAGTGATGCAGGTTTCTCTATCCCATTGTTCCAGGGTCATCCTACTAGATTGCCAGCTGCTTTTCAGCTGCAGTGTGGAGACTGTTTGTGTGTGGGGAGAGACAGTTTGTGTATGTGCTGGGGAAGAGTGAGTGTGTTGAGGTAGGTAGGAGCGGATCATTATTACCCCTACTTGAAAGAGGGAGACGCTCAGGCTGAGAAAGGAAAATTGAATTGTCTTAGGTCACACAGCCAGTCAATGGCTGAATTGGGAATAGGACCCAGAGCCCTGATTGTCAAATTAACCATCGGATTTTGAATTTCATACATTGAATGACCTCAAGAAAGTGCTCTCTGATGAGCTCCAGCCCAACAAGTGTGCACAGTAATTATTCAGCCAGTGTTTTAGGAGAACTGCAATGTTAGAGAGAATCATGAACTGCTCAGAGAAAATTAATGCAGAGAAGCAGCAAAATCCATCAAACATATAAGTGGTTATGACTTATTTACTTGGTCTTAAAAGAGAACAAAAAGGCCTTGAGTCTCCTCCCTGTCATTAACGCCCTGCTCAGACAATCAGGGTAGAGACTGAGGATGGGAGGCTGAGGGGTCTCACCAGAGAGCTCAAAGGATGGCCCAGGTCACTGGTGGGGATCACTGCCCCAGCACTACTGCCGCTCCACAGTTTTGGGTGGACCTCCCACAGTGAGAGCTGCCGAGCACTCCCCCGCAACACACACACACACACACACACACACACACACCCCTCCTGGTGTTAGGAGGGGAACAGGAGAAAGGACAAAAGAAGCAAGAGAGGAAGAGAAAGGAGGGATGGATGGAGGAAAAGGTGAAACAAAAAGGACAAACCCTAATGTCCTCAGTGATTCTAAGGGACAAGATCCCAGGTTTGGAATAAAATTCTGCCTCCTTAAGATCATGTTTTCCATGAATTCAACTGTCACCAGATGGATCAGACTGAACAGTTTCAAACCTCGAGGAGGCTCTTACCTTCTAAACAGGGTCGGCTCTTTTCAAGTAAAATCACTAAAAGGGAAGGAGAAAACTCGAAAGAGGTTCCTCCTGGCGCTCAGGTACGGGAACCCCAATACTCCCCCAGTCCTCAAAGAGAGACCTGGAGAAGGAGACTTGCTGAAGCAAAGCCACAGGGTCTCTGAGGTTTCCCTGGCCCCTCGCCCCTGTCCTGCCTGGCTGATGTCAGCATCTCTCTGTGAGGTCACCACCTCCCCACCACCTTTGGCCAATAGTCTGAGGTCCTGCAAAAGGCCTTTGTGATGTCACTGCCACACCCCTCCCTTGCTGGGCTAATGTCCTGCCCCTGGCCAGGCACTTTGGAGGTTTGAGCTACTTCCTGTGGGTCACCCCACTCAAGGACTGTTCCTTCTAGGAAGCAAGCCGGCTAGACAGGAAAACATCAGACGCTGCTCCCAATGCGCCACTGCGTTTTTCAGAAATTAGTTGACTTGATGGCCAGAAGAGATCATTAGAGCATCTAATCTGACCCCCTGCATATCACAGGCCTCCTGTATGACACAATAGCTTATTTTGGGGCAAACACATTCCAGAATTCTCCGGTTCTCCATATGAACCCAACAACCAGCGCACACAGGTCCAGAAGCGGGCAATCTCTCCTATGGTCACTAGATGGCGATGCAGCCTGGCACTTTCCCATTCATGCGATGATCCGACCTTTTGGTTAACTAATCTGGCCCTGGTCCCAATTCGATGGGATAAAGGGGGTTCCTCTCTCCTTGTGAGCGATCGTTTGATGCAGGGGATCTTCTGCTGGTGTTATTCCTTGTGGAAAAGTACAAATTGCAAAACTGATGGGAGGGGCCTTCTGAGGTGGTAGGGAGGGGTCATGCTGTTACCTGCAATGTACACAGGCCCCAGCGGGACGCACCTCGGAATGTGCATAGAAACAGGTTAAAAGTGCATCACAACAGTGAAGCCGTTGTCAAGATGCTATTCTGTGCAGAGGACTTTAAGACAGCCCCTGCTCCTGATCTGAGGCCTGAATTGATTTCAATGGGAATTAGGAACTGAAATCCCTTTAAAAAGTCTGGCCCTAAGTGATTTGCTCAAGGTCACAAAGGAAGTCTGCAGTGAAGGCAGAACTTAAACTCAGACCCCTCAAGTGTTAGTCGAGTGCGATAACCTCTGGACCATCCTTCCTTTCTCCTGTGTCTGTCTAATGACGTGCTTCTGTCTATCTAACCCCAGACGTAACCATGTCTCTCTCTATCTAGCCCCATAGAAAAATAATCCGTCTGTCTAGTGTCTACCTACTTTTCCATAACTAAGCCAGGAGCTAGGCTATTTATAAGAAGTCAATTAAAACCACAAACTAGGAATAAACTCTGATTACGTTCAAGAACCAGCATTCTTGTTGAAATCAGTAAGATTATGTTCACACTGGTTCACTGTATATTAACTGAGAAGATATGAATGAAGAGCAAAGTTAAGCAGCGGGAGCTCTATTAAAACTATGGGTGAAACCCTCATGCCAGCTCTGGCTTCTTGCACAGCCTAAAACTGGAGTTCTGCAGTGGGGAAGCATAATAGTAATAATTCTCTGCTACATTAAAGAGCCCTTTAATACCCAACATGTTCTCTCCATTAAGGCACTTCAACACTTCAATGAAGTTATCTTTCAATCTTCTTTTGATAAGTTAAACAGGTTGAGCTCTTTCAATAGCTCACTAGAAGGCATTTTTCTCCAGCCCTCAGAACATTTGACGGCTCTTTGCTGCCCCAGCTCCAATTTCACAACTTCTTTTTCAAACGAGGACACCAAAACTGGAGGCTGTATTCCAATATCAGGCTCACTGATGCCGTGTTACCTCCTGTGATGTTATTGACATAAACTGTAACTGTATAGATCACCGTTGCGACCACTATTCTAGATTTGCAGCCAATATTGCATAAAGGTCGTCGTGTAAGGGGTCTATGGAGAGGTTATGATTGGCTGATTAGAATTATGCTCAGGGCCGGCTTTAGGAAGTGCGGGGCCCAATTCGAACAGTTTCGATGGGGCCCCGCCAGGGATGACTAAAACAAAAAAACCACGTTAAAAAAACACGTGGGGCTTGTGCTCACCGGGCGGTGCTCCGAGTCTTTGGTGGCACTTCGGTGGTGGGTTCTTCACTCACTCCAGGTCTTCGGCGGCACTGAAAGACCCGCCGCCAAAGTGCCGCCGAAGACTCGGAGCGGGTGAAGGACCCGCCGACGACATGCCCCTGAAGACCCAGAGTGCCGCCGGGTGAGTAAAAATTAAAAAGGTGCCTCTAGCCAGGGAAGGGATTCTTACTGGGTACGGGGCCCTCTTAGGCGTGGGTCCCAATTCGGGGGAATTGGTGGAATAGCCCTAAAGCTGGCCTGCAGCTACGGATTAAAACTCCGCAGCGTTTGTTGGGGCAACTGGAGCCGTGGGACCTACCTGGAGATGCTGAAATCTCACCCTTGTCTCTCTCCTCCTGCCTCTACCTCCGAGCCAGGCACTGGGCAGTTCAGTGGGGAAGGGATGAACTGATGATCATCAGTTTGTTTTATGATGGTGGGGGAGTGGTTTAAACTATTTCCCTCAATCACGTCTCCCTTGCAGGGGCGGCTCTAGGGATTTTGTCGCCCCAAGCACGGCAGGCAGGCTGCCTTCAGCAGCTTGCCTGTGGAGGGTCCACTGAAGCTGCGGGACCAGCGGAGATCCCCCTGGCTTGCTTCCCCAAGCACGCGCTTGGCGTGCTGGGGCCTGGAGCTGCTCCTGCTCCCTTGGCAGCTCAGTCACCATTTTAGATAGAGCACTGCTGTGGTGCCTGGGCACTGGGCCATGCGGGGCCTTTAACACCACAGCCATGGGGAGGGGGGGCTGAGAGGGACCATCGTGCGAGGAACACGAGTCCTTCTACCATCCACCACACCCTAGTTTGGAACTGCTGCTGCCGGCTCACCCCATCAGTGGGGACTTTTATCCCCTCTGCCTCCCTCTAGTTGGGGGTTTTCCCTTCTGCACCTACCTGGCATGGCAGCCCCCGTCTGAACCCCTGATCCTGTCCCAGTTTTGTCCCTCTGCCCATCCCACCCCTCCGATTCCCCCCTTCAGGGGGATTTTCCGGCCTTTGATTGCAGGGAGCAGATTCTGATGGCGCGTAAGGGCAGCAGCTTGCAGCTGTTACTGAGCAGGTGAGAAGAGCATTAGAAGGGAAGACCGGCCAGACTGGGTCACACCAAAGCTCCATCTAGCCCAGTGTCCTGTCGGCCGATAGCGGCCGGTGCCAGGTGCCCCAGAGGGAATGAACAGACAGGAATCATCCAGGGAGCCATCCCCTGTCACCCAATTCCCACCTTCTGACAGACAGAGGTTAGGGGCACCATCCCTGCCCACCCTGGCCAACAGCCATTGATGGACCTGTCCTCCACAGAAACACAGAATCCTAGACAATGAGGGTTGGAAGAGACCTCAGGAGCTCATCCAGCCTAAGCCCCTGCTGAAAGCAGGACCACGAATCTCTCTAGTTTCCTTTTCATCACAGGACCCTGCTCAGGAACAGTGAAGTTGCAAGATCTAACAGGAAACAGCTTCAGAAAGAAGGGCAGCTCCTCTTCCTCCTCCCCTCCCGTGGGGACGAGCAGCCCCCCAACTGCCTCTCTGCCCCGGCGTCCTTCAACCCATTGCCCCCTTCAGCCTCGCCCAACTTCCCCATTGCCCCCTTCAGCCTCCCCAACATCCCCATTGCCCCCTTCAGCCTCCCCAACTCCCCACTGCCCCGGCTCCACCGCTCTCAGGTTCCCTTCCCACAACCATCTGCTTCCTCACCAAGGGGCACAGGAGCAGAAAATGCTTTTGAAAAAACCTTCTGCGAAGTAAAAAGTAAAACAAGCCAAGCAACCCCCTCCCTGGCTTTGTGCTGGGTGCCCAGCTGTGGGCTTGTGTGTGTGTGTGTGTGCGGGGGGAGGTGGGGCTGTTCTGAGCACACTCCAGTCAGGGAAGGGGCAGAGTTGGCCAAAGGGGCAAGTTGAATCTTTAGCAGAGAATTCCTTTCTCCATGGTGTTAGCTAAGCGTTGCTGTTAAATGTCAGCCGACGAATGCAGCATTTGAAACAATCCGACTCTAAATCCCCCACCCTCTCAGTTGCTGTAGTTCTCACATCCTCTGCTCTTGTGATGTCACCACATGACATAGTGTCTTATTCCCATAGTGTCCTGTAGGTTAGACAGGAATAAGTTTATGAGGTAAAAACTGAAGCATAACTCCATCCCTTCCTCCTTTTGACTTTGGAAAAATAAATCCTGTCGCCTCCCTCAGTCCCAACCCAGCCCCACTGGCGCTGCTGCGGCTTGGAGACAGGTGCCCTCTCATCTGGCCCTGAGCTGCTGTGGGGAGAGAGGGCTGGAGGGGGCAGTTCTTTCTCCCTGGGCCAACCTGCTCCCCAATCTCCTCATTCCCAGCCCCACCCCAGAGCCCTCACCCCCTGCGCCCCTACCCTCTGCTCCAATGCTGAGACCCTCATCGCTAGCCCCACTCCAGAGCCTGCACCCCCAGCCGGAGCCCTCACATCACTGCGCCCCAACCCCCCCCCCCGAGCCTCTCCCACGCTCCAAACCTTTCAGCCTCACCCCTGCCACACACCATCCATGTGCAGAATGAATTTTGTAAGGAGCGCAATATGCAGGTGATGTGTCACACCTCACCTCCATATTTGTGCCCAAAACAAAATTCATTCCACACATGGACATAACAAATTAGAGGAAACACTGCTCCTGACTTTCAGCCTCTCTCTCACATCTTGAATTTCACACATTGAGTGATCAGAATAAAGTGCCCTCAAGTGAGCTAGAGACCAACAGTGGTTCATAGTAATTATTCAGCAAGTATTTTAGAAGACCTAGGACATTATTGAAAATCATGACCTGCCAAGAGACAATTAATGGAGAGAAGCAGCAAGATTAATTCCATACATTGGATTGGTTGTGACTTATTTGCCTGATTTGAAAAGAGACCAAAATGACCTGAGTCTCCTTGGTGTCGATAGCCCCCTGCTCAGCCAATCAGCACTGAGACTCTGAGGGGCAGGAGGCTGAGGGGTCTCACCAGATGTCCCAAAGGACGGCCCAGGACACCATCAGAGGGGATCACTCTCAGACCCAGACCCACCTCTTGGTGAGGACCTCCCGCAATGAGAGCAATACCCCTCCCCTGACCGCACTCCAGACCCATCCCTCCTAGGTAGAGGGAGGGAAGCTGGAAAAGGGAAAAAAGAAGCAAGAGAAGAGGAGAAAGGAAGGAGGAAAGAGGAAAAGGGAAACCAAAAAGGACAAACCCCAATGTCCCCAGAGATTCCAATCATCAAAACCTAGGGAGGAAATCAAATTCTGCCACCTGAAGCCAGTGTTTCCTGGGCCTAGAATGCTGCCTGCGCCAGGTGGATCAGACGGAACAGGTTCCAAACCTCTCTGAGCCTCTTACCTTGTCAAAGGGAAGTTTGTTTTCGGCACAACCAGTGGTAGGAAAGGAGAAAACTCCACAGAGGTTCCTCCTCATGCTCACATCTGTGAATCCTAATCCTCTCTCAGCCCTCGAGGAGAGACCTCGCGAAGGAGACTTGCGGCAGCAAAGCCGGGAGGTCTCAGAGACAGACCTGGCCCTGCACCTCTGTCCTGCCCGGCTGATGTCGGGGTCTCTCTCTCTCTGAGGTCACCCCCTCCCCACCACCTTTGCCCAATAGGCCGAGTTCCTGCAAAAGCCCTTTGTGATTTCACTGCCACACCCACCCCTCCCCTCAAAGCTGATGTCCTGCCCCTGGCCAGACTCGTTGGGTGTTTGAGTTGTTTCCCCTGCATCTGGGGTTGCCAACTTTCTGACCCCACAAAACTGAACACCCTCATCCCGCCCCTTCAGCGAGGTCCTGGCTCGCTCAGTTGCAGAGCGGGAGGTTTAGGTTGGACATTAGGAAAAACTTTTTCACTAGGAGGGTGGTGAAGAACTAGAATGGGTTCCCTAGGGAGGTGGTGGAATCTCCTTCCTTAGAGGTTTTTAAGGTCAGGCTTGACAAAGCCCTGACTGGGATGATTTAGTTGGGGTTGGTCCTGCTTTGAGCAGGGGGTTGGACTAGATACCTCCGAAGGTCCCTTCCAACCCTGAGGTTCTATGATTCTATGATCTCCCTCCATCACTTGCTCTCCCCCACGCTCACTCACTTGCTCGTTTTCACCGGGCTGAGGAGGGCTGGGGAGAGTCCCTTTTCAACTGGGTGTTGTCGGGACAGACCTGGGAAGGAGGCTGCCTGCCAAACACCTTTGAGAGGTGCCGTCCCTCCCTGTCAGAAAATCATCTCCCTCCTTCACTTCAGTGACGGCCTCAATTGTTCCTTATCCCGGCCGAGCCGGAGGATTGAAAGCAGCAACATAAAACCCCTGTGCAGCTAGCAGGAATGGACACACACACTCCCTTGTATCTCAACAGATATTTAGTTTCACTCTTGGTAAACTACAAGGCTAAAGGGACAGGCGGTGGCACCACATCTAAGGAATGAAACACAACACAATCATCATCGTTATGCCCATCGGTGCCTCTTTATTCTTCCTTTGTCTCACTCTGACCACCGTCGCCCTCTGTCGGTTCACTGAGAGTGCCACACTCACTGCTTCCGACACACAAAGACTCACACACACATCTTGCATGCAAAACCTCACCAAGGAGTCAGATGCACCTGCTGGTTCCCTGCACCCCTGTTCTACAGAATCCAATCCCAGGGAAAGCTTGTTGGGCCCACAGCTGGTGGGGAGTCCCGGGCTGGAGGATTTAGCCTACAGTGACGGCACTCGCAGGAAAGATGCTGAACGAGTGCAAGTTAAACATTGGGAGCTCCGCTTCCAGTCCCCTCACAGGTCAGTCCATCTCTCCAGGAAAGGGACACATCTGAATTCCCAGCTGGCTCAGTCTATCTGCGTAGTTCTTGTTTACACCCAGTCAGCTCTGAGGCCTGTTTCGCACCCTGGGTTTGAGGAGACCGTCAGAACCGACTCTCTGCAATAGCAAAAGCAGGAGGCCGTGTTATTTCTCCTGCCCCAGCACAGACAGACAACGAGGGAAATGCTCTATGTTGGAGGATGGGGCTCCCTGCCCTTGGCTAAAGATCAGCACCTCCCTTTTCCCTTTGTCACTCGTGAAGCTTTTCTTTCAGCAGCGAGCCCTAGAGCTCAGTTGCTGGAGCGCTGCGTTTGTCACTGACGCTCGGGGAGCTGCACCATCACTGGGCTCTTCTGCCAGCAAGTCCAACGAAAGGACTGATTTCCTCATGTAGCCTGCTCCGGGACCGTCAAAAGGATCTTGTCCCATTCTTCTTCATGGAAGGCCATCTTGTAGCCTGCAACAACATCCATGGTGTGATGGCAGCCCTCAACATCGTTCACAATCCACATGAGTGGAGACTGTTCGTTGATTCATCGAAGACGAGTCTTAAAGATGTTTTACTGCATAATGGCAATGTTTTGCCATCAATTCCACTTGGTCATGCAGTCCATATGAAGGAAACCTATGACAACATGAAACAACAACATGAAACCTCTCTGAGGCTCTTCTCTGCTCCACAGGGACGTCTGTCTTCTCACTCAATTAGCAGTGGGAAGGAAAACCCCAAGGAGGCTCCTCCTCGCGCTCACAGGCGTGACCCTGTATTCTCTCTCACTCCTCAAGGGGAGACCTTGAGAAGGAGACTCCCTGCAGCAAAGCCATTTCCCCCACCCTGCAGCCTCTTTACCTGCCCCTGCTCATAGACTCTCTGTGAGGTCACCGCTTCCCAACCTCCTTTGACCAATCAGCCCAGCTCCTGTAAAGGCTAGTGTGATGTCACCGCCCTGGACAGCCCCTTTGCATCTTTGAGCTGCTCCTGCTGTGTCACACCCACACCCCCACTCACTCAGTGTTACTTCTGGACACGAAGCAGGCGACACATGAAAACATCAGAGGCTGCTCAATGGCCCATACTTAGTTTTGCAGAGATTTGTAGATGTTAAGGCAAGAAGAGACCTTTGGATCACAGAATCATAGGACTGGAAGGACCCCAAGAGGTCATCGAGTCCAGTCGCCTGCACTCAAGGCCAGACTAAGTATTATATAGATCATCTCTGACAGGGCTTTGTCTAACCTGCTCTTAAAAATCTCCAAGGATGGAGATTCAACAACCTCCCTAGGCAATTTATTCCACGACTTAACCACCCTGACTCTTAGCAAGTTTTTCCTAATGTCTAACCTAAATCTCCCTTGCTGTAATTTAAGCCTCTTGATTCTTGTCCTATCATGAGAGGTTAAGGAGAATATTTTTTCTCCCGCCTCCTTGTAATAACCTTTTAGGTACTTGAAAACTGTAATGTCCCCTCTCAGTCTTCTCTTCTCCAGACTTAACAAATCCAATTCTTTCAATCTTCCCTCATAGGTCATGTTACTAGACTTTCATCATTCTTGTTGCTCTTCTCTGGACTTTCTCCAATTTGTCCACATCTTTCCAAAAATGTGATGCCCAGAACTGTACACAAGAATCCAGTTGAGGCCTAATCAGGACGGAGTAGAGTGGAAGAATGACTTCTCGTGTCTTGATTTCAACACTCCTACCAATACATCCCAGAATGATATTGGCTTTTTTGCAACAGCATTACACTGTTGACTCTTATTTAGTTTGTGGTCCACTAGGATCCTTGGATCCTTTTCCGCAGTGCTCCTTCCTAGGCAGTTATTTCCCATTCTGTATGTGTGCAACTCATTGTTCCTTCCTACGTGGAACACTTTGCATTTCTTCTTATTGAATTTCATCCTATTTACCTCAGACCATTTCTCCAGTTTGTCCAGATCAGTTTGAGAGTTCATCCTATACTCCAAAGCACTGGCAACCCCTCCCACTTCATGTCATCTGCAAACTAGGCCACGATCTAAATCACTGAGGAAGATATTGAACAAAACTGGACCCAGAACTGAGCCCTGTGCAACCCCACTCGTTATGCCCTTCCAGCCTGACTGCGAACCACTGATAACTCTCAGAGAACAGTTTTCCAACCAGTTATGCACCCACCTTAAAGTAGCTATCAAGGGCTGGTTTGACACGATTTGTTCTTGATAAATCCATGCTGGCTATTGCTTAGCACCTCATAGATTCACAGATTCTACGACTGGAAGGGACCTCGAGAGGTCATCGAGTCCAGTCCCCTGCCCTCATGGCAGGACAAAATACTGTCTAGACCATCCTGCATAGACATTTATCTAACCTATTCTTAAATATCGCCTGAGGTGGAGATTCCACAACCTCCTAGGCCAATTATTCCACTGTTTCATCACCCTGACAGTTAGGAACTTTTTCCTAATGTCCAACCTAAACCTCCCTTGCAGCAGTTTAAGCCTATTGCTTCTTGTTCTTTCCTTAGAGGCTACGGTGAACAAGTTTTCTCTCTCCTCCTTAGGACACCCTTTGAGATACCTGAAAACTGCTATCATGTCCCCTCTCAATCTTCTCTTTTCCAAACTAAACAAACCCAATTCTTGCAGCCTTCCTTCATAGGTCATGTTCTCTAGACCTTTAATCATTCTTGTTGCTCTTCTCTGGATCCTCTCCAATTTCTCCATATCTTTCTTGAAATGCGGTGCCCACAACTGGACACAATACTCCACTTGGGGCCTAACCAGCCCAGAGTAGGGCGGAAGAATGACTTCTCGTGTCTTGCTCACAACACATCTGTTAATGCATCCCAGAATCACGTTTGCTTTTTGCAACAGCATCACACTGTTCACTCACATTTAGCTTGTTTCCACTATAACCCCTAGATCCCTTTCTGCCGTACTCCTTCCTAGACAGTCTCTTCCCATTCTGTAGGTGTGAAACTGATTGTTCCTTCCTAAATGGAGCACTTTGCATTTGTCTTTATTAAACTGCATTCTGTTAACTTCAGACCGCTTCTCCAGTTTGTCCAGATCATTTTGAATTATGACGCTATCATCCAAAGCAGTTGCAATCCCTCCCAGTTTGTTATCATCTGCAAACTTCATAAGCGTACTTTCTAGGCCAATATCTAAGTCGTTGATGAAGATATTGAACAGAGCCAGTCCCAAAACAGACCCCTGTGGAACCACACTTGGTCTACCTTTCCAGCAGGATTGGAAACCATTCATAACTACTCTCTGAGTACGGTTATCCAGCCACTTATGCACCCACCTTAGAGTAGCCCCATCTAAATTGTATTTGCCTAGTTCACTGATAAGAATATCATGCGAGACCGTATCAAATGCCTCACTAAACTCTAGGTATACCACATCCTTCGCTTCTCCCTTATCCACAAGACTCGTTATCCTATCAAAGAAATCTCTCAGATTGCTCTGACATGATTTGTTCTTTACAAATCCATGCTGGCTATTCCCTATCACCTTACCACCTTCCAAGTGTTTGCAGATGATTTTCTTAATTACTTGCTCCATTCTCTTCCCTGGCACAGAAATTAAACTAACTGCTCTGTACTTTCCTGGCTTGTTTTTATTTCCCTTTTTAGAGATGGGCACTATGTTTGCCCTTTTCCAGTCTTCTGGAATCTCTCCCGTCTCCCATGATTTTCCAAAGAGAATAGCTAGAGGCTCACATACCTCCTCTATCAGCTCCTTGAGTATTCTAGGAGGCATTTCAGCAGGCCCTGGTGACTTGCAGGCATCTAACTTTTCTAAGTGATTTTTAACTTCTTTTTATTTGATCTTCTAAGCCTGCCCTTCCCATTAACATTCACTCTCTTAGGTATTCCTTCAGACTTCTCGGTGAAGACCGAAACAAAGAAGTCATTAAGCATCTCTGCCAATTCCAACTTTCCTCTTACTGTTTCTCCTCCTCACTGAGAAGTGGGCATACCCTCTAATTGGTATTCCTCTTCCTTCTAATGTACTGATAAAAAGTCTTCTTGTTTCCTTTAGTCCCATAGCTAGTTTGAGCTCATTTGTGCCTTTGCCTTTCTAATCTTGCCCCTGCATTCCTGTGTTGTTTGCCTATATTCATCCTTTGTAATCTGTCCTAGTTTCCATTTTTTATATGACTCCTTTTTATTTTTTAGATCATGCAAGATCTCGTGGCTAAGCCCAGCTGGTCTTTTGCCACATTTTTTATCTTTCCTACCCAGCAGAATAGCTTGCTTTTGGGCCCTTAATAGTGTCCCTTTGAAAAAGTGCCAACTCTCCTCAGTTGTTTTCCCCCTCAGTCTTGAGTCCCATGGGACTGGACCTATCAGCTCTCTGAGCTTACCAAAATCCACCTTCCTGAAATCCATTGTCTCTAGTTTGCTGTACTCCCTTCTACCCTTCCTTAGAATTGCAAACTCTAGGATTTCATGATCACTTTCACCCAAGCGGCCTTCTACTTTCAAATTCTCAATGAGTTCCTCCTATTTGTTAAAATCAACTCTAGAACAGCTTCCCCTCTAGTAGCTTTTTCAACCTTCTGGATGGCCCAGTGGGATCCCAGCTAGGCGGACAGGCTGGAAAATGGATCTTCCAGTCACTCCGTTCCAGGTCTCCCCAGCATTAAGATCAAATTCCCTTCTCCCGCCCCCGCCCCCCGCACATTGGGCTCACCACCAAGGGGTATTGGGGCCTGTCTATATGTGGGGATTCTGCAGCAGCTCCCCAGCATGGCACCCGAGAGGTTGGCCAAGACCTTGTGCAGAGCCTATACCGCAAGGGAGAGCCATGGGTCAGGGGCTACACCTGCCACAGGACAGCAAGGGGTGGGAAGCACTGGTGAGACCCCAAACACATACCCTGGCCTCTCTGATTCATATCCTCCTGCAAGCTTTGTCCCCAACCATTTCTTCTTTCTCTACACGAGACATTTTCACAAATGTCACAATGCCTTGGCACTCAACACCATGAAACAACCCTTTCTCCTCCCCAAAGTGCTTTAATGTCCATTCTCTCGCCCAGCCTTGCTCCTGCCAGGCATTACAGACGTGTCTCATTTCCCATTACACAGATTGGGATGCTGAGGTACAGAGAGAGGAAATGACCAATCCCAGCTCACACAGCAAAGCGATGGCACAGCTAGAGAGAAAAGCCAACAGCTCTCACTCTTGCTGTCATCAGCAGACACCAAGACCCCCGGGGGAGGGACAGAGGCCAGCAATTGAAGGGATGTGCGTGCAATTTTCATCGACACAGTTTTCTGTTAGAAAATACCAGGAACATTAATCAAGATTGATTTGTGGAATCATGAATCAATTTGGATGAAAAATCATTGCAAAAATATTTTGTTTTCCAAACCAAAAGCATCTCCCGTTTGTGGCGTCCCCTTAAACTGTCTCTTCGCACACAAAGAGGAGACACTTTAATTTGGAAATGAGATAAGATGCTTCAGTCAGGGTAAGCAGTTGCTCCCCTTCATAATTGAAAGATCATAAAATGCCAGTCAAATTGACTTTCAGCCCTTACACAGCAGACCCCACTGACGGCAACTAACCGGGGCCGGGTGGGGCCAGGTCACCTTCTCAAACCTTCCCATACCCGGGGGAATGGGACAGTGCGAGGCTGCAGCGCCATCTAGTGGCCACAGGACAAATCGCCGGCTGCTGCACCTGTGGGCACTGGGAGTTCGCTTAACATGGAAAGCTGCCTAATGCAAGGTTGGCAAAACGGGGGTCTGCTGCACTACATCATCATCTGCAATGACTCAACCCGATAGGACACCTCCTGTGCTACGCTGCTACTAGTGACCCTCTCAAACAGGTCCCCACAGCTCCCCAGCCTCCCCCCACCAGGAGGCAGCTAGGAGAGGCTTGTTACACTGCTCTACAGCCAAAATGCTTCTGAAATAAATGGAGTCCAACTTTACTAATTCTGGGTCACTGAGAACGAAAATGATGCTTAAAATTCTTGATTGGCTCTAGTTTTCAAGATATGCTATTGAGTCAGTATTTATGACCCTTGACTTGGGAATGGCGGAGGAGAAGTGAGTTATAAAGGGACGGGATCTCAATTTAAACCAGTAATGACTAAAATCCATCTTTGACTGGATCTATGAATAAATCTATGAATGGGTTTGGACAGTACTTGCTTTTTAGGCAAAACAATGAAGGATGCAATCTGAAGCTGGTATTGCCCCATACATGATATGAATTGCATCATGTTATTCCTAGAAGTCATGGATGATGCAATCATAAGGAAGCTGAATCAATTGCCCTATATCAGCTATTTAAATCATACAGTGTCTTGCTCTCTTATTTGTCAGTGTTTGATTTTGCAAAGGGACCCATTTCTCTTTAGCCAAAGTGAGCAGAGATGCCTCGTACTTGTGTGAACAGTGCAGATAACTTCTGCTATGTTTGTGGTGAAGTGACTTTTGCATCACAAAAGTGCAGTAGAACCACTATGGTTAAGAAAGCCTATCACTTTTCTTTTGGCTGCATAATTGGAGATCAGGACAAGAGGTGGGCCCACACATATGCTACAACACTTGTGCAACAAATCTTCGCCAGTGTTTGAACAGGAAAAGAAATTTATGCCTTTTGCAGTGCCAATGATGTGGAGAGAGCCAACAGATCATACCAGCAATTGTTACTTCTACATGGTGCCTCCAGTTGGGAAAGGTGTGACAAAGAAGAAAAAGTGGACGCTGCATTCTCCAAACATTCCATCAGCTCTATGCCCAGTACCCCACAGAGAAGGACAGCTGGTTGCTGATGCACCACAATCATTCTCACTTGAGTCAGACGAGGAAGAGGAAGAGGACGAAACTTCTGGTCCTGAACCATCAATGTCACAGGACCCACATTTTCTCCCATCCTCCTCCTCTGAACGACACCTCATAACACAAGGTGAAGGGAATGACCTTGTCAGGGATTCGGAACTACCCAAGAGTAAGGCAGAGCTGTTGGGCTCCGCACTACAGCAGTGGAATCTCCTGGCAGGTGATGTTAGGGTTTCCATGCTCCCTGGCCGTCAAAAGGATCTTGAACCATTCTTCTTCATGGAAGGCCATCTTGTAGCGTGCAACAAAACCGATGGTGTGATGGCAGCCCTCAACATCGTTCACAATCCACATGAGTGGAGACTGTTCATTCATTCATCGAAGACGAGTCTTAAAGCTGTTTTACTGCATAATGGCAATGTTTTGCCATCAATTCCACTTGGTCATGCAGTCCATATGAAGAAAACCTATGACAACATGAAAAAACAATATGAAACCTCTCTGATTGGGATCAGTTTATTACCCAGTCTGCTCCTCCCTCCAAGTGGAGAGGATCATGCACCAGTCTCTGGTCCTGAGCAGGTGCCCCAAGCACATCTAGCAAAACACAGAGTTTTAGGGGGAAATAGAACACACATTGATTAACTACGCAAAGATAGGCTTGAAGGGATTGTAAGCAATGAGCGTACAGCTCAATGCAGGTTACCCAAGAACTGAACCAAAAGAACCCTCTGCTTTGGCCTCAGCGGCAGATCTGGGGTGGTGAGAGCTGCAGCTACAAACTCACTTTCCTGCTCAGCCCCAGCTCTTTCCCCCAGGTCTCTCCCCTCGCCGGCAGGCTCCGGCTCAGCGGCTGACTCCAGCCACCGCAAAGAGTCCGAACCCTCCCTGCCCCCCAGAGCTGGGCACAAAGGGGGCTAATGCAGATCTCTCCCCCATACAGACCCGGCTGGGGCAGTAGCAGCAGCAGCCCAGGCACCCACCGGCCCCCCAGCAGCCCCCACACTCCAAATGCCCTGCACCACACACACCCGCCGGCCTCACAGCTCCTCCCCACCCTCCCATGGTCTCATGGTCTCATAGACTCTAAGGTCAGAAGGGACCATAATGATCATCTAGTCCCACTTCCTTCACAATGCAGGCCACACAAACTCACCCATCCACTTCTAGATCAAACCCCTAACCTATGTCTCACTTACTGAACTCCTCAAATAGTGCTTCAAGACCTCAAGCTGCAGAGAATCCTCCAGCAAGTGACCAGTGCCCCATGCTGCAGAGGAAGAGAAACCTCCAGGGCCTCTGCCAATCTGCCCTGGAGGAAAATTCCTTCCTGACCCCAAAGATGCTGATCACTTAAACCCTGAGCATGTGGGCAAGACTCACCAGCCAGCACCCACGAGAGAATTCTCTGCAGGAACTCACATCCCCACCCATCTAACATCCCATCCAGACCACTGGGCATACTTACCTGCTGAGAATCAAAGATCAATTGCCAAATTCATTGCCAAAATTAGCCTATCCCATCATACCATCCCCTCCATAAACGCATTAAGCTTATTCTTGAAGCCAGATATGGCTTTTGTCCCCATTACTCCCCTTGGAAGGCAAGTCTAAACTCCCTAGTGTCCACTTGATAGCCACTGGTTCTTCTTCTTCTGCACATCATCACTCGTGGAGAACAAGGTCCTGCAAATCTACAGTCGTACTCTATCTTTGTTTCAAGAATAAAAACAAACTAGCGCCTCAGAGGACTGGAACAGATTTCAGCTGATGCACAGCTTTGCTCAGTGTTTGTATATTTTAACAGGAAAATGTTGAATGGTGAAATTAATTTCACCTCCCCATTCAGCGGAACTCCTGAACATACAGGAGATGGATATGAAAATATAGATCAATTAAAAAAAGGGGACATGTAAGAGAGCAGCTGGACTTGAACCAGAAACCTCTCGATCCACCCTCAAATGCACCACCACTGAGTTCCCTGAGGCAGCTGAGTGTTGGAGCCAGTGATCTTGAAGAGTATGAAGGGGACACTTATTTCAAAGAGCTTCTCTTCCATTCCCAGACATGAGTGGTTTTAAAAATGGAGTTTCATTACATTTTCTATGTGCATGTAAACACCACAGCTTGCACAATCCCCACAACTGCTCAGTCTCACCAGAGCACAATAACTTTGGAGGCCCCACACCCAGCTACCCAGCTCTGCGGCCTTTAACCTCTTCAGCAGTTCTCCAATGCCTTACAGCCACAGGGCACAGCATGGAATTTGACCCCATTAATCCTAAATCAATTTGGATGAAAAATCTTTGCAAAAATATTTTGTTTTCCAAACCAAAAGCATCTCCCGTTTGTGGCGTCCCCTTAAACTGTCTCTTCGCACACAAAGAGGAGACACTTAATTTGGAAACGAGATAAGATGCTTCAGTCAGGGTAAGGAGTTGCTCCCCTTCATGATTGAAAGATCATAAAATGCCAGTCAAATTGACTTTCAGCCCTTACACAGCAGACCCCACTGACGGCATCTCCCCGGGGCCTGGTGGAGCCAGCTCACCTTATCAAAACTTCCCATACCCGGGGGAACGGGAAAGTGCGAGGCTGCAGCGCCACCTAGCAGCCACAGGACAAATCGCCGGCTGCTGCACCTGTGGGCACTGGGAGTTCGCTTAACATGGAGAGCTGCCTAATGCAAGGTTGGCAAAACGGGGGTCTGCTGCACTACATCATCATCTGCAATGACTCAACCCGATAGGACACCTTCTGTGCTGCGCTGCTACTAGTGACCCTCTCAAACAGGTCCCCACAGCTCCCCAGCCTCCCCCCAGCAGGAGGCAGCTAGGAGAGGCTTGTTACACTGCTCTACAGCCAAAATGCTTCTGAAATAAATGGAGTCCAACTTTACTAATTCTGGGTCACTGAGAACGAAAATGATGCTTAAAATTCTTGATTGGCTCTAGTTTTCAAGATATGCTATTGGGTCAGTATTTATGACCCTTGACTTGGGAATGGCGGAGAAGTGAGTTATAAAGGGACGGGATCTCAATTTAAACCAGTAATGGCTATAATACATCTTTGACTGGATCTATGAATAAATCTATGAATGGGTTTGGACAGTACTTGCTTTTTAGGCAAAACAATGAAGGATACAGTCTGAAGCTGGTATTGCCTCATACATGATATGAATTGCATCATGTTATTCCTAGAAGTCATGGATGATGCAATCATAATGAAGCTGAACCAATTGCCCTATATCAGCTCTAGAAATCATACAGTGTCTTGCTCTCTTATTTGTCAGTGTTTGATTTTGCAAAGGGACCCATTTCTCTTTAGCCAAAGTGAGCAGAGATGCCTCGTACTTGTGTGAACAGTGCAGATAACTTGTGCTATGTTTGTGGTGAAGTGACTTTTGCATCACAAAAGTGCAGTATAAACACTATGGTTAAGAAAGCCTATCACTTTTCTTTTGGCTGCAAAATTGGAGATCAGGTGTGTGATGGAAGCAATGAGTGTGGCAATCTCAGTGAACCGACGGAGGGTGACGGTGGTCAGAGAGAGACAACGGAAGGTTAAAGGGGCAACGATGGGCATAACGATGATGATTGTGTTGTATTTCATTCCTTAGATCTGGTGCCACGGCCGGCCCTTTAGCCTTGTAGTTTACCAAGAGTAAAACTAAATATCTGTTGAGATACAAGGGAGAGTCTGTGTCCATTCCTGCTAGCTGCACAGGGGTTTGACGTTGCTGCTTTCAATCCTCCGACTCTGCCGAGACAAGGAACAATTCAGGCGGTCACTGAACTGAAGGAGGGAGATGATTTTCTGACAGGAGGGACGGCTCCTCTTAAAGGTGTTTGGCAGGCAGCCTCCTTCCCAGGTCTGTCCCGACAACACCCAGTTGAAAAGGGACTCTCCTCAGCCCTCCTCAGCCCGGTGAAAACGAGCGAGTGAGTGAGCGTGGGGGAGAGCGAGCGACGGAGGGAGATGGATTGAGGGGGCCGGGACCTCTGTGAAGGGGCAGGATGAGGGTGTTCAGTTTTGTGGGGTCAGAAAGTTGGCAACCTCAGATCCAGGGGAAACAACTCAAACACCCAACGAGTCTGGCCAGGGGCAGGACATCAGCTTTGAGGGGAGGGGTGGGTGTGGCAGTGACATCACAAAGGCATTTTGCAGGAACTCGGCCTATTGGGCAAAGGTGGTGGGGAGGGGGTGACCTCACAGAGAGACCCCGACATCAGCCGGGCAGGACAGAGGTGCAGGGCCAGGCCAGTCTCTGAGACCTCCCGGCTTTGCTGCCGCAAGTCACCTTCGCGAGGTCTCTCCTCGAGGGCTGAGAGAGTATTAGGATTCAGAGTTGTGAGCATGAGGAGGAACCTCTGTGGAGTTTTCTCCTTTCCTACCACTGATTGTGCCGAAAACAAACTTCCCTTTGAGAAGGTAAGAGGCTCAGAGAGGTTTGGAACCTGTTCCGTCTGATCCACCTGGCGCAGGCAGCATTCTAGGCCCAGACAGCACTGGCTTCAGGTGGCAGAATTTGATTTCCTCCCTAGGTTTTGATGATTGGAATCCCTGGGGACATTGGGGTGTATCCTTTTTGGTTTATCTTTTCCTCTTTCCTCCTTCCTTTCTCCTCTTCTCTTGCTTCTTTTTTCCCTTTTCCAGCTTCCCTCCCTCTACCTAGGAGGGACGGGTCTGGAGTGCGGGCAGGGGAGGGGTATTGGTCTCATTGCGGGAGGTCCTCACCAAGAGTTGGGTCTGGGTCTGAGAGTAGTCCCCTCTGATGGTGTCCTGGGCCGTCCTTTGGGACATCTGGTGAGACCCCTCAGCCTCCTGCCCCTCAGAGTCTCAGTGCTGATTGGCTGAGCAGGGGGCTATCGACACCAAGGAGACTCAGGTCAGTTTGGTCTCTTTTCAAATCAGGCAAATAAGTCACAACCAATCCAATGTATGGAATTAATCTGGCTGCTTCTCTCCATTAATTGTCTCTTGGCAGGTCATGATTTTCAATAATGTCCTAGGTCTTCTAAAATACTTGCTGAATAATTACTATGAACCACTGTTGGTCTCTAGCTCACTTGAGGGCACTTTATTCTGATCACTCAATGTGTGAAATTCAAGATGTGAGAGAGAGGCTGAAAGTCAGGAGCAGTCTTTCCTCTATTTTGTTATGTCCATGTGTGGAATGAATTTTGTTTTGGGCACAAATATGGAGGTGAGGTGTGACACATCACCTGCATATTGCGCTCCTTACAAAATTCATTCTGCACATGGATGGTGTGTGGCAGGGGTGAGGCTGAAAGGTTTGGAGTGTGGGAGAGGCTCGCTGGGGGGGTTGGGGCGGAGTGATGTGAGGGCTCCGGCGGGGGGTGCTGGCTCGGGTGGGGGGCTCGCGAGGCGGGCCTCAGCATGGGAGCAGTGGGGGGGGGCGCTGGGGGTGCGGGCTCGGGGGTGGGGCTGGGAATGAGGAGATTGGGGAGCAGGTTGCCCCAGGGAGAAAGAACTGCCCCCTCCAGCCCTCTCTCCCCACAGCAGCTCAGGGCCAGATGAGAGGGTACCTGTCTCCAAGCCGCAGCAGCACCGGTGGGGCGGGGTTGGGACTGAGGAGGCGACAGGATTTATTTTTCCAAGTCAAAAGGAGGAAGGGATATAGTTATGCTTCAGTTTTTACCTCATCACCTTATTCCTGTCTAACCTACAGGACACTATGGGAATAAGACACTATGTCATGTGGTGACATCACAAGAGCAGAGGATGTGAGAACTACAGCAACTGAGAGGGTGGGGGATTTAGAGTCGGATTGTTTCAAATGCTGCATTTGTCGGCTGACATTTAACAGCAACGCTTAGCTAACACAATGGAGAAAGGAATTCTCTGCTAAAGATTCAACTTGCCCCTTTGGCCAACTCTGCCCCTTCCCTGACCGGAGTGTGCTCAGAACAGCCCCACCTCCCCCCGCACACATACACACACACAAGCCCACAGCTGGGCACCCAGCACAAAGCCAGGGAAGTGGTTGCTTGGCTTGTTTTACTTTTTGCTTTGCAGAAGGTTTTTTCAAAAACATTTTCTGCTCCTGTTCCCCATGGTGAGGAAGCAGATGGGTGTTGGGAAGGGAACCTGAGTGCGGTGGAGCCGGGCAGTGCGGGGGAGTTGGGGAGGCTGAGGAGGGCAACAGGAGGCTGGAGGTGACTGGGGCGATGGGGAAAGGGAACAGTTTGGAGGAGGCTGAAGGGGAGATGGGGAACGGGACATTTGGGGGCGCTAAAGGGGCAATTGGGGCAGTTGTGGGAGGCTGAAGAGGCTGATGGGGGAAGTTGGGGGAGGCTGAAGAGGGCAACTGGAGGCTGGTGGTGACTGGGGCGATGGGGGAAGGGAACAGTTTGGAGGAGGCTGAAGGGGGAGATGGGGAACAGGACATTTGGGGGCTAAAGGGGGCAATTGGGGCAGTTGTGGGAGGCTGAAGAGGGTGATGGGGAAGTTGGGGGAGGCTAAAGGAGCAATGGGGGAAGTTGGGGGAGGCTGAAGGGGGCAATGGGTTGAAGGAGGCCGGGGCAGAGAGGCTGTTGGGGGGCTGCTCGTCCCCACGGGAGGGGAGGAGGAAGAGGAGCTGCCCTTCTTTCTGAAGCTGTTTCCTGTTAGATCTTGCAACTTCACTGTTCCTGAGCAGGGTCCTGTGATGAAAAGGAAACTAGAGAGATTCGTGGTCCTGCTTTCAGCAGGGGGTTAGGCTGGATGACCTCCTGGGGTCTCTTCCAACCCTCATTGTCTAGGATTCTGTGTTTCTGTGGAGGACAGGTCCATCAATGGCTGTTGGCCAGGGTGGGCAGGGATGGTGCCCCTAACCTCTGTCTGTCAGAAGCTGGGAATTGGGCGACAGGGAATGGCTCCCTGGATGATTCCTGTCTGTTCATTCCCTCTGGGGCACCTGGCACCGGCCGCTATCGGCCGACAGGACACTGGGCTAGATGGAGCTTTGGTGTGACCCAGTCTGGCCGTTCTTCTCTTCTAAAGCTCTTCTCACATGCTCAGTAACAGCTGCAAGCTGCTGCCCTCACGCGCCATCAGAATCTGCTCCCTGCAATCAAAGGCCGGAAAATCCCCCCAATCGGAGGGGTGGGATGGGCAGAGGGACAAAACTGGGAGAGGATCAGGGGTTCAGACAGGGGCTGCCCTGCCAGGTAGGTGCAGAAGGGAAAACCCCCAGCTAGAGGGAGGCAGAGGGGATAGAAGTCCCCACAGATGGGGTGAGCCGGCAGCAGCAGTTCCAAACCAGGGTGTGGTGGATGGTAGAAGGACTCGTGTTCCTCGCAGGATGGTCCATCTCAGCCCCCCCTCCCCAGGGCTGTGGTGTTAAAGGCCCCGAGTGGCCCAGTGCCCAGGCTCCACCGCTCTGCTCTAGCTGAAATGGTGACTGAGCTGCCAAGGGAGATGTGATTCAGGGAAATAGTTTAAACCTCCCTCCCCCCATCCCCTCATCATAAAGCAAACTGATACTTTTAGACGTGTTTACGCCGTTTCAAAGAATTCCTGGCCAGTTTCCGTCTCGGTAACATGTCTGCTTGGAGCCTCAGAGTAGCTCAAGATTTGTCTTATCTGCTGCTCTGATTGCCTGAGTTAGTCTCCTGTCCTGAGCTCCCTGGAGTTCTGCACCTTTTCATTGTTTATTTCTAGCAATGGTATTTGGATGACAGTGTCCAGTAGTTCAGGCACCCAGCTGAGAGGCAGGAATTAGGACACACCGGGGAGCTGATCCCCCTGCCCCACTCGCGCTCATTAGTTAGCCCCAATGAACCCCCTTCAAAGGGAGAGCTGGACAGAGCCCCACCAAGGCACACTGCTTCGTGCACTGACCTGAAACATGGGGGACCCTGGTTCAAATCCTTTCTCCCTTGTGGATAGTGGCGGGGGGCGGGGGTGATGCTGGCAGCCCCAGCTCATGCCGGTGGCCTCAGGCCTCCCTGAGGCACAGATCTAGCCCAAAGGCAGACTTGCCTAGGTGGCAGGATAGCCCCGAGTGCCCAAGGGGACTGTCTGTGACTCCCTGCTCAGGCTGTTCGCGTGCCTGGGGAGTTCGCTCTCACGGGGTGGAAGCTCCCAGTCCCCATGGGGGGTGCCCTGGTGTGTAACAGTCTGCCCTGAGCTTGGTACTCACGTCCCTGAGCTACTCTCTGCAGCTGGACAGAGGGAATTGAACCTGGCTCTCCCACATGGCAGGTGGGTGCTGGGAGCACAGGACCTATCTGTGAGAGAGGGGCAGGGCTAGGACACCTCCCCGTTGTCAGTGTCTCCTGGGCGGGCTTGGCTGGCTCCCTGCCTGGGGAGCTGGTGGTTGTGAGTTGTGTTGTAAGGTGCCTGTGTCGCCTGCATCGTACAGGAGTTCAGGCCCCTAACTCCGCTTAGTGGATCACTGGGTTGTTCCTGTAAAAGCAGCAAAGAATCCTGTGGCACCTTATAGACTAACAGACGTTTTTGCAGCATGAGCTTTCGTGGGTGAAACAACAATTCGGTTGTTCCTGGATTTTCTCGCTGCTGAAACCAGGTCCTGTGACGCTCAGCACTGCCCCCCCTCAGTCCCGTCACGGGGTGTAGCCAGTCCGGTCTCTGCAGAACCCAGCTGAGCAATGCCTGATTGACATGGGTGTGCACAGGAGAAGAGACAGAGCACAGGCTGGAAAGTGACACATCACAGCAAAGCCCAAACGCTCCTCCTAGGGGCACGATATTCCCTGTGGGTGCTGGGGACACGCTGTGATGGGATCCGCTGTGCCCCGAACCCTCTCCAGCCTGGGCTGTCTCCCACAATGCCCTGCTAGTGACCAGCAGCAACCCTCCAGGCGCTGTTATCCTCGGCACAACGGCATGTGGAGCGGCTTGATTGCATGGATGCTCCCGGAGCCACTCGTGAATCCCATAGTGAGGTGCCCGCCAGATCCCCCCAGCTCCCAGCACTGCGCCTCAGGAATATGCTGTGTGTGTTAGTAATTGGTTCCCCACTTCCCCACTGGAAGGTGGAGCTACACCAGGAACGTGGGGTCTGTGGTGTCGCGTTTGGGTGGGTTATTGGAAGAGCGGGGAGGACTAGTCTATGGCAGAAGCCTGCGATTTGCCTTGCCTGCCCGGCTTGCGCTTTTGGCTTCACTTTTGGTTTTTGATTTTTTTCCTCCACTGTCATCAGTTCATCCCTTCCCACTGAACTGCCCAGTGCCTGGCTTGGAGGTGGAGGCAGGAGGAGAGAGACAAGAGTGAGATTTCAGCATCTCCAGTAGCCCCAACAAACACTGTGGGGTTTTAATTCATAGCTGTTGTCGGTCTGGGGGAGACCCTGGTGCACCAGCGGGGGAGGGTGTCTGATGGGGTTGGTGGTCTGGCTGGGGCAGACATTGCATCCCCTTTCCCACTGCTAATTGAATGAGAAGACAGACGTCCCTGTGGAGCAGATAAGAGCCTCAGAGAGGTTTCATGTTGTTGTTTCATGTTGTCCTAGGTTTCCTTCCTATGGACTGCATCACCAAGTGGAATTCATGGCAAACCATTGCCATTATGCAGTAAAACATCTTTAAGACTTTGTCTTCGATGAATCAATGAACAGTCTCCACTCATGTGGATTGTGAAAGATGTTGCAATGTCCTGGTGAAATCGCTCGCCCAAAACTGTGGAGCTGCAGTAGTGCTGGGGCAGTGATCCCCACCAGTGACCTGGGCCATCCTTTGAGCTCTCTGGTGAGACCCTCAGCCTCCCATCCTCAGTCTCTACCCTGATTGGCTGAGCAGGGCGTTAATGACAGGGGAGACTCAAGGCCTTTTGTTCTCTTTTAAGACCAAGTAAATAAGTCATAACCAGTTATATGTTTCATGGATTGTGCTGCTTCTCTGCATTAATTGTCAATTCTCCTTTTTCAGCCTGAGCGTCTCCTCTTTCAAGTAGGGATAATAATGATCTGCTCCTACCTACCTCAACACACTCACTCTTCCCCAACACACACACACTGTCTCGCCCCACACACAAACAGTTCTCACACTGCAGCTGAAAAGCAGCTGGCAATCTAGTAGGATGACCCTGGAACAATGGGATAGAGAAACCTGCATCACTGAAAGTGCAGCCACAAAGACACCACACACCAGCTTCCCCTAGCTGGCAAGAATCAAACCTCCACAGAAAGATCCCTATGGTATCGTAGGCCAGCTTCCTAAGGCCTCAGCCTCAAGCACTTAACACAGGGAACTTTCTACACTCTGGTTCTGTTCTAACGGAAGGATCATTTCCAATTGTTCGCTCAGACCAGCTTGCCCAGCACCCTCACTGCTGTGCAGCTCTGGATGTGTGGCCATGGCTGAACAGCAAGAATTCCTGCCCATTTCCATTCTGGCTGGAGCATGCTTACAGTGTGTTTGTGGTTAATGATTTTGCTGTAGATTGTTGGCTTCCTGCTTTGGCAATTCAGACAGTCCCTTTTCCCAACATATCTCCAGCACATCAGTCCCTGGCTGAGTCTCCTGGGCAATGGAAAACATCCCTTGTTTGGTGCTGCCAAGGGGATCATGCAGAGCTGAGATGTCTCTCGGCTTGGATCAAAGGGGAATATTGGATGGAATTTATCACACAACCCTCCCTGCTCCTCAGAGCCCCATGGGGAGAATGTAGAGAAGGGGGAGTCATTCCTCCCCTGCACTCCCAGAAGAGTTGCTAGGACTCCTTCCTGCCAGCTACTCACCCCTGGATTCATGCTTAGCTCCTAGGATCTTTCTGCTCCAAAGGCTCCATAGTCCTGGGGTGGGGAGGGTGTCACTGCACAGTCTGAAAAACAAGGGAGGTTTCTGGAATTGAAGGAAGGAGCAGAAAACGGAGAGGAAAGAAACAGAGAGAAAACGCCTCGTCTCTCGCCCCTCCCCCTGCCTCCCCCATCAAGAAATGTTACCAAGGACCAGCGTTAGGGGAAATAGTGTCCTGGGCAAAACTTGTACTTTGGCAAAGTTCTTGGTTCAGGCTTGTAGCAGTGATGGAATAAACTGCAGGTTCAAATCAAGTCTCTGGAGTACATCCACAACTGGGATGGGCCATTCAGTCCTTTGTACAGAGCTTCAGTTTGTAGCAAAGTCCCTCCAGAGGTAGGAAGCAGGACTGAAGACAAGATGGAGATGAGGCATCAGTCTTTTATAGTCTCTTGCCATGTGGTCTTTGCTTTCTTTGTCCCAAGGACACTCTATCCAGCACGTGACATCGAAAAACCTTAGATTTCTGTCCATAGGCAGGTCCCTGCACACCTTGCTGAGCCACAAGGCATATCTGCCTTCGCTAAATGGGTCAGTTGTGTAGCTGATGGTCCTTAATGGGCCATCAAGCTGGCAAGGCAGAACTGACACCAATTTGTCTGGCTGGGGTGTTCCCCAGAAGCATAGCACAAGTTGGAAATACAGGCAGCATAGAGCCAATATTCATAATGTCAACTACAAAAATGATACATATCTAGAGATAGCATAATTATAATCAGCCAATCATAACCTCTCCCTAGACCCTTTATGTGACCACCTTTATGCAATATTGGCTGCAAATATAGAACAGTGGTCGCAACGGTGATCTATACAGTTACAGATTATGTCAAGAAGGTCACAGGAGGTGACATGGTATCAGTGAGACTGATACTGGAATACTGCCTCCAGTTTTGGTGTCCTCATTTGGAAAAGTTGGTGTGAAACTGGAGTTGAGGCATAAAAGAGTCACCAAATATTCTGAGGGCTGGAGAAAATGCCTTCTAGTGAGCTATTGAAAGAGCTCAATCTGTTTCGCTTATCCAAAGAAGATTGAAAGGTGACTTAACTGAAATGTTGAAGTGCCTTACTGGAGAGAAAAGATTGACTATTAAAGGGCTCTTTAATGTAGCAGAGAAAGACATAAAAAACCCCAATGGCTGGAAGGTGAAAAGAGACAAATTCATATTACAATTAAGGCACAAATATTCAACAGCGAGGATGATTCACCACAGGAACAAGCTACCAAGGAAAGTGGTGGATTCTCCGTCTCGTGACGTCATTTCATGAAGACTAGAGGCCTTTCTTGAATGTGTTTACCCGAAAGTAGCTAGTGTGTCATACAGGAGGCCTGTGATATGCAGGTGTCAGATTAGATGCTCTAATGGTCTCTTCTGGCAATAAAGTCGACTAATTTCTTTAGAACTGAATGTAGCATTGGGAGCAGCAGCGTCTGATGTTTTCCTGTCTAGCTGGCTTGCTTCCTAGAACGAATGCTCCTTAGTGGGGTGATCCACAGGGAGTAGCTCAAACCTCCAAAGTGCCTGGCCAGGGGCAGGACATTAGCTCAGCAAGGGAGGGGTGTGGCAGTGACATCACAAAGGCCTTTTGCAGGGGCTCAGACTATTGGCCAAAGGTGGTGGGGAGGTGGTGACCTCACAGAGAGATGCTGACATCAGCCAGGCAGGACAGGGGCGAGGGGCCAGGGAAACCTCAGAGACCCTGTGGCTTTGCTTCAGCAAGTCTCCCTCTCCAGGTCTCTCTTTGAGGACTGGGGGAATATTGGGGTTCCCGTACCTGAGCGCCAGGAGGAACCTCTTTCGAGTTTTCTCCTTCCCTTTTAGTGATTTTACTTGATAACAGCCGACCCTGTTTAGAGGGTAAGAGCCTCCTCGAAGTTTGAAACTGTTCAGTCTGATCCATCTGGTGACAGTTGAATTCATGGAAAACATGATCTTAAGGAGGCAGAATTTTATTCCAAACCTGGGATCTTGTCCCTTAGAATCACTGAGGACATTAGGGTTTGTCCTTTTTGTTTCACCTTTTCCTCCATCCATCCCTCCTTTCTCTTCCTCTCTTGCTTCTTTTGTCCTTTCTCCTGTTCCCCTCCTAACACCAGGAGAGGGTGTGTGTGTGTGTGTGTGTGTGTGTGTGTGTGTGTGTGTGTGTGTGTGTGTGTGTGTGTGTGTGTTTTGTGGGGGAGTGCTCGGCAGCTCTCACTGTGGGAGGTCCACCCCACACTGTGGAGCTGCAGTAGTGCTGGGGCAGTGATCCTCGCCAGTGACCTGGGCCATCCTTTGAGCTCTCTGGTGAGACCCCTCAGCCTCCCATCCTCAGTCTATATCCTGATTGTCTGAGCAGGGGGTTAATGACAGGGAGGAGACTCAAGGCCTTTTTGTTCTCTTTTAAGTCCAAGTAAATAAGTCATAACCACTTATATGTTTGATGGATTTTGCTGCTTCTCTGCATTAATTGTCTCTGAGCAGTTCATGATTCTCTCTAACATTGCAGTTCTTCTAAAACACTGGCTGAATAATTACTGTGCATACTTGTTGGTCTGGAGCTCATCTGAGAGCACTTTATTGAGGTCATTCAATGTATGAAATTCAAGATCTGATGTCAAGTATCAGAGGGGTAGCCGTGTTAGTCTGGATCTGTAAAAGCAACAAAGAATCTTGTGGCACCTTATAGACTAACAGACGTTTTGCAGCATGAGCTTTCGTGGGTGAATACCCACTTCTTCAGATGCAAGATCTGATGGTTAATATGAAAATCAGTGTTAGGGTAAATGGTGCCCTGGGCTAAACTTGTACTTTGGCAAAGTTCTTGGTTCAGGCTTGTAGCAGTGATGGAATAAACTGCAGGTTCAAATCAAGTCTCTGCAGTACATCCACAACTGGGATGGGCCATTCATTTTTTGTACAGTGCAGGGGGTTAATGACAGGGAGGAGACTCAAGGCCTTTTTGTTCTCTTTTAAGACCAAGTAAATAAGTCATAACCACTTATATGTTTGGATTTTGCTGCTTCTCTGCATTAATGAGGCAAGTATGAAGCCTCATTCAAAGACCAGGGGTCACTATATTACTGCACAGTCAATCAATGCAGTCAATCAATGCAGTTGTAGATAAATCTCTGTATTATGCATTTTTGTATAACTTGTATATGACTTTGTATTGAACCTTGGTAATATGTTATAGCGGGCCCCTAAGGTAGTGTAATTAAGGTAAAAGAAAAGTGTCTTTTTGCTAGAAGTAGAATAATATCTCCCCACTTGGTAATCAACTGCCCTATTGCATGAATGAGGTGTGACTGAGGAAGGCGTGGAGGGCAGTACCTCCAGACAGCTGCAATCCTTGGAGAGGGGCTGGCAGCCCAACCAAGGACAATCAAGCTTGGCAAGTGGGCTGACTAGAGAAGAGCAGACATACTGATGGCCTCGGGGATAAGAAGCAAACACCTTCCTGTGGGAACAACCCCCAGCCCAGAGAAAAGCAGCTAGAAGGACCAACAGACACAGTGACAGATTTTGAATCTGGGAGATTTACCCTCTCCATCCACCGACTCGCTGCTTGCCTCCTCCCCCCCCCACCCCAAGTATAAAGCCTCATTCAAAGACCCAAGGAGTCACTATATTATTGCACAGAGCCCTCCCCCGACGAACTCTGCCCCTCACCTGCCTCAGGCTCTGCAAGGAGTGTGGGTTGGGCGAGGAGGTCTGGGGTGCAGGCCCTGGGTTGGGGCAGGGGTTTGGGGTGTGGGATGGTTGAGAGGTTGGGCTCTGGAATGGAGTTTGGGTGCTGGGTGCAGGCTCCAGGCTGGGGCACAGGGTGGGGGTGCAGGATGGGTGGAGGCAGGGGCGACTCTAGGCACCAGCAAAGCAAGCAGGTGCTTGGAGCAGCCCATTTGCAGGGGTGGCAGCCAGCAGGGATCCAGCCTGGGAGCTGAGAACCAACAGGGGGCCCTGGGAGCTGTAGTTCCTTGGTTAGCTCCCTGCCTATAGAGCCAGCTCTGGAGCAGGAAAAAAACTACATTTCTCAACATTCCCTTGGCCGCTATCAACAGGAAAGGGAGGGGGAGGGAGTACGGTAGCTGAAACCTCAAGCTGCAGCTTGCTGTCAATGGAGAGCTCACTGCTAGAGCGGGGTGGCACTGTGAATGGGGAACGAGTGTGCCCAAGTTGTAGAAGGCTTTGCCCTAGATATCCCCTTCAGAAGACATCCCCAGACTGGATTAGAGATAGTGGTGTGACCTCACCTTGCAGCCCCCAAGGAAGGAATTGGGTGGACTAAATGGACAGTTCCTCTTTATCTGAATCCTAGCAAGGGAGGTACGTGGATCCCACTAGAATTTAAGAGTAAGGAGGAGAGGCTCTACTGGACCTGGGCAGCTTTAGATACAGTACCAGGCACGTAGAGGATTTCCACTTCTGAGCCATCGAAGCAGAAATTCACTTTTCCTTTCCAGATTTAGCTAATATTCAGAAAGGGAATCTAGCACCTGCCTTCCAGATTTGAACACCCTCAAAATTCAGGAGTGCTGAAGCTCAATTTGGGCAGCTGTTACTTCATTTCTCCCAAATCAAATATACTGATTCACTGTAATTTGCTGTAGAAAAGTTGGATAAACTTGAGCAAGAAATGCTTCCCAGTGGTTTTTAGGACTGGAATTGCTATTTTCAACAGCCATTGCCTTTGTTTGGTTGTTTTATAGTTTTATTTGTTTAAAAGGAAGACAGTGATATTGCATTGGCAAATTGCCCATAGAAACAAAGAATGGAACATAAGAATAATAAAGGCACCTCAACGTTTCCTCATTTCTGTAGGACAGTCTTATAATATGCATCCAGATATCCTTTAATCACACAAGCTGGAAATTGTTCCATGTTACTGCAGTTCTGTAAGCATATGGGAACCAATCCTGTCTGTGTTCTGTGCACATCCAAAATTCCTGCTGAATGACCCACTCTGGGAGCAAGTTACCAGTGACCCAGGGCTGGGGTGGAAGGAGGGTGCAAGTGGGCAGGGGGAGCCCAGAGCTGGGGCAGCACGGGGTGCATGTGTGGGGAAGATCCCAAGGCTGGGGTGGCAGAGGGTGCTGGTGTGTGTGGGGGAGAGCCCAGGGCTGGGATGGCATGGGGTGCGGTGTGTGGGGAGAGCCCAGGGCTGGCAGCAGGGGTACAGGTTAGGGGAGGCCCAGAACAGGGGCAGCAGGGGTGTGGGTGGAGGGGCAGAGCCCAGGGCTGGGGCAGCAGGGAGATTCAGGAGGAGCCCAGGGCTGGGGTGGAGCAGTCAATTTTTTTTTGCTTGGGACAGCAAAAAACCTAGAGTTGGCCCTATCTCCACCCACCGTGAGGTAGGTAGGAGCGGATCATTATTATCCCTACTTGAAATAGGGAGAAGATAAGGCTGAGAAAGGATAATTGACTTGTCTTAGGTCGCATAATCAGTAGCAGAGTTGGGAATAAGACCCAAGAGCCCTGATTTTCAAACTAAGCATCGGATCTTAAATTTCCTACATTGAATGATCTGAGTAAAGTGCTCTCAGGTGAGCTCCAGACCAGCAACAGTGCACAGTAAGTATTCAGCTGGTATTTTAGGAGAACTGCAATGTTAGAGAGAATCATGAACTGCTCAGAGACAATTAGTGCAGAGAAGCAGCAAAATTCATCAAACATACAACTGCTTATGACTTATTTACTTGGTCTTAAAAAAGAACAACAAGACCTGAGTCTCCTCTCTGGCAATAACCCCCTGCTCAGCCAATCAGGGTAGAAACTGATAATGGGAGGCTGAGAGTTCTCACCAGAGAGCCCAAAGGATGGCCCAGGTCACTGGTGGGGATCACTGCCCCGCAACACACACACACACACACACAACCCTCTCCTGGTTTTGGGAGGGGAACAGAAGAAAGGATAAAAGAAGCAAGAGACGAAGAGAAAGGAGGGAGGGAGGGATGGATGAAAACGTGAAACAAAGGACAAACCCCAATGTCCCCAGTGAATCTAAGGGACAAAATCCCAGGTACACAATAAAATTCTGCCTCCTTAAGCTCGTTTTTTCCATGCCTAGAATTCAACTCTCACCAGATGACTGAGACTGAACAGGTTTCAAACCTCGAGGGGGCTTCTGGCTGTGATTTGTCAGTCCTCAAAGCCAGCCAGGTGACTGTAAATAACTTACAATCACTAGGAAAAATTAGTATCAAGATTCCAACTCTAGCAGTCAGACAACATTGGTTCAATTTACAAGAGATTACTTTTTATATTCCTTGGTTCCCCCCAAATCAGGAAGGGCCTGTGACCACAGGTCCTGCAGGGTACAAAGGGCAGGTCTACATCCCTTTTCTCTTTGTGCATAGTCCTGCCTGCTACCTTTTCAGTTTCAGTTCTGCTACCACAGTACTGATCAGCACATAAGAATAGGAAAGGGCACACACACACCCCTCCTGGTGTTGGGAGGGGAACATAGGAATGTTATGTGCTCTTATTCAGCACATAAGAATGTTATGGCACATAGGAATGTTATGGAATAACATAGGAATGCCTTAGGGCACATAGGAAAGGGCACGCTGGTAGCACACGGCCAGGCAGACCAGTGTGCCTCTGGCTCCCAACGGGGCTGCGCACCTGTGTCCGTCTGTCTCCCCCCCAGCTCCACCAACGTGGCCTGATAGTTCACGCTTGCGATCTGGTCACCCTCCCGCTCCCTCCATCCTTCACTCCCTTCCCTGCATCCCCCCAGCCCTGTCCTCTGTCCCGTCCTGTCTCCACCCGTCCCTGCCCCCTCCGCCCCCTCCGTCCCGTCCCTGCATCCCCCCAGCCCTGTCCTCTGTCCCGTCCCGTCTCCATCCGTCCCTGCCCCTTCGTCCCGTCCCTGCATCCCCAGCCCTGTCCTCTGTCCCGTCCCGTCTGCATCCGTCCCTGCCCCCTCCGTCCCGTCCCTGGGTCCCCCCAGCCCTGTCCACTGTCCCGGCCCCTGTCTGCATCCGTCCCTGCGCCCTTAGTCCCCTCCGTCCTGTCCCTGCATCCCCCCAGCCCTGTCCTCTGTCCCGTCCCCTGTCTCCATCCGTCCCTGCCCCCTTCGTCCCCTCGGTCCCGTCCCTGCATCCCCCCAGCCCTGTCCTCTGTCCCGTCCTGTCTCCATCCGTCCCTGCCCCCTTCGTCCCCTCCGTCCCGTCCCTGCGTCCCCCCAGCCCTGTCCTCTGTCCCGTCCCGTCTCCATCCGTCCCTGCCCCCTTCGTCCCCTCCGTCCCCTCCCTGCATCCGCCGCCGCCTCCCCTCCAGCACAGGTGCGCGAGGCGCCGGGTCGCTGCCCTCGAGCGGGGGCGCGGGGGGAGGAGCCGCCCCTGCGTCGCGGACTCCTCCTCGGTGACGTCATTGCCGCGCGCTGCCAGCCAGCTGCTTTGGTTGCGTCACGGCCCAGCCTTACCCCCCTCCCTGCCCCACGTGTTCCAAGAACGTTTGTTTTGGTGGTTGCCGCGGTGACGGTGGGCGGAGCCCGGGTGATCACGCTGGTTGGGCGGGGGGGCAGAGGGCGGTGACGTCACAAGTGGGGCGGCCCGGTCGCGCGGCGTCCCAGTTCCCAACGGACCGTGTCAGCGCTCTGGGCGCGAGCCCCGCCCGCGAGGACACCCCCCCTCCACCCCCCGCGCACCAGCTCGCAGCAGCAGAGGCTCCCCCCGGCAGCGGCGCGAGCAGGGAATCCCCGGGAGCCGTCTCGCGCCGCCCCCTCCTGCTGCTGCTGCTGCTGCTGCCCGGCGGCGGGACGCGGCTGGCCCCGCCCCCCTGCTCCGGAGGGGCCCGTCCGAGCTGTAATTAAAGGGTTTTTGTCTGGCAACTTTTTCATATTTTTGGTGCAACGTTTTTACCCCCCCCCCCCCCCTTTGAGCCTCTCCCCAGCTGGACTCTCCGCCGGGCTCCCAGCCCGAGCAGCCCCTGACACTTCCATGGGGTGGGGGGGGTGTCCCCCGCTCCCGTGGCACTTGATGGGTCTCGGTGGCACAGCAGCGTGGATCCGGGTCCCGAGCAGCGGCGGCGTTACAGGGCTGTCTGGTTCTCTCCCCCGTGCTGTCTGCAGGCAGCCACCCGGCCAATTGCACACGGCTCTCAGCGGCACGCTGCTGCCCTCCCTGGCGATCCTCGCGGCGGGCAGGGAGAAAGCCCTGAGGCAGGCAGGTGTCAGCAATGCGAGTATCCCTCCCCACCCTGCACAGCCTGCCCGGTGCTCCGCGGTGCCCGGTGCTGGATCGCAGCGCAGGGGAGCTGCCCGGCCCCAGCTGGCGAGAGTGACCGGGGCTGAGCTGGGCTGCAAATGAACGGGAGGGGACGGATGGAGACAGGGGACGGGACCGAGGACAGGGCTGGGGGGATGCAGGGACGGGACGGAGGGGACGAAGGGGGCAGGGACGGATGGAGACGGGACGGGACGGAGGACAGGGCTGGGGGGATGCAGGGACGGGACGGAGGGGACGAAGGGGGCAGGGACGGATGCAGACAGGGGACGGGACAGAGGACAGGGCTGGGGGGATGCAGGGATGGGACGGAGGGGACGAAGGGGGCAGGGACGGATGGAGACAGGGGACGGGACAGAGGACAGGGCTGGGGGGATGCAGGGACGGGACGGAGGGGACGAAGAGACAGGGACGGATGGAGACGGGGACCGGACGGAGGACAGGGCTGGGGGGTGCAGGGAGGGGACGGAGGGGGCAGGGACGGATGGAGACAGGGGACAGCACAGAGGACAGGGCTGGGGGACGCAGGGATGGGACGGAGGGGACGAAGGGGGCAGGGACGGATGGAGACAGGGGACGGGACAGAGGACAGGGCTGGGGGGATGCAGGGACGGGACGGAGGGGACGAAGGGAGCAGGGACGGATGCAGACAGGGGACGGGACAGAGGACAGGGCTGGGGGGATGCAGGGATGGGACAGAGGGGACGAAGGGGGCAGGGACGGATCAAGACAGGGGACAGGAGAGAGGACAGGGCTGGGGGGATGCAGGGATGGGACGGAGGGGACGAAGGGGGCAGGGACGGATGGAGACAGGGGACGGGACAGAGGACAGGGCTGGGGGGACGCAGGGAAGGGAGTGAAGGATGGAGGGAGCGGGAGGGTGACCAGATCGCAAGCGTGAACTATCAGGCCACGTTGGTGGAGCTGGGGGGGAGACAGACAGACACAGGTGCGCAGCCCCGTTGGGAGCCAGAGGCACACTGGTCCGCCTGGCCCTGTGCTACCAGCGTGCCCTTTCCTATTGGGGTGCGCCCATGCTGTGCCACAGAGCTCCCCTGCCCAGCACCCCCCTACAACTCTTCCACCACAAATGCACAGTGCTGTGCACACACACCTCGCCCAGCACACCCCTGCCCACAGCCCCACCACAGCTGCCCAGCACCCCACACAGAAACCCCACTCTCTAGTTTCCCAATACACACAGATTTCCCCTCCCTTCCTTCCTCCCTCCCAGTGCCCTTCCCCACAGCCCCACACCATAACTGCACAATGCCCCACACAGATCCGCAGTGCCATGACACACACAGATCTCCCCCATAGCCCAGCACCCTGTTTTTCACTCTTGTTTTTTCAAGACCCAAAGGGAGAAATCCCCTCCCTCCTCCTACTCCATGGGAGGAGGGAAGCGGGGATTGAGCTTCTCTATGAATAGCTCCAGTGCCTGATTCTGCTTGAACTTACTTTTCCTGAAAGAGGCACCATTTTTCTCAGTTTTACCGTCACCCCTGGGGTTCTGAATAACAGCAGTGAAACTGACCAAAGCTGCTAGTGCTTGGCAGCATTGTGAGGCGGAATAGAAGCTCTGTAACTGCCAGTTTGCAGACTCAGGAAGACAGGTCTGCACTGGTTTACATTTGGAAGGTTATCTTCAGATAATGAAAGCTGGGCATGTGCTTTCTTCAGTCCCTGACAATGCATGGCAGAGAATACAATTATTAAAGAAAAACAGTTTTAGCCCCTTTTTGCACAGTTACCTGCACTTATACAGGTTGCAACCTGATATTCCTTGCACAATCTACAAGTTTGGGTGCATCCGTAATGCCCTAATTGTATTACCGTTGCACCGTGATTTTGCTTGGTTCTTTTTAACCAAGGTGAAGTATTCCTAGAAAATAGGTGAAACATTTGGATTTGTAACAGTAATGTAAATACTGTGATAAATTCAGTGCCCCTGGCTTCCCATGGTTCCACAATCATAGAAATGGCACTGGAATTGACTTTTATCTTCAGAATTCTTCCCCTCCTCCGCAGATCACCATAAGAACTTCAGGAAGGGCATTTGAAATAACACATAAAAGTGATTCCATGCACAAGTCTAGAGTGTTTTCTGTTTCTCTGGAATTTGGCAGTCTATGGTGCTTAATATGGGCATATATGTTTGATTACTATAGAAATTTTTCAGATCCTGTAAAAAAGTCTGTCTTCACAGAATCCTCTCATCATTGGTACAGAAAGTGAAACAGAAGTGCTGCAGTATTTTAGGGTTTCTGGATTTGTTTTTCTCCAGGAAACAATTTTGGTGCTTTTATTATGCCAGATAATTACAAAAAATGTACTATCTTAAAAATATTGGTGATTGGCAGCAGTAGCCCTGGAAACGAAAATGGGTGAGATTTTCAAAAGAGAGTAAGTGATTTAGGAACATAAGTCTCATTAACTTTTAATGGGACTGGCATTTCTAAGTCATGCAGTTTTCAATGTCTCACCCATCATGTAAAATAGGGCTTGAATTTTCTATGATTTAGTTGACCACTGGCATGTACTTTCAGTATTTTCAAAAGCATATACCAAATGGTAAATTAGAACATGCTGTAGCATGGCTAGTGCTGAATTATCAGACAAGTAGTTTCAAAACTTCCAATTTTTATGCAGTATGTAGCTATTTATTTGTTCTAAAATCCATACTCTTACTGGCAGACTATTCTCAGACCTTGTAACCTTGTATGACTCTTACATAAACAAAGTTGTAGCTTCTAGTAGAGACTTAACTGATTTGCTCCGCTCTTTGTGTTATAGAGGAAAATCTTGTTCTCAGATGCCGATTCTTGAAATGATGAGGGTTTGTCGATCCCATAAATCACCTTCTTTCAAGGCCGGATCAGATATTCAAACAAGGTTATGAACCTCCTTACTTGTACAGTCATAATTCCAAAACAGGTCGATCAAGAGGAGTTAAGTCCCTGCCCTGTATAATTTATAAACATGAAGCTGAGTAACCTTGGATGACTAAATTAAACTCTAAAATAATAATGAAAAGCTTAGCTTTATTTTAGCAAACTGGTATTACAAGTTTCATGACATAAATGTTAATTATCAATATCTTTGGCACTAGAAAATGGATTTTTCTCTGCACAAAGTCCATTTCTTGGCAGAGGATACATTGGGAACTATCAATATAAAAAGGATTAATGTGGAGACATGAAGAATAATAAAACATTAAGGATGTTATCTAACTATTTCAAATAGAGAGAAAGAGGTACATGTCTACCTATAATATGAGTTTTAGGATCAGCGGGCTCAGTTGTTTACAGATTCTGAATGATGCTTTGTTTTGATTCTTGTGAAAGCTTCCTTATTTATTTTCATGGCCCAGGGTTGTCTCCCTGGTTTCCCTGTTTATATATTATATAATAAGCATGTTAATCAAGGGTGATCATGTTAGGTTCTTTTCATCCATGGTTTAAAACAATTAGAGAAACTCTTTCTTTTCCCCCCCTTAGCTTAGTCTGCAGAAAAATTCACAAGATGAAATAAGCTCTGTGTGGGTTTTTCCCATGTAGAGCAGTGAAATTGTCCTATTTGTTTTTCTATTTCATATTTCTGTACATGTTAATTTATTTTTATTCCTAAACCATTCCATAAGTTCCTATGTTTAAATATAATTTGAAAATCAGAGTCACTCTGGGCAAAAATTAGAATTAAATTCTTTATTAGAAGTACATCATTAAGCATAAAGAATGAGGAGTACTTGTGGCACCTTAGAGACTAACAAATTTAATAGCTCTGTAAAGGCAAAAAGGGAAGGGCATGGGTGGAAATGAAAAGTGCAGGCATTTGAAGAGGGATTTCACTGGAGAGAGGATGAGGCTTGGAGATGGTAGCACACATTTTAAAAAAAATTCATATTGCTTGTGTTTCAGGCAAAGATTAGGCATTTATTTACCTTTAAAATACATTTTTAACTGGATTTTCAAAACAGTTGCTCTCAGAAACCACTGTGTAACTTAACCCCCTTAATTTAATTGTCTAGTAATTGATAGAATTAGAAACCACAGATATTAAGAAAGATTACACCAGAGGTTATCAAGGTAATTCACTGGACTGCATTTCTGGCATCTTTTGGATGATGCTGCAGAATATTTGGGGCACGGGACCATTGTTTTGTTAGACAGTGCCTAGAACAATGAGGCCCCGAACCCTGATTGGTACAAAACATAATAGAAAGAACTGGGTGGAAATTGCTGAAGGGCCCGATCTTGCTCTAATTGAAGTCAATGGAAAAAATTCCATTGATTTCAATGGTGTAGAATTGAACCACAAAGGAGGCAGTTGGGGGAGGGATACCGCTGGGATAGGTTTACAGAAGGACAAGTGGCATTTGGGCAGGGGCGGCTCTAGACACCAGCGCGCCAAGCAGGCGCTTGGGGCGGCCGTTTCCCGGGGGGGCGGCATTTGGCTCCGGTTGAGCTCCCGCCGGCATGCCTGCGGCAGGTCCACCGGAGCCCGGGACGAGCGGACCTGCCGCAGGCATGACTGCGGCGGGTCCCGTCTTCCCGCGGCTCCGGTTGAGCTCCCGCAGGCATGACTGCGGCAGGTCCGCTCGTCCGGGCTCCGTGGACCTGCCGCAGGCATGCCGGCAGGAGCTCAACCGAGCCGCTGGAAGACGGGACCCGCCAGGGACCGGGAAGGGCAGCGCAGCGCTCGCGCTGCTTGGGGCAGCCCGATTTCTAGAGCCGCCCTGCATTTGGGACTTCAGACACCTTGCAGAGCCAGAATGAAGTGACATACACAGAAGCAAAGACAGAGGGTGGTTGGTGAAGCTATTAACAGCTGGGAGGTCCAGATATGTGAGCCACACTCAACAAAGTGAACATGTACAAGCACCGGGGCCAGAGTTTATTGTTTCCTGGATACTTTAAACAGGATCATTACATGCTGAAATAGATGAGTATTGCTAGAGTTATGAAGGCAAAATTGTCCTGTTAGATTGCACCTGGGGAAATCTGGGTTTTGTTTTATCTGTTGGTTTTATGGTTACTGTATATTTTGTTCCTGTCCTCTTTATAAAGTGCTGCTGATTTTTATATTGTTCCTTATTCATTTGATGCCAGGGCCTTATTATATCCCGTTGTTGTTTTTAGGCTACTCTTGTGGAGTATGAAATATAATTAAAAGGCCACATTTTCAAAGGATCCTCCTCTATTCAGGCGTGTAGAAGTTTTCATGCAAATAGCAGCATGTGCATGTTTCAGGTAACAGCAGATGCATGCACAGGTGATAGATTCAGACTTGCAGTGCTCAGAAAGTGTGCATACAGATATTTGCATGGATTTAAATAGAGGCCACTTTTTGAAAACGTGTCAAAAATATCAGTAAGTTAGGCCACCTTATAACTAGGTTACATTTAAATAGCTACATAAGTGGGATCAGGGAGATCTACTTTGTCCTGAGCTGTTACAATTGAAAAGTGCTGGGTCACTTTAATAATTTCAAACCCCTATAAAGAGCCCCTTGTTATGGCAGGAGTCTTGTAGGTGATGTATGTGATGATGAATATGCCAGAAAAATTCCAAGATATCGTGTGTAATTGAGCAAAACCCCAGGTTTAATGGAATTGAAAAGTACTTGTGTCAGAGATGTAGGCAATTACTGTTCATAAAGGGGCACCCGCAACTTGAAAATCATTTCAATCAGAAAATGCTGCATCTACTATTGTTACAATTAGCCACGGAGGTTGCTGTCACTGAAAGGGATTAATGAAAAAATAACATTTTCATCTCTTGTTTTCATTTGTTTGCTGTGTGCATTTGGCAGGTCTCTGTGTAATAGTCCTTGTGTGATGGTGCCTGCCCTTCCCTATGCTACTGAAGAATGTGCTGATCAGTACTGTGGTAGCAGAACTGAAACTGAAAAGGTAGCAGGCAGGACTATGCACAAAGAGAAAAGGGATGTAGACCTGCCCTTTGTACCCTGCAGGACCTGTGGTCACAGGCCCTTCCTAATTTCGGGGGAACCAAGGAATATAAAAAGTAATCTCTTGTAAATTGAACCAATGTTGTCTGACTGCTAGAGTTGGAATCTTGATACTAATTTTTCCTAATGATTGTAAGTTATTTACAGTCACCTGGCTGGCCTTTGAGGACTGACAAATCACAGCCAGAAGCCCCCTCGAGGTTTGAAACCTGTTCAGTCTCAGTCATCTGGTGAGAGTTGAATTCTAGGCATGGAAAAAACAAGCTTAAGGAGGCAGAATTTTATTGTGTACCTGGGATTTTGTCCCTTAGATTCACTGGGGACATTGGGGTTTGTCCTTTGTTTCACCTTTTCATCCATCCCTCCCTCCCTCCTTTCTCTTCGTCTCTTGCTTCTTTTATCCTTTCTTCTATTCCCTCCCAAAACCAGGAGAGGGGTGTGTGTGTGTGTGTGTGTGTGTGTTGCGGGGCAGTGATCCCCACCAGTGACCTGGGCCATCCTTTGGGCTCTCTGGTGAGAACTCTCAGCCTCCCATTATCAGTTTCTACCCTGATTGGCTGAGCAGGGGGTTATTGCCAGAGAGGAGACTCAGGTCTTGTTGTTCTTTTTTAAGACCAAGTAAATAAGTCATAAGCAGTTGTATGTTTGATGAATTTTGCTGCTTCTCTGCACTAATTGTCTCTGAGCAGTTCATGATTCTCTCTAACATTCCAGTTCTCCTAAAATACTGGCTGAATACTTACTGTGCACTGTTGCTGGTCTGGAGCTCATCTGAGAGCACTTTACTCAGATCATTCAATGTAGGAAATTTAAGATCCGATGCTTAGTTTGAAAATCAGGGCTCTTGGGTCTTATTCCCAACTCTGCCACTGATTATGCGACCTAAGACAAGTCAATTATCCTTTCTCAGCCTTATCTTCTCCTCGTTCAAGTAGGGTTAATAATGATCCGCTCCTACCTACCTCACGGTGGGTGGAGATAGGGCCAACTCTAGGTTTTTTGCTGTCCCAAGCAAAAAAAAAAAATTGGCTGCCCCCACCCCAGCCCTGGGCTCCTCCCTGAATCTCCCTGCTGCCCCAGCCCTGGGCCTCCCCCCAACAACCTGTACCCCCCTGCTGCCAGCCCTGGGCTCTCCCCCCCACACCCGCACCCCATGCCATCCCAGCCCTGGGCTCTCCCCCACACACACCAGCACCCTCTGCCACCCCAGCCTTGGGATCTTCCCCACACAGGCACCCCGTGCTGCCCCAGCTCTGGGCTCCCCCCACCCACTTGCACCCTCCTTCCACCCCAGCCCTGGGTCACTGGTAACTTGCTCCCAGAGTGGGTCATTCAGCAGGAATTTTGGATGTGCACAGAACACAGACAGGATTGGTTCCCATATGGTTACAGAACTGCAGTAACATGGAACAATTTCCAGCTTGTGTGATTAAAGGATATCTGGATGCATATTATAAGACTGTCCTACAGAAATGAGGAAACGTTGAGGTGCCTTTATTATTCTTATGTTCCATTCTTTGTTTCTATGGGCAATTTGCCAATGCAATATCACTGTCTTCCTTTTAAACAAATAAAACTATAAAACAAACAAACAAAGGCAATGGCTGTTGAAAATAGCAATTCCAGTCCTAAAAACCACTGGGAAGCATTTCTTGCTCTAGTTTATCCAACTTTTTCTACAGCAAATTACAGTGAATCAGTATATTTGATTTGGGAGAAATGAAGTAACAGCTGCCCAAATTGAGCTTCAGCACTCCTGAATTTTGAGGGTGTTCAAATCTGGAAGGCAGGTGCTAGATTCCCTTTCTGAATATTAGCTAAATCTGGAAAGGAAAAGTGAATTTCTGCTTCGATGGCTCAGAAGTGGAAATCCTCTACGTGCCTGGTACTGTATCTAAAGCTGCCCAGGTCCAGTAGAGCCTCTCCTCCCTTACTCTTAAATTCTAGTGGGATCCACGTACCTCCCTTGCTAGGATTCAGATAAAGAGGAACTGTCCATTTAGTCCACCCAATTCCTTCCTTGGGGGCTGCAAGGTGAGGTCACACCAGTATCTCTAATCCAGTCTGGGGATGTCTTCTGAAGGGGATATCTAGGGCAAAGCCTTCTACAACTTGGGCACACTCGTTCCCCATTCACAGTGCCACCCCGCTCTAGCAGTGAGCTCTCCATTGACAGCAAGCTGCAGCTTGAGGTTTCAGCTACCGTACTCCCTCCCCCTCCCTTTCCTGTTGATAGCGGCCAAGGGAATGCTGAGAAATGTAGTTTTTTCCCTGCTCCAGAGCTGGCTCTATAGGCAGGAGCTAACCAAGGAACTACAGCTCCCAGGGCCCCCTGTTGGTTCTCAGCTCCCAGGCTGGATCCCTGCTGGCTGCCGCCCCTGCAAATGGGCTGCTCCAAGCACCTGCTTGCTTTGCTGGTGCCTAGAGTCGCCCCTGCCTCCACCCATCCTGCACCCCACCCTGTGCCCCAGCCTGGAGCCTGCACCCAGCACCCAAACTCCATTCCAGAGCCCAACCTCTCAACCATCCCACACCCCAAACCCCTGCCCCAACCCAGGGCCTGCACCCCAGACCTCCTCGCCCGACCCAAACTCCCTTGCAGAGCCTGAGGCAGGTGAGGGGCAGAGTTCGTCGGGGGGGAGGGCTCTGTGCAGTAATATAGTGACTCCTTGGGTCTTTGAATGAGGCTTTATACTTGGGGTGGGGGGGTGAGGAGGCAAGCAGCGAGTCAGTGGATGGAGAGGGCAAATCTCCCAGATTCAAAATCTGTGACTGTGTCTGTTGGTCCTTCTAGCTGCTTTTCTCTGGGCTGGGGGTTGTTCCCACATGAAGGTGTTTGCTTCTTATCCCCGAGGCCATCAGTATGTCTGCTCTTCTCTAGTCAGCCCACTTGCCAAGCTTGATTGTCCTTGGTTGGGCTGCCAGCCCCTCTCCAAGGATTGCAGCTGTCTGGAGGTACTGCCCTCCACGCCTTCCTCAGTCACACCTCATTCATGCAACAGGGCAGTTGATTACCAAGTGGGGGGGAGATCTTATTCTACTTCTAGCACAAAGACACTTTCTTTTACCGTAATTACACTACCTTAGGGGCCCGCTATAACATATTACCAAGGTTCAATACAAAGTCATATACAAGTTATACAAAAATGCATAATGCAGAGATTTATCTACAACTGCATTGATTGACTGCATTGATTGACTGTGCAGTAATATAGTGACCCCTGGTCTTTGAATGAGGCTTCATACTTGCCTCATTACTGCAGAGAAGCAGCAAAATCCATCAAACATATAAGTGGTTATGACTTATTTACTTGGTCTTAAAAGAGAACAAAAAGGCCTTGAGTCTCCTCCCTGTCATTAACCCCCTGCACTGTACAAAGACTGAATGGCCCATCCCAGTTGTGGATGTACTCCAGAGACTTGATTTGAACCTGCAGTTTATTCCATCACTGCTACAAGCCTGAACCAAGAACTTTGCCAAAGTACAAGTTTTGCCCAGGGCACCATTTCCCCTAACACTGATTTTCATATTAACCATCAGATCTTGAATTTCATACATTGAATGACCTCAATAAAGTGCTCTCAGATGAGCTCCAGACCAACAAGTATGCACAGTAAGTATTCAGCTAGTGTTTTAGGAGAACTGCAATGTTAGAGAGAATCATGAACTGCTCAGAGACAATTAATGCAGAGAAGCAGCAAAATCCATCAAACATATAAGTGGTTATGACTTATTTACTTGGACTTACTAGAGTACTATCTGCCGTTGTGTCTCCTCCCTGTCATTAACCCCCTGCTCAGACAATCAGGATATAGACTGAGGATGGGAGGCTGAGGGTCTCACCAGAGAGCTCAAAGGATGGCCCAGGTCACTGGCGGGGATCACTGCCCCAGCACTACTGCAGCTCCACAGTTTGGGGTGGACCTCCCACAGTGAGAGCTGCCGAGCACTCCCACACACACACACACACACACACACACACACACACACACACACACCTCTCCTGGTGTTAGGAGGGAACAGGAGAAAGGAGAAAAGAAGCAAGAGAGGAAGAGAAAGGAGGGATGGATGGAGGAAAAGGTGAAACAAAAAGGACAAACCCTAATGTCCTCAGTGATTCTAAGGGACAAAATCCCAGGTTTGGAATAAAATTCTGCCTCCTTAAGATCATGTTTTCCATGAATTCAACTGTCACCAGATGGATCAGACTGAACAGTTTCAAACCTCGAGGAGGCTCTTACCTTCTAAACAGGGTCGGCTGTTTTCAAGTAAAATCACTAAAAGGGAAGGAGAAAACTCGAAAGAGGTTCCTCCTGGCGCTCAGGTACGTGAACCCCAATACTCCCCCAGTCCTCAAAGAGAGACCTGGAGAAGGAGACTTGCTGAAGCAAAGCCACAGGGTCTCTGAGGTTTCCCTGGCCCCTCGCCCCTGTCCTGCCTGGCTGATGTCAGCATCTCTCTGTGAGGTCACCACCTCCCCACCACCTTTGGCCAATAGTCTGAGGTCCTGCAAAAGGCCTTTGTGATGTCACTGCCACACCCCTCCCTTGCTGGGCTAATGTCCTGCCCCTGGCCAGGCACTTTGAAGGTTTGAGCTACTCCCTGTGGATCACCCCACTCAAGGAGCATTCGTTCTAGGAAGCAAGCCGGCTAGACAGGAAAACGTCAGACGCTGCTGCTCCCAATGCTACATTCAGTTCTAAATAAATTAGTCCACTTTATTGCCAGAAGAGACCATTAGAGCATCTAATCTGACCCCTGCATATCACAGGCCTCCTGTATGACACACTAGCTACTTTTGGGGTAAACACATTCCAGAAAGGCATCCAGTCATCATGAAATGACGTCACGAGACGGAGAATCCACCACTTTCCTTGGTAGCTTGTTCCTGTGGTGAATCATCCTCGCTGTTGAATATTTGTGCCTTAATTGTAATATGAATTTGTCTCTTTTCACCTTAGGACCCGGCGAGGTGGGAGTGTGCCAGACCTTGGGCTGCAGCCCAAGCCGGAACTTCTACATGACAATTAAACAGCCCCACAGCCTGAGCCGTGTGGGCCCAAGTCAGTGGTAAGGGCCAGCCACTGGTGTCTAACAAGTTTGCGTGGAGAATTTGCGGCAAAACTGGGAACTGAACCCAGATTGTTTCAATTCTTGCCTCCCCCCTTAACCGCAAGCCCAGCGTGTGTGTGTACAGCATTGTTTTGGTCTGTGTTTGCCTTGCATTGGCTTCCAAGGAGGCTGTGGAATTTCCTTCATTGGAGGTTTTTAAGACCAGGTTAGAGATACGCCAGTCTGCGAATGTCTAGGGATACTTGGTCCTGCCTCAGCACAGCGGGCTGGAGTAGATGACTTCTCAAGATCCCTTCCAGGCCTACATTGAAATAATTCTCTTTTTTGCTGCGTCATGTTCTACGCTGAGCTGTTTTGCATGGTGCCATTTGGAACTGTGATCGCACCATGTTGTGTAGCAGTTTTATGGTGAATTGTTTTGCCTCAGCTTGTTTTCCATTGTGTACTTTTGTCCTAGGATGTCATAGTTCGCATCGTGTTGCTTTCTTTTCCTTTGTATTGTCATTTTATGCTGTGGAGTGTAGGTTGTGTTTTTTTTCCCCCTGAATTTGCCTGACATTATGTTGTGGTGAGTTTTATTCTGTATGTTGTGTTTTTATATGTATATATTGCATAGCATCCTAGAAATGTAGGGCTAGATAGGACCTCAAGATGTCATCAAGTCCAGCTTTCTCTGCTGAGGCAGGACCAAGTATATGTAGATTATCTATGACAGAGCTTTGTCCTATTTGTTCTTTAAAACTTCCAGGGAAAGAGACTCCCCAGCCCCCTTGTAAGACTGTTCCAGAGCTGAACTGCCTTAGCTCTGGGGACACCCACACAGATTTTAGTGGTGAGCAGCTCTGGAGAGAGAGGAGACCCCAGTGAGTGGGCAGTTGGATAAAGAGACTAAAGTTGGGAGGAGAAACATTGACGTGTCCAAGGTCACCCAGGCTGTCTGTGACCGAGCTAGAAATAGGTTCTAGTGCCACCGTACTGCTGTTTCTGAAGGTCTCTGCCACACTGCTGTTTTAGGCACTGGTGCAAACCCTTAGTGTAGACAGAATTTACACTAGTGCACTCTGGCACTGGTGCACCATGTCCCAGTTTGAAGGTTTGGGGTGGGGAGAGGGGCTGTGACCTCCCTGAGGCCTGAGGCTCACTGAACAGTGCAGATGGTAACGGAGGGGCAGCAGTGAGTACTGGAGGTATGAGCCAGGAGCACAGCCCCACAGGACTGGACACTGACTTCTCCTGACCCAGGGGACACACCCCAGCGAGGTGGTTTGTCCATGGATGTGCAGGCTGTCTTGGCAGAGCAGCTCATTTGCAATCTCTGCACAGCTCTTCCTACAGTGTGCACTGGGGACCTCCAAGCTGCGAGTGACGGGGCTCGGGAGTTAACAGGATCTGTTCCTGGCTCTGTCATGGACCTGTTTAGTGACCTTGGGGAAGTCACAGCTCCTCTCTCTGTAACACTGTCTTCAGTGACTCGAGAGCACTAGCACCAGCCTCAGGCAGACTGGTGAGAAGCAGGGCACAAACCCCAAATTGGGTGTGAGGTCTGTATGGAGATTTCACCAACCAAGTATCCAGTGTAAACGCTTCAGGCATTGTAACAGCATTAACATGGAATCACAGACAGTCCTCTTGGGTGATCCCATATATCTCACCACGCAGGTGAGCTCACCTTTGTGACAGGTGGTCCCTTACTCCAGGGGTTCCCAACCTTTTTCTTTCTGAGCCTCCCCACCCCACCCCCACACACGCTATAAAAACTCCACTGCCCATGTGGGCCACAATAACTGGTTTTCTGCATTTAAAATCCAGGGCTGGCGTTAGGGGTAGCAAGCAGGGCAACTGCCTGCGGCCCCATGCCACAGGGGCCCCCGCAAAGCTACATTGCTTAGGCTTTGGCTTCAGCCCTGGTGATGGGGCTCAGGCCCTGGACTTCAGTCCCATGCGCTGGGACTTCAGCTTTCTGCCCTGGGACTCAGTGAGTCTAATGCCAGCTTTGCTTGGCAGCCCCCTGAAAGCTGCTCACGTCCCCCCAGGGGGGCCCTGGTTGAGAACCACTGCCTTACAGCACGAATCACAGCAATGTTCAAGTTACTGCCAGTCCCAAAGGACCCGTCACTTCCTTAGGTCAATTAAATCTTAGATCTTCCAACAAAGACACTTGTAGCCAGTCCTGTCATAACCTGTATTAAGACTTATTTAAAAGGAAACGAGAGTTGTTAACAAAGTTAAAGCAGGTAATCCTATAGATGCAGATGAGTTGCAGTCTTAAATTTCAAAGGTAATAGAAGCTTCTGTAATAAGCAAGCTCTACATATTCTTTAGGACTAACCCAGGCTAAGCAGCTGGGGATCTCTTGCTTATGCCTAGAAACTCCCCCAGAGTCCAGGCAGCATACAGACAATCAGTTCCTTCTCTATGGGGTTTTTCATCCCCTTCCTACCATGTGCTCTGAGCAGCAAACTCAGCTAATGGGAAGTGAAGAGCACAACAACAGTCTTGTGTCTTTGTTAACATCCCATAATAGTCTCTCTGGTGTTGATGGACCTTTCCTGCCAGGCATTCTGTTGCCAATCAGCACTTCACATAGGTAAAGTCTCTCTCCTGTCTGGTGATTTACAGAGCCACAGAGGCTCACAATGCAACTAGTCAGATGTTAACTCAGGCAGCAACTTACAAGCATTCAATAAAGTCTAAACACAAAACACATTCTTATGTTCACAGTCTGTATGAGGAGTATCTACTCATTTGGACTCACTGGGGAGCCACAGAAAGAAACAAGGTGTGCTGAGGCAAGAAGGCCCAGTCTCAGAGCCCCCAGGGTCACGCTTCCCAAAAGCTAAAACTAGGCCCAGCCCATGAAAGGGGCACTCCCAGGAGAGACTGTGTAAAGGCTGGAGCATCAAATAACTTAGTTAATCTGAGAGAGCTGCCTTGGGGACAATGACAGGGAGAAACCCCAGAGTGACTTCTTTGATTCTGCTCATCTCTGGCCTTTGGTTCATAGAATCACAGAACTGGAAGGGACCTTGAGAGGTAGCTAGTCCAGTCCCCTGCACTCAAGGCAGGATGAAGTATTATCTAGACCAGGAGTGGCCAACCTGAGCCTGAGAAAGAGCCAGAATTTACCAATATACATTGCTAAAGAATCATCAGCTCCCACCCCCTGCTCCCAGTGCCTCCCACCCATGGGAAGCCACACTAATCAGCACCCCCCCCTCCTCGCACTCCCGATCAGCTGCTCATGCTATGCAAGACACTCGGTGGGGGATGGGGATGGAGCGTGGGCACTGCAGGCTCAGGGAAGGGGTGGGAAGGGGTGGAGTCGGGGCAGGGCCTGTAGCTGAGTAGTGAGCACACCCAGCACATTGGAAAGTTGGTGCCTGTAGCACCAGCCCCGGAGTTGGTGCCTGTACAAGGAGCCGCGTATTAAATTCTAAAGAGCCACATGTTGGCCACCCCTGATCTAGACCATCCCTGAGAGGTATTTGTCCAGCCTGCTCTTAAAAATCCCCAATGATGGAGATTCCACAACCTCCCTAGGCAATTTATTCCAGTGCTTAACCACCCTGACAGGGAGTTTTTCCTAATGTCCAACCTAAACCTTTCTTGCTGCAATTTAAGCCCATTGCTTCTTGTCCTGTCCTCAGAGGTTAAGAACAATGTTTCTCCTTCCTCCTTGAAATGAACTTTTATGTACTTGAAAGCTGATCATATCTTCTCCTGACTAAACAAACACAATTTTTTCAGTCTTCCCTCATAGGTGATGTTTTCTAGACCTTTAATCATTTTTATTGCTCTTCTCTGGACTTTCTCCAATTTTTCCACATCTTTCCTGAAATGTGGCACCCAGAACTGGACACATTACTCCAGTTGAGGCCTAATCAGTGCAGAGTAGAGCGGAAGAATTACTTCTCATGTCTTGCTTACAATACTCCTGCTAATACATCTCAGGATTATACTTGGTTTTTGCAACAGTGTAACACTGTTGACTCATATTTAGCTTGTGATCCACTGTGACTCCCAGATCCGTTTCTGCTGTGCTCCTTCCTAGGCAGTCATTTCCTGTCTTGTATGTGTGCAACTGATTGTTCCTTCCTAAGTGGAGTACTTTGGATTTGTCCTCATTGAATTTCATCCTATATTCTCCAGTTTGTCCAGATCAATTTGAATTGTAATTCTAGCCTCCAAAGCACTTGCAGCCCTCCCAGCTTGGTATCATTTACAAACTGTATAAGTGTAACAGAGAGATTCTGCTACTGGGAGGGTTTCACTATGTCTAGGTGGGTTACACCCTGGTGGGAGGGGGCTAGGCCTGTACTGGAATAAGGTCATTTTGTGCTACACAGTGTGGCAGAACCTAGAATGTCCATTACCAGGGAAAAATGCTGGGGGGAATTGACATGTGGAAAGGACAGAAACCCTGTCTGAATTCTCTCACATTGCCCTTCTTGCCCTGGCAGGCTACAGAATAATGTCCACCTTTCACCCTAAATCATCCCCTCCTCCCAGCTGGAAGGAAATGTCTGCAATGGAGCTGGCTCAGGTAAGGGATTATCAGGACGCTGGTGGTGGGTTCTGCTTGGAGGGAGAGGAGAAGTAAATGTATAGGAGGGTGGGAGCTGCTAGAGGTAGTGGGAGGCAGGAACTGTCTAGGGTGTGGAATGGGAGGGGAAAGGATGTGACAAACCTGCTGAGACTTGTGTACTCTAGGGTGTGATGGGCTGTCACCCCGGGGGTGCAGTCTGGGGGGCTTCTGGGAAACACTGTCCCTCTAACCCTCAAACTGGGTTGGCCCTTCTCACACTGCCAGCCTCTCCAGGCCCTGTTATTACCCAACAGGACAGCAGGTGGCACCACGCATCCAACTAAGCTACCTGAGTGCTTTACCTAAGCCACTCAAAGACAGATAGAAGACAAAAGCCAATTTCCCAGCCATAAGTGGTAGCAAACAGATCAAAGCAGATTACTTAACATATAACCAAAAACTCAAACTAAGCTTAACATACTATCTGGATAGAATTTGAATTAGCAGTTTCTCACCCTGACTGATGATACAAGCAGTCCACCAAGTTTCCATACACAAGCTAAAAATCCCTTTACCCTGGGACCAGCAGTTCCCCCAGTTCAGTCTTTCTTCCTCAGGTGTTTCCAGGAGTTCTCTTGTGTGGGGAATGAGGCCAAGAAATGATGTCACACTCCACCTTATGTAGCTTTTCCATATTGCGGAACCATTTGTTCCAAACTTGTTTCCCAGTCCAGTTTGTGGAAAAATACAGGTACCAAAATGGAGTTCATTGTCATGTGGTCTGCTCACATGCCCTAGCATGCCCTGCTGAGTCATAGTAGCCATGGCTCATAGGCCAGCTGAAAAATTCACAAGAGGGCTAAGCTCTTCCACGGTCCATTGTCTTTCTTGATGAGCCATGAACACTGTCTGGCTTCTTTGTTGTACCTGAAAGGCTTGTTGTGAGTGTTACCCAGAGTAAACACATTTGAAATACAGATACAGAGTCAATATCCATTACTTCAGTTACGAACATGATACATGCACACAAATAGGACAGTCATATTCAACAAATCATAACTTTTCCAATGACACTGAACATGACGCATCTTGCACAAAATGCAACATAATTATGTTCTAATCATTTTATAATCATACCACTATGCTGAATGTGTGGTGTAGTGTCAGGGCCTAATTTCAAGGCACAGGAGTTGGGAATGGAACTTCCACTCTTTGTGGAACAGGAAATAACCCTCCAGCCAGGGCTGGGAAAACTTCCCGGACTCCCAGTGCTGGAGCCTGAATCTTCTGACACTTCATTAGTTACCACGAACCCCAATCTTTGTGGCAACTGCAAACTTTATCAATGATGATTTTATATTCTCTTCCAGGTCATTGATAAGAATGTTAAATAGCACAGGGCCAAGAACCAATCCTTGTGGGAACCCCCTAGAAAGAAATCTACTCAAGCATGGTTCCCCATTTACAATCATAGTTTTTAATCTGTTTAATGTATGCTGTGTTTATTTTGTATCTTTCTAGTTTTCTAGTCAAAATATTGTGCTGAACCAAGTCATATGCCTTACAGAAGTCTAGGTAATGTTTTCACCTCTCAGCTCATCAATACTATTAGCTGCAACCAAACTTTTGATCTCACCCAATAAGGATATCCAGTTAGTTTGATTGGATCTGTTGTCTCTGAACCTTTGTTAATTGGTACTAATTATATTACCCTCCTTTACCTCTTTATTAATTAAATCCATATTCGCTGCTCTATTATCTTGCCCAGTATCGGACTAACACTCTTGTAATTAGCTGGGTCATCTCTTTTACACTTTTTAAATATTGGCACAGCATTAGCTTTATTCCATTCTTCTGGAATTTCCCCATTGGTCCAAGTCCTAATTAAAATCAACATTAACAGTCCTCCACCGTTCTTTCAAAACTCTTAATACACGTTATCTGGACCTGCTTATTTAAACATGTCTAACTGTAAGAGCTGCTCTTAACATCCTCGTGAGTTATTGTTGGGATGGAAAGACTGTCGTTGTCAACGTCTTATACGATTACATCATCTGTTTTTCTCCAACTCCAGGAGTGAAATATTTATTGAACACTTTTACCTCTTCTGTATTATTTTGATAATTCTGCCATTTCCATCTAGTAATTTACCACTACCATTGTTAGGGATTAATTTTGTACTTAATATACTTTTTTAAAACTTCCTTCTTATTTTCATTAAGTGGTCATTGATTCCTGATAGCTTCCCTTACCAATTTTCTACAATTCTGACTTTCTAACTTATATTCTTTACTGTTGACTTCCCCTTTCTTCCATATATTTTCTTTGGAGATTCCTACCAGGAGCCACCAGCAGGGTCAGAGACAGCCCCATCTCCTATATCAAGCCCTGGCTAGTAGCTATGTGATAAATGTGATGACTCTGCCTCTGTCTGTCAGCTGGGAGACACAAAGGTTCTCTCTTTCCACCCTCTAATGCCTCCTGGCTGCTCTAAGCAAGGTGGGGTGGGACTCTGTTAACATGTGCCTCCTGGAGCTCCCATTTACCTGGTGCTGCTGTTCCGTGAATAGTGGGGTTGTGAGTGGGGCAGCAGGTACTGAGTGTTGGACTCTTGCTCTTTCAGGGGCCGGTGACCTTCGAGGAGGTGGCTGTGTATTTCACCAGGGAAGAGTGGGTTCTGCTGGACCCCACTCAGAGAGCCCTCTACAGGGATGTCATGCAGGAGAACTATGAGACGGTGGTCTTGCTGGGTAAGGAGTCCTGTCGCCTGGGTTATTAGAAGCTGTGGGGTCTCTAAAGAACCTGAGTAGTAATAACTGTATACCTTTATTCATCATACAAGTTTTGCAGGTTTTCTTGCCCCCCTTTTTTGCCTTATCTCCCACACGCTAGTATCATTTTTGGACATGTGCCTTTTTGGTGCCGTCAGTCATTTTAAAATTGGATTTAATATATCCTTATTGGCTATATTAATCACTGTAGCTTTCATGCCTTTTCCTCATTTTAAGAGGAAAATATGCCTCCTGTAGAATTCTAAATTGAGTAAATATGTATATGACTCATGCATGGTTTGTGTGACAGTGAGATGAGCTCTTTTAGGAGAGCGTGTAATGTTGCCATTCAGGATCCCATGGGTGAAGGGATAAGAGAGTCGTGGGAGGGGCGGAGAAGAGTGGGGAGTAGATAATTCTGGGGTGCCAGGACATGGGGAGGGTGTGTGCAGGGTTAGAGCTAAGAAGCAGCAGGGAGGTAGGAGGTAGTGAGAGATGAGGAGAAAATACAAGAAGCTCCCAAGGTGCCGGGAAGTGGTGCCGGCTGAGAGTAATGGGAAGACGGGGCGGGGAGTGTGGAGGACGGGCACCCGGGAAGTGGGCTGGGTGGGTCATTGGGAGGGAGGAGAGGTTTGGGAATCTAGAGCTGTGGGGGATCCCAGACCTTTAACCCTCAATCCCTACTGAAGCCTTGTTGCTTTAGAGCCTACACTCCAGTTTTATTTCTGTTCAGTTTCACTTCTTTTTACATTTTCCCCCAAATATCATTATTTTAACATTTGACCTCCCTCTCCCACTCATAACCCCTCTCCCCATATAACCTCCCCATGTCTATGCTCAGTGACCCTGGCCACTGATCCTGAGTCCTTGCTGCATTCCTCCCTGTGACGATGCGGTTCTGGCGGGACCCAGCGGAGAGTGCCAAATCAGGACCAATTGCTCAAACAGGGCAGTCACAGCCCTAGGCTGGGGTTTTTCCACCTCTAAGGCAAACCAAACCAACCAGACAAAGAGGACTTTGGTTTCACCCCACTGGCTAACCACAAGTCACACAAGCAATTCCCTTAGACACTCCAGTCTCCCAGTATCACCACCAGTGCCACTCGTCCTGGGGATGAATGGTTATGAAAACCAACACCCCAATAAAAGAAAACGGTTCTCTCGATCCCAAAGGACCAAGCCCCAGACCCAGGTCAATATACACATCAGATCTTACCCACAAATCACACTGTTGCCAATCCTTTAGAATCTAAAATCTAAAGGTTTATTCATAAAGGAAAAAAGGTAGAGATGAGAGCTAGAATTGGTTAAATGGAATCAATTACATTCAGTAATGGCAAAGTTCTTAGTTCAGGCTTGTAGCAGTGATGGCATAAACTGCAGGTTCAAATCAAGTCTCTGGAGTACATCCCCCGCTGGGATGGGTCATCAGTCCTTTGTGCAGAGCTTCAGTTTGTAGCAAAGTCCCTCCAGAGGTAAGAAGCAGGATTGTAGACCAGATGGAGATGAGGCATCAGCCTTAGATAGGCTTTTCCAGGTGTAAGAACCTCTTTGTCCTTACTGTGTAAAATTACAGCAAAATGGAGTCTGGAGTCACATGGGCCAGTCCCTGCATACTTTGCTGAGTCACAAGGCGTGTCTGCCTTCTCTCCATGGGTCAATTGTGTAGCTGATGGTCCTTAATGGGCCATCAAGCCAGCTGGGCAGAGCTAACACCAACTTGTCTGGGATGTTTCCCAGAAGCACAGCACCAACTTGAAATACAGACAGTATAGAGCCAATATACATAACTTCAACTAAAAATGACACATGCACACAGACAGCATAATCATAACCAGCCACCCATAACCTGGTCTTAGACACCTTATATGACCCTCTTTACCTAAGATTTGGTGCCACTACAGGACCTTGGTTGCAAACCATGTTCTATATGGTCCCAGTTTATACCAATAACGTCACACTCCCTCCCATAGCAGGGCCGCTACCCAGACACAAATGGGCACTTTGTTGATGATGTCACTGGGTGGTTGTGTAGCCCGTACAATTGTTACACCTATAAGATTACATATTCCGAAGCCCTTCACACCACTCGGGCTTATCTCTATACACCCATACAGTCTGTTCCCCAGTGTTCCCTTCCCAGCTCTGATGCTGCAGAGCATTTACCCCCGTCCTCCTTCCCAGCCTTGCCTGTGTCCCTGTTCCTGTTCCCCCCACTTAATAAACATGATTCCAATTTCCCTTCCGCCTCCTGTTTGACCCCAGTTTATATAGTCATATTCTCAGCTACACCTAGCACGACTGATTGTACAGAAGAGAGAAACAATTAGAGAACCAGACAGATAAACAACAGAAAAGTGAGGGCCATAAAGATAGAACAATACAGAAATGAGAGTTTCGCAGTCAGAGCCATTGATAAGTGATTTCTTGCCAGACAGGATGCTGTCAAACTAAGTTTCTTTTATCCATCTTAAGATCTGTTTCTTTATCTGGTGGTGATGGGCATCATACAGACAGGATCGTCTTCCTAACAGCCTAATAGCACCTTATTTCAGTGTGACTGGTTTGGGATGAGAGGATGTGACCCTTCGCTTCCCAGCTAATGGCTGCCCCTGCTGCTTAGCCAAAGTCCTTAGCCTAAGAAAAAGGCCTCAGACTAACCTAGTGAGAGAAGACCCATACACAGGCAGACTGAGATTTTCATTCTTTTTTTTCATACTCCTGTAACTAGTTAAGTGATAACAAACACTTGTAAGTTCTTAATGTATAGGCTTTACAGGCAGGCCTGAATATCTCTATTCTAACAGAGGATTCTACCCCTTCCCCCATTCTGTGTTTGTCTTTTCTATTTAGATTGTAAATTCTTCAGAGCATGGGCCATCTACTATTCTGTGTTTGTACAGTGCCTAGCACAATGGGGACCCCCTGTTAGTTGGTCCCTAGGCACTGAGGTAATGAATATGATTTAGAATAATAACTCTCCTGCCACATGGAGCCAAGGAAGCTGGCCCTGGGATGTTACTGCTTAAAAAGGAGATTGGCTTAAAACCATGGACTATTATTTGTGAAAAGTATCCCACAAATTCCACTGACCTCCCTTGATTTCTTTGCCTTGAGTAGAGTTTCCAGTTTCCAAACCTGATGTGATCTCGCAGCTGGAATGAGGGGAAGAGCCGTGGGTCCCAGGTCTCCAGGGCTCTGAGAAAGAAGTGCCCCTGAGAGCTGCCTGCACAGGTGGGGAATTGGTTAAACCAACTCAAAAACTGTCCAGGAAACATTTGGGATGCCCTACAAAGACCTTGTGAGCTCTCCAAGTTCAGGATTGTTACCTGCAGATGTGGCATCATTAGATAGATGTCACTTACAGCATCCCACCTATCCTGACTGACAACTGGCAGCAGGTCCCCCCCCAATCTCGCTTTCCCCTGAGAGTTCTGGTGAGATGCAGACCAAAACTGATCCCTTCCATTCTCCTCTGGGGAGAGGTTTGGGGAAAATCTCCAACATATATTTTGGTTGGTTCATCCCTTTTTCTATTCCTATCTCTGAGATTTCCTTTCTCTCAGGCACAGAGAGTGACCTATGTCTCATTCTCTCTGTCTCCCATCAGGTGACAGGATGGTGAGTGATAACAAGGAGGAGAAACCCCAGCAGGAAGATGCTGAGCCAATAGAACCACATGGGACATTATCAGGAAGATCGAAAGGGAATGTTTCCTGGAGTTGTGCACTCCCAGAAAAAGCAAAAGCAAAAGCCTGTGAGACTCAGCAGAGGCCAGAGGAAAACTTCAGTAGCCACACAGACCTTATTACAAGTGAGAGAATCAACTTGGAAGACACACATTACACATGCCATGAGTGTGGGAAACACTTCAATTGGAGCTCACACCTTATCACACATCGTAGAATCCACACAGGAGAGAAACCTTATGGATGCTCTGAGTGTGGGAAATGCTTCACTCATAGTTCAACCCTCATTTCACATCAGAGAATCCACACAGGGGAGAAGCCCTACACATGCTTTGAGTGTGGAAAAAGCTTCAATCAGAGCTCACACCTTATCAGATATCAGAGAATCCACACAGGAGAGACGCCCTACACGTGCTCTGCGTGCAGGAAAAGCTTCACTCAGAACTCTACCCTGATCGCACCTCAGAGAATCCACTGTGGAGAGAGACCCTACACATGATCTGAGTGTAGGAAAAGCTTCAGTCAGAGCACAAACCTTATTAAACATCAGAAAATCCACATGGGAGAGAACTGTAATAAATGCCTTGATTAGGGCTGGCCAAAGGTTGAGGGGGAGTTTTTTTGTTGTTTTTATCGCATTTGCTCATTCCTGCATTGTGGTCTTTGCTCCATCTTCACTGTGGTCTCTCAGCTCCCACACATGAGTTACCTGCTTCTGCATTTTGCAGCTCACCCTTCATTGGGGTCAGTCCTGTGATCTTTTCTATCAACTCCTTTCCTTTTGAGTCGTAGGAGTGTGTGTCCCTCCAGCCAGGAATGTTCATCAGCTCCAGGTGAGAGAGAGGTTTGATCCCAACAAGCTACACTGAGGCAAAAACTACCTGTGCCTTCCATCCACTAGGGCTGTACATGGCATTGGCTGCTCAAGTTAGTGATCTTGGTGTAAAAAGACAATTATAGTTGTAGTGCAGATGCAGCCCAGGTGCAGTGGTTGGCATTAGCTTTCCCCTTGTCCTGACCTAAACTCCATCACTTTTCCTAGTCTAAACAAACCCTGAGCATCACGGTTATACTGTTCCCCCATTTCAAACCAAGTGTTAGTCATCGAGTTCCCCCTTTGGAAACCAATTGTTTCATTCCCAGTTGCTCTGATGTTGCTTCAGGTTGTGCTGGAGAGCAGATATTTTTATTATCATTTTCCTCACTTAAAATATATTGAACTATAACAAAGAGCAGGAACAGGGCAGGGATAGGGAAAATGTCATTTCACCCTTTGTAACAACAGAAGAAGTTAGTGTAAGTCAGAGGATTCCCTTATTCCCGATCACCATTCCAATCCCCATTTGTTCAATTGGTTAGGTCACTATTTTTTCTAAAGGGCTGAGAAGAGGATTCCCTAGTAAATGACCTGGAACGAAGCAAAATACCCATGGATTTCACTACCAAAGTCGTTGTGGCCCAGGCCCTGCAAGAGTCGCTCCTGAAGATATCTCCTTCCTAATCAGCTGCTTATTGCCTATTATTTGGGAAATACAATCCATATTGAGGTAGGGATGGGAAAAATGGAAATGACATTTGTCTTCAGCTCACCCCTGGAGGTGCTGCAAATGTGCAGAAAATGGAATGTGTGTTGAATGTGATATAGCTGCAGAAAGATGCCTATTTTTAATAGAGACCTGACATTTGGTGTCTTACAGGGATTCTAAGCTGCACCTGAATTTAGTCCCTAATTTAAATCTGTGCCTCCAGATTAAAGAAATAAAAGGGCATAGTTGGGGGAGTTGTACCTCACTATCACTACTGATCTGTTGTGCAGTTGGTGAAGAATTCTACGCCAGAGAAGTATAAAATTACTCCAAGTAAGGTCACAGATTTGACAAGAACTCGGGTAGAAATTGCAGGTACTGGTGGTTGATTTTCACCCCCTATGGTGACCTGTGGCCCAGGTAAACTCTTTTTAGACCCCGCTCCGAGTTAAGTGGCCTTGGTCACACTCCTAAAGGACACCATGATTAAATTGGGAACAACTGTCCTTTACCATTTCAATCCAAAGTTTCATGAAGCGCAGAGAGAAACAGCTGATTCCTTCAGAGCCATTCCATGCCTATGGATCCCAATCTGGCTGCCATGTTGGACAAAAAGCACTTCCATGCTGGGAAAACAATGGTAGCCAATGAGGGAATGTATCGGATTCGAAGTTCAGACTGCAGGATACTTGAATGCTGAGTCCAGAGTCTGTGGTTTAGTCCAGGACTGCACAACTCGTAAAGCGGCAAGGGCAATAGTACTCCAAAGAAAACAGCTGAGGGCCAAAACCCCCCTGGCTCCAGTGAAACCCCCCAGTGCCACCCAGCCCCACAAAACACCCCCCCCTCAAGGACTGTCCGCCCTGTGGAAACAAACCCTCCTTCCCCAGCACCACCCCGCCAAAACAGCAGTATTGAATGTTGGTAATAAGTTATAGCAGGCCCCTAAGGTAGTATAATGAAGGTAAAAGAAAATTCTCTTTTTGCTAGAAGTAGAATAAGATCTTCCCCCCACTTTGTAGTCAATTATGCTATTGAATGAATGAGGTGTGAATGTGGAAGGCAACACCCCCAGACAGCTGCAACCCTCGGAGAGGGGATGGGAGCCAGACCAGATCATGAGAACAGGTCAGCCACTGACTCACTACTCGCCTTCTCAGCCTCCCACCCCGCTCACCTTCTCAACCCCTTCCCACCGCCAGCTCACCTGCCAACCCACCAATTCCTGCCCGCTCACCTCCTCAGTCCCCCAGCTCACCTCAGCTCTCCCCTCCCCGGCTCGCATACTCATCCCCTGCCACTGCCCGCCTGCTCTCCTCCTCAGCCTCCCACCCCTCTGGCCAGGGATGAGCTACCAAAATCTTAACAACCAGTTGCCTCCTCACCCCAGGGGTTGTGTCCCCGGGACTCCTGCGCCGATCCAACCCCCTGCGTTCCTTTAACGCCCCCCCCTCTGGACCCCCCCCCAACCACTGCCCGTCCCGGTCCTCTGACTGCCCCCTGTCACCCCATCCAACCCCTCCTCATTCCTGATGGCCCCCCTGGGACCCTTGCCCCATTCAACCACCCCTTCTCCCTGTCCCCTGACCACCTCTGGAACCCCTGCCCCTGATGGTTCATGTGGGACGCCTGGGAGGACTGAGAAGCAAATGGCACCTTCACACTAAGGCCCAGGGTGGCAGAGGGGAGGTAGGTGAGCTGGGGTGGGGAGCGGTTCCCCTGTGCACCCCCCGGGTTACCTGCTGTGGTGCGGGCGGCCCCCCTGACCCAGCTCACTTTGTCTCTGTCTCCACCTTACTGGGCCTGAGCGCGAAGCTGCCACACCGCTTCTCTTCCCTCCAAGGCTTCCTGCGCGAACAGCTGATTCACGGAAGCGGGGTGGGACATTCAGGGGAGTAGGTGGAGCGGAGGTGAGCTGGGGTCAGCCACTGGCTCACCTGTCCCCCCGCCACTGCCCACCTCCTCAGCCCCCTCCACCCGCTATTGTGTCATACAGGAGGCCTGTAATATGCAGGGGTCAGATTAGATGCTCTAATGGTCTCTTCTAGCCATAAAGTCGACTAATTTCTAAAAAACTGAGTGTAGCATTGGGAGCAGCAGCGTCTGATGTTTTCCTGTCTAGCCGGCTTGCTTCCTAGAACGAATGCTCCTTGAGTGGGGTGATCCACAGGGAGTAGCTCAAACCTCCAAAGTGCCTGGCCAGGGGCAGGACATTAGCCCAGCAAGGGAGGGGTGTGGCAGTGACATCACAAAGGCCTTTTGCAGGACCTCAGACTATTGGCCAAAGGTGGTGGGGAGGTGGTGACCTCACAGAGAGATGCTGACATCAGCCAGGCAGGACAGGGGCGAGGGGCCAGGGAAACCTCAGAGACCCTGTGGCTTTGCTTCAGCAAGTCTCCTTCTCCAGGTCTCTCTTTGAGGACTGGGGGAGTATTGGGGTTCACGTACCTGAGCGCCAGGAGGAACCTCTTTCGAGTTTTCTCCTTCCCTTTTAGTGATTTTACTTGAAAACAGCCGACCCTGTTTAGAAGGTAAGAGCCTCCTCGAGGTTTGAAACTGTTCAGTCTGATCCATCTGGTGACAGTTGAATTCATGGAAAACATGATCTTAAGGAGGCAGAATTTTATTCCAAACCTGGGATCTTGTCCCTTAGAATCACTGAGGACATTAGGGTTTGTCCTTTTTGTTTCACCTTTTCCTCCATCCATCCCTCCTTTCTCTTCCTCTCTTGCTTCTTTTCTCCTTTCTCCCGTTCCCCTCCTAACACCAGGAGGGGTGTGTGTGTGTGTGTGTGTGTGTGTGTTGCGGGGGAGTGCTCGGCAGCTCTCACTGAGGGAGGTCCACCCAAAACTGTGGAGCTGCAGTAGTGCTGGGGCAGTGATCCCCGCCAGTGACCTGGGCCATCCTTTGAGCTCTCTGGTGAGACCTCTCAGCCTCCCCTCCTCAGTCTCTACCCTGATTGTCTGATCAGGGGGTTAATGACAGGGAGGAGACTCAAGGCCTTTTTGTTCTCTTTTAAGACCAAGTAAATAAGTCATAACCACTTATATGTTTGATGGATTTTGCTGCTTCTCTGCATTAATTGTCTCTGAGCAGTTCATGATTCTCTCTAACTTTGCAGTTCTCCTAAAATACTGGCTGAATAATTACTGTGCATACTTGTTGGTCTGGAGCTTATCTGAGAGCACTTTCTTGAGGTCATTCAATGTATGTAATTCAAAATCCGATGGTTAATTTGACAATCAGGGCTCTGGGTCCTATTCCCAATTCTGCCATTGACTGGCTGTGTGACCTAAGACAAGTCAGTTCTCCTTTCTCAGCCTGAGCGTCTCCCTCTTTCAAGTAGGGGTAATAATGATCCGCTCCTACCTACATCAGCACACTCACTCTTCCCCAACACACACACACACTGTCTCTCCCCACACACAAACAGTCTCCACACTGCAGCTGAAAAGCAGCTGGCAATGTAGTAGGATGACCCTGGAACAATGGGATAGAGAAACCTGCATCACTGAAACTGCAGCCACAAAGACACCACACACCAGCTTCCCCTAGCTGGCAAGTATCACACCTCCACAGAAAGATCCCTATGGTATCGTAGGCCAGCTTCCTAAGGCCTCAGCCTCAACCACTTAAAATAGGGCCTTTCTACACTCTGGTTCTGTTCTCACTGAAGGATCATTTCCAATTGTTCGCTCAGACCAGCTTACCCAGCACCCTCACTGCTGTGCAGCTCTGTATGTGTGGCCATGGCTGAACAGCAAGAATTCCTGCCCATTTCCCTTCTGGCTGGAGCATGGTTTGTGGTTAATGATGTTGCTGTACATTGTTTGCTTCCTGCCTTGGTAATTCAGACAGTCCCTTTTCCCAACATATCTCCAGCACATCAGTCCCTGGCTGGGTCTCCTGGGCAGTGGAAAACATCCCTTGTTTGGTGCTGCCAAGGGGATCGTGCATAGCTGAGATGTCTCTCGGTTTGGATCAAAGGGGAATGTTGGATGGAATATATCACACAACCCTCCCTGCTCCCCAGAGCCCCATGGGGAGAATGTAGAGAAGGGGGAGTCATTCCTCCCCTGCACTCCCAGAAGAGTTGCTAGGACTCCTTCCTGCCAGCTACTCACCCCTGGATTCATGCTTAGCTCCTAAGATCTTTCTGCTCCAAAGGCTCCATAGTCCTGGGGTGGGGAGGGTGTCACTGCACAGTCTGAAACACAAGGGAGGTTTCTGGAATTGAAGGAAGGAGCAGAAAACGGAGAGGAAAGAAACAGAGAGAAAACGCCTCATCTCTCCCCTCCCCCTGCCTCCCCCATCAAGAAATGTTACCAAGGACCAGCGTCAGGGGAAATGGTGCCCTGGGCAAAACTTGTACTTTGGCAAAGTTCTTGGTTCAGGCTTGTAGCAGTGATGGAATAAACTGCAGGTTCAAATCAAGTCTCTGGAGTACATCCACAACTGGGATGGGCCATTCAGTCCTTTGTACAGAGCTTCAGTTTGTAGCAAAGTCCCTCCAGAGGTAGGAAGCAGGACTGAAGACAAGATGGAGATGAGGCGTCAGTCTTTTATAGTCTCTTGCCATGTGGTCTTTGCTTTCTTTGTCCCAAGGACACTCTATCCAGCACGTGACATCGAAAAACCTTAGATTTCTGTCCATAGGCAGGTCCCTGCACACCTTGCTGAGCCACAAGGCATATCTGCCTTCGCTAAATGGGTCAATTGTGTAGCTGATGGTCCTTAATGGGCCATCAAGCAGGCTAGGCAGAGCTGACACCAATTTGTCTGGCTGGGGTGTTCCCCAGAAGCATAGCACAAGTTGGAAATACAGGCAGCATAGAGCCAATATTCATAATGTCAACTACAAAAATGATACATATCTAGAGATAGCATAATTATAATCAGCCAATCATAACCTCTCCATAGACCCTTTATGTGACCACCTTTATACAATATTGGCTGCAAATATAGAACAGTGGTCGCAACGGTGATCTATACAGTTACAGATTATGTCAAGAACGTCACAGGAGGTGACATGGTATCAGCGAGACTGATACTGGAATACTGCCTCCAGTTTTGGTGTCCTCATTTGAAAAAGATGGTGTGAAATTGGAGCTGAGACAGCAAAGAGCCACCAAATGTTCTGAGGGCTGGAGAAAAATGCCTTCTAGTGAGCTATTGAAAGAGCTCAACCTGTTTAGCTTATCAAAAGAAGATTGAAAGGTGACTTCATTGAAATGTTGAAGTGCCTTACTGGAGAGGAAAGATTGGCTATTAAAGGGCTCTTTAATGTAGCAGAGAAAGGCATAAAAAAAGCCAATGGCTGGAAGGTGAAAAGAGACAAATTCATATTACAATTAAGGCACAAATATTCAACAGCGAGGATGATTCACCACAGGAACAAGCTACCAAGGAAAGTGGTGCATTCTCCATCTCGTGACGTCATTTCATGATGACTGGATGCCTTTCTGGAATGTGTTTACCCCAAAAGTAGCTAGTGTGTCATACAGGAGGCCTGTGATATGCAGGGGTCAGATTAGATGCTCTAATGGTCTCTTCTGGCAATAAAGTCGACTAGTTTCTTTAGAACTGAGTGTAGCATTGGGAGCAGCGTCTGATGTTTTCCTGTCTATCCGGCTTGCTTCCTAGAACGAATGCTCCTTGAGTGGGGTGATCCACAGGGAGTAGCTCAAACCTTCAAAGTGCCTGGCCAGGGGCAGGACATTAGCCCAGCAAGGGAGGGTGTGGCAGTGACATCACAAAGGCCTTTTGCAGGACCTCAGGCTATTGGTCAAAGGTGGTGGGGAGGTGGTGACCTCACAGAGAGATGCTGACATCAGCCAGGCAGGACAGGGGCGAGGGGCCAGGGAAACCTCAGAGACCCTGTGGCTTTGCTTCAGCAAGTCTCCTTCTCCAGGTCTCTCTTTGAGGACTGGGGGAATATTGGGGTTCACGTACCTGAGCGCCAGGAGGAACCTCTTTCGAGTTTTCTCCTTCCCTTTTAGTGATTTTACTTGAAAACAGCCGACCCTGTTTAGAAGGTAAGAGCCTCCTCGAGGTTTGAAACTGTTCAGTCTGATCCATCTGGTGACAGTTGAATTCATGGAAAACATGATCTTAAGGAGGCAGAATTTTATTCCAAACCTGGCATCTTGTCCCTTAGAATCACTGAGGACATTAGGGTTTGTCCATACATAAGAACATAAGAAAGGCCGTACCGGGTCAGACCAAAGGTCCATCTAGCCCAGTATCTGTCTACCGACAGTGGCCAATGCCAGGTGCCCCTGAGGGAGTGAACCTAACAGGCAATGATCAAGTGATCTCTCTCCTGCCATCCATCTCCATCCTCTGACGAACAGAGGCTAGGGACACCATTCTTACCCATCCTTGACTGGAGATTTGTAATGGGAATCACTAGGAGAGGAATGATCCTGGGGAAGTCAATGCCCAGCCTCCCAACCCTGCTCCTTTGGCCTTGTTTAATGAACAGATGAAAGATAAGAGCATTGTACTCAATACGTTCAGTGTCCATACAATCTCGGTGCACACTGGATTTGAAAGTTGTCCTTCTTCATCCACGAGTGTCCATTTGAAATCAGAGGATTTATAATGCCCCATGGGCTACTTCCCTGTGATACACAGGGTCACAAACATCGTGGTGAATAGGACAGATGACTAAGTAATCACAGTGGGTTTCACCCCCGTGGGATCACCTGTAAGGATTTTCCTTCCTTTAAAGAGGGCAGGACCCAAACCCCATTCAGAAGACATGGGGAATCTTACAGTAAATTCTTCCCACATAGTCCCCTTTGTAAAGCCCATCTATCGTAGCTTCCCTTAGCACAAGAAAAAAAGGACACGCAGTGGTAACCACACAAACAAGACTTTATTTCCTATGGGGAAAAGGGCTAGGATAGGACAGAGAAGGGGCAGATTAACAAAACTTTAACTCTGGAAATGCTCCACTCTCCCAAACAGTTACACCCCTGAGGTAATGTTGATGTTCTCTCTCTTCTCTTGCAAGGACAGTGGTGGATGGCTGCTGCTCTCTTGACATTGGACATCAGGGACGGACTTCGATGAGGGACATAGGAACGGGTGAGTAGACCTAACTAAAACCCCTCACTATCACTATTTGAGACGTCTCTGCCTGGATGTTAGACCCTATCTACGCGGATTCAATCCGTGCGTGGGAGTGTGCTTCCCCACCCAAAATAATAGAGCACATGGGAAAAGGTCACCACATTCTTTTCCCAAGTCCAAGATGGACACCTTATAGATAACGCAAAAGGTACATGCCTTTCTTCCCTTCTTTTACTAAAATTTGGCAGGGGCAACTAGCATTTTACAACCTGGAGACTGGATTTGACCGATCAGGGGATGTTCTGGGACAGGGTGACCCATCCAGAAGGGGGTTGTGTATCCCCTCTGAGAACTCCTCCCCCTGTCCTCTACCAATTGAAGTGGGTGTCAGCCCTGTAGGACCACCCGAGGGGATTTGACCAAACACGGAAGTAATGTGGCGGAGTGACCTGCCCGCAACAGGATCACATGGGCCATCTAAAAAGCCCTCACACCACCCTCTACCAATTGGCGACGGTTTCAACCCACCTTGGGCCATCACAGAAGGGAAACATGTACCAATCAGAACAGATATAGCCCGAAGGTCGAGGCCATGATTTCTGCAAAACACATCCTTGGAACGAGACGGCCTCTTCCCCGCAGTGTTGGGTTGCGACTTCCAGGACGATGCTGCCAGTCACGCAAACATGGAGCTCCGGAGATCGGCGGCTTCTGGCCTAGGCCTTCGGGCACTACCTATTCTGATCGGTACGTTTCCCTTCTGGGATGGCCTAAGGGATGAGTGTGAAACCCTGATCGATTAGCAGAGGACGGTGGGGGGATTTCATGGAGGGGTGATGGGCCCCTCTTATGGGCAGGTCACCCCACCATGGCACTTTCACCTATCTGGTGAAATCCCCTCTCTGGTTGGTCCTAAGGATGAGGCCCACCCCAACTGGGGTGAGTTCTTGGAGGGGTTACATGACCCACTTCCGGATGGGTCACTCTGCCCCAGAACTTTCCCCCGTTGCTCAGATCCATTCCTGAGGTAGATCGATGGCGATAAAATACCCCCAGATTGGGGGAGGAGTGGGAGGAGCTCTTAGAGGGGTCACATGCCACTCCTTGCTTCTGCTCACGTTTGCATCTTGACCCCGAAAGTCTTATGTCATGGGGTCATTCTCCTGGTGACAGACGAGTGATGCCTTAGGGGTGAAGGGGCGAGGTCCCTTGGCTGGAACCAAATAACTGCCCTTAGCCTCAGTGTGGTTTGACCTAATGGCCACAGTCAAAATGGCTGCCCTCCCCCTCAGGGCTGTGTGGCCCAACGACCAGAGTCCGTGCGGCCGCCCTCCCCCTCAGGGCTGTGTGGCCCAGAGACCAGAGTCCGTGTGGCCGCCCGCTCCGTCGGGGCTGTGGGGCCCAATGACCAGAGTCCGTGTGGCCGCCCGCTCCGTCGGGGCTGCGTGGCCCAACGACCAGAGTCCGTGTGGCCGCCCTCTCCGTCGGGGCTGTGGGGCCCAATGACCAGAGTCCGTGTGGCCGCCCTCTCCGTCGGGGCTGTGTGGCCCAGAGAACAGAGTCCGTGCGGCCGCCCTCTCCGGCGGGGCTGTGGGGCCAGAGACCAGAGTCCGTACAGCCGCCCTCTCCGTCGGGGCTGTGGCCCAACGACCAGAGTCCGTGTGGCCGCCCTCTCCGTCGGGGCTGTGTGGCCCAACGACCAGAGTCCGTGTGGCCGCCCTCTCCGTCGGGGCTGTGTGGCCCAACGACCAGAGTCCGTGCGGCCGCCCTCTCCGTCGGGGCTGTGTGGCCCAACGACCAGAGTCCGTGTTTCGGCCTGCTCCGTAGGGGCCTTGTGTCCCTACGTCCAGAGTCCGTGCGGCCGCCCTCTCCGTCGGGCTGTGTGGCCCAACGACCAGAGTCCGTGGCCGCCGCCTCTCCGTCGGGGCTGTGGCCCAACGACCAGAGTCCGTGTGGCCGCCTCTCCGTCGGGCTGTGTGGCCCAACGACCAGAGTCCGCGGTGGCCGCCTCTCCGCCGGGCTGTGTGGCCCAACGACCAGAGTCCGTGGCCGCCGCCTCCGTCGGGGCTGTGTGGCCCAACGACCAGAGTCCGTGGCCGCCTTCCGCTCCGGGGCTGTGGCCCAACGACCAGAGTCCGTGGTGGCCGCCTCTCCGCCGGGCTGTGTGGCCCAACGACCAGAGTCCGCGGCGCCGCCTCCGTCGGGGCTGTGGTGGCCCAACGACCAGAGTCCGCGGCGCCGCCCGCCTCCGTCGGGGCTGTGGGGCCAGAGACCAGAGTCCAGGCGGCCGCCTCCCTCTCTGTCGGGCTGTGTGGCCCAACGACCAGAGTCCGGCGGCCGCCTCCCTCTCCGGCAGGGCTGTGTGGCCCAGAGACCAGTGTCCGTGCCGCTATCCTGTCTCTCACGCCTGTGTGGCCCGATGGCTCCAGACAATATGGCTGCTCTCTCCTCAGTGCTGTGTGGCCCAACGGGCAGAGTCAATATCGCTGCCCTTCAGCACAGGGCTGTCTGGCTGAGAGTTCAGAGACAAGATGGCCGCCCTCCTCTTGGGGCTGTGCAGTCTAGTGGCACATTGGGGAGGTGGGCTGCCACCCAAGGATGGATGGTGGCCGGGTAGGGGACCCAGGCCCTTGTTACTCCCCGGTCCTACCCCAGGGCCTTGTCCATGGCCAATGTGTTCGGCACTGAGTCAGTGGGGATCCAGCCAGAACATCTGACGTCAGTCACCATGGCGATGGCTAGTTCTCCCAGGTTACTTCCTACGAGATGTCTCTAGGCCATGGGCTGGGGTCTCTGGGCTCCCGGCGTGGGAATCTCCCAGAGACTCCGAGCTCCCTTGCACGTCTGCAGGCACCCGGGATGGGGTTGGGTCTCGGCACCTCGGGCTCTGCAGTCAGGGGCGTCAGCTGCTTCTGGACTGGAGCCTACAATGTGCATCCTCCATTTTCGGCATCTGCCTAGACCGAGCTGAGCTGCTCCTTTCACACTGGTGCTCCAGTTGTAGCATGTCCGGCAGGGCTGGGAGGGGCTTGGCTTCCGCCGCCTAGACTGTGAGGTTATGTGTGACTGGTGCACCCCGGCACATCCTGCTCTGCCTCTTTCTCTCCTCCTTCCCATGCAGCAGCTGCTTTGCCGTCTCCCAAGAGATGTGATCAGTGGTGGGCCGGTTGGCTCCTGTTAGCCTCTAGATGTCTGTAAGAGGGAGAAAGGGCAGGAACACAAATCAGAAGAACAAAACCTTCCAGCAGGGTAGTTTTCCACAGCACAAAACCACCACACTTTGCTAATGCTCCTTTGTAACTTCCCTGAGAGCTGGCATTGCGTAAAGAGAGCACCCAACCCCCCACAACCTCCGCTACCCTGTGGGCTGGCAATGGATAGAGGGAGTCTGGGAGACTTTCTCCTCTCTCCGCCTGGCTCTGATGACTGAGGGAATCACATGCGAGAAGCTCTGTGAATGTAGGGCTCTGTGCAGTGGGGAGAGATGTCAGACATGGAGCCCAAAGGTGGGGTTGTCCTGACTCTGCAGTAACTTCATTACAGTGAGAGAGATTTCAGAGTTCAGCTACAGGGTTCTGCCCTGTAACCGTGTGTGTGGGGCTGGGGCAGAAGTGGGGCAGTGATGCACTCATGAAAGGAGTAGGGCTAAGGGGGGCCCCGTGGTACAGCCGCTAAAGCCCCTGTCTGCTGCGTTCCAGCCGGGCCGGCTCTGCCTGGCTGGGGTGGGGCGAGGCGGCTCTGCGCGCTGCCGTTCCTCTCCCGGCCATTTGGGGATTTAGTTGGGGATCGGTCCTGCGTTGAGGAGGGGGTTGGACTAGATGACCTCCTGAGGTCCCTTCCAACCCTGCTAGTGATACTCTATGAGCTGCTCTTGCCTGTAGGCTCCGCCCCCTACAGCTCCTGTTGGCTGCGAATCATTAATCCCACCCTGGCCCTGCCCCTAGCTGCTCCTCACTCCAGCTCCAACCCTCGGCTCGACCTCCACTAGGCCCCACCACCCCGGCTCCAGCCACTGGGCCCAACCGTCCATGCTCTGGTGTCTGACACCAGCGATATGTAGGAGTCGTTAACATCCGGGCATTCAATGCGTATGGCCCTGACTTTGTCAGCTCTGGTTTTCATCTGCCATTGTGCTGCCCGTCACATGGCTTTATTAGATCCCTTTCAACTTCTTCAAAGTCTTCTCTACGCCTCACTGACCTACACAATTGTCTGTCATCTGCCAATATCCACCTCGTTGTTCAGTCCCTGTTCCAAAGACGCTGTTGTACGTACCATAGCAGGACAAAGAGGTCTTCTGTGTCGGTCCCGGTTCCCTAGTCGAATGCGGAACCCGACACGAGATTTCCAAGCTTCTGCAGCCATTTGTAATGTCTATTGAGGATGTGCCCTGTGGTCCTGTCACATGTCAAAGGCACTTCCTGAAAAGCTGAAACAAAGAGGAAACGGGTTGGAAGCCCCATGGTGCTGATGTGACTGGTGCCTAGGAAACCTCCCCTTCAGATGGCCATTGCCACATGCTATTAGCTACCCAAGAGTCTGCAGGCAAGAAACAGCAACTCAGCTACTCCCAAAATAGCCCTGGACAGAGAGGAGACCCCATTCCGTGCGTAACTTCCCTCCCCCAGCATACGCACGTCCACACGCTAAAACACAGGCAGGTGGGAGCAACTCTGCTTGGGATGGAACAGAAAAGCAGAGGTGTTAAATCATCCAACATTTACGCACAGATCCGCATAGGAATTTAGACTCCTAACAACATCTACTGAAATCCTATGTGGCCCTGGGCCTTCGTTCCTTAAGAGGTCACAGGGAAAGATGTTCCCAATGTGCACTCAGGGAATTTCCTATGAGCTGATAACCAAGATATGAGTGGTTCCCTGGCCTGAAATCTCTCCATTACAGGGAGGGCAAGTGATGAATCTTTCCCTACAGAGGGTAATTGTCATCATCACCACCACCACCCTTAATAATAACAACAGCCCTTTTCAATTCTGTCAGGCCTTCCTTCAGAGATGTTCTGACCTCTATGAAGACAGTCTCCCCACACAGTTCTAAGGCTACGTCTATTCTAGGAGCTAGGGATGGAATTTCCTGCTCCTGCACACATATTGTGGCACCTCGATCAAAGCTCACGTGATCATCCTTCTTCCTTAAACACTGTCCTTAGACAGAGAGGGACACATTCAAACTGTTTTCAGGCCCTGTGCTGCACCCCTGTACTTCCCACAGAGGCACAAACACACAGAGGTATTTCCTTACCTTCATACAGGCGGGAGATGCCATCTTCAGTCACTGTTTCAGACAACAAGTCACAGTAATGGTGGATAGTATTTCCTAGACAGACAATGAATCTCATGACTTTTCAAATCCTTTGCTTAAAACTGCGAAAGATGCAGCCATTCTCCCAAGACAGCCCTTGGGAAATTAAATACATTCCTTACATCTGTTCACAAAGCACATTAGATAAAGCATCAGAAGCCTAGAAGTCACTGAGAGACTGATTTCCAAAGGAGATTGAATTCACATCATGCTGGTTTCCCCAAGGCGCAGCCAAAGAGGAGTTGTGGGCAGGGGAAGTTGGTGCGATCGATACAGCTAAGTTGCTCCACTCATCTTGGAAGTCATGTTAATCTCTCTCTCTCTCTCTCTCTGTCACACACACACACACACACACACACACACACAGTTTTAAGATTCTGGTGCTGTGAGAGGGAACAGAGCAGCAGTCTAGAAAAGGGCTTTGAAGGAAGCAGGTCAAAAAAGCTCAAGTGAAGTCGCTCTGCTTACCAATGAACAGGGCTGCAGAATGTCTGATTGTTGTCTGTGAGCTTTCCAGGTATTCTAAGGCGTGGAACAGGAATTTGGGGATGTGGCTCTTGTTGTTCTGCATCTAGGAAGAAAGAAGGAAGAAACGCACAATATACAAATGACATGTTCTTCCCACAGGGACTAGTCCAGGGAAGCCAAAGCATAGAGCCAGGGCATGGCAACAGCCAGTATGAGCCCATACGCCATAGCAGCACCTCTCTGGAGTTACTGTTGTGTTCTCCAGAACCTCAGCTTTTGTTTTCAGAAAGTTTGCAGGTCTAACAGTTCAGGAGACAAATTTCAAACATGTGCAGGGATTGTAACTCCTGCAGAAATGAACCAGCAGAGAGCCTGAATAGAGTCCTGCCACCCGATGGAAGCGGATGGGTACTCAGGTGTGGGGTTAAAAGGTCTCCTCAAGTCCCCAGTCACCACTCTGAAGGCACAAGGAATTCACCTACCAAGCACTTCCAGGCACACTTCCGGAGCTGTGTGGAGCCATCCCAGGCCATGCTGCGGAACAGCGCCTTCAAATGAGCCCACCTGAGAAACACTGCGCAGCGGAAGAGCGTCAGTTTGCATCTCTGCAAGAGAAGGTGAGACCAAGAGGGTTCTCACTGAGAGAGGGACAGTCTGGGGGACATGGAGCCTTCCCCGTCACTTGTTCTCCTGCTTTTCCTGCTAGTGGAGGAGATTCCTGTCATTTGTTGTACACAGGAGTGTGCTCAGGAGAGGGAATTGGCTGGAGCGAGCCAGAGCCGTCCTGTCTTTGGATGGTTTGGAGCGGTTGACCAGGGCCCTGCGCTTTGGGGGGCCCCGCACTTCAGGGGGACGCAGGACGTGGGCCATGCTGGGGCCAGGCGCAGTACTCCCGGTCCCACTATGCTATGCCCCACCTCGCCAGCGCCCAGCCGCTTTGGGAAATGAGGGGTGGGGCTTTGGGGGAGGGGAGGAATAGGGATGGGGCAGGGGCGGAGCAGCGGTGGTATGAGGTGGGGTGGCACTTGGGGGAAGGGATGGAGTGGGGCTGGGGCTTAGGGCAGAGTAGGGGGTGTTGTCCCAGGCCCTGTGCCCCTCTATGGACGGCCCTGGAAAGATTCATAAGAGATCTCCACAGCTCAGTCCTTAGGTGCAAAGAGACTGCATGAGAGCGTGAGTCAGCTTTGGGATCCCAAAGAGTCGGACCAAAGGGCCCCAGATCAGGCTTCCTCCACATCCCAGTTGGCCCAACAACAGAGGGCAACGTCCGTGAATTCTGGGAAGCTGGGACCTGGAGAAGTTCTCTCAGGAGCTCCAGGGAAGAAGTCAGGCAGCTGCACCCACTTTCCAGAAGGCTGTGGGCAGATATCAGCTCCCTGAACTGAAGGGGCTCTTACAGATCTGTGCTCCCTTTTCTTTGCTGCCTCTTGTTATGAACCTTTGGATGCAGCAGCCCAAAGGCCTGAGGCCCGTCTTTGCAGGAGAGGGTCAGGGCTCTTTCCCAGAAGAAGGCTTTTCTTCCCAATTGTGCTGTGTGCTGTGAGAATGGATGAGGCACTGGGCTCCAGCATGGAGTGAAGCAGGAGGAGAAGACTCTGCTTGGGCAAGGGGCTCTGGCCATTAATGGAGTGGGGCCCCAGGAGATTCTGGCTCTTTACTCTTAAGGAAATAATGACCGTGGCACTTACCAGTGTCACACTCTCATCCCGGTCTTCAAGGTGCAGCAGGAGCGGGAGCAAGCAGTGGATCATCTTCTGCTGCACGATGGGTTTGTCCGGGTCCTTCACGCTGCTCACCACGTTGCCAAGCAGTAAAATGGCAACGGAGCGCACGCTGTCCCTCTCCTGGCAATGACACACAGGGAGTGGGGAAGCCCGGTTAAAGCCAGGCAGGATCAGAGCATAACGTGACAGAGTCATAATCCGCACGCTGCCCGGGTCCCCCGTGTTAACTGACTTGGGTCGCGGGAGCAGTGAGGCCACCAGGCCAGCGCCATAGACATCTTGTGTAGAACAAGGCCTGAGACACTGTGCAGGGCAGTGCAGCCCCATGGTGTCCTAGACACAATTTCTGTCTGGAGAGCACAGAATCCTAGACCCCTAGAAGCTTAGGGGAGAGGGAGGGAAGGCTGCTGGAGACTGGTCTGGGGAAGGGAGGAGCAGCTGCTGGAGCCTTACAGGGAGGTGCTGCTACAAAACACAGCAGTTCTTTTGCTCCTTGGTGCCCCTGAGAGCCGGGAGATTCCTGACCCACCTCTTTCCTGCTGGGAATCTCCACCTCTTTGGGGGCCGGTGTTCTCCAGACAGCTGGTCATCTGCCCAGTGCCAGGACCCTCTCCCGAGGCCAGGCGGCAGCAGGGGCTGGGAGCATGGCGCTGATGCTGAGGTTTGCGGAGAAGAGCTCTGACAGGGAGGTGGCTGAGCAGGAGATTCCCACCCATGGCAGGGGCACCCTTGGAGGCTTCATGGCAGGGCTGAGGGGTGGGAGGGAAGGGATGGGAAGAGAGAGACAAGGGCACCAGAGACAGGCGGGGAGGAATGGGGTTCTCCTGTGTTTCCCAGCCTTACGTCATCAATGAAGGGGCGAAGGCTGACTGCAATGTCCTGGGAGATGGAGCCAAGCCCTCCCCATCCAGGAGGTAGATGATGTCTGCAGCTTGATGCATGGCTCCCATGACACGCCTCTATCCGTGTCACAGAACATGTCCATGATCGCTGGCAGCTGGGCCCGTAACGAGTGCACCTGCAGCAATGGAGAAGGCAGCTCATTACTACCCTGGATGACAGCCTGGGGCATATGCTGGCCCATCCCACTCCCACCTATGAGACACCACGGCTGGCACAGCCGCCCAATGGGGCACAAAGTCATTCTCCTGTCACTCTCTGCCAGCTGCTCACTGTAACCTTTGTCTTTGCTCACCCGCCTCCCCACTGCATCACATCTGCAATCAGGGTCAGCTCACGGGAGCAGGGACCACGTCGTGCCTTGATTTGCTCAGTAAAGCACCTCCAACATTCGAGTGCTGTGCGTTAAACAACAAGGCTTGTGTGGGGATCTCGCCTCATTGCTGAGCGATTCGATAGACATCGGCTTCCTCGGTCCCCGGGCAATCCACGCCTCACCTTTTCTGGCTGGAGCACAATACTGCCAAGGCCTCGCAGACTGAGCCGACGTACAATGGGGTTTTTATCTTGGGTCCATTCCATGAGCTGTGCCTGGAGCTCTGATTTTGTCAGTATTGTCTCAATGGAAGGACTCTGGAGAAACTGGAAAGAGCCAAATCAACATCGGGTTGAGGAGCAGAGGTCTTCCTGTGGGGTCTGTCCCCTGGACACTCATCTTTACCAAATGGCCACTTACTCCCATACAACGTCTCCGGTGTGTAGGGAGCCAGTTGCTGCTCTTTCAGTTGGCTCATTCCCAGAACTTAGACTAATGCACAAGTCACAAATAAACCCCAGGAAAGGGGAATCTCCAGGCCCCACTGAGTGCCATGGAGAGACCCCTGGGGCAGAAGAAAAGCAGAACCCCAGGAAAAGGTGAGGAGAGAAGCATGGCCTTGGGGCACCGGAGAAACATCTCCTCTTGTCACAGGATCCCACCTAGGTACATCCAGCCAGGAGCGATCTCACCCTGTCTCTCCCTCCTCTCTGTGCCATGCCCCACCACCATCCATGTGCGGAGAGGAGCTAGCTGGCTGGAAGGCTGCTGAGCTGCTGACAATGTGCCCAGAGCTTACTGGCCTGAGCTGCTCTCCTGTCAACTAATGAATCTCACCTCAGTGCAGAAAGTTATGGCGATATTTCTCTGCTCCTCCTCCTTCTCCCTTTGAACAGTGGTGACGGCCTCTCTGAAGACGGCAGGGAGCTGAGGGTTCTCAAACTCGATCATGGCTCTGGAACATGGAGCAGAAAGTCCCTTGTGGTTATCAAGGGGAGAGAGAGTTCCTCTCTAGTTGCTGGGCTGAGATGGCAGCCTGGAACAGAGGAACATTTCACACGGAAATCCCATTCCCAAGAGAGACCCACTGAAGAGGAAACTTTGGGCTCCTACCTTGCAATCACGCCAACACCCTGCGAGTAGTAATATCGTGAGGCTATCATGTCCCAACCCTGCTGAAATTGGATGCTGGCAAATTCCTTCCAGTATCCGGGCATGGAAAAAAGAGTCTTCACAGCCTCCACCGACGTGCTAAAGACAAAAAATACCAGTGTCAGGCAACGAGATCAGCCCCAATCATGGCAAATCTGCACACGCCCTGGCACACACAGTATGGACAGCAGGAGCTAGCCTCCCGAGGATAGATCCAGTGTGATATCATGGTGCTCCCTGCCCAATGGGCCCTGTCGACACTGCAGTTTCATTGAGTTTGTAACCAGTTAGTGACACTGTAGCTTCTAAGATGGTTGATGTCATCACTCAATGCGGTTGAATACTTGATTCTTTACTGTGACAGGTAACAGGACTCAAGCGGGCATGTGGGGCCAGATCCTTAGTTGGTGTAAGCGAGCCTGGGCTAACTATAGCACCCGAACAAATGATGGCCATGAACAGCCTACATGTGTTTAGCAGAGCACATCTGTTCTTCCTTTTCCTTTCAGTCATTACCTTAGGGGTTGAGGCAGCTGGATCCTCCTCGGGGCTGGATGTCGTGCTGGCCATGTAGGTCCCTGGCAAGTGCAGATCCATCACATACTGCACTTGCCTGACGCAGAGGATGAGCATCTGGGGATACATTTCCAGGATGGCTTCTCGGTATCCCCATAGGAAAAGGACCTCGTAAATGGTCCTCATTGCCTGGAGGGGGAAAGAATTTCACCCACTATCCCAATCTGCCACCTGCCCCCATTGCCAGTCGCTATGGTCCTTTTCTCGGGTCTCATTTCCTCCCCAGCCTATTACAAAAGAGGATTGGCTCCTGAGAGGGGAGGAGACATTTGGAGGGTCCTGAACCTTCACCCATTCCTGGAACGGAAGCAGGATGGAGCCCTACGGAAAGGTCAGAGGAGTCTGGATGATGTTATTCCCATTATTTCGCTTAATGGTGCAGACTCTGTGCTTTGGGTTTCCAGCCATGACTGCACGGGCTGAAACCATCCTGAGGAGATCTGTTCTTGTAGACCCAGTGTTTCTGGCCCAGTCAAAAGTACTGACATCTCATGATCCCATGCTGGGAAGATTTCTAGTCACAATTTAGAGAGCCAGAAACCTGGATACTTCCAAGAGACACCCGAACTTCACCTGCTCACTAAAGAGCCACCTAGAGCGGCAAACAGAGCCAGGGCACCAGCAGATAAACCGCTTCAGATCAGTAACTTTTCCTGGGTGAAGCTTTATTTACACCTCTTTGGTTTGCTAGAGGTGGCCAGGACACACTAAGGCCTGGTCTGCATTACAGAGTTATGTCAATGCAAGGCCCTCACCCAGCATCACCCTAACTATGGAATTTCCTTCCCATTGGCAGAACTGCCCTTGGTGCCAAATTCATAACTCCACCTCCACAAGTGGCAGAGAGTCCAGGTCGATGCAGTGTCAGTGTAGACACAACGTCGCAGACGTCAACTGGCTTTCAGGAGCCTTCCCACAATGCCCCACCCTGACCGTACAATCGAGACGAGCGCTTCTGGTGAGGACGTGCACTGCCGACACAAGCAGCAAAGTGCAGACACACACAAGGGATAGAATTGCTGTGGCGGCTGTATGCCGAGGTTACGCAGGTCGGCTTCATTGTGTAGTGGAGCCGTGGCCTGAAGCTAAGAAGGGGTGAAGCTCACAGACACACACAGATGCACTATCCTCCCCGCGCTTGCGGGTTCTCAAAGTGACATCTCAAACCTCACTTACAGCCAGAGACACATTGCCGCTCTTCTCCTCCCGGTGTCTCTGCTGGAGCTTGTCCAGCAGCTGCTGCAGCACCTCCTGGGGAGCTGTGGTTCTTCCCAGGGCCTTCCACAGCTCAATGGCACATCTGCAGATTCAGAAAGAGAAGTCAGACCTTCCTGCTTGGCCACCTCTTGCCCTCCCCAGGAGAGGCTTGGAAAGGGCAGGAAAGGCGTCTGAGAGAGGAGACACCGATTGGTGCAGGGAGGCTGAGGCAGGGCAAGTCCCATCAGAGAAGGTTGTATTTATTCCTTTCCCCTAATGGGTTGTTGTTCCTGAAGCTAGCACCGCTGTTTCCAGGACAGTGACCATGATCTGACCACCGAGTGACCAGCACAGTGTGACCACCAGACTGTGCAACATTCTGCTCTGTTACGCTAGGCTCAGTCCCGAGGAACTTGCCTGACCTCAGTGCAGTTCCTCTGGCTATTTGGGGGTGTAACTGAGACCCAGCATTTGGCCAAGTGTCTCTTAGCAGCTGAATCCTACTGCAGTGTGGTGGACGGGTCAGACACTGACTCAGAACATGCCCTGATAGGAGAGGGTTCAGGGAGATTGTACTGCCCAGTGTGACAGAGCTGGAAGGAAACTAGTACTGAAATCCCCTCCTCTCTTCTCTCCATTCTTGCTGATCTAACCGCCCTGGTCCCCAGGCATCCGCACAGGAAGACTGCAGACAGATCCAAAAGGCTTCCAGTCATTTAACTTCCAAGTTTGGTGAGGAAGGTCGGACATGGTGGTCAAGCCCTGGGGACACTGAGAACTAGGTTGACAAACCAAGAGCAAATGGCCTGGATTTAAGGTCTTCAGGAAGCTTGACTGAAATTCTGTGCCAACGCTGCCGAGTTTCTATAGCTTCTGAGCACAGACCCTGGAAAGCACTGGGGCTGCTTCAAGGAATTCAAACCTGAAAGGTTTACAAATCAAACACTCAAATCAATATGAAAACCAACACTGTATTCCTCTGGTAACGGAACTGGGTAAGAAATTCAGTTTCTTTCATGCTGCTCTTCAATTCTCTCTCCCATGTGACACAGATTTGTCTATGGTCAGTGCAGAACTGCATTGCAGAGGATGCTGAGGAAAGACGGAGTTTTGACCTCTGGCGAGGGTCCAGTTGGGTTTCACGGCCCCTAGGCACATGGAGACTGTATTATAAACACCTCAGCTGGATGACTCTGCAAAGTGATCGGCAATAACCAGCAGGACTCAGGGTTCACAACGTATTGAGATGAAAAGAGGCACTCACCCTCTCAGAGCTGTTCTTGCCGGCTGTCTGCAGACTCAGGCAGGCTGCACTGCATTTACGCCTGGTCATGTGTGGATCATTTATTTATTTATTTAGTTTGCAACAATTAGGTCTGGAACTTTCTGTCTGAAGAGATTTACCTGCTGCGCAGCGCCATAAGGATGAGTGCATTTTTTCACCACTTCCTCAGCCATGGAATAACTAGGATCTGACTGCAGGTAACAATCCTGCACTGGTCCCCAGCGGACGGACAGATGGACCTCATGGACCTTTTCCATCTCTGCCTTCTCTCACACAATAGGGAGCAGCCAGACCTCATGACCCAGGGATGTGGAGTCATTTATTGGCCCTGTACTGATGGGAGAGGAAGTGGGTGACCCATAGCAATCAGGACAGTGCTGGACTTCCCAGAAAACTGGCACGTCTCCATCCTGGGAGTGCAGGAGGAGGGTTGGCTCTCAGTGGCTGGGCCTGGGCATCTCCTCTGGTGAGCCTGGACAGCTCTCTGCACAGCAGGAAACTCCCTCCAACTGCGTGAGCCCGACGGACCCTTCCCGGACTGTGGCCTGTCGGTAGGAGCAGGAAGAGAAATAATGGCCTGAGGTGATAACAGAGCAGCTCCCTACCTGTCCGAGGACAGCGTGTGCGCCACACAGCTCAGAACCACGTCCTGGGGGTGGGAACGAGCCAGCAAGGCCGTGGCCCTCAGTGCTGCTTTTCTGGCTCTGGGATGACAGACGTTGTCCAGCCAGATTAAGATACGTCCCACGACGTCTCCAACCTGGAAGAATGCCAGAAAGTTGAGGGATGGATTTATCCATGAGTGGCAACCTCCCAGGTAACCCTTCCTGGCAGCCCTGCAAGCCGCCTCTCACCTCGGTTGCCCATCTTGGCTCCTCCATAATCTGAAGAAAGAGGCTTTGACAAGTCCAGGAACCCCAGCCTTCCTGAGGTCTGGTTTAGTACCTTAAAGCTCAGAAACACACACAAAAGACTTCCCCCAAACCTTACTGTGGGCACAGCCCAAACTCCCTGCTATCCCAGGGCCTTCCCTGCCTTAGCAAACTGCTCTCAGCCTGCTCTCAAGGGCTTCCCTGCAGGAGCCTTTCCTCCATCTCTGCAGCTTCCTGCTGATCTTTCTAGCACAATCAGTTCCTCCAGGCCCGTGCTTCTCAACCCAGTTTCCATTGTGGGCCCCATATGTGCTGTGTGGGGCACGTCCAATACCACCTGTTTGGCCCTGAGGATGTCCCAGGTAGAGAAGCGCTGCTCCAGACCCAGCTGGTTCCACTGATGTACCCCAGAGCCCATCCCAGAGATGGCAGGCAGGGCTAGTTGGACGGGGCTAGCCAGCTCCAGGCCCCAGCCCTAAGGAGAACCTCTACACTGCGGGATTTTAAAACCTGCCGTAACCAATCTCAAAGCCGGCTCTCTAACCTCGGGCTCAGGCTATGGCACTGGGAACAGCAGTGCAGACCTGAGACTTGGGCTGGAGCCCAGGCTCTGAAGCCCCGCCGCCCCAGGCTTCAGAGCTCCAGTTCCAGCCCAAGCCCAGAAGAGGCTGCGTTGCCGTTTGGCCCCACAGTGCCAGCCCTGGGAGCCCACGTCCATAGGGCCAGGCTTTCCGGCTCCTGCTGCAGAGTTTGCAGCACAGGGTGGACAGACCTGAAAGGGACAGGCCGCCCCCTAGGGCTCTTCCATGAGGAATTGGTCATTGCTCTTTCCTCTCTCGAACAAGGAGCAGGAGCTACAACCCGGGTGGCTGGATTCTGGTGCCCTGTTCTGCTAGCAGGAGTTAGAGCCCTGCACAAATCAATCTGCTGATTGAGGGGCCATTTGTTATCTTCCCCCTCGGACCTGCTGGAAACAGGGAACTCGGACAGAGACAGGGACGACCTGCAGGAAACCCCAGGAACAGGCAGGTTTGGGGAGGAAGCTCAGGCTCAGGATTCTGTTTGTTTATGAGTCTCCGAGTTTCCAGGAAAGCCAAAGCCCAGGAAGGGAATAAGTCTGCACTTAGGCGCCATGGGCAGGCGGTATCTGGGGAAGGGCAGGAATGTCACCTATTTCCAGGCCGAGTGATTGAAGGCAACAGTTAAAGGACTGTAGGGAACGTGAACCCTGATTCCTTTCTCGATAACCCCACCTGCGCAGGCTTGGGCAAATCAAGGAGCTCTCTGGGCTTCAGTTTCCCGAGGTGTCAATTGGGTTGTTTTCCTACCTCCCAGGTGGGCGGTGGAGCTTCTTTAATCAGGTGGATTAATGACTCTGAGAGCCTCCTACCCAGGGGATGTAGAAATGAAGTCTGCCAGAAACCTCCTAGGCCAGTCTAATTCACGGGGAGGCACTCAGATCCTGTGGGGATGGGCAGCAGGATCAGAGCTAGGAGAGACAGAGAGAAAAGTGCAAAGCCAAATTCCTCCTGATCCTTCAGCTGGAAAACAAGGCCCCGCAGCATGTCTGAGGAAACCAGTGTGGAGGCCCCTGGGCAGACTAGGTAAGTGCTGCGCTGCCAGGGCTGGGGCTATCGCCCCCTTCAGTGGGGCTGGGCTGTCCTCAGGACGTGTCAGAGCTCCAGCGGGCAGAGAACAGGTCAAACACCTCACGCCGCTGATCCCCGCGCCAAGCGATGAAGGGAAAGGGGCTCAGCCACCCTTCACAGCACCATGCCCGTGTGTCCCAGGAACAGTTTCCTAGAGAGGAAATTCTCCTCCCCTCTCTGCGCAGCATCCCCTGCCCCACGGCGGGAGTCTCTTACTCTCTCCATCTTGTCTCCGTAGAGACACGATGGTCCTCAGCTCTTCCTCGGCGGCTTGAAATCGCTCCAGGGTGGGTGTCGTCAGACCTTCACGGCTCTCATCAGCAGGGCTTGGAGCTGGGCTGAGGGAAGCTGCTCCCGGGGTCTGCAATGAGAGGGACAGAGCCTGTCGGGACTGAGTATTTCCATCGCTCAGCTGCCCTGGAACAGTCTGTCCCGCGGGAGGCTGGCAGCGCCCGTGAGCGTGGAGACTCCGGCTGAGCCCTTTTCTTAACAAACCTCAACAGGTGCCGAGGTTTCTCAGTCTTTCATACGCTTCCCTCCCCTGCCTGAGAAGAGATGGGAGCCTCTCAGCCGGTGCTGGGACCCCAAGGGCACCCCATTTCCTCCTCTCTAGCCCCTCCCCCCAGGAAGCCCAGCATTTGCTGAGAAAGCCTCAATGGCCTGCAAAGCCCAGTCAAGTTGCTTGTTGAGTGCAGCCGAGGGGTCACTGCAGAACCTGCCCCATGTCCCATCCCACCCCGAGCACCTGAGCAGATTGGCTCAGCAACTCTAGCAGCCCACAGTGTCTGCGAGGAAAGGACTGAGAACAGGGCCCAAGCGGAAATGCCTCTTCCTTCCCACCCTGCAGCGTGTGGTGCTGCCACAAACAGGCAGGAATCGCCGGCAGGACAGAAAGTAGCTTCGACTGAAGGAGCAAGTCTGCCTGGCTGAGGAGAATCCCAAACTGTGGGCCTCTGGGGCCAGCCCCCCGTGGGTCAGAACTCACTGGGCACAATGTTACTGCAGGGGGGCTGGTTCCAGGGTCACCTAAACCCAGGGCCTGGGGTGCTGAAGGCCTTTGCCCTGGTGTCTCAGGCACCTCCTGAGTGTTACTGCAGCTGGCCTGCGTGGCTGGATTAGCCCCGTCTGTCCTGGACGCCAGCAGCTGAGGATGCAGTAGAGCACACCAGAGCGACACACTCGCATAGATACTCCTGGCAGAGGGGATCCAACCTGGGATTTCTGAGTTTAGTGCAGGAGCCTCTCCCGCAGCAGCTAAAACCCAACCGGCTGTTAGCTAAGGCTCTAGAGCAGACTCCTTTGATCTCTGTCTCTAAGTGGTCCTGGTGCCACTAGACGGGCCAGAACACCCCACCCAGCAGGTGTGTGGGTTACCCCTACAAGTGCAGGAGGGGCCTGGTAGGATTTTCAGCAGTGCCTGTGTCCCATGGAGAGTGCATCAGAATCAGGCACCTGAGTCAGGCACTTCTGCGAATCCCACTAAGCACCTCTGAACTTCCTGAGGTGCCTGAACCCCTTTGTCAACCTGGGCCTCGTTCAAGCAACCCAGAGAAACTCGTAAAGACTGGCTGGAGTCGATCACACTTGAAGAGTGTTTCCTTTCAGCTCCCTGAGCAAGGGGCAGGTAGGTCTCCTGTCAGAGATCCCAGCCCGGGAGATATTAATACACCCAGCAGGGGAGGCTTTCCAATAGCACAGTCACAAAGCGCCATTACCATGGTCATATGGGAGCTGCTTGGTAATGAGGGGTGGGAGTGCGCTCTTCTTCCTGCTCTTCTGGGCTCCTTTTTCCCACTTCCCTGCGACTCCGACGCCTCCTTCTTCGTCCCTGGAGCAGAAAGAAACATTCGTAACATTTCCTTTTCCATGTAGTATCCCTGCTTTACAGAGGATGGAGGTCGGGCCCAGAGCCCTGAAGTGAATTGCCCAGGGTCAGACTGAAGGTTGTTGGCAGCTACAGAGAACTCCGATCTCATGGATCTTTGCTGGGGCTTTACCACACGAGGCTTCCTCGGACCTGGGGGCAAGTTTCTTTTCCATGGTGTTTTCTACTCGTCCCTCCTTGCACACCTTCCTGTCAGTGATGGGCAACGGGCCTCATTTGCATTTAACCCCAAGAAGTAATGGCTCAGCTCTGGTACGGTTCCCAGCTGGGACCTCTGGAGCATTTTACTGATGAAATGGACCTGATCCAGGAGACAAGAAATGATTTCCTACAACGTCCAGCCTCTCTGTTCTCCTTACAGCCCGGAGCAATGTTAGTACTCCCACCCCACAGCGCCAGACCCCAGAGGGGGTGACCTGACACACTCAGCTCTCCCACCTCAGAGATGGACCTCGGCCACCCTTGCCAAAAGGATCTGGCACTAAATGGATTCCAGAGTCTGAGGTACCCATCAGGGCCGGCTCCAGGCAGCAGCCGAGCAAGCTGGTGCTTGGGGCGGCAGATTCCAAGGGGCGGCAGTCCGTCCAATCCCAGTTTGGGGGCTTTGCTTCCGCCGCCTCGGCAGGTTTTTTTCTTTTTGGTTTGTGGCAGCGCAGAGGAGGGAGCTGCTGGGAGCGGTGCCAGGTCTGCAGCAAGCCCAGCAGCCCGCCCACCGGAGCAGCGTGGAGCCCTCCCAGCAGGCAGCGCGAGCACCCCACTTAAGGAAGCCCTGGCGCCCCTTGTCTCCACCCCCGCTAGCTGGAGTGTGCACCGCTGCCCGGGTCTGCAGGGCTCGAGTCCCCTGCACCCGTGTTCCGCCGCCCGCAGGTATTTTTTTCTTTTGGTTTTTTATTTTTCTTCCCTTCGGTGCTCCAGCTGGCTGGGCGGTTTGTTTCGCACACACCCGCCCCGCTGTTCGACCGGCCGGCAGGTTTCCTGCTGCTCCTCCTTTGCTGCTATGGCCGGCAGGTTTGTTCACTCCCTTCACTGCTCCGCCGGCTGGGCGGTTTGTTTCGCGACACACCCCGCCCCGCTGTTCGACCGCCGGCAGGTTTCCTGCTGCTCCTCCTTTGCTGCTATGGCCGGCAGGTTTGTTCACCCCTTCACTGCTCCGCCGGCTGGGCGGTTTGTTTCACGCCCCCGTCGCCTCCGACCGGCAGGTTTGTTTCACGCCCCCTTCACTGCTCCAGCCAGCAGGTTTGATTCATCCTCCCCGCCCCTTCGTCACTCCGACCGCCAGCAGGTTTCCCACCCACCCCTTTGCTGCTCCGCCAGGAGGTTGGTTTCCCCACTTCGCTGCTCGCCGGCCGGTTTGTTTTGAGCCCCCTTGTTGCTCCGACCGCCGGCAGGTTTCCGACCCCTTTGATGCTCCGCCGGCTGGCTGGCAGGTTGGTTTCCTTTGCTGTTTCCGCTGGCTGGCAGGTTTGTTCCCCCCAACCCCATCGCCACTTCGGCCTCTGCACAATTTTTTTTTTGCTTGGGGTGGCAAAAAAGCCAGAGCCGGCCCTGGTACCCATCGCTGTCCCGTGAGAAGGCCCTGATGTGTAAGGCTTGTAGGGTGACTGGTGTGAGTATTCCTCACATGCTCCTCGCTAACCATGTGGATTGAATCCTCACCTGTAGGATCCAGTTCAACTTTCCCTGATCCTCCTGCAGCTTCACCTCCTCTGACTCCACCTGGTTCTCAGCTGCTATCTTCTTCCGGGACAAGTGCCTCCACCTTCTTTGTGAGGAAATTGTTCTCTCCTCATCCCTGTCTGCCATCGAGGTGTCAGATTGGCTACAGACACAGAGTCTTTTCATGCCTGACAGGATGGACCATGAACATTTCCTTCTCTGGGGCTTCTCTGGCAAGGCCTGTTCTTGCTGGCTAAAGTCAGAGCATGCCTCCATTGCTACAGGTTGACAAGCACTTTGTGCACATGGATCTCTCTGTGCTCCCTAGAGACGAGTCTTTGGAAAAAGGAATGAAGCCTGGAATAGAAAGAAGGAGGAAATGGGTTTTTCTGTCATTCTCTAAAGGAAGGGAATTAGTTTGCCCAGGATTCACAGGTCCAGGAGACCGGTCTTTTGAAGCCATCTGCTCCTCTAATAGCCAGGACTGGTTCATACAACCGAGAACATAAGCAACCCAAGACCACCCATCCTGGGTCCAACCAAAGGTCCATCTAGCCCATTATCCTGTGTTCAGACAGTAGCCAGTGCCCCAGAGGGAATGAACAATACACCTACATTAGACAATCATTACATGAGACAAAAGGTTTCTATTCCCAACGGGAAGGCAAGGAGTGCATTGGGGCAACTCCAGAGGAAATACTATTTATGGAGATATCAGTCTAAATTCTACACCAGTTTTGTTATCTTCCCTTTAGGTGATACCCTGGAAATTCACCCCACTGTCTGCTGAAAGTTAAAACAGTGGAAATCTGCCTCCAGAGAAGGTGAGAGGCTGGCGCAGGAGGGAGCTGAAAGATGCCGACGTTCAAATCAAAACGGAACGTTGAGACCTGACTGTTGCAACCCTGGCCCCCACCAGTCCCTAGGACGCGGGTGGCCGACCTGAGCCTGAGAAGGAGCCAGAATTTACCAGTGAACATTGCCAAAGAGCCACAGTCATATGTCAGCAGCCCTCATCCACTACCGCCCCAGCCTCGGCATCTCCTCCCACCGGCAGCCCCCAATCAGCGCTCCTCCCGCCCCACTCCTCCCGCCCGCTGCAATCCGCTGTTTGGCCGGGCGCTGGTGGCTGTGGTGGGGAGGGGGGAGGATCGAGGGCATGGCTGGCTCGGGGCTAGGGGCCTTGGGGGATGGGGTGGGGTGGTGGCAGGAGCTGGGGCAGAGCCGGGGGTTGAGCAGTGAGCACCCCACAGCGTATTGGAACGTCAGCATCTGTAGCTCCAGCCTGGGAGTCAGCGCCATGCAAGGACCTGCATAGTAACCTCTGAAGAGCCGCATGCGGCTCCGGAGCCACAGGTTGGCCACCCCTGGGCTAGGAGAAGGAGGCACCAACCTGTCATGTGCGATCTAAGGAGCAGGAACAGAATCTGGGAATTACCTTCTGTAAAAACTCATCTTCTTTCGAACACCTGTGGAAATAGCTGATTCAAGAAGTTGTTCAGAGATGGCTAGTCCAAGGCCTATCAGCAGCTCCTTGGGTCACCAGCCGTTGTCAACCAAGCCAGTTGGCAGACTGAAGGCAGGGCAAGAATGCTGAAGCAGAACATTCTTTGCAGTTGGGATACGTGACATCACAATAAACTTAACCATAAACACCCTGGACATGCACCCAGAGAGACACGGACACAGAAGAGTTCATAACCTTAACAACAGCGAGAGACTCACCCAAAATCTCTAGGAATTTTGATTTGGAGGAGGGGGATTATAGACTCCAATTGCACGGGTGCTCTGGGCGTGAAGCACCCACAAGGAAAAATTAGTGGGTGCTTAGCACCCACTGGCAGCCAAGCTCTGCCCTGCCTGCAGTGCGTCTCGCATGCAAGTGGCCCCAGTGAGCAACTCCTCCTGCTCCCTCCCAGCACTTCCTGCCCACCACAAAACAGCTCTTTCATGGAATTCAGGATGCTCCAGGAGGGTCGGGGCGGAGGGGGAGATGGTATACTTGGGGGAGGAGATGGAGGAGAGGCGAGGTGGGGTGGGAGTGAAGTGGGGCGAGGGTGGAACAGGGTTAGGAAGAGAGGGGCAGAGGAAAGGGTTGATTTGGGGTGCCGCGGGGCAGACCCGGGAAACGGTGGGGGGGTGCTTTGGGGAAGCGGGGGTGGGGGGGAGGGGCCTGGGGCAGAGCGTAGTTGAGCACCACTGGCCAGAGGGGAAGTTGGTGCCTACTGAGGGGATGGACAAAGGACTGATAGACTCATAGAAGATGAGGGTTGGAAGGGACCTCAGGAGGTCATCCAGTCCAACCCCCTGCTCATGGCAGGACCAACACCAACTAAATCATCCCAGCCAGGGCTTTGTCGAGCTGGGCCTTACAAACCTCAAAGGATGGAGATTCCACCACCTCCCTAGGGAACCCATTCCAGTGCTTCACCTCCCTCCTAGTGAAATAGTGTTTCCTAATATCCAACCTAGACCTCCCCCACTGCAACTTGAGATCATAGCTCCTTGTTCTGTCATCTGCCACCACTGAGCACAGCCAAGCTCCATTCTCTTTGGAACCTCCCTTCAGGTAGTTGAAGGCTGCTATCAAATCCCGCCTCACTCTTCTCTTCTGTAAACTAAATAAGCCCAGTTCCCTCAGCCTCTCCTCATACATCATCTGCCCCAACCCCCTAATCATTTTCCTTGCCCTCTGCTGGACTGTCTCCAATTTTTCCACATCCTTTCTGTAGTGGGGGGGCCCAAAACGGGACACAATACTCCAGATTTGGCCTCATCAGTGTTGAATAGAGGGGAAAAATCACCTCCTCGAGCTGCCGGCAATGCTCCTACTAATGCAGCCCAATATGCCGTTAGCCTTCTTGGCAACAAGGGCACACTGAGAAGCTTGATATGAGTTAGCATCCACTGTAATCCTCACGTCACTTTCTGCAGAACTGCCGCTTAGCCAGTCGGTCTCCAGTCTTTAGCAGTGCATGGGATTCTTCTGTCCTAAGTGCAGGACTCTGCACTTGTCCTTCTTGAACCTCATCAGATTTTTTTTGGCCCAATCCTGTAATTTGTGTAGGTCACTCTGGACCCTATCCCTACCCTCCAGCATATCTACCCTCCCCAGCTTAGGGTCATGTGCGAACTTGCTGAGGGTGCAATCCATCCCATCATCCAGATCATTTATGAAGATGTTGAATAAATCGGCCCCAGGACTGACCCAGCGGGGGGGTGGGGGGTGGAGAAGAGGAGGCACACGGTGAGCAGCAGGGACCCCAGAGACGGGGGTGCAGTGGAGGAGAGGGGGGACTCAGCCAGGCAGCAGTGGGCAGATGGGGTTGGGAGAAGTGGGGAAGCAGATACAGGAAGAGATGGAGCACAGGCTGGGCACTGGGGCCCAGGCATCCGGGGCCTGGTTGGCGGCAGCTGTGCCAGGGGAGGCTTCCCCCACTATTATACCCACCGCCTGTGCTTCCACTGAGGGATCTCTGGAGTCTCAATGTTCCCCGGAGCTCGCCTTCCCTGACAGGCCTGAGCAACCAGAGCTTGTCACTAGACCACGCACAGCCTCCCCGTGGGAAGCGTATGGACCCAAACAGGCTGGAGACAAGTTATCGCAGAAATCACTGGGGACTCGGGGAGCATCTTCAGCTGAGCAGGGTGACACACCCCACAGGAGCTGAATTTCTGACTCGGGGCTGAGTAGTGCAGGGTGGATGCGCAGCACAGCTGTGAGGCTGTCTGCTGCGATCGATGCACCAGGGTCGATTTAGTGGGGGTCTAGTGAAGACCCACTAAATTGACAGCGGAGCGCTGGGAGTACCCTGGGAACGACAGGAGTAAGGTAAGTCTCCCGTCGGCCCAGCACAGCGTAGACACAGCAGTAAGTCGACCTAAGCTACGTCGAATCCAGCTGTGTTAGTCATGTGGCTGGAGCAGCATCAGTTAGGACGACTTACTGCGGTAGGAAGGACACAGCCTGAGGCCTGAGTCTCCACTGCAGCCTGGATGCTCAAACACCAGCTTGGCAACACAAGTCACCAAGGCCAGGCCACACAGAGACAGGCTCAGTGTGCAGTGTGGATACCCTCAGACAAGCCCAGGATTGTCACATGAGGAAATCAGTCCTTTCGTTGGACTTGCTGGTAGAAGAGCCCAGTGATGTTGCAGCTCCCGACCGTCAGTGACAACGCAGCGCCCAGCAACTGAGCTCTAGGGCTCGCTGCTGAAAGAAAAGCTTCATGAGTGACAAAGGGCAAAGGGAGGTGCTGGTCTTTGGCCAAGGGCAGGGAGCCCCACCCTCCAACAAGGACCATTTCCCTCGTTGTCTGTCTGTGCTGGGGCAGGAGCAATAACACGGCCTCCTGCTTTTGCTATTGCAGAGAGTCGGTTATGACGGTCTCTCAAACACAGGGTGCGGAACAGGCCTCAGACCTGACTGGGTGTAAAGAAGAACTACGCAGCTAGACTGAGCCAGCTGGGAATTCAGCTGTGCCCCTTTCCTGGAGGGATGGACTGACCTGTGAGGGGCTGGAACCAGAGCTACCAATGTTTAACTTGCACTCGTTCGCATCTTTCCTCCGAGTGCCGTCACTGTAGGTTAAATCCTCCAGCCCAGGACTCCCCACCAGCTGTGGGCCTGACAAGCTTTCCCTGGGATTGGATTCTGTAGAACAGGGGTGCAGGGAACCAGCAGGCGCATCTGACTCCTTGGTGAGGTTTTATGCAAGGTGTGTGTGTGAGTCTTTGTGTGTTGGAAGCAATGAGTGTGGCACTTGCACTGAACCGCCAGTGTCTGTGTCCATTCCTGCTAGCTGCACAGGGGTTTGATGTTGCTGCTTTCAATCCTCCAGCTCGGCCGGGATAAGGAACAATTCAGGCCGTTACTGAACTGAAGGACGGAGATGATTTTCTGACAGGAGGGACGGCTCCTCTTAAAGGTGTTTGGCAGGCAGCCTCCTTCCCAGGTCTGTCCCGACAACACTTGGTTGAAAAGGGACCCTCCCCAGCCCTCCTCAGCCTGGTGAAAACGAGCGAGTGAGTGAGCGTGGGGGAGAGCGAGCGACGGAGGGAGATGGATTGAGCGGGCCGGGACCTCGGCGAAGGGGCGGTATGAGGGTGTTCAGTTTTGTGGGGTCAGAAAGTTGGCAACCCCAGATCCAGGCTGGCCAGGGGCAGGACATCATCTTTGAGGGGAGGGGTGGGTGTGGCAGTGAAATCACAAAGGCCTTTTGCAGGACCGCGGCCTATTGGGCAAAGGTGGTGGGGAGGAGGTGACCTCACAGAGAGACCCCGACATCAGCCGGGCAGGACAGAGGTGCAGGGCCAGGCCAGTCTCTGAGACCCCCTCCCCGGCTTTGCTGCCGCAAGTCTCCTTCGCGAGGTCTCTCCTCGAGGGCTGAGAGAGAATTAGGATTCACGGCTGTGAGCATGAGGAGGAACCTCTGTGGAGTTTTCTCCTTCCTGCCACTGACTGTGCCGAAAACAAACTTCCCTTTGACAAGGTAAGAGGCTGAGAGAGGTTTGGAACCTGTTCAGTCTGATCCACCTGGCGCAGGCAGAGTTCTAGGCCCAGGAAACACTGGCTTCAGGTGGCAGAATTTGATTTCCTACCTAGGGTTTGATGGTTGGAATCCCTGGGGACATTGGGGTTTGTCCTTTTGGTTTCCTTTTCCTCTTTCCTCCCTCCTTTCTCCTCTTCTCTTGCTTCTTTCCCTCTTTTCCCAGATTCCCTCCTCTACCAAGGAGGTGTGTGGAGTGTGGGCAGGGGAGGAGGTTGCTCTCATTGCAGGAGGTCCGGAGGCCTTAAGGGAAGGTAGCTTGTCAAACAAACAGAATTCCATTCCTTTGTCCCTGCACTTATTCCTGGGTTAAAAATAGCTAAGCTCAAAAGCAATAGTAAATATTTCTGCAAAGCTTAAGAAAACAGCTAATGCATCAATAAATGCTTTCCAAAAGTTGCAACAAAAATTAATAAAATAGCAAAAATAGCTTTGCAAAATAAACGTGTGCTAAATGCCATAAATGCTAAAATAAAAAGGGCTTGCGCTTGCATAAAAAAAATATTGTTTTTATGTTAATCATTCTGGCCTAATTAAAAAAAATTTACAAGCTATTAAAAATGCTGCTGTTGTATTTCATGCTGTATCTCTTAATCACACATTTAGTTTTAAAAACCTCCTCCCAAACCTTGGGTCATGGTTTATGGGGCTCTTCCAAACAATTGTTAAATAAATTATTTTCCTCCTTTTCTTTTTATATGTTATTTAAATAATAATTCAATGCGCAAAATATCTGTATAATGCTATAACCAAAAGCTCTGCTGTCCAAAAAAACCAGCTCCTTTCCTCCAATTAAACCGCAATTAGGTAACGGGCCTGACAATGTGGGCTTGTCAGGCCCGAAGCGGGGACTGTATAAGTTACTGGTGACCCCTCTTAATAACTAGCAGGCAGCCAGTAAAAAAAAGCAAAAGCCTCACGTACACAGTAACCTGAACTTTTAAACTGTCTTTCCTCCTCTGCCTTGAAGCAGAAGGAACTAGCTCCAAACTGGTTTTCACTAACCAAATAACGGTTTCACGGGGTCTGGCAACCACCAATGAAGTGTTAACACGGCATGGTCTTTGTCTGAAAGTGTATAAAAAGTTTCTAAAATTTGTATGAAGCAGAGTTCTTTGTACCTGAGTACAGAACTCTCCTTTTTTCTGCAGAATAAAGCAATCTTTCCTTATCCCTGTCAGGCTGTTATTGGCTCTCAGCTAAACGGACCCAATATTTCGGTAACATCACCAAGAGGTGGGGCTGGATCTGAGGGTGATCCCCTCTGATGGTGACCTGGGCCGTCCTTTGGCACATCTGGTGAGACCCCTCAGCCTCTCGCCCCTCAGAGTCTCAGTGCTGATTGGCCGAGCAGGGGGCTATCGACAGTGAGGAGACTCAGGTCCTTTTGATCTTTTTTCAGATCAGGCAAATAAGTCACAACCAAGCCAATGTACGGGCTTAATCTTGCTGCTTCTCCATTAATTGTCTCTGGCAGGTCATGATTTCCTCTAATGTTCTAGGTTTTCTAAAATACTTGCTGAATAATTACAATGAACCACTGTTGGTCTGTAGCTCACTTGAGAGCACTTTCTTCTGATCAGTCAATGTATGAAATTCAAGATGTGACAGGTAGGTTGAAAGTCAGGAGCAGTGTTTCCTCTAATTTGTTATGTCCCCATGTGCAGAAGGAATTGTGTTGTGTGGACCAATATGGAGGTGAGGTGTGACACCTTTCCTGTCTATTGGTGCACATAACAAAATTCATTCTGCACATGGACAGTGTGTGGCGGGGTCAGGCTGAAGGGTTCGGAGTGTGGAGGGGGCTCAGGTGGGGCAGAGGTTGGGGTGCAAGGGGTGGTGAGGATCTGAATTGGGGAGCACGCCTGGAGTGGGGCTAGGGATGAGGGTCTCGGGTTAGGCAGAGGGTGGGGGGGCTGGGGGGTGAGAGATCGGGCTGGGGGGGGGGGCTCTGGGGTGGGGCTGGGAATGAGGGGTTTGGGGTGCAGGTTGCCCCAGGGAGAGAGGACTCCCAGCCTCTCTCCCACAGCAGATCAGGGCCAGGTGAGAGGGCACCTGTCTCCTGGCCACAGCAGCTCCGGTGGGGCTGGGCTGGGTCGGGTTGGGGCAGGGCGAGGGAACAGGATTTATTTTTCCTAAGTCAAAAGCGGAAGGGAAGAAGTTATGCATCAGTTTTTACCTCATAAACTTAAGTCCTGTCTAATCTGCAAGATGCACTGGGAAGTAGACACCATGTCTTGTGTTGACATCACAAGAGCAGAGTGTGTGAGAACTGCAGCAACTGAGAGGGCAGGGATTTAGAGTCAGATTGTTTCAAATGCTGCATACTTCGGCTGACATTTAACAGAAACGCTTAGCTAACACAATGGAGAAAGGAATTCGCTGCGAAAGATTCAACCTGCCCCTTTGGCCAACTCCACACCTTCCCTGACTGGAGTGTGCTCAGAACCGCCCCCCCCCCCCACACCTGCCACAAGCCCCCAGCGGGGCGCCCAGCACAAAGCCAGGGAGGGGTTGCTTGGCTTGTTTTACTTTTTACTTTGCAAAAGGTTTTAAAAGATTTTTCTGCCCCTGTTCCCATGATGGAGAAGCAGGTGGTTGTGGGGAAGGGATCTGCGAGTGGTGGAGTCGGGAACTTGGGGCGAGGCAGAGGGAGGGGAGTGTGAGGGGGACGGGGCTGTCGGGGTGATGGGAGGCTAACGGGGGTCAGGTCCGGCCGCTGGGTGCGGGGTTTGGGGGGAGGCGGAAGGAGGCAGTTGGATGTAGGGGGGAGACTGAAAGAGCAGCTGGGGAGGAGCCTGGGGGCAGGGGAAAGCTGAGGGGGCCAATGAGGGGAAGGGACCGGGCAGTTGTGGGAGGCAGAAGGGGGTGATGGGGGCAGTTGTGGGAGGCAGAAGGGGGCAATGGGGGCAGTTGTGGGAGGCTGAAGGGGGTGATGGGGCAGTTGGGGGAGGCTGAAGGGGGTGATGGGGCAGTTGGGGGAGGCTGAAGAGGGTGATGGGGGCAGTTGTGGGAGGCAGAAGGGGGCAATGGGGGCAGTTGTGGGAGGCTGAAGAGGGTGATGGGGGCAGTTGTGGGAGGCTGAAGGGGGTGATGGGGGCAGTTGTGGGAGGCTGAAGGGGGTGATGGGGCAGTTGGGGGAGGCTGAAGGGGGCAATGGGTTGAAGGAGACCGGGGCAGAGAGGCAGTTGGGGGGCTGCTCATCCCCACGGGAGGGGAGGAGGAAGAGGAGCTGCCCTTCTTACTGAAGCTGTTTCCTGTTAGATCTTGCAACTTCACTGTTCCTGAGCAGGGTCCTGTGATCAAAAGGGAACTAGAGAGATTCGTGGTCCTGCTTTCAGCAGGGGCTTAGGCTGGATGACCTCCTGGGGTCTCTTCCAACCCTCATTGTCTAGGATTCTGTGTTTCTGTGGAGGACAGGTCCATCAATGGCTGTTGGCCAGGGTGGGCAGGGATGGTGCCCCTAACCTCTGTCTGTCAGAAGCTGGGAATTGGGCGACAGGGGGTGGGTCACTGGATGATCCTGTCTGTTCATTCCCTCTGGGGCACCTGGCACCGGCCGCTATCGGCCGACAGGACACTGGGCTAGATGGAGCTTTGGTGTGACCCAGTCTGGCCGGTCTTCTTCTAATGCTCTTCTCACATGCTCAGTAACAGCTGCAAGCTGCTGCCCTCACGCGCCATCAGAATCTGCTCCTGCAATCAAAGGCCGGAAAATCCCCTGAAGGGGGGAATCGGAGGGGCGGGATGGGCAGAGGGACAAAACTGGGACAGGATCTGGGGTTCAGACGGGGGCTGCCCTGCCAAGTAGGTGCAGAAGGGAAAACCCCCAGCTAGAGGGAGGCAGAGGGGATAGAAGTCCCCACAGATGGGGTGAGCCGGCAGCAGCAGTTCCAAACCAGGGTGTGGTGGATGGTAGAAGGACTCGTGTTCCTCGCAGGATGGTCCATCTCAGCCCCTCCCCAGGGCTGTGGTGTTAAAGGCCCCGAGTGGCCCAGTGCCCAGGCTCCACCGCCTGCTCTAGCTGAAATGGTGACTGAGCTGCCAAGGGAGATGTGATTCAGGGAAATAGTTTAAACCTCCCTCCCCATCCCCTCATCATAAAGCAAACTGATACTTTTAGACGTGTTTACGCTGCTTCAAAGAATTCCTGGCCAGTTTCCGCCTCGGTAACATGTCTGCTTGGAGCCTCAGAGTAGCTCAAGATTTGTCTTATCTGCTGCTCTGATTGCCTGAGTTAGTCTCCTGTCCTGAGCTCCCTGGAGTTCTGCACCTTTCATTGTTTATTTCTAGCAATGGTATTTGGATGACAGTGTCCAGTAGTTCAGGCACCCAGCTGAGAGGCAGGAATTAGGACACACCGGGAGCTGATCCCCTGCCCCACTCGCGCTCATTAGTTAGCCCCAATGAACCCCTTCAAAGGGAGAGCTGGACAGAGCCCCACCACGGCACACTGCTTCGTGCACTGACCTGAAACATGGGGACCCTGGTTCAAATCCTTTCTCCCTTGTGGACAGTGGCGGGGGCGGGGTGATGCTGGCAGCCCCAGCTCATGCCGGTGGCCTCAGGCCTCCTGAGGCACAGATCTAGCCCAAAGGCAGACTTGCCTAGGTGGCAGGATAGCCCTGAGTGCCCAAGGGGACTGTCTGTGACTCCCTGCTCAGGCTGTTCGTGTGCCTGGGGAGTTCACTCGGGGGTGGAAGCTCCCAGTCCCCATGGGGGTGCCCTGGTGTGTAACAGTCTGCCCTGAGCTTGGTACTCACGTCCCTGAGCTACTCTCTGCAGCTGGACAGAGGAATTGAACCTGGCTCTCCCACATGGCAGGTGGGTGCTGGGAGCACAGGACCCATCTGTGAGAGAGGGGCAGGGCCAGGACACCTCCCCGTTGTCAGTGTCTCCTGGGCGGGCTTGGCTGGCTCCCTGCCTGGGGAGCTGGTGGTTGTGAGTTGTGTTGTAAGGTGCCTGTGTCGCCTGCATCGTACAGGGAGTTCAGGCCCCTAACTCCGCTTAGTGGATCACTGGGTTGTTCCTGTAAAAGCAGCAAAGAATCCTGTGGCACCTGATAGACTAACAGACATTTTTGCAGCATGAGCTGTGGGTGAAACAACAATTCGGTTGTTCCTGGATTTTCTCGCCGCTGAAACCAGGTCCTGTGACGCCAGCACTGCCCCCTCAGTCCTGTCACACGGGTGTAGCCAGTCCGGTCTCTGCAGAGCCCAGCTGAGCAATGCCTGATTGACATGGGTGTGCACAGGAGAAGAGACAGAGCACAGGCTGGAAAGTGACACATCACAGCAAAGCCCAAACGCTCCGCCTAGGGGCACGATATTCCCTGTGGGTGCTGGGGGGACACGCTGTGATGGGATCCGCTGTGCCCCCGAACCCTCTCCAGCCTGGGCTGTCTCCCACAATGCCCTGCTAGTGACCAGCAGCAACCCTCCAGGCGCTGTTATCCTCGGCACAACGGCATGTGGAGCGGCTTGATTGCATGGATGCTCCCGAGCCACTCGTGAATCCCACAGTGAGGTGCCCACCAGATCCCCAGCTCCCAGCACTGCGCCTCAGGAATATGCTGTGTGTGTTAGTAATTGGTTCCCACTTCCCCACTGGAAGGTGGAGCTACACCAGGAACGTGGGGTCTGTGGTGTCGCGGTTTGGGTGGGTTATTGGAGGAGCGGGAGGACTAGTCTATGGCAGAAGCCTGCGATTTGCCTTGCCTGCCGGGCTTGGCGCTTTGGCTTCACTTTTGGTTGTAGAATTTTTTCAACCACTGTCATCAGTTCATCCCTTCCCACTGAACTGCCCAGTGCCTGGCTCGGAGGTGGAGGCAGGAGGAGAGAGACAAGGGTGAGATTTCAGCATCTCCAGGCCGATCCCACGGCTCCAGTAGCCCCAACAAACACTGTGGGGTTTTAATTCATAGCTGTTGTCAGTCTGGGGGAGACCCTGGTGCACCAGCGAGGAGGGTGTCTGACGGGGTTGGTGGTCTGGCTGGGGGCAGGGGCACAGCTGGGAGGTGGGGGTCTGTGTGGTGGGGGCTGTGGGAGGGTAGGGGAGGGCTTGGTGCTGTGAGAGGAGGGTTGTTGGCAGGAGGCGATTGGGTTGGACGGACGGGGACTGGGTCTGGGAGGGGTCTGGGGGAGGGAGAGGCTATGGGGGACTTGGATCGGGGCTTGGGTCAGTGGCCTGGCTGTGGGTGTTGGGCTGGGAGGTAGTGCAGGGCAGCACCATGGCCGCCCCCAGGGGGACACAGAATGGTTGTGGGGGGCTGTGGGGGGGAGGGGATGTGGGGTGGCACAGCTGGGTGGGGCAGCTGCACCCTGGCTTGGGGAGAGGAGGACAGTCGGTGGGGGATTGTGGAGTGGCAGAGCCACACTGGGCCTGAGGGTTGTGGGGGGAAGTCCCATGGGGCTGAGGGAGGGGTAGTGGGGTGACACCATATCACGGTTGTTGGTTGGGCCTGGGGCATCTCTGGTGGTGGCACCAGCAGGGAGAGGGTCTATCTGGGGCTGGTGGTGTTAGGGTTGGGCCTGGGCAAGGGGATGGCACAGCTGGGAGGTGTGGGGACGGGGGGGCTGGGGGGCGGAGGGGCGGGCGGGGGAGCTGTCGGTGAGGGGGGGGCTGGGGTGGCACGGGTGGGGACGGGGAGGATTTGGGGAGGCTATAGGGGAAGGGACAGTGGCAAGGCTGGGGGGCTAAGAGGTGCAGCAGCATGTCCCCCCCCAGGGAACACTGCAAGGTGGGGGGGTTGTGGGGTGTCACTGTGCCACAGTTTTTGGTCGCCATGGGGGCGTCTCTGGTGGTGTGGTGCTCAGCGAGGGTGGGGACCCAGGCTGGCTGGGGGGTTGTGTGGGGGAGGGGCTGGGGGTGGCACAGCTGGGAGGTGGAGGGGGCTGTGGGGGGCCGGGGATGGATGGGTGAATGGATGGGGCTGTGCTGTGGGAGGAGGAGATGGCAGGCAGGGGCGGCTCCAGGCCCCAGCACGCCAAGCGCCTGCTTGGGGCGGCATGCCACGGGGGGCGCTCTGCTGGTCGCCGGGAGGGCGGCAGGCGGCTCCTGCGGGAGGTCCACCGGAGCCGCGGGACCGGCGACCGCAGAGCGCCCTGTGGCGTGCCGCTGTGCTTGGGGCGGCGAATTGTTAGAGCCGCCTGATGGCAGGGGTGGTTGGCTTGCAGGGATGGAGACTGGGAGCGGGAGGCTGTAGGGGACGGGCTGGGGGCTCAGGCAATGGCCTGGCTTTGGCTGTTGGGGTGGGAGGCACAAGGGCAGCAGCGAGCCCCCAGATGGGAGGTTGTGTGGGGCGGGGTGGGGGTGGCACAGCAGGGGTGGCCCAGGAGGTGTCGGGTGGAGCAAGCCCGGGGCCCAGCCCGGCAGCAGGAGGGAATTGTGGGTGCTGCCTTGCCAGCCCTCCGGGCCTCGGCTGCTGCCGCTGGGGCCCCCCGAGCCCTGGCTGCAGGCAGGGGAGGGACATTCCCACTGCTGCCCCATTCCCCGGAGACTCTCCCCGGGCAGAGGGAAGCTGCTGCAGCTCCCAGGGTTTGCAGGGAGTGGGAGGGGTGGGGTGGGCAGCGACATGTGGGGAGTCGGGGTTGGGGAGTTGGAAGGGGGTTGAAGAGAGGCAGGGGCTCTGAGCCAGAGGGCATTGGGGGGTGACCAGGGATGTGGGAAGGGGCAAGAATTGGGGAACAGGGATATGGGAGGGGGCAGGAATTGGGGAACATTGATGCAGGGGCAGGAGGGGGCAGGAACTGGGGAACAGGGATGCCGGAGGGGGCAGGAGGGGGGTGACCAGGGATATGGAAGGGAGTAGGAGGGGGAAGGGGGATATGGGAGGGGGTAGAATGGGGAAGTACTGGGTTTACTGGTTTGTTAACCAGACCTTGCCAGTTAACCCCGCCGGCCAGCCAGCCCCCCTGGGCCGGAGGAGCCCCGGCCGAAGGGGGCTGGGGGGGCAGCCCCATGCCGGTGGGCAGGCAGGATCCCGGACAGAGCCGCGCCGGAGTGGCTCCAGCCCTGTCTGCTTTAAAAATGTTGAATCTTTATTTTAACTAGTAACAACCACCCACCCACACTTTTTTTGGTTCAGTTCTGGTTCACGCGGTAACACAAATGCAGGGGTGAGATTCGGTTCTGGTTTATGTACGAAATCCCAGGTTGAACTGGGTCTCCGGTTCCGATATGGGTCCAGAGGGGAAATGAGATCAGCATCGGCCTGACTGTCCCTGGGGGCTGCAGGGGCAGCGCAGGGAGGCTCGGTCATTAGCTGCCCCCAGCAGAGGCTCTGGGCATTGCTCAGGCCGAGGAGTCGGTGTCCGTCTCTCTCTGAGCTCAGGATACTGGAGCCCTGGAGCTCGCTGGGCTTCCTGGGGCAGATGCTGCTGCCTCTGCTGGGATCTGGGGGCCTGGGCTGAGCAGGTGCTGCTGCCGAGTGGGGTCTGCGCTGGGACAGACCATCACTGTGATCCCAGAGCAGCTCTGCCCAGCCAAGGGGGGACTTTCTCCTGGCTCTGGAACTATCCCCCTGGGGCAGCCCTGGGCTGTGCTGGCATCAGCTCCTGAGCCAGAGGCTGCAGGTGATGAGAGAGATCCGGGGAAAGTGCTGGGGCCAGGCTGGAAAGTGACTCTGCAGCAATGGCTCCTGCTCTGCCCCTGAGTGTCTGCGCGGCGCAGAGCTGCTGCCCCAGCGCCCCCAGGCTCCCCCCGTTAGCAGGGGCTGTAGCTGCTGGGGAGGAAACGCCCCCGGGAATGCAGGACAGTGAGCGGCTCCTCATGCAGGAGGGGGGGGGAGCCTGGAAGGGGCAGCTGGAGCAATCAGTGGGGAGGGAGGTGCCGGGCACCCAGCCTTGCCCTGCAGCCCACCCCCCGGGCAGACTGACTTGCCTGGGAGAGGGGAGGGGCAGGAGAGGAAAAGCCAGGTCCTGCCTCTGCCTGGTGCCCAAACTGCTGGGGAAATGTGCTGCTGGGGGGACAGTGTCGGGGGCTCCCCCAAAGTGGCTCCTTTGGTTCTGCTCTTGTCTGGCGTTTGGCTCAGAAACTCTGTTCCTGGGAGAGTGTAACAGCGTCTGGTGGGTTTAGTCCCGGTGGGAGAGGTCGGGTCTGTGCTGTAATAGCGTCACTGAGGCTTCTCCCAGCCTGGCAGAGTCTAGAGTGTCTGTCTGCAGGGACAGAGCCTGGGGGGTCGGGGTGTGAAATGGACTAACACTAATTCAGAAACCTCCCGAATTTCCCTTCTCACCCTGACAGGCTGCAGAATAACGACCCCGTTTTTCTCCAGAGCGTCCCATCTTCCCAGGAGCCGGGCCAGGAAATGGCTGTGGTGCATCCAGCTGAGGTAGGGATTTGGGGAGCTGCTGGGGAGGGTTGTTGTTGAGGGGAGGGTCAGGAAACACTCAGGTGAGGGGTGGGGGACAGAGACTGATAAACCTGCTGGGACATGCCCAGCCTAGGGCCTGGCTTATGAACAGACCCATTGGGAGTGTGTGAACATTCCCCCATTTCTGAAGCTGGAAACACCCCCTGGGCGGGGCTGGGAAACCAGAGCAGAGCACTGGAGCCTGAACTCCCCGGGCAGAGACTGCGATGAAATACAAAGGGGAGGGGCTGGGATTCCTGTCCCTGTTCCCTGCCTCCCACCTCAGCCTGTGCCTAGCAGGTGGGTGGGAAATGGGAAGACCCTGCCCTCCTCCGCCTGCTGGGAGGGACAAGGAGCTCTCCCCTTCTCTCTGTTCCCTGCAGCCTCCTGGCCACTCTGGGCAGGGTGGGTGGGATTCTGCCCTCTGGCCTTCCCAGACCTGTCCTATTGTGCTGCTTCCCATGAATGGTGGGGCTGTGGCTGGGGCAGCAGGCACTGAGTGGGGGCACCTGTTATTTCAGGGGCCGTGAGCTTCGAGGAGGTGGCTGTGTATTTCCCACGGGGCAGGGGCTCTGCTGACCCCGCTCAGAGAGCCCTCTACAGGGACGTCCTGCAGGAGAACTATGGGACTGTGACCTCGCTGGGTAAGGGTTCCTGTCCTCAGCTATGTGAAGCCACGGGGTCTGCATTTCTGCAGCGGGTCAGTGACATTAGAGGGGAATGGGTCGCATAGTCCGCAGCGCCAGTGTGAGAGAGGCGTTCACGCCCAACCCTCCAGTGGGATAGGGGAGTCATGGACCTAACGGACATGCTAATTCATCCCCGTCCCTCCAGCTGTCGCGGGGCAGGAGCAGTGTCTTAGCCTCTCTGCATTAATTCTCACTCACACACAGCATCTCTGCGCACCTCCCTTCCTGGGACTGGCTCCAGGTGTGGGGGCCTCTGGGGTTCAGACACAGGCAGGGGTTTAACACCAGAGCTGTGTGTGCCTCAGCAAGTCCCCAGAGCCCACACACCCTGAACGCTCCCAGTAACGCTGTGAGAACTTCCTGTTCCTCCAGACATCAGCCTGTCCCACGGGGACTCAGTGACCACGTTCCCATCTGTTCACATCCCACAACTCCCAGCAAACCCTAAACTCAAGACGCACCCTTTGTGACAAATACTGCCCCAGTCCTCAGTGCACTGTGCTCATACCTGATTTCACCCCTGAGCAGGACTCCCATTCCCAAACCTGCCCTGATTACCCAGCTGGAAGCAGGGGAAGAGCCGTGGGTCCTGGCTCCAGCGTTTTTGCTGCCCCAAGCGATAGGGAAAAATAAGCTGCGATCAGCGGCAATTCGGCGGCAGCTCTACCACCACTGCTTTATTCTTCATGCGCAATTTGGCGGCAGGTCTTTCCTTCCGAGAGGGACTGAGGGACCCACCGCCGAATTGCCACCAAAGCCCCACACGCGCCACCCCTTTCCGCTGGCCGCCCCAAGCACCTGCTTGCTGTGCTGATGCCTGAGCTGGCCCTCCGTCCTGGATCTCCAGGCCTCCGAGGAAATTAACATCCCAAAGAGGCACCTGCACAGGTGAGGAGTCAGTGACACTGACACAGAAACTATCTGGCAAGTGAAGGAAAATCTGAAAATCCCCAAATGTGCTATAAGCCCCTTCAGTGATTGCGTTGTGTTTTCCTCTTGCTACTCCCTTTGTGTCCTTTCTACCCGCCCAGGCACTGACTCCTGCCTGATTCCTCTCCCCCAGCAGGTGAGGAGACAATGAGTGAGAACGAGGAGGGGAATCCACAGCAGGAAGGCCCTGAGGAAGTGGAACTGCGGGGGAGGTTTCTGAGAGGAGCTGAAGGGAACTTTTCCCAGTGCTGGGAACAGAGAAAAGCCTGGAGTCATTGGCACAGGTCAGAGAGGAAGCTGGGAAACAGCCCATGGAAGAAAGTGGATGACTCCATTGAATGTGGGAGAGGAGGCAATGGTGCCCAGGAAACCACAGCCCAGCAGACAAATCATAAAGAAAAGAAACCCTAGAAATGCTCGGAGTGTGGGAAAAGTTTCAGTCGGCAGTCTGGCTTTTCTAAAGCATGGGAGAATCCACACAGGAGAGAGACCTTATGAATGCATAAATTGTAGGAAAACCTTCAGTCAGCTCTCAGGCCTTATTTGCCACAGGAGAATCCACACAGGCGAGAGGCCATATATTGTGGGGAAAAGTTTCAGTGCACCATCAGCCCTTTCAGTCAGCGCCAAGCCTTCTTAAGCATAAGAGAATCCACACGGGAGAGAAACTCTTTAAATGTTTGGACTGTGGGAAAAGTTTCAGTGAGAGCAAGCCTTATTTAGCATGGGGGAATCCACACAGGAGAGCCACCCTATCAATGCTTTGAGTGTGGGGAAAGCTTCAGTCAGCACTCAGGCCTTATTTGCCACAGGAGAATCCACACGGGAAAGAAACTCTCTAAATACTTGGACTGTGGGAACAGTTTCAGTCAGCGCTCAAGCCTCATTAAGCATGGGAGAATCCACACAAGAGAGAAACCCCATGAATGCTTGTGTAAGCAGAGTCAGGATGAGCTCTACCCTGACATCTGGTGGTGAATTATGGCGAGTGTGGAACAGAATTTCAGGGGCTGATCATGTTTGCATAGGCACACCCACCCTGCCTAGCATGAGCCCACGGCAACCCAAAATGGTCACGTTGACAGCTGTGGGATCCCCAATTTCTCTGTTACTGGGGCAGGAGGAATAAAGTGTTGTTACCCTGAGTATGTGAATGAGGGACTATGAAACTGTTTTATGACAGAAGGTCTCACCTTCGTCTAAGTAACACTCACTAGACAAGGGACATGGGTTCCAAAACCCAGGAAATTGATAGAGGTAGGGACAAGCATGTGTACCTGGTGGGATGGGGCCTCTTTAAGAGTCTAGAGCACCAATTGCATCTTTTTCTCTCTCCACTGTTGAATAGTAGAGCTGGGTTTGATTCTGTTAAGAATCTAGCTAGAGACTGCTGAACTGACTTCACTTTGGGCCAATTATGCACCAGCACTGGGGCTCCCTATTAGAAGCTGAAATCAATAAATGAGCTGAACTTACTGGGTGCTGTGTTAACTAGTGGGGAGCCTGAAGATATATTGCAAAGTTGCAGAATGATTGAGCAGCCCATGGAACAGCGAGCGAGCGGAGGGGAGTGGTTTGCGGGACGGTTGGAGCGGCTCACGGGTCGGCTGGAGAAACAGAGCGGCTGGTGGAGTGGAGCTGTTTGTGGTGAAGGCTGCAGCAGAACCCCATGGAGAGGCAGGGCAGTCAGCCTTGGACCACGTAAGGCGCCTCTTAACACTCTGTGTGCCCCCATCTCCACCCAGGCTGGGGGCAGTAAAACTCTGCTGATAAACTTTGAACTCTGGGGCGGCACTGACCAGAGACAGAGACGTTTGGGTTATTGGACTTTGGGGTGATTGGACTTAAGACCCTGAGGGGAAAAGGGGAACAGGACACTGCCAAAACTTACTTGGTGGGTCTTTTGCTCATGGTTTATGTTATGAATCCTCTTGTGGTGTTTCCCAACATGATGCCACATTGTTTCCTCCTTTATTAAAAGGATTTTGCTACACTCAGACTCTGTGCTTGCGAGAGGGGAAGTATTGCCTCCTAGAGGCGCCTGGGGTGTAGTATGTAATTGTCCCAGGTCACTGGATGGGGGCTCGAGTTGGTTTTTGTATTGCATTATTGAAACGGCACTGCTGGATACTGAACCCGGCTCTTGTTGCTGCCAACTCAGAGGGGCAGAAGGGTTACGCTCCCAGCTCGTAACTTCATAAACATCAAAGTTTCATTTGAAGATCAAACCTTGCTTCACACCAGACAGTCCACACAAGAGAGAACCTTCAATAAATGCAGGAAAAGATTCAATCTGAGCTCACACATTATTTCCCATCACATAATTCAGAGGAGGAGGAGGAGCTTGAATGTGAGGGAAGCTTCATTTGGTGCTCACATGGCATCAAGCATCAGCAGAGCCACACAGGGAAGAGCCTCTCAGATGTCCTTAGCGTGGAAAATGCTTCCCTTGGAGCTAACACCACACTGGACATCAGAGACTCCTCCACACAGGAGGGAAATTCTCTCAGTGCCCTGACTAGGGCTGGCCATAGTAAAACGTCCATTTCCTAATCCCCACATGCAGCAGGCACATTTGGTTCCCAGATATCCAGTTGTCCATGTCTGGGAGCAGGTTCCACCAGCAGCTGACCCTGAGCTGATCAGTGACTCTCTGGTTTTGCCTGGTCTCAGCAAAGGCCAGGCAGAGGAGAAGTCCTGGTCAGTCCCTCCTCCCTGCCACAGCCCTGGCTGCTGAACTGCTGGGCCTTCCTGCCAACCTGCTGGGGGAAGGGAGAGAGAACCTGCTTTTGATACTACACCCCAGATTCATCGTCATGATGATGCATTTAGTACAAGATGGGTCGTGTAAGGTATCATTGGCAAAGTTCTGATTTGCTGAATATGAGAATCCTGTCTGTATGCATGTATCAGTTTGGTAGCTGAAGTTATGAATATTGACTCTGTATCTTAATTTCAAATGTGGTTACACCTGGTGACAGCCACTAGGAAAGATGCTTCCAGTGTAGACAGCTGGTTGGGAAGGGCCAGCAGGGAAACAATAGACCTTAGGAGAATCTTATCCCCGACCTGGTGAGCCTGCTGGAGAATGCTCCAGGCAGCCTCTGAGCAATGGGCTCGGCAAGGTGGGCAAGGGCATGTGACCGGACCACATGACACTGAGCTCCATTTTGGGTACCTGTGTTTCTCCACAAACTGGGCTGGGAACCAAGTTTGGAAGAACGAGTATCGGCCACATGGAACAGCTCTCTAAGGCAGGGAGTGACATCATCGGTTGTTGGATACTCTCCCATTGCTGAACACCTGAGAGAAGCTCCGAAAGAAAATGACTTGGCGCGGGGGTGGGGAGCCCAAGCTGGAAAGCGAGTGCAGCTTGTGCCTTCAGCATCTGCAAGCCTGTGTGGGTCATCAGTCAGGTGAGCACTTGCAAATCAGACCCAATCTTCCTAGTCTTTTAGGCTTTGTTTGCAATTTTGTTTATTTACTAGGTAATCTGCTTGGATCTGTTTGATATCACTTCACTTCTGGTTTCTGTAGTTAGTAATCTTGGTTCATGTTTTAATGTGAACCCGTGTGCTTTGGAGCCTTTAGCTGTGCTGTCTCAATTCCCATCGCAGCCAGTAGTAGCTGAAATTATCTAGGATCCTGGTTAGAGGGTTGATCCAGGTGCAGATGCAGCAGCTCCACTGGTCAGGAGCGGCCAGAGCAGAGAGAGAACCCCAGAGTGGGGACACCCTAGCCCCTGCTGTAAGTGACCACAACAAGATTGGAGGTTGAACCCCAGACACCCTGGGCCCAGCCTTACCAGGGTTACGAGGACTTTGCCACACACAGAGTAGAAGGAGAGTCCTTGAGGTCAGGGAGGCCTCTGGGTAAAGGGAGGAGTGAGGACTCACATCCTAGCTGGCCCATTCCACTGGGGTGTGTATAAGCCAGAAAATGAGCCACAATATAGGACCATGCCCCCTTTACACTTGGACCCTTTGCTTCTCCCTCTCTCCTCTGCTGTCTCTGCTCCCTTGGCTTTCCCAGCACCTGGCCCCACAGTGCTTGTGGTCAGCTGGAGACGGGGCTTCCTGGGCCTGCTCCTCTCCTGATTCCAAAGGACTTGGCAGTTGAGGGGTCAAGTCCTCCATGGTTGTGCTGGCTTAGTTTTCCCTTTGTGCAGAAATTCCTGCTTTCTTCAGGACTGAGCCTCTTCTGGCCTCTCAGGCCCATGCTCTGGTTTCAGCTAGAGCCCCGGGATGGACCTGGGGCGTAGGGCGTCCCAAAGGCTAGAGCGTGAGCCTTAGTGGCTTCCAGACCAGCCTTGCCATTCCTGATGTGCCAGAGAAATGGGCACACGCCCAGGCTGGCGTGCAGAGCAGTTTCCTCTCCCAAGTGTGCGCCTGTCCCGCCGCTTGAGGGGGCTTGCAAATGCCACCTTTGGAGCCTGTGTGTTTCTCTGCTTCCCGCCAGCTGGGGAAAAGCCTTGGGGTAAAATCTCCTGCCCCACTGCCAAAATGAGCAACCTTGGAGCGGGAACGGTAAGAGGCCCTCGCAGCGGGCAGGCCCTGCTTTCCTACCGCCTTCTGCTGTTGGCCACAGAGCATCAGCAGCTGCCCCCATGCTGGTCTGCGGGTGCCTTTCAGTGGGTGTCTGGTGTGCCAGGAGCAGGCTGGCTGTGGTGTCTTTGGGGCTGTCTGCAGTCCACACGCGGGCATGGTCCTCCCCTCCTCTTGCCCCACCCTCGGTTGCTCTGTGGCTTTTAAGCTTCCCTTGGCGCTGTCAGCACCAGCTGCCTCTGCTCGAGGGGCCCAGAGGAGGAAGTTGTGCTGGGCTCCAGCCTGGGGCTCTTCCTCCCTCCTGCCTGTCCCTGGCTATCAAGCCTGGGCCTGGCCCTCCTTCGCTACGCGCCGTGTGGGCAAGAGCCAAAGCGCGTCAGCTAGTGCAAGGGCCATAAGAGTGGGCATCATGTGTAGCTGCGAGAATTGCAGCCCTCAGGTCACCCCACAGGACGGCAGCATCTCTAGCCAGGGTGTGACGGAGCGATTCTGGCGGGACCCAACTGAGAGTGCCAAATCAGGACCAATTGCTCAAACAGGGCAGTCACAGCCCTAGGCTGGGGTTTTTCCACCTCTAAGGCAAACCAAACCAGCCGGACAAAAAGGACATCGGTCTCACCCCACTGGCTAACCACAAGTCACCCGAGCAATTTCCTTAGACACTCCAGTCTCCCAGTATCACCACCAGTGCACTCTGTCCTGGGGATAAATGGTTATGAAAACCAACACCCCAATAAAAGAAAAAGGTTCCTCGATCCCAAAGGACAAAGCCACAGACCCATGTCAATAGACACATCAGATATTACACACAAATCCCGGTGTTGCCATTCCTTTAGAATCTAAAATCTAAAGGTTTATTTACAAAGGGGAAAAGATAGAGATGAGAGGTAGAATTGGTTAAATGGAATCAATTACATACAGTAATGGCAAAGTTCTTAGTTCAGGCTTGCAGCAGTGATGGAGTAAACTGCAGGTTCAAATCAAGTCTCTGGAGTACATCCCCCGCTGGGATGGGTCCTCAGTCCTTTGTGCAGAGCTTCAGCTTGTAGCAAAGTCTCTCCAGAGGTTAGAAGCAGGGTTGAAGACAAGATGGAGATGATGCATCAGCCTTATATAGGCTTTTCCAGGTGTAAGAACCTCTTTGTCCCCACTGTGGAAAATTACAGCAAAATGGAGTCTGGAGTCACAGGGGCCAGTCCCTGCATACTTTGCTGAGTCACAAGGCGTGCCTGCCTTCTCTCCATGGGTCAATTGTGTAGCTGATGGTCCTTAATGGGCCATCACAGGCTAAGCAGAGCTAACACCAACTTGTCTGGGATATCACCCAGAAGCACATCACCAACTTGAAATACAGACAGTATAGAGCCAATATACATAACTTCAACTAAAAATGATACATGCACACAGACAGCATAATCATAACCAGCAACCCATAACCTGGTCTTAGACACCTTATATGACCCCTTTACCTAAGATTTGATGCCACTACAGGACCTTGGTTGCAACCCATGTTCTATATGGTCCCAATTTATATCAATAACGTCACACCCCCAACGCAAAATTGATACAGGAAGGGATGTCACAAACATCGCTGACTGCATCCCAAGAGCCCCCTTTCCTTGGGTCTGTCTCACTACAGCTAGTGTTGGGCCAGAGGCCGTACCAGCGTATAACAGAAATGGTTTATCAAAGTCATGTTCAATAACATGATTGAATTTCTTTACAAACTCAAGGTATAACTTGGTTAGCTTTTGCAGCATGGTTCCTGTATGTTTCATGTGATTTTGCCAAGAGCTAAAGAAAACAGCTACTTTATCCATACCAGCTTTGGCCAATGTTTGGAACCCAATTAACATTAAACCAATGTAGATATTGAGGTTGTTCATAGTACAGGAATCTTGGCATTTAGCCATGAAAGCAATATGGTAGCGTGCCTCAGTTTCCCCTTTCATACAGCACATCAGGTCTGGAATGTATTTTCCTGTGAAAAGTTTCAATACTGTTTACAGGCATTAACTGTGAAACATCAGTATAGCAAGGCCCTTTAACATAAAGTGTGTTTCCATGTATTCCTTTCAACATGTTCAATGGATTTTCCAAAAGATTAGGCACATTGTACATTGTTACAGTTCTTGGCAATAGCAACACATTAGTTACAAAAATTAGCATTAGCAATAACAACAAATTCATTGCAAGTGTCCATTTACAATCATGTTTGTCATGCCACACCCTTGGCTCAATACCATTGAGTTTGGGCATTTTAGGTTAACCTGTGGCTTCCCTTTGCAAAATTCAGTCTTCTTTCCTTCTTGTCCTGCAGGATGAGACCCTGATTTCTCTTGCTTAACAGAATTCACTGGCTGATGGGGTGGGCTCTCTGTGCTAACAGCTATTAGCAAGTCTTTCTTCTCCCTGCCAGCCAAGTAATTTGCATTAACACAGACACTAGCTTTTAACTCCTTAGCTGCTATGGATTCCAAGGCTGGACTTTGTCTTACAGAGATACCACACAAATCCAAAGGGTCTGAGGGTGAGAGCTGGCTTGCTCTCCCCTGCATCCTTAAGCATTCAGCCATAAAACTGTTCTGCTCAGAAACACCAGTAGCTGAATCTGTCCTCAGACCCTGAAGCACAGACTGCTTACTCACAGAATCAGCATGGAGACAGTCCTGTTCCAACACCATTGTCTTCCCAACAGGCTGGCCACACACAGCCTCGTGGTTATAGGGCTGTTCAACTTTGTTAACAGCTCCTACTCCATCTGAGACCTTTCCAAAGCTGCCCACACTGGATCTCTCAAAAGGAAAGTCAGTGGATCCATTCACAACAGAAAATTTCTGGCTGTTAGGAACTGAAACTTCCTTGATTAAATCACTTTACACCCTTCAGTTGCAGTAAACCGCTTGCACAGGCTACCATGAGGATTCCTTTCCCCAGGAGCTTTTCTAAGCAGCACCACCCTCACAGAAATTCTGCCCTTCCCTGCTTCACCTAGGGCTTGCTCTAAAGGAACATTTTCCTGAGCAATCACAGATTCTTTCTGGTTCTTACTTACGTTCATAATCACCTTAGGCCCATCAGGCAGATTTCTACACAATCCCTTTCAGGCAAACTTATAGACTTCCTAGATAACAGGTTAGAAACAATCTCCTTTCCCTGGCCTGGAACAAGTTTAGGAATCTTTTCCTTCTTGCTACAAGTTGTCAAACTGTCAGTAGGTAACACAATTAAATCACCTTCATGCTCTCCTTGTGCCCTGGCTGGGTATCACCCTGATCAGACAGAGTTGCAACACCCTTTTCCAACCACACATTAGCAACTGGCAAACTACACGCACCAGAATTGTCTGGTCTCTGGGATTTTGCTATGACACTAACTGGATGCAACCTAGTCACAGTGCCATTCTCCCCAGCAGACACAAACTCAGGACCATTCCCTTCCTGGGCTTTAGCTGTATTTACAACCAACCTGAGACAACTGAATCACCCTCAACCATCACAGGCTGAAAGGCCCCTTCTGTCTGCTCCACAGACACCGAAGAGCCAGAGACACATTCTCTTTCACCAGACACACAGCTTGGGATCTCATTTCCTTGTCCCAGCACACAGGGCTGTTCACAGACAACTGCTTGGAGATTGGGGTAACTTCCTCCATAGGCAAGTCAATACCCCTGACAGACATAGGCACATTCCCTTCACTGTCACATTTCTCCCCACAGGACACAGGTAAGGGATAGGGACACTCATCTTCCACTATCCCTCCCTTCCCAAACTCCTGATTAGACAAAGCCATCAGCTCACAAGGCTGCCTAGGCTCCTCCAAACTTTCCCTACCAGGCACATTGCCACTCCCAATGGATAAGCTGCTGCTTTTTTCACTACACTGAGCTACTTCCAGCAAATCACAGTTACTCATTTCAGGTTCACTTTTCAAGCTGTACTAGCCAACAATCCATTACCCATCACAAATCTACCCTCTCCTTCCTCAGTTAGGGCTTTAACCTGACCATCTACTTTAATCTGCTTCTGAGAAACATTTTCCTCACCAATGAGATCTTTCTGCTCTTGATCTAACTTCAGATTTCCTTCTGAGACATCAGACAGACATTCAGAAACTTCATTTACAGACACACTGCTTTCTTGCACAGACAAACAGATATTTCTCTCCAGGTTAGAACTCCCTCTCCCCAGCCATAGCAAAACTGGTTAAACACAGAAAACTGCCCAGAGTGACACCACATATCAACACAGTTATAAACTGGATTTTCAAGAGGATACAGTTTCTGCTGTTCTTCCCTTGCTTTTGACTTGGAGCTGAAGTCTGGCAGTTTCCTGCTGCATCTGTCGAGTTTCCTCCTCAGCAGCCAGCAGCTCCAGATGCCCCTTACGAGCTTTTTCTTCTCTCTTAGCAGCTTCTTTCTCCAGCTGGGCCAAGGCTTCCTTCTCTTCCATTCGAATTTCTGCCAGTTTTGCTCATATTCAAACTGCAGGCTGTCTCTCAAGGCTTGCAGTTTCCTTGCTTTTCCTGATGCTTTCTGTCTCATGGTCACTGATCTTTAACCAACCAAACTCTCAAACCCAAAATTTGAATTTGATAGCGTGGGTTCTGACCCAAAGCTTAATTGACCTGGTTCTGTGGATCCAAGCACGACTACGCCACTGTGACGGAGCGATTCTGGCGGGACCCAACTGAGAGTGCCAAATCAGGACCAATTACTCAAACAGGACAGTCACAGCCCTAGGCTGGGGTTTTTCCACCTCTAAGGCAAACCAAACCAGCCGGACAAAAAGGACTTTGGTTTCACCCCACTGGCTAACCACAAGTCACCCAAGCAATTTCCTTAGACACTCCAGTTTCCCAGTATCACCCCCCCGTGCACTCTGTCCTGGGGATGAATGGTTATGAAAACCAACACCCCAATAAAAGAAAAGGTTCTCTTGATCCCAAAGGACCAAGCCCCAGACCCAGGTCAATATACACGTCAGATCTTACCCACAAATCACGCTGTTGCCAATCCTTTAGAATCTAAAATCTAAAGGTTTATTTACAAAGGGAAAAAGATAGAGATGAGAGGTAGAATTGGTTAAATGGAATCAATTACATACAGTAATGGCAAAGTTCTTAGTTCAGGCTTGCAGCAGTGATGGAGTAAACTGCAGGTTCAAATCAAGTCTCTGGAGTACATCCCCCGCTGGGATGGGTCCTCAGTCCTTTGTGCAGAGCTTCAGCTTGTAGCAAAGTCTCTCCAGAGGTAAGAAGCAGGGTTGAAGACAAGATGGAGATGATGCATCAGCCTTATATAGGCTTTTCCAGGTGTAAGAATCTCTTTGTCCCCACTGTGGAAAATTACAGCAAAATGGAGTCTGGAGTCACATGGGCCAGTCCCTGCATACTTCGCTGAGTCATAAGGCGTGCCTGCCTTCTCTCCATGGGTCAATTGTGTAGCTGATGGTCCTTAATGGGCCATCAAGCAGGCTAAGCAGAGCTGACACCAACTTGTCTGGGATATCACCCAGAAGCACATCACCAACTTGAAATACAGACAGTATAGAGCCAATATACATAACTTCAACTAAAAATGACACATGCACACAGACAGCATAATCATAACCAGCAACCCATAACCTGGTCTTAGACACCTTATATGACCCCTTTACCTAAGATTTGGTGCCACTACAGGACCTTGGTTGCAACCCATGTTCTATATGGTCCCCATTTATATCAATAACGTCACACAGGGTGTCAAGTTCTAGGCCCGCCCATTGCGGCCATTGCGCTGCCGGCCAGACCGAGGCCTGGCTCCAGTGGGATCAACTCACCGGCAGGAGGGGAAAGACTTGCTCTTGCACAACTCCAGAGAAAGAAGCAGAGATTCCAGGGCTTGGCCACAAGCCAACAGGGCACCAGATGGTCCCACGGAGAGTTGAACTGAGCTGGTAGGAGTCAGACTCCTGCATGAGCCCATCACACCATGGGAGGGTGGGGAGGAGCTGTGAGCCCGGCGGGTGTGTCCGGTGCAGGACATTGGGAGTCTGGGGGCTGCTGCACAAATCAGCTGCTGGGGCCGGTGGGTGCCTGGGCTGCTGCTGCTGCCCCAGCTGGGTCTGTATGGGGAGAGATCTGCATTAGCCCCTTTGTGCCCAGCTCTGCGGGGCGGGAGGGTTCGACTCTTGCGGTGGCTGGAGCCAGCCCCTGAGCCGGAGCCTGCCGGTGAGGGGAGAGACCTGGGGAAAGGGCTGGGGCTGAGCAGGAAAGTGAGTCTGGAGCTTCAGCCTCACAGCCCCAGGGAGCACCTGCCCTCAGCTCTGGGCCAGATCTGCCGCTGGGGCCAAAGCAGAGGGTTCTTTGGGTCAGTTCTTGGGTAACCTGCATTGAGCTGTGCGCTCATTGCTTACAATCCCTTCAAGCCTATCTTTGAGTAGTTAATCAATGTGTGTTCTATTTCCTAAAACTCTGTGTTTTGCTAGATGTGCTTGGGGCACCTGCTCAGGACCAGAGACTGGTGCATGATCCTCTCCACTTGGAGGAGGAGCAGACTGGGGAATAAACTGATCCCGTCAGGCTTTTGGCCAGGGCAAGACGCTGCAGCACCGGGACGTAGGCTGGGGAGCTGGGGAGAAGCTTCCTAGTCCCTGCAGCTGGGTGTGTCCCTGCCTGTGCAAAGGTTTGTGTGAGTGCAGGGCCGGGAGCGAGCTGCATCTTCTCCCAGCAGCTGTGTGAGAGGGAGCCCAGGCTGGGGAGACAGAGGGCTCAGCGGTACCCCAGCTCCAAGTTGCACCCCTTGGGGCCTTTAAACATTAGGAACCATCAGAGTTAAGGTGACGTGTACAAACTTTGTGCAGTGCTGTTGTGCATGCGTGTTATGATACAGACTCCCAAGCGTGGCCTTGGGGTGAATTCCTGCCCCTGACAGCATCAATTTCTCCAGACCACCAAGGGAAGTGGTGCTTTCTCCATCCATCCCTTGATGAGGTGCCTTGTGGAGTCTGCTTTGGTCCAAAACTTGCTAGAGTGCCATACAGGAGGCCTGGGCTGTGCAGAGGGGTCAGATGAGATGATCTAAGTGTCTCTTGTGGCCTTAGTCTCCAAATCTCAGCAAAACGGAGTGTGGCACATTGAGAGCCTCTGAGGTTTCCATGTGCTGCCTGCTTGATCCCCAGCACTAACCCTGAGTGCGTGGGGGTGTCACAGGGAGAGCAGCTGAAACATGAAAGGGGCTGGCCAGGGACAGGACATTACCCTGCAGGGCAGGGGTGGGTGAGGCGGTGACATCACACGGGCCTGGGGCAGCACCTCAGCTGATGGGTGAAAGGAGGTTGGGAGGTGGTGACCTCACAGAGCGTCCATGACAACAGCCAGGTAGGACAGGCTGCAGGGCTGGGGCCATCTCAGAGACCCCGGGCTTTGCTGCAGAGAGTCTCCTTCTGTAGGTCTCCCAGCCTAGGTCCGTGCTGATTAGGCCTCCACTGGATTCTTGTGTACAGTTCTGGGCATCACATTTTGGAAAGATGCAGAGAAATTGGAGAAAGTCCAGAGAAGAGCAACAAGAATGATGAAAGTCTAGAAAACATGACCTATGAGGGAAGATTGAAAGAATTGGATTTGTTAAGTCTGGAGAAGAGAAGACTGAGAGGGGACATTACAGTTTTCAAGTACCTAAAAGGTTGTTACAAGGAGGCGGGAGAAAATTATTCTCCTTAACCTCTCATGATAGGACAAGAATCAAGAGGCTTAAATTACAGCAAGGGAGGTTTAGGTTAGACATTAGGAAAACTTGCTAAGAGTCAGGTGGTTAATCAGTGGAATAAATTGCCTAGGGAGGTTGTTGAATCTCCATCCTTGGAGATTTTTAAGAGCAGGTTAGACAAAGCCCTGTCAGAGATGATCTATATAATACTTAGTCTTGCCTTGAGTGCAGGCGACTGGACTCGATGACCTCTTGGGGTCCTTCCAGTCCTATGATTCTATGATCCAAAGGTCTCTTCTTGCCTTAATGTCTACAAATCTCTGCAAAACTAAGTATGGGCCATTGAGCAGCCTCTGATGTTTTCATGTGTCGCCTGCTTTGTGTCCAGAAGTAACACTGAGTGAGTGGGGGTGTGGGTGTGACACAGCAGGAGCAGCTCAAAGATGCAAAGGGGCTGTCCAGGGCGGTGACATCACACTAGCCTTTTACAGGAGCTGGGCTGATTGGTCAAAGGAGGTTGGGAAGCGGTGACCTCACAGAGAGTCTATGAGCAGGGGCAGGTAAAGAGGCTGCAGGGTGGGGGAAATGGCTTTGCTGCAGGGAGTCTCCTTCTCAAGGTCTCCCCTTGAGGAGTGAGAGAGAATACAGGGTCACGCCTGTGAGCGCGAGGAGGAGCCTCCTTGGGGTTTTCCCTTCCCACTGCTAATTGAGTGAGAAGACAGAAGTCCCTGTGGAGCAGAGAAGAGCCTCAGAGAGGTTTCATGTTGTTGTTTCATGTTGTCATAGGTTTCCTTCATATGGACTGCATGACCAAGTGGAATTGATGGCAAAACATTGCCATTATGCAGTAAAACATCTTTAAGACTCATCTTCGATGAATCAACGAACAGTCTCCACTCATGTGGACTGTGAACGATGTTGAGGGCTGCCATCACACCATGGATGTTGTTGCAGGCTACAAGATGGTCTTCCATGAAGAAGAATGGGACAAGATCCTTTTGACGGTCCCGGAGCAGGCTACATGAGGAAATCAGTCCTTTCGTTGGACTTGCTGGCAGAAGAGCCCAGTGATGGTGCAGCTCCCCGAGCGCCAGTGACAAACGCAGCGCTCCAGCAACTGAGCTCTAGGGCTCGCTGCTGAAAGAAAAGCTTCACGAGTGACAAAGGGAAAAGGGAGGTGCTGGTCTTTAGCCAAGGGCAGGAGCCCCACCCTCCAACACAGACCATTTCCTCGTTGTCTGTCTGTGCTGGGGCAGAATCAGTAACACGGCCTCCTGCTTTTGCTATTGCAGAGAGTCAGTTCTGACGGTCTCTCAAACCCAGGGTGCCAAACAGGCCTCAGAGCTGACTGGGTGTAAACAAGAACTACTCAGGTAGACTGTGTCAGCTGCGAATTCAGATGTGCCCCTTTCCTGGAGAGATGGACTGAGCTGTGAGGGGACTGGAAGCGGAGCTCCCAATGTTTAACTTGCACTCGTTCAGCATCTTTCCTGCGAGTGCCGTCACTGTAGGTTAAATCCTCCAGCCCAGGACTCCCACCAGCTGTGGGCCCGACAAGCTTTCCTGGGATTGGATTCTGTAGAACAGGGGTGCAGGGAACCAGCAGGTGCATCTGACTCTTGGTGAGGTTTTGCATGCAAGATGTGTGTGTGAGTCTTTGTGTGTCGGAAGCAGTGAGTGTGGCACTCTCAGTGAACCGACAGAGGGCGACGGTGGTCAGAGAGAGACAAAGGAAGAATCAAGAGGCACCGATGGGCATAAGGATGATGATTGTGTTGTGTTTCATTCCTTAGATGTGGTGCCACCGCCTGTCCTTTAGCCTTGTAGTTTACCAAGAGTAAAACTAAATATCTGTTGAGATACAAGGGAGTGTGTGTGTCCATTCCTGCTAGCTGCACAGGGGTTTGATGTTGCTGTTAACTCTCGGCTCTGCCGGGATAAGGAATAATTGAAGCCATCACTGAAGTGAAGGAGGGAGATGATTTTCTGACAGGGAGGGACGGCTACTCTTAAAGGTGTTTGGCAGGCAGCCTCCTGCCCAGGTCTGTCCCAACAACACCCAGTTGAAAGGGGACCCTCCCCAGCCCTCCTCAGCCCGATGAAAAGGAGCGAGTGAGTGAGCGTGGGGGAGAGCGAGCGACTGAGGGAGATGGATTGAGCGGTCCGGGATCTCTGCGAAGGGGCGGGATGAGGGTGTTCAGTTTTGTTGGGTCAGAAAGTTGGCAACCCCAGATCCAGGGGAAACAACTCAAAGACCCAGCGAGTCTGGCCAGGGGCAGGACATCAGCTTTGAGGGGAGGGGTGGGTGTGGCAGTGACATCACAAAGGCCTTTTGCAGGACCGCGGCCTATTGGGCAAAGGTGGTGGGGAGGGGGTGACCTCACAGAGAGACCCCGACATCAGCCGGGCAGGACAGAGGTGCAGGGCCAGGCCAGTCTCTGAGACCTCCCGGCTTTGCTGCCGCAAGTCTCCTTCGCGAGGTCTCTCCTCGAGGGCTGAGAGAGAATTAGGATTCAGAGTTCTGAGCATGAGGAGGAAAGACTGTGGAGTTTTCTCCTTTCCTACCATGGATTGTGCTGAAAAGAAACTTCCCTTTGAGAAGGTAAGAGGCTCAGAGAGGTTTGGAACCTGTTCAGTCTGATCCACCTGGCGCAGGCAGCATTCTAGGCACAGACAGCGCTGGCTTCAGGTGGCAGAATTTGATTTCTCCCTAGGTTTTGATGGTTGGAATCCCTGGGGACATTGGGGTTTGTCCTTTTCATTTCTCTTTTCCTGTTTCCTCCCTCCTTTCCCCTCTTCTCTTGCTTCTTTTTCCCTTTTCCCAGATTCCTCCTCTACCGAAGAGGGATGTGTGGAGTGCGGCAGGGGAGGGGTATTGCTCTCATTGCAGAGGTCCTCACCAAGAGGTGGGGCTGGATCTGAGAGTGATCCCCTGTGATGGTGACCTGGGCCGTCCTTTGGGACATCTGGTGAGACCTCAGCCGCCCGCCTCAGAGTCTCAGTGGTGATTGGCCGAGCAGGGGCTATTGAGAGTGAGGAGACTCAGGTCCTTTTGGTCTTTTTTCAAATCAGGCAAAGAAGTCACAACCAATCCAATGTACGGGATTAATCTTGCTGCTTCTCTCCATTAATTGTCTCTTAGCAGGTGATGATTTCCTCTAATGTTCTAGGTCTTCTAAAATACTTGCTGAATAATTACTATGAACCACTGTTGGTCTGTAGCTCACTTGAGAGCACTTTCTTCTGATGAGTCAATGTATGAAATTCAAGATCTGAGAGAGAGTTTGAATGTCAGGAGCAGTGTTTCCTCTAATTTGCTATGTCCGTGTGCGGAATGAATTTTGCTGAGTGCACCAATACGGAGGTGAGGTGTGACACCTCACCTGTCTATTGGTGCTCATTCCAAACTTCATTCTGCAGATGGATCGTGTGTGGCGGGGTGAGGCTGAAGTGTTAGGAGTGTGGAGGGGTCTGAGGTAGGGCAGAGGGTGGGGTGAAAGGGCTCTGTCTGGGGGTGCAGTGTGTGGGGTGGGGTTGAGGATGAGAGGCTGAGAGCTGGAGTAAAGGGATGGGGTGCAGGGGTGTGAGGGCTCCGGCTAGGGATGCGGGCTCTGGGTTGGGGCTGGGAATGAGGGGTTTGGGAAGTTATGCTTCAGTTTTCCCCTTCTAAACTTAAGTCCTGTCTAACCTACAGGACGCTATGGGAATAAGACACCATGTTTTGTGGTGACATGACAAGAGGAGAGGGTGTGAGAACTACAGCAACAGAGATGGGAGGGGGGTTAGAGTCAGATTGTTTCAAATGCTGCATTCGTCTACTGACATTTAACAGCAACGCTTAGCTAACACAAAGGAGAAAGGAATTCTTTGCTAAAGATTCAACCTTCCCCTTTGGCCAACTCCACCCTTTCCCCCAGGTCTCTCCCCTCGCCGGCAGGCTCCGGCTCAGCGGCTGACTCCAGCCACCGCAAAGAGTCCGAACCCTCCCTGCCCCCCAGAGCTGGGCACAAAGGGGGCTAATGCAGATCTCTCCCCCATACAGACCCGGCTGGGGCAGCAGCAGCCCAGGCACCCACCGGCCCCCCAGCAGCTCCCACACTCCAAATGCCCTGCACGGCACACACCCGCCGGCCCCTCAGCTCCTCCCTCCCATGGTCCCATGGTCTCATGGGCTCATAGACTGAAGGCGAGAAGTGACCATTATGATCAACTAGTCCCACCTCCTTCACAACACAGGCCACACAATCTCACCCATCCACTTCTATAGCAAACCCCTAACCTATGTCTGACTTACTGAACTCCTCAAATTGTGCTTTGAAGACCTCAAGCTGCAGAGAATCCTCCAGCAAGTGACCAGTGCCCCATGCTGCAGAGGAAGGCGAGAAACCTCCAGGGCCTCTGCCAATCTGCCCTGGAGGAAAATTCCTTCCCGACCCCAGAGATGCTGATCACTTAAACCCTTAGCATGTGGGCAAGACTCACCAGCCAGCACCCACGAGAGAATTCTCTGCAGGAACTCACATCCCCACCCATCTAACATCCCATCCAGACCACTGGGCATACTTACCTGCTGATCATCAAAGATCAATTGCCAGATTAATTGCCAAAATTAGCCTATCCCATCATACCATCCCCTCCATAAATGTATTAAGTGTAGTCTTGAAGCCAGATATGTCTTTTGTCCCCACTACTCCCCTTGGAAGGCAAGTCTAAACTCCCTAGTGTCCACTTGATAGCCACTGGTTCTTCTTCTTCTCCACGGCATCGCTCGTGGAGAACAAGGACCTGCAAATCTACAGTCGTAGTCTATCTTTGTTTCAAGAATAAAAACAAACTAGCGCCTCAGGGGACCGGAACAGATTTCAGCTGATGGACAGCTTTGCTCAGTGTTTCTACATTTTAACAGGAAAATATTGAATGGTGAAATTCATTTCACGTCCCCGTTCAGCGGAACTCCTGAACATACAGGAGATGGATATGAAAATATAGATCACTTAAAAAAGAGGACATGTAAGAGAGCAGCTGGACTTGAACCAGAAACCTCTCGATCCGCCCTCAAATGCACCACCACTGAGTTCCCTGAGGCAGCTGAGTGTTGGAGCCAGTGATCTTGAAGAGTATGAAGGGGACACTTATTTCAAAGAGCTTCTCTTCCATTCCCAGACATGAGTGGTTTTAAAAATGGAGTTTCATTACATTTTCTATGTGCATGTAAACACCACAGCTTGCACAATCCCCACAACTGCTCAGTCTCACCAGAGCACAATAACTTTGGAAGCCCCACACCCAGCTCCCCAGCTCTGCGGCCTTTAACCTCTTCAGCAGTTCTCCAATGCCTTAAAGCCACAGGGCACAGCATGGAATTTGACCCCATTAATCCTAAATCAATTTGGATGAAAAATCTTTGCAAAAATAGTTCGTTTTCCAAACCAAAAGCATCTCCCGTTTGTGGCGTCCCCTTAAACTGTCTCTTCGCACACAAAGAGGAGACACTTTAATTTAGAAATGAGATAAGATGCTTCAGTCAGGGTAAGCAGTTCCTCCCCTTCATGATTGAAAGATCATAAAATGCCAGTCAAATTGACTCTTTCAGCCCTTACACAGCAGACCCCACTGACGGCATCTCCCCGGGGCCGGGTGGAGCCAGCTCACCTTATCAAACCTTCCCATTCCCGGGGGAACGGGAAAGTGCCAGGCTGCAGCGCCACCTAACGGCCACAGGACAAATCGCCGGCTGCTGCACCTGTGGGCACTGGGAGTTCGCTTAACATGGAAAGCTGCCTAATGCAAGTTGGCAAAACGGGGGTCTGCTGCACTACATCATCATCTGCAATGACTCAACCCGATAGGACACCTCCTGTGCTACGCTGCTACTAGTGACCCTCTCAAACAGGTCCCCACAGCTCCCCAGCCTCCCCCCACCAGGAGGCAGCTAGGAGAGGCTTGTTACACTGCTCTACAGCCAAAATGCTTCTGAAATAAATGGAGTCCAACTTTACTAATTCTGGGTCACTCAGAATGAAAATGATGCTTAAAATTCTTGATTGGCTCTAGTTTTCAAGATATGCTATTGAGTCAGTATTTATGACCCTTGACTTGGGAATGGCGGAGAAGTGAGTTATAAAGGGACGGGATCTCAATTTAACCAGTAATGACTAAAATCCATCTTTGACTGGATCTATGAATAAATCTATGAATGGGTTTGGACAGTACTTGCTTTTTAGGCAAAACAATGAAGGATGCAATCTGAAGCTGGTATTGCCTCATACATGGTATGAATTGCATCATGTTATTCCTAGAAGTCATGGATGATGCAATCATAATGAAGCTGAACCAATTGCCCTATATCAGCTCTAGAAATCAGACAGTGTCGTGCTCTCTTATTTGTCAGTGTTTGATTTTGCAAAGGGACCCATTTCTCTTTAGCCAAAGTGAGCAGAGATGCCTCATACTTGTGTGAACAGTGCAGATAACTTCTGCTATGTTTGTGGTGAAGTGACTTTTGCATCACCAAAGTGCAGTAGAACCACTATGGCTAAGAAAGCCTATCACTTTTCTTTTGGCTGCAAAATTGGAGATCAGGACAAGAGGTGGGCCCCACACATATGCTGCAACACTTGTGCAACAAATCTTCGCCAGTGGTTGAACAGCAAAGGAAATCTATGCCTTTGCAGTGCCAATGATGTGGAGAGAGCCAACAGATCATACCAGCAAATGTTACTTCTACATGGTGCCTCCAGTTGGGAAAGGTGTGACAAAGAAGAAAATGTGGACGCTGCATTATCCAAACATTCCATCAGCTCTATGCCCAGTACCCCACGGAGAAGGACTGACACTTCCTGATGCACCAGAATCATTCTCACTTGAGTCAGACGAGGAAGAGGAAGAGGACGAAACTTCTGGTCCTGAACCATCAATGTCACAGGACCCACATTTTCTCCCATCCTCCTCCTCTGAACCACACCTCAAAACACAAGGTGAACGGAATGACCTTGTCAGGGATTCGAACTACCCAAGAGTAAGGCAGAGCTGTTGGGCCCGCACTACAGCAGTGGACTCTCCTGGCAGGTGACGTTAGGGTTTCCATGCTCCGTGACCGTCAAAAGGCTCTTGTCCCATCTTCTTCATGGAAGGCCATCTTGTAGCGTGCAACAACATCCATGGTGTGATGGCAGCCCTCAACATCGTTCACAATCCACATGAGTGGAGACTGTTCATTGATTCATCGAAGACGAGCCTTAAAGCTGTTTTACTGCATAATGGCAATGTTTTGCCATCAATTCCACTTGGTCATGCAGTCCATATGAAGGAAACCTAGGACAACATGAAACAACTTTTGAGGTGCATAAACTATGACCAACATCAGTGGCAGCTTTGTGGCGATTTGAAGGTTGTTGCTCTCTTGCTTGGTCTGCAGACTGGATACACAAAGTACTGCTGTTTTCTCTGCGAATGGGATAGTCGTGCAACAGATTCCCACTACATCAAGAAAGATTTGCCACCTGACAGTCATTGGAGCCTGGGAGGGAAAGTGTTCAGCATCCACCACTTGTTGAATCAAAGAAGATTTTGTTACCACCCTTACACATCAAGCTGGGGCTGATGAAGAACTTTGTCAAGGCCATTGACAAAACACAAGCAGCTCCGTGGAAAATTCCCAAGGTTAAGTGAAGCTAAGATAAAGGAAGGTGTCTTTATTGGTCCTCAGATTCATGAACTTCTTCGAGATGATGATGGAAGTTAGCTAATGTAACGCCAATATTTAAAAAGGGCTCTAGGGTTGATCCTGGCAATTACAGACCGGTAAGTCTAACGTCGGTACCGGGCAAATTAGTTGAAACAATAGTAAAGAATAAAATTGTCAGACACATAGAAAAACATAAACTGTTGAGCAATAGTCAACATGGTTTCTGTAAAGGGAAATCGTGTCTTAGTAATCTATTAGAGTTCTTTGAAGGGGTCAACAAACATGTGGACAAGGGGGATCCGGTGGACATAGTGTACTTAGATTTCCAGAAAGCCTTTGACAAGGTCCCTCACCAAAGGTTCTTACGTAAATTAAGCTGTCATGGGATAAAAGGAAAGGTCCTTTCATGGATTGAGAACTGGTTAAAGGACAGGGAACAAAGGGTAGGAATTAATGGTAAATTCTCAGACTGGAGAGGGGTAACTAGTGGTGTTCCCCAAGTTTCAGTCCTAGGACCAATCCTATTCAATTTATTCATAAATGATCTGGAGAAAGGGGTAAACAGTGAGGTGGCAAAGTTTGCAGATGATACTAAACTACTCAAGATAGTTAAGACCAAAGCAGATTGTAAAGAACTTCAAAAAGATCTCACAAAACTAACTGATTGGGCAACAAAATGGCAAATGAAATTTAATGTGGATAAATGTAAAGTAATGCACATTGGAAAAAATAACCCCAACTATACATACAACATGATGGGGGCTAATTTAGCTACAACGAGTCAGCAAAAAGATCTTGGAGTTATCGTGGATAGTTCTCTGAAGATGTCCACGCAGTGTGTAGAGGCGGTCAAAAAAGCAAACAGGATGTTAGGAATCATTAAAAAGGGGATAGAGAATAAGACTGAGAATATATTATTGCCCTTATATAAATCCATGGTACGCCCACATCTCGAATACTGTGTACAGATGTGGTCTCCTCACCTCAAAAAAGATATTCTAGCACTAGAAAAGGTTCAGAAAAGAGCAACTAAAATGATTAGGGGTTTAGAGAGGGTTCCATATGAGGAAAGATTAAAGAGGCTAGGACTCTTCAGTTTGGAAAAGAGAAGACTAAGGGGGGACATGATAGAGGTATATAAAATCATGAGTGATGTTGAGAAAGTGGATAAGGAAAAGTTATTTACTTATTCCCATAATACAAGAACTAGGGGTCACCAAATGAAATTAATAGGCAGCAGGTTTAAAACAAATAAAAGGAAGTTCTTCTTCACGCAGCGCACAGTCAACTTGTGGAACTCCTTACCTGAGGAGGTTGTGAAGGCTAGGACTATAACAATGTTTAAAAGGACTGGATAAATTCATGGTGGCTAAGTCCATAAATGGCTATTAGCCAGGATGGGTAAGAATGGTGTCGCTAGCCTCTGTTCGTCAGAGGATGGAGATGGATGGCAGGAGAGAGATCACTTGATCATTGCCTGTTAGGTTCACTCCCTCAGGGGCACCTGGCATTGGCCACTGTCGGTAGACAGATACTGGGCTAGATGGACCTTTGGTCTGACCCGGTACGGCCTTTCTTATGTTCTTATGTTCTTAAAGCTTGGAAAAATTGCTTTTTAATTTAAAAAAAAAAACACTAAAGCTATTTGTGTTTATTTTTGGCTGTGTGTAGGCTGGGGTGGGATGAGGATGAGATGGCATACACACATTGTGTGTAGGGTGCTCATTCTGTGAGGGCATGCAGATCCTGCAGAAAGAAGCAGGTGTTTGTTTAAAAGTTCAAGTTACTTAATTACAATTTTTTTAAAGTTGAAAGTTCCTGTTTCAGGTACATCTCTGCTCCCTGCAGTTCCCAGGCCTCCAGACTGAAGATACTGCTCCATCACAGGGAAAAGGGGAAGAGAAAGGCGCAATCCCCACACAATTCAATAATGGGATTTGACCGAGCATCTTCTCACATGTATGGGGCAGCAGCAGAAGCTTCAATGGCTGAATCAGAGAGTTTTATCTTCTGAAAACTATTATAAATTAAGTAGAGATACGGACTTATCTATTAGTTAGGACCAAGGAATGGGACTCAGGGTCCCATGGCTCTGTAGCCAGCTGTCCTTCTGACTATCCGTGTGATTCTGAGCAAGTCACTTCCCTCTCTGTGACTCAGTTTCTGCACTGGTAAAATGTGGAGAAGAATACTGACCCAGCTGTGTAAGATGCTTTGAGATTATCAGATGAAGGTTACATAGTTACAGTTGAGGTGTGAAAACCAAGGAGGAGAAACTGGTTCTGTAATTGGCAAGCCATTCACAGTCTTTGTTTAATCCTGAGCTGATGGTGTTAAATTTGCAGACGAACTGGAGCTCAGCAGTTTCTCTTTGAAGTCTGGTCCTGAAGTTTTTTGCTGCAGGATGGCCACCTTAAGATCTGCTATTGTGTGGCCAGGAGGTTGAAGTGTTCTCCTACAGGTTGTTGTATATTGCCATTCCTAATGTCTGATTTGTGTCCATTTATCCTTTTCCTTAGCGACTGTCCAGTTTGGCCGATGTACATAGCAGAGGGGCATTGCTGGCATATGATGGCATATATTACATTGGTGGATGTGCAGGTGAATGAACCGGTGATGGTGTGGCTGATCTGGTTAGGTCCTGTGATGGTGTTGCTGGTGTAGATATGTGGGCAGAGTTGGCATCGAGGTTTGTTGCATGGGTTGGTTCCTGAGCTAGAGTTACTATGGTGTGGTGTGCAGTTGCTGGTGAGAATATGCTTCAGGTTGGCAGGTTGTCTGTGGGCGAGGACTGGCCTGCCACCCAAGGCCTGTGAAAGTGTGGGATCATTGTCCAGGATGGGTTGTAGATCCCTGATGATGCGTTGGAGGGTTTGAGCTGGGGACTGTATGTGATTGCCAGTGGAGTCCTGTTGGTTTCTTTCTTGGGCTTGTCTTGCAGTAGGAGGCTTCTGGGTACACGTCTGGCTCTGCTGATCTGTTTCCTTATTTCCTCGTGTGGGTACTGTAGTCTTGAGAATGCTTGGTGGAGATTTTCACCACGATTTCAACAGCTTCCACCCTCCATCAACCTCAGCCTGGACCAATCTACACGGGAGGTCCACTTCCTAGACACCACGGTGCAAATAAGTGATGGTCACATTAACACCACCCTATACCGAAAACCTACCGACCGCTATGCCTACCTTCATGCCTCCAGCTTCCATCCCGGACACACCACAAGATCCATTGTCTACAGCCAAGCACTGAGCTACAACCGTATCTGCTCTAACCCCGCAGACAGAGACCAACACCTAGAAAATCTCCACCAAGCACCTGGCATTGGCCACTGTCGGTAGACAGATACTGGGATAGATGGACCTTTGGTCTGACCTGCACGGCCTTTCTTATGTTCTTATTTTCTTATTTGACCACACTGCGTGGCAAGGAAAAGACGGCATGGAAAGCCTTCCACTTAGTGGCAATACATTTTCTCGGAAACAACAAGGCAGACAACTACAGGTTGTTGGTGGAAAACCTCCACAAGGCTTACAAAGCCTTGGTTGCAACATGTCACTAAAGAGACATTTTTTGCACTCTCATCTAGATTTTTTTTCCACCCAACTGCGGAGCAGTGAGCGACGAGCATGGCGAGCAATTTCACCAGGACATTGCAACAATGGAGAACCGCTATCAGGGCAAATGGAGCCCATCAATGCTGGCAGACTATTGCTGGACAGTGACAAGAGATGCTCCATTTAATGAATACAAGAGACAAGCCAAGAAGCGCCGAGTAGACACTGAATAGGACTAAACTATGTACAGAATAGCTTTTTGCCTTTTGTTTCCTAATACATTTAAGCTAGATAACCCTTTTGCTGATTTTTAAATTGTTACATAAACAGGAGAGGTGAAATATTATCATGTAAAGCAACCATAAACACACAAAAAGACCTAGGTTTAAAATTGATGATTAAAACTCTGCTATCTACACAATATACATAGACATAAAATGTAAAAAACTTAAATATCTTAGAAACAGAAGCCAATCAGTTGTTTTAATTGTCATATTTGAATTGAGCAAATCAAAATACATTCTAAATAGCACATTTGATCTCTGAAGCAGACGACTTCTGAAAAATTGTAGCCCAGTGTAAGCCAAGCAACCCCCTCCCTTGCTTTGTACTGGGTGCCCAGCTGTGGGCTTGTGTGTGTGTGTGTGTGTGTGTGTGTTGGAGGGGGGGGGGTGTTGTGAGCACACTCCAGTCAGGGAAGGGGTGGAGTTGGCCAAAGGGGAAGGTTGAATCTTTAGCAAAGAATTCCTTTCTCCTTTGTGTTAGCTAAGTGTTGCTGTTAAATGTCATTAGACTAATGCAACATTTGAAACAATCTGACACTAACCCCACTGCCATCTCTGTTGCTGTAGTTCTCACACCCTCTCCTCTTGTCATGTCACCACAAAGCATGGTGTCTTATTCCCATAGCGTCCTGTAGGTTAGACAGGACTTAAGTTTAGAAGGGGAAAACTGAAGCATAACATCCCAAACCCCTCATTCCCAGCCCCAACCCAGAGCCCGCATCCCTAGCCGGAGCCCTCACACCCCTGCACCCCAACCCTTTACTCCAGCTCTCAGCCTCTCATCCCCAACCCCACCCCACACACTGCACCCCCAGACAGAGCCCTTTCACCCCACCCTCTGCTCTACCTCAGACCCCTCCACACTCCTAAGCCTTCAGCCTCACCCCGCCACACACGATCCATCTGCAGAATGAAGTTTGGAATGAGCACCAATAGACAGGTGAGGTGTCACACCTCACCTCCGTATTGGTGCACTCAGCAAAATTCATTCCGCACACGGACATAGCAAATTAGAGGAAACACTGCTCCTGACATTCAAACTCTCTCTCAGATCTTGAATTTCATACATTGACTCATCAGAAGAAAGTGCTCTCAAGTGAGCTACAGACCAACAGTGGTTCATAGTAATTATTCAGCAAGTATTTTAGAAGACCTAGAACATTAGAGGAAATCATCACCTGCTAAGAGACAATTAATGGAGAGAAGCAGCAAGATTAATCCTGTGCATTGGATTGGTTGTGACTTCTTTGCCTGATTTGAAAAAAGACCAAAAGGACCTGAGTCTCCTCGCTCACGATAGCCCCCTGCTCAGCCAATCACCACTGAGACTCTGAGGGGCGGGCGGCTGAGGGGTCTCACCAGATGTCCCAAAGGACGGCCCAGGTCACCATCACAGGGGATCACTCTCAGATCCAGCCCCACCTCTTGGTGAGGACCTCTGCAATGAGAGCAATACCCCTCCCTGCCGCACTCCACACACATCCTCTTCGGTAGAGGGAGGGAAGCTGGGAAAAGGGAAAAAAGAAGCAAGAGAAGAGGGGAAAGGAGGGAGGAAAGAGGAAAAGAGAAACGAAAAAGGACAAACCCCAAATGTCCCCAGGGATTCCAACCATCAAAACCTAGGGAGGAAATCAAATTCTGCCACCTGAAGCCAGCGCTGTCTGTGCCTAGAATGCTGCCTGCGCCAGGTGGATCAGACTGAACAGGTTCCAAACCTCTCTGAGCCTCTTACCTTCTCAAAGGGAAGTTTCTTTTCAGCACAATCCATGGTAGGAAAGGAGAAAACTCCACAGTCTTTCCTCCTCATGCTCACATCCATGAATCTGAATTCTCTCAGCCCTCGAGGAGAGACCTCGCGAAGGAGACTTGCGGCAGCAAAGCCGGGAGGTCTCAGAGACAGACCTGGCCTTGCACCTCTGTCCTGCCCGGCTGATGTCGGGGTCTCTCTCTCTCTCTGAGGTCACCCCCTCCCCACCACCTTTGCCCAATAGGCCGCGGTCCTGCAAAAGGCCTTTGTGATGTCACTGCCACACCCACCTCTCCCCTCAAAGCTGATGTCCTGCCCCTGGCCAGACTCGTTGGGTCTTTGAGTTGTTTCCCCTGGATCTGGGGTTGCCAACTTTCTGACCTAACAAAACTGAACACCCTCATCCCGCCCCTTCGCAGAGATCCCGGACCGCTCAATCCATCTCCCTCAGTCGCTCGCTCTCCCCCACGCTCACTCACTCGCTCCTTTTCATCGGGCTGAGGAGGGCTGGGGAGGGTCCCTTTTCAACTGGGTGTTGTTGGGACAGACCTGGGAAGGAGGCTGCCTGCCAAACACCTTTGAGAAGAGCCGTCCCTCCCTGTCAGAAAATCATCTCCCTCCTTCACTTCAGTGATGGCTTCAATTGTTCCTTATCCCGGCAGAGCCGGAGGATTGAAAGCAGCAACATCAAACCCCTGTGCAGCTAGCAGGAATGGACACACACACTCCCTTGTATCTCAACAGATATTTAGTTTTACTCTTGGTAAACTACAAGGCTAAAGGGACGGGCGGTGGCACCACATCTAAGGAATGAAACACAACACAATCATCATCCTTATGCCCATCGGTGCCTCTTGATTCTTCCTTTGTCTCTCTCTGACCACCGTTGCCCTCTGTCGGTTCACTGAGAGTGCCACACTCACTGCTTCCGACACACAAAGACTCACACACACATCTTGCATGCAAAACCTCACCAAGGAGTCAGATGCACCTGCTGGTTCCCTGCACCCCTGTTCTACAGAATCCAATCCCAGGGAAAGCTTGTCAGGCCCACAGCTGGTGGGGAGTCCTGGGCTGGAGGATTTAACCTACAGTGACGGCACTCGCAGGAAAGATGCTGAACGAGTGCAAGTTAAACATTGGGAGTTCCGCTTCCAGTCCCCTCACAGCTCAGTCCATCTCTCCAGGAAAGGGGCACATCTGAATTCCCAGCTGGCTCAGTCTATCTGCGTAGTTCTTGTTTACACCCAGTCAGCTCTGAGGCCTGTTTCGCACCCTGGGTTTGAGGAGACCGTCAGAACCGACTCTCTGCAATAGCAAAAGCAGGAGGCCGTGTTATTGCTCCTGTCCCAGCACAGACAGACAACGAGGGAAATGGTCTGTGTTGGAGGGTGGGGCTCCCTGCCCTTGGCTAAAGACCAGCACCTCCCTTTTCCCTTTGTCACTCGTGAAGCTTTTCTTTCAGCAGCGAGCCCTAGAGCTCAGTTGCTGGAGCGCTGCGTTTGTCACTGACGCTCGGGGAGCTGCACCATCACTGGGCTCTTCTACCAGCAAGTCCAACGAAAGGACTGATTTCCTCATGTAGCCTGCTCCGGGACCGTCAAAAGGATCTTGTCCCATTCTTCTTCATGGAAGGCCATCTTGTAGCCTGCAACAACATCCATGGTGTGATGGCAGCCCTCAACATCGTTCACAGTCCACATGAGTGGAGACTGTTCGTTGATTCATCGAAGACGAGTCTTAAAGATGTTTTACTGCATAATGGCAATGTTTTGCCATCAATTCCACTTGGTCATGCAGTCCATATGAAGGAAACCTATGACAACATGAAACAACAACATGAAACCTCTCTGAGGCTCTTCTCTGCTCCACAGGGACGTCTGTCTTCTCACTCAATTAGCAGTGGGAAAGGGGAAAACCCCAAGGAGGCTCCTCCTCACGCTCACAGGCGTGACCCTGTATTCTCTCTCACTCCTCAAGGGGAGACCTTGAGAAGGAGACTCCCTGCAGCAAAGCCATTTCCCCCACCCTGCAGCCTCTTTACCTGCCCCTGCTCATAGACTCTCTGTGAGGTCACCGCTTCCCAACCTCCTTTGACCAATCAGCCCAGCTCCTGTAAAAGGCTAGTGTGATGTCACCTCCCTGGACAGCCCCTTTGCATCTTTGAGCTGCTCCTGCTGTGTCACACCCACACCCCCACTCACTCAGTGTTACTTCTGGACACAAAGCAGGCGACACATGAAAACATCAGAGGCTGCTCAATGGCCCATACTTAGTTTTGCAGAGATTTGTAGACATTAAGGCAAGTAGAGACCTTTGGATCATAGAATCATAGGACTGGAAGGACCCCAAGAGGTCATCGAGTCCAGTCGCCTGCACTCAAGGCCAGACTAAGTATTATATAGATCATCTCTGACAGGGCTTTGTCTAACCTGCTCTTAAAAATCTCCAAGGATGGAGATTCAACAACCTCCCTAGGCAATTTATTCCACTGCTTAACCACCCTGACTCTTAGCAAGTTTTTCCTAATGTCTAACCTAAACCTCCCTTGCTGTAATTTAAGCCTCTTGATTCTTGTCCTATCATGAGAGGTTAAGGAGAATAATTTTTCTCCGCCTCCTTGTAACAACCTTTTAGGTACTTGAAAACTGTAATGTCCCCTCTCAGTCTTCTCTTCTCCAGACTTAACAAATCCAATTCTTTCAATCTTCCCTCATAGGTCATGTTTTCTAGACTTTCATCATTCTTGTTGCTCTTCTCTGACTTTCTCCAATTTCTCTGCATCTTTCCAAAAATGTGATGCCCAGAACTGTACACAAGAATCCAGTGGAGGCCTAATCAGCACGGACCTAGGCTGGGGAGACCTACAGAAGGAGACTCTCTGCAGCAAAGCCCCGGGGGTCTCTGAGATGGCCCCAGCCCTGCAGCCTGTCCTACCTGGCTGTTGTCATGGACGCTCTGTGAGATCACCGCCTCCCAACCTCCTTTCACCAATCAGCTGAGGTGCTGCACAAGGCCCTTGTGATGTCACCGCCTCACCCACCCCTGCCCTGCAGGGCTAATGTCCTGCCCCTGGCCAGCCCCTTTGCATGTTTGAGCTGCTTTCCCTGTGACACCCCACGCACTCAGGGTTAGTGCTGGGGATCAAGCAGGAAGCACATGGAAACCTCAGAGGCTCTCAATGTGCCACACTCAGTTTTGCTGAGATTTGGAGACTAAGGCCACAAGAGACACTTAGATCATCTCATCTGACCCTCTGCACAGCCCAGGCCTCCTGTATGGCACTCTAGCAAGTTTTGGACCAAAGCAGACTCCACAAAGGCACCTCATCAAGGGATGGATGGAGAAAGCACCACTTCCCTTGGTGGTCTGGAGGAAATTGATGCTGTCGGGGCAGGAATTCACCCCAAGGCCACGCTTGGGAGTCTGTATCATAACATGCATGCACAACAGCACAGCACAAAGTTTGTACACTTCACCTTAACTCTGATGGATCCTAATGTTTAAAGGCCCCCAGGGTGCAACTTGGAGCTGGGGTACCGCTGAGCCCTCTGTCTCCCAGCCTGGGCTCCTCTCACACAGCTGCTGGGAGAAGATGCAGCTCGCTCCCGGCCCTGCACTCACACAAACCTTTGCACAGGCAGGGACACACCCAGCTGCAGGGTATGCTGTCCTCCTCTCAATGTTTAAATTTGGCGTGGAGAGTGCCTGGACATCTCCCAACCGTCTCCCCTGAATTCCTAGTTTAAAGCTCTTTTGATCAGATGAGCCAGCCTCCCTCCTAGAAGTCTATTTCCTTCCCTACTCAGGTGGAGTCCATCCCGTGAGAAGAGTTCTCTGTCCCCGAAAGCCTCCCAGTGCCCATACGTCCCAAAGCCCTCCTTATAGCACCACTTCCTGAGCCAACTATTTATCATCACAATCCTGTCACCCCTTTGTCGCCCTTCCGTAGGGACAGGTAAAATCCCACTGAAGATCACCTGAGCCTCAATTTCCTTGAGCATCTTACCCAGCCTGGCATAGTCTCCCTTGATCCTCTCTAGCGAGAATCTAGCCGTGTCATTCGTTCCTACATGAAGGATGATCAATGGGTTCTTACCTGCTCCTTTTAGGATCCTTTTCAACTGCAGGTCCACATCCCGTATTTTAGCGCCCGGTAGACAGCACACCCTTCTGTTCTCCGGATCGGCCCTGGTCACAGGCCTGTCCAACCTTCTCGGTATGGCATCCCCAATCACGTAGACCTGCCTTTGCCTGGTGACAGTGCGGTCTGCTAACCTATCCCCCATTCCCCCTGATTGCAAGCTCCTTCCATTCCTATCCTCCCTTGTAGTCCCTCTTAAGCCATCCTGCATCCTCCCGGGGCCCAAAGTCGGTGCTGTCACCATCGACTCCTCCCCTCTTTCTATCGGACTAGCCGCTATTCTCTTCTTCCTTGGTCTCCCACCGTCAGCTACCACCTGCTGTACCCCTTCCTCATTCTCCAAACCTTCAAACCTGTTCCTTAGCTCTATTTCTCCCTCACTGGCTCTCCTTTTCCTCGGCCTGCTTCTCACGATCACATGCTTCCACTGCCCATGTTCCCCATCCAGCATTCCCCCCTCACAGGCCTTAGCCCCTGCTTCCCCCCGTACGCCTGAGCACACCCCGGCCGCCACAGCTTGCCAGTGCTCCCACAGCTGCTCAAGCCCCCTTCTACTCTCTCCCCGGGATTCTACCTGCATCTCTAGACCCACGATCTTTTCTTCCAGCAGCTCTCTTAGGCGGCACTTCATGCATACATACATCAGTTCCGGTGCCCCCACTAGTACCATGTACATACCGCAGATGACGAATGCAATCAACCTCGATGTATCCTCTGCTCCTTGGCTCATGGCTGCTGTTGTCTCTGCCTCTATCAGCCTTCTCACCTGGGGAACACAGCACCGCACCCCCTGCCCCTTCCGACTCCCCCTGTAAACTAACTCCCACTCAAACTCCCCTGTTAGCAGCCCTGTTCGCCGGCTCCTGTGCCGCTGCCTGGCTGGGCGGCCGCTTTTATAGGCCCCCTCCTCAGCCTAGCTCCGCCCCCTACTCAGGGCTCGGCTGCCCGCTCAGCAGTCTGCCCCTACGGATAGATAAGTGGGGTTAAATCAGTTCTCAGCCTGAGTCCTTTGCTCTTAATCCTGAGGATATTGTCCCACCATGGGGCCATTTCCCGCCTCTCTTTCCTAGGGAAGAACAATTTTCCTTGCACAGACACAGGAACAGCAAGATCCTTCTCTGTCCCTTGTGCAAAGCAGGGGGCCAAATTCCATGGAAACAATGGACAAGCAGGGGGCCCTGGGCACATCCAGCCCTGGCCGTGAGATGTTCCTCCCCTCTTTCTTTATGCCCCTGTTGTTATTTCATGGATTGTCTGGGATGGGGAAAAGCTCAGTTCACTCCAGGAGGAGGGGGAAAGAACCCTGAAAGTCTCAGGACCCAACTCCTGCTACCAGGATCACTGAGGTGCTGGGAATCTGACTGTGTGAATTGTCAAGGTGGGGAATGAATAACAATTTACAACAAGATCCACCTCATTAATCACTGACACAGGCTAATCCTGCCGCAGATAGACGGGAAACTGGGAGTGATTCTTTGCTGTGCAGCCATGGAAACAGTGCACCGCAGTGAACGTACTGGGGAAAGCTGGACTTTACAGGCAGGTGGAAAGAGCAGATCCTAGAAACACCTGGAGCTTCCCACACCACTGCTACCACCAGAGTCAGGCGGTGAGCGACTCACAGCACCCCTCCCCTCCCATTACCTTCCAGCAGGGGGTGGCAGCACCCCCCACCCAAAGCAGGGGAGAGGGCTGAGTGTATCTCTGCACCCTGAGTCCAGGGCACCCACTCTCTGCCCCACACATCGAATCTGGCCCTGCTGAAATGTGACCCCCAAGAACCAGCAGCCTCCAGGACAGCAGATTTGGCCTCAGAGCCGGGAATGTGTCCCTCATGCTGCTCTTAGGCCACTGGATATTCTGGAAACAGGAGGGCTCTGAGTGTAACCTATAGCCCACATCATCCATCTGGGGATGTAGTTCAGTGGTAGAGCACATGCTTTGCATGTATGTGGTCCTGGGTTCAATTCCCAGCATATCTAGGTTCCTTTCACCCTGCTGCTTTGCTCATGCCCAGAGAGGATGTGACCCTGCAGGAGTTTCAATCCTGCTCAGTGAGGGGCAAGTGCCAATTGCATGGAAGGTCTGGGTGGGCTTTCTGCTCCTAAGACTCCTCTGTACATTTAAGATTCCCACCAGTTGTGCTGCTTGGGACAAGAGTAGATGAAAAGGCAGAATCCTCCACCACTGGAGGGAAAGGTCCCATATGCACAGACTGAGAGGCAAAGACTAGACTTATTTTTTGTCTGGGCCCAATCTTTCCACCTGGTACAGCCCTTGTTCCAGCTCACGTGGTAGCTAGGGGATGTCTCATGACTGCAGCCATGTTTGTTCAGTTCCACCCCTTATACAGCTTTGGCACAAGGCAGGAATTTTTGTCTCTCTCCTGAGGAAGAGCCCCAGGTTTAAGGTGGATTCCTGTACCAGGTGACATGGTCACATGTCCTGTGAGACCCCCCGCAAGCCTTCATTCTTCCTGGCCTGACTCACAGATGGTGCAGGACAGAGCCATCTCCAGTCAGTTGTCCTGGTTAATGGGAGCATTCAAGAGTCCAAACCACTACTAATGGCCCACACTTTGCATCATTACAACAGGACCTCAGAGTTATAGTTCATATTTCTAGTTTCAGATCCAAGAATGATCAGTTCATACAAATAGGATGAACACACACAGTAGATTATAAGCTTTGTAATGATACCTTACAAGAGACCTTTTGCATGAAGCATAGTCCAGTCACTTTATATTCACACTCATTAGCATATTTTCATAAAATCACACGGAGTGCAACATCACAGCAGGGAAAGGGTTTTACTGCGGCACCTGGAAGCAGTCAAGTTTCATGTTCAGGCTGTGGTATGAGTTCCTCCAGCTTTCTCGTAAGCAGACATGTACCTTAGCGGGTGCTCTCGATACAGGAATGGCCCCGACACGGTAAAGTGATGGGGATTGCATTTTCCTTTTTTATTTCTGTATTTCCAATGACATTTCTGTTTGTGATTTCGTTTTGCTTCGTATATCTGTGTTTTCTGCTGGATTTGATAGCTAACTTAAAAAAGAATAAGGCCTCAGGGCGCCGGATGGAGGAGCAGGCTGGGGCTAGGACTGCTAAGAGAGCGAGAGTAGCAGGTTTTCTGTATTGTTTCCTGCCCACATTTTCATGACGAGTTTCTCTGCTGCATGAAATTTGCTTTTGTTAAATGTGAGCCTGGCTAGCTCAGTTGGTAGAGCATCAGCCTTTTGATCTGAGGCTCCAGGGTTCAAGTCCCTGGTCAGGTGAAGAGGGAACAGTTTCCCCTCAAAATGAAAGACAGAATCTCTCCAGGATGTTATTTGACATCACTTCTTTTCACTAGGAAGGGCCACGTACTGCCTGGGACTGAAGGGGCAACTTCCTCATATGCCTATTGGCCTTTCAGTCTGGATTAAGAAAGGCCTCTGGGAGCTGCAGCAAACTGCTGCATGACAACTTGGTGAGTAAATGCAGGGCTGCCCCCACAGAGTCATCCTCGGCAGAGGTCTGGGGGTTCCCTATTGGTCCCATGGTGTACGGGCCAGCACTGGGGACTTTGAATCCTGCAATCTGAGTTGAAGTCTCGGTGGGATCTGAGGACAATTCCTTGTGCCCCCTGTGCCACAAACCCTGCTGGGTCTTCCAAGGCTCTATCTTGCTTTCTCAAATGCCATGAAAGCCTGTCTTTTGCCCACTAGCTGTTGTGACTTGAGCACAAGAGGGGACGTTTGATCCAGAAGCCTGGCCATGCCTGGAGTTCTGTAGATAGGGATGCAAGCGCCATTTCTGCTGAGTCCTGAAGCTGGGCTGCAGCCTGGCCTAGGAGGCAGCCCTATTGGTTGACCTACTGGCCCAAAGTCACTTGGGCAGTGTTGGTGTTCCCCAGGGATGCTGAAGGGCCTAAGGGAGGGAGGCTCAATACTCCCCCCTATCAGTCAGGGCGGAAGAGGAGGGCTGCAAGAGTGGGCAGGTTGATGGCTGGGCCTTCTAGCGTTCGGTTGGGGACATGGTGGGGAACGCGAACTGGGAGAAATGGTTGCTGGCCTGTGAGGAATGGTTTGGCCAGTGGCGTAAGTGGACCTTGTCATTACCTACAAGGTTGTCATGCTCAAGACCCATCTGTGGGGAATTAACTCAGACAGGTATTTCCCTCTGCTCCACGAGTGCTGCTGAGACCGAACACATAAGAACATAAGAAAGGCCTTACAGGGTCAGACCAAAGGTCCATCTAGCCCAGTATCTGTCTACCGACAGTGGCCAATGCCAGGTGCCCCTGAGGGAGTGAACCTAACAGGCAATGATCAAGTGATCTCTCTCCTGCCATCCATCTCCATCCTCTGACGAACAGAGGCTAGGGACACCATTCTTACCCATCCTGGCTAATAGCCATTTATGGACTTAGCCACCATGAATTTATCCAGTCCCCTTTTAAACATTGTTATAGTCCTAGCCTTCACAACCTCCTCAGGTAAGGAGTTCCACAAGTTGACTGTGCGCTGCGTGAAGAAGAACTTCCTTTTATTTGTTTTAAACCTGCTGCCTATTAATTTCATTTGGTGACCCCTAGTTCTTGTATTATGGGAATAAGTAAATAACGTTTCCTTATCCACTTTCTCAACATCACTCATGATTTTATATACCTTTATCGTGTCCCCCCTTCGTCTTCTCTTTTCCAAGCTGAAGAGTCCTAGCCTCTTTAATCTTTCCTCGTATGGGACCCTCTCTAAACCCCTAATCATTTTAGTTGCCCTTTTCTGAACCTTTTCTAGTGCTAGAATATCTTTTTTGAGGTGAGGAGACCACATCTGTACACAGTATTCGAGATGTGGGCGTACCATGGATTTATATAAGGGCAATACTATATTCTCCGTCTTGTTCTCTATCCCCTTTTTAATGATTCCTAACATCCTGTTTGCTTTTTTGACCGCCTCTGCACACTGCGTGGACATCTTCAGAGAACTATCCACGATAACTCCAAGATCTTTTTCCTGACTCGTTGTAGCTAACTTAGCCCCCATCATGTTGTATGTATAGTTGGGGTTATTTTTTCCAATGTGCATTACTTTACATTTATCCACATTAAATTTCATTTGCCATTTTGTTGCCCAATCACTTAGTTTTGTGAGATCTTTTTGAAGTTCTTCACAATCTGCTTTGGTCTTAACTATCTTGAGTAGTTTAGTATCATCTGCAAACTTTGCCACCTCACTGTTTACCCTTTCTCCAGATCATTTATGAATAAATTGAATAGGATTGGTCCCAGGACTGACCCTTGGGGAACACCACTAGTTACCCCTCTCCATTCTGAGAATTTACCATTAATTCCTACCCTTTGTTCCCTGTCCTTTAACCAGTTCTCAATCCATGAAAGGACCTTTCCTTTTATCCCATGACAGCTTAATTTACGTAAGAGCCTTTGGTGAGGGACCTTGTCAAAGGCTTTCTGGAAATCTAAGTACACTATGTCCACCGGATCCCCCTTGTCCACATGTTTGTTGACCCTTCAAAGAACTCTAATAGATTAGTAAGACACGATTTCCTTTACAGAAACCATGTTGACTATTGCTCAAGAGTTTATGTTTTTCTATGTGTCTGACAATTATATTCTTTACTATTGTTTCAACTAATTTGCCCGGTACCGACGTTAGACTTACCGGTCTGTAATTGCCGATCACCCCTAGAGCCCTTTTAAAATATTGGCGTTACATTAGCTAACTTCCAGTCATCGGGTACCGGCCGATTTAAAGGACAGGTTACAAACCTTAGTTAATAGTTCCATAACTTCACATTTGAGTTCTTTCAGAACTCTTGGGTGAATGCCATCTGGTCCCGTGACTTGTTAATGTTGAAATCACTGAGAGCTGGTGGAACCTCAAGAGACCAAATCGCAGAGGTCACAGTGGTAGGTGACAGCAGAAGGTGACTGTGCAGGGCCATTGGCAACAGAGTGGTGGAGTGAACAGTGGCACAATGAACAGCCATTGCCAGAGCAAACTTTGCCTTTTTGTCCCCCACCTGGAAGGTGTACTCACGTGAAAGCACCTCTGAACTCTGAGTCTCCACTGACCAAGGACAACACCAGTGAGCGGAGTGCAGTGGAGGGAAAAGTGAGGGGCACGTTAAATAAACATTTGTTTGTTGGACTATATTTTAGTCACTTTGCTCCAGAATGCTAGATTTGTGACTGGGAATGGAAACTTATATAAATATGTTTCCCAGTAGGCCAAGATTTTTAAAATGCAGTATTTGCGAAGGTTGTTATCTCACATTGTTGCTATCTTGGGAGGTCATTATGTTGGGGAGTTTCTGTACTAAACATTTTTATTATAATTAATTTTTACATAAGAATGGTCATACTGGGTCAGACCCATGGTCCATATAGCCCAGTGCCCTGTCTTACAACAGTGGTCAAGGCCAGGTGCTTCAGAGGGAATGAACAGAACAGGGAATCATCAAGTGATCCATCCTCTGTTGCCCACTCCCAGCTTCTGGCAAACAGGCTAGGGACACTCAGAGCATGGTGTTGCATCCCTCTCATCCTGGCTAATAGCCACAGATGGACCTGTTCTCCAGGAATTTATCTAGTTCTTTTTAAAATCCTGTTATAGTTTTGGTCTTCACAGCATCCCCTGGCAAAGAGTTCCCTGGGTTGACTTTATATTGTGTGAAGAAATACTTCCTTTTGTTTTTTTAAAATCTGCTGCCTATTAATTTCATTGGGTGACTGCTAGTTCTTGTGTTATGTGAAGGATTAAATAAAATTTCCTTATTCACTTTCTTCGCACCAGTCAAGATTTTATAGACCTCTATCATATCCCCATTAGTCATCTCTTTTCGAAGCTGAAAATTCCCAGTCGCTTTAATCTCTCCTCCTGTTTCATACCCCTCATCATTTTAGTTGCCCATCTCTGTACCTTTTCCAATTCCAATATATATTTTTAGGATGGGTGACCAGATCTGCACACACTATTCAGGGTGAGCACGTACCATAGATTTATATAGAGGCAATATGATATTTTCTGTCTTATTATCTATCCCTTTCTTAATGATTCCCAACATTGTTTGCTTTTGGGACTGTTGCTGCACGTGGAGTGGATGTTTTCAGAGAACTATCCACAATGACTCCAAGATCTCTTCCTTGAGTGTTAACAGCTAATTCAGATGCCATCATTTTGTATGTATAGCTGAGATTGCTTTCCAATGTGCATTACTTTGCATTTATCAACATTGAATTTAATTTGCCATTTTGTTGCCCAGCCACCCAGTTTCATGGGATCCCTTTGTAGCTCTTCGCAGTCTGCCTGGGACTTAACTATCTTGAATAGTTTTGTATCATCTGTAAATTTTGCCACCTCACTGTTTACCCATTTTTCCAGATGAATATGTTGAATAGGACCCCTTGAGGGGTCCCAGTACTGAGCCCTCAAGGATACCACTTTTATCTCTCTCCATTCTGAAAACTGATAATTTATTCCTACCCTTTGTTTCCCATCTTTTAACCAGTTACTGATCCATGAGAGGATCTTCCCTCTTACCCCATGATGGCTTACTTTTCAAAAGTCAATTTAAATTAAATACTTTTTTTTAAAATATATTTTTTTAGAAATCTAGATCTGTTATGTGTTTTGGTGTAACTTGCATTTTCCTTATGTTAAATTTCCATTATCCTAACAAAACATTTACTTTATTCACTTTCTTCACATCAGTCAAGATTTTATAGACTTTTAGCATATCTCCCCTTAGTCGTCTCTTTTCTAAGCTGAAAATTCCCAGTCATTGTGGGGGACTGTATCAAAAGCTTTGCTAAAGTCCAGAAATAGCACATCCACTGCTTTCCCCTCATCCACAGAGCCGGTTATCTCATCATAGAAGGCAATTAGGTTAGTCAGGCATGACTTGCCCTTGGTGAATCCATGCTGACTGTTCCTGATCACTTTCCCCTCCTTTAAGTGGTTCAGATTTGATTCCTTGAGGACCTGTTCCATGATTTTTCCAGGGACTGAGGTGAGACTGACTGGCCTGTAGTTCCCTGGATCTTCCTTCTTCCCTTTTTTAAAGATGGGCACTACATTAGCTCTTTTCCAGTCATCCGGGACCTCCCCCAATCGTCATGATTTTTCAAAGATAATGGCCAATGGCTCTGCAATCTCATTGGCCAACTCCTTTATCACCCTCGGATGCAGTGCATCCGGCCCCATGGACTTGTGCTCATCCAGCTTTTCTAAATAGTCCCGAACTACTTCTTTCTCCACAGAGAGCTGGTCACCTCCTCCCCATACCGTGCTGCAGAGTGCAGCTGTCTGGGAGCTGACCTTGTCTGTGAAGACAGAGGCAAAAAAAGCATTGAGTACACTAGCTTTCTCCACATCCTCTGTCACTAGGTTCCCTCCTTCATTCAGCAAGGGGCCCACACTTTCCTTGACTTTCTTCTTGTTGCTAACATACCTAAAGAAACCCTTCTTGTTACTCCTAACATCTCCGGCTAGCTGCAACTCCAAGTGTGATTTGGCCTTCCTAATTTCACTCCTGCATGCCTGAGCAATACTTTTATACTCCTCCCTGGTTATTTGTCCAATCTTCCACTTCTTGTAAGCTGTTTTTTTGTGTTTAAGACGAGCAAGGATTTCACTGTTAAGCCAAGCTGGTCGCCTGCCATATTTACTTTTCTTCCTACACATCGGGATGGTTTGTTCCTGCAACCTCAATAAGGTTTCTTTAAAATACAGCCAGCTTTCCTCGACTCCTTTCCCCGTCATGTTATTCTCCCAGGGGACCTTGCCCATCAGTTCCCTGAGGGAGTTGAAGTCTGCTTTTCTGAAGTCCAGGGTCTCTGTTCTACTGCTCTCCTTTCTTCCTTGTGTCAGGATCCTGAACTCGACCATCTCATGGTCACTGCCTCCCTTTCTTAAAAAGCGAAGGTTTCAGAGTAGCAGCCGTGTTAGTCTGTACTGCAAAGAACATAAGCTCGTGGGCTACATCCGATGAAGTGGACTGTAGCCCGCGAAAGCTTATGCTCAAATAAATTTGTTAGGGCTTGGCTACACTTGCAAATTTGCAGCGCTGCAGCAGGGTGTGAAAACACACCCTCTCCAGCACTGCAAATTGCGGCGCTGCAAGGCGCCAGTGTGGTCAAAGCCCCAGCGCTGGGAGCGCGGCTCCCAGCGCTGTACGTTATTCCCCACAGGGAGGTGGAGTATGGACAGCGCTGGCAGAGCTCTCTCCCAGCACTGGCGCTTTGACTACACTTAGCGCTTCAAAGCGGCAGCGCTTTGAAGTGCAAGTGTAACCATAGCCTTAGTCTCTAAGGTGCCACAAGTGCTCCTGTTCTTTTTTAAAAAGCAAACAGAATGTTGGGAATCACTGACTGCCGCTGCACACTGAGAGGATGTTTTCAGAGAACTATCCACAATGACTGCAAGATCTTTCTTGAGTGTTAACAGCTAATTCAGACTCCTTCATTTTGTATGTATAGTTGAGATTGTTTTCCAATGTACATTACTTTGCATTTATCAACATTAAATTTCATCTGCCATTTTTGTTGCCCAGTCACCCAGTTTTATGAGATCCCTTTGTAATTCTTCTCAGTCTGCCTGGGACTTACCTATCTTGAATAGTTTTGTATCATCTGCAAATGTTGCCACCTCACTGTTTACCCATTTTTCCAGATCATTTATGAATATGTTGAACAGCACTGGTCCCAGTACCGACCCCTCAGGGATACCACTATTTATCTCTCTCCATTCTGAAAACTGATAATTTATACCTACCCTTTGTTTCCCATTTTTTAACCAGTTACTGATCCATGAGAGGACTTTCCTCTTTCACCATGATGGCTTACTTTTCAAAAGTCAATTTAAATTAAATCCTTTTTAAAAAAAAATATATATTTTTTTAGAAATCTAGACCTGTTATGTGTTTTGGTGTAACTTGCATTATTCTTATGTTAAATTTGCATAATCCTAACAAAACATTTACTTTATTCATATCTCTTTTATATATCTCATTGGTCCTGACACCCCCCCTGTAAATTCGAACACCCCCCCTAATTTCAATTCCTGGGGAAACCACTGCCTCTGGCAGTGGTTAGACAAGCAACAGCAAGGCACTGGACTGGTCTGGAGTGAAAGTTCTGTGGGAAGGAACTGAAAAGAGTATTGGGGCTGCGGTGCAGCGCTTGCAGACACTTTCTTTGGCCTGTTTTCCTGGAAGAGTTAGCAGCGAGAGATTGTTAGTCACAGGTCAGTGGGTGGGTTTGTGCAAACTAGGAGTGTACAGGGAACTGTCTTTGAACAGAAGGAAGGAGAGAAACCGGCAAGAGGAAGGAGGCTGAAAGACTTCTCTGGCTTTGAACAGAATTCTGTGTTAATAGTTCTTGCTTTTAGCTGATCTCACTGAGGTCAGTTGGGGCGCATGGACAGACATGGGAGTGACTCAGCCAGGTCATTCCCATCTTCTGCCAAGCAACCAGGAGATGACAATGGCTAGCAGTTGTACTGTACTGTTTGCTACCAGCCTAAGATGTAAAAACTAGATGAATCAAAACAAGAAATTGACCTGTTTTGTTTTGTGAAATCAACAGCCTGCTAAACCCAGGGTTTTGAGTTCAATCCTTGAGAGGGCCATTCTGTGTGACAAAGTTGTTTGTGTTTCTCCTTGATGCAAAGCCACCCCTTTTGTTGATTTTAATTTCCTGTAAGCCATGCCATCAGTCGCCCCTCCCTCCATCAGAGCAATGGCAGACAATTGTTTCACGCCTTTTCTCAGTGCAGAACCAGAATCTGCAAAAGCGAAAACAGGCAAGGAGGTGACAGCAGTGCGGTGACAAGAGTGATGAGGACATAGACATGGTCATAGACTTCTCACAGAGTACAGGCCGGGCAATGTGCCCTGGCAATGTGCACATCATGCTGATGAGCTCTGCATGAGCTCTGCATGGTCAACTGTGCTGATCAGCACGCCACACTGGCCAAACAGGAAATGAAATTAAAAAGTTTGCGACCCTTTTCCTGTCTACCTGGACAGTGCATCTGAGTTGAAAACGCTGTCCAGAGTGGTCACAATGGAGCACTCTGGGATAGCTCCTGGAGGCCAATACCATCGAATTGCGTCCACACTACCCTAAATTTGACCCAGCAAGGCTGATTTCAGTGCTAATCCCCTCGTCGGAGGTGGAGTAAAGAAATCGATTTAAAGAGCCCTTTAAGTTGAAAAAAAGGGCTTTGTCGTGTGCATGGGTCTAGGGTTAAATGGCGATAACGCTGCTAAATTCGACCTAAAGTCATAGTGTAGACAAGGCCTCAGAGGAATTTTATAGCTACTGGCTGGGTGTCCAAAAAAGGGAGCTACCCACCTACCCTTTCATTGATCACACTTGGTAACTACTAAGCAGAAGCACAGAATCTAGATGGATTTGCTGCGTCTCCTGCAGGCCTTCCTAATGGCACAGCAGGGCTGCTCTTGGCTCTGCACAATGTTGTTTTGTTTAGCAGTGACTGTGAAGGGACTTCCAGCTATTTGGCTGTGGGAACTCTGGTATTAAGTGGACACCCTGTCTTAACTGTGTATGGCTGTATTGCTTGTAGATTTCTATATTCTGTACTGATGTTACCAAATGGAGTATTTTGTAGCGGTCTGCTATAATTTAACTTATACAAACTATGAATATGCTCCTCAGACTTAACCACCCGCCTTTCACACACTCCCTGCTTCTCACTCTCTGGGCTGGGAACAAGCCACCGGCATGTGCGTCCATTGGATTATTTTTATTTAATTACTTCTCATTGTTAAATTATTTATGTTTTTAAATTTCATTGCAGTGCATTTTCTTCCTGCCACTGTCACCTGGCAGCTAAGGGATGTGAGATTCTCCTCCATTGCGTTTCTGCCCACGGAAAAGAAGAGACCCCACACTTCAGTACCTTTGGAAATAAAAGCAACCTGGAAACAAACCAGCTGTCTCCTCAGTGTGCAGTTTGTGTCTCTTTGGTGCAGTTGATGTGTGTGCAGCATGTGTGGTGGACAGGGGCACTGTGTGCTCACATGGGAATTCACCATCCTTGGTGCAGGATTTGACTTGTTCTGGGAGTGAACATAGCACTTGTGGAGTTTCAGGCACAGGCTGCATGACCCCCTCCATTTATCTTTGGTGCAGATACAGCCCAGGCAGCACTAGTGCAACCTCCTCTCCTGCTGCCCTCCACCATCATCTGCACAGCCCACCTGTCAGGGCAGGAGGGGAATGTTGCTCCATGGATCCTGGTTCTCAGATGGGACTACCCTGGGATGGGGAGGTGTGGTTGCATCCATTAGGTCACCAGACTGAGCCTTCTAATATCCCTTGGTGATTGTTCCCAAGATCCAGGACTTTGTGCTCAAACATCTCCCAGCTTCCTTGTTTAATATAAAGGCCAAGGTTTCCTTGCAATATACAGAAAGAAAGTAGATTTTCACCCCAGATGGGACTTGAACCCACAATCTCTGGCTTCAGAAGCCAATGCCTTATCCATTAGGCCACTGGGGCCCTGATGGACAGCTACTGAAGAGATGGAAATTCCCTCTCATAAATGCACATTCCTCGCATTTGCTTCAACACCAAATAGCCCCTTTATGTGCCTTACAGAAATGTCTGCATCCCCTGGCAGCGAGGCAACTGGGCAGGTTGCTGACACAATTACAACACAGAATACAAAGTGTACAGTGCTGATTATATATAGTTTTATTACAAATATTTACACTGTAAAATATAAAGTACTATAGTGCAATCTCTTTATCATTAAAGTGCAACTTGCATATGTAGATTTTTTTTTGTTGCATAAGTGCACTCAAAAAGAAAACAATGTAAAACTTTAGAGTCCAGTCAGTCCTACTTCGGGTTCAGCCAATCGCTGAGACAAACAAGTTTGTTTACATTTACTGGAGATAATGCTGCCTGTGTCTTATATACATCACCTAAAAGTGAGAACAGGCTCTCTCATGGCACTTTTGTAGCCAGCGTTGCAAGGTATTAACGTGCCAGATATGCTAACATCCATATGCCTTCATACTTCAACCACCATTCCAGAGGACATGCTTCCATGCTGATAATGCTCGTTAAAAAAATAACGTGTTAATTTGTGACTGAAGACCTTGATGAAGAACTGTATGTCTCCTGCTCCATGGTTCTATCCGCATTCTGCCATATATTTCATTTTATGGCAGTCTTGGGTGATGACCCAGCACATGTTGTTCACTTTAAGAACACTTTCACTGCAAATTTGACAAAACGCAAAGAAGGTATAACGTGAGATTTCTAGAGACAGCTACAGCGCTCGAGCCAAAGTTTAAGAATCTGAAGAGCCTTCCAAAATCCAAGAGGGACGAGGTGTGAAACGTTGTCAGAAGTCCTCAAAGAGCAACACTCTGATGCAGACACTACAGAACCTGAACCACTAGACAGGAAAATCAATCTTCGGTTGGTGGCATCGTTATCGAGCAGTACCTGTCATCAGCATGGAAGCATGTCCCTGGCCTCTGATTGCTAGCAGCTCGGAGAGGAGAACAGGGGCTGGACCTCTCCATGGCCGCCTGGTCTGCTCACTCCCTCTGAAGCCCATAGCCAGGGCCAGCCTTTGGGGTGGGTGCCACCAGGGAATTGCCCAGGGGTACCATGGTCAAGGGCGGTGCTGTACGGTAGCAGAGAGGTGTGTGCTGCTGGTGTAAAGTCAGAAACTGCTCCCGGCTGGCAGGGGAGTGCTGCTTGGGGTGGTGCCCAGATTTCTCCCTGCTCCCTCCCGGCACAGGAGCATGGGGGGAGGGAGGGGAAGAGAAGGGGGAGATAGCGGTGATGAGCGGATACTGCTCCCCCCAATGTTCCTCCGTGCCCCCCTCTCACAGCCCCCTAGCGATGTGCGGAGGAGCAGTGTTCAGGGGCGGCGGGGGGAGCGAGCAGCAATGCCAGCTACTCTGTGCATCCAGGTCAGTTTCCCCAAGTGGGCACAGGAGGGGGTGCAGGGGTTAGGGGAAAAGGGGGCACAGTGCAGGGATTACGGGTGCGGGAGGAGGCAGGGGTTAGGGGAACTGGAGGGGGCACAGGGTTAGGGGTGCAGAGCTTCAGGGTTGGGTGCCGGGGGGGGGGAGCAGGGATTAGGGGGACAGTAGCACAGACCCCACCTACTCCTCCTGCTTTCTCCTGACACCAGCACCACCCTTCCCAGCATCGCCTCATGGCAGCATCTGCTTCCGGACTCGCACCAGAAACGGGAAGTCTGGGCCCTGCCTGGCAGCGGCTGTCAGGAAATGGAAGCAGGAGACACGACCACTCCCATGGTGCTGTGGGGCCTGTCCTGGCTGGTGGGAGATGGAGGCAGTGGATACTACCACTCCCATGGTGCCATAGGGTTTTCAGGTGGGGTGCCTCCCCCCCCGGGTTGGGCTCCAGGGGAGGTTTGGCATCTTAAGAGACTGGGGGGGGGGGGTTGCTTGGAGGAGGTTTGAGGACCAACAGCGAAGGGGAAGTTGGACACTGGCCAGAATACCAGGGAGACAAGGCAGGTGAGGTGATACCTGTTACTGGACCAGCTTTGGAGCCACACAGGGTCTTCTTCATGCAGGGGAAAGGTGCTCAGAGCATCACAGTTCAATAGAAGGTGGAACGCTCTGCCCTGAACACCAGACATTCCCCTGCTTCCTGGAACGGGGGGGCCTGTCCCCACTGTCCTGTAAACAGCCCCACCATGTACCCCAGAGGTGGCTGCATCTTAGCACCAAGACACCAGTGGTCACTGCTCCAGAGGAGATGGTACATACAGGCCACTGCCCTACGTGGCCCCACACGTTACTGCCCCAAGAGATGAGGTACACACAGGCTACTACTCAAACTGGGCACCTGGGGTCACTGCAGCAATGGTTGTGGGGGATACATGCAGGGCACTGCCGCACATGGCCACCAGGGGCCACTGCTGCAATGGTGGTGGTTTGGGGCAGGGGGGATGATAAACAAGCCACTGACTGAAGTGGCCACTACCACAATGGTGTGGGGAGAGAGGGAGGGAGATATCAATAGGGCACTGCCACACCAGGGCACCACAGGGAGGTCACTGCTCCAATTAGTAGAGATACACATCGGGTAGTGCCCCAACTGGGGGCCCTACCCCAGAGAGAGAGGGGGCTGGGGAGAGAAGAGGAAATCAAAGGCCACTGCCTCACTTAGCCACCAGGGTCACTACCTAAATAGGGGGGGACAAACACACAGGGCACTGCCCCACCTGACCAACAGGGGTCACTGCCCCAATTGGGGGATATACAGAGGGTATTGCCCCACAGAGATGCCAGGGATCAGTGCCTGCCATACCTGGCTCAGGGGTAGAAGGGATAGGGTGACCAGATGTCCCAATTTTATAGGGACAGTCCCAATATTTGGGGCTTTTTCTTATGTAGGTGCCTATTACCCTCCACCCCATCCCGATTCTTCACACTTTCTATCTGGTCACCCTGGGGGGCAGGGGCAGGGAGAGAGGGGGCTACACACAGGGCACTGCCATACTTGGCCACCAGTGCACATCCCTAGTGGGGGAGTGACACACACCAGGAGCAGGGCTCACTGCCACAAAGGGGTTGGAAGATACTGAGGGCACTGCCTGACACGGCGACCCAGGCACCCTGCCACCTTGGGGGAGGTGAAAAACACACCTCAGGCACTGATTCCTCTGGCTACCAGTGGTCACTGGCCCAAGGCAGGGGTTGGGGGACTAAATACACAGGGACTGCCCCACTGGGACAACACGAGTCACCGAGATGAGAGTGGGCTATGCAGAGGGCACTGCCCCAATGGCTCATATACATACAGGGCGCTGCCTCACCTACCCACCAGCGCTCACAGGCACAATGGCAATGGTGGGGTCACATAGGCAACTGCCCTCAGTGGCTACCAGGGGGCGCTGCAGCAATGCTAGGGGGGATACATGCCAGGCATTGCTGCCCCTCACCACCAGGAGTCACTGCTCCTACAAGGAGGCCCCCTACAGGACACTCTTGTGCCTGGCCAGCAGGGGTCACTATCACTGGGGAGGGGCTATGGGGAAGCAGAGAAAGAGCAACTAACTGCAGTGGGGAAAATCGTCATCTACCGGGGAGAAAGAACGGACTCCGCTAGGACATCGCACCAACTCCGGCCAGGCTGGATACCAGCAATTCGGGGCTGGAGCAGCTCCAGCTAGAGGCTGGGCGGAGGCAGGTGACCTCGGTCTCTGTGCTGAGCAGGATGCGTTGGCAGCGAGGAGGGACAGGGAACCCCCCAGCCAGGGTCTTGCTGCCCAAGGAGGGGGAGATCTGTGGCAGTTTTGGAGTAGCTGGTTCAGCAGCCGTGAGCCGCATGCTTGTCCCCGCCTGAGCTCTCCAGGAGCACATAACACACAGGTGTACACTGGATGTAGGCACCAGTGTAACGACAGGGCCAGACTCTGCTGAGTGCTGCCTGCGAGAGACAGGGGCAGAGTCAGACGGGCAGATGGGGGCAGGAGATGACAGGGCCAGCGGCCATGAGCTGAACCCATCACAAGTCCAGCCTGTGACGTCACCATCCGTCCCTGCAGCTCTCCATCTGTCCCGCTGTCCGTCCAACTCTCAACCCCCATCCGTCCCCAATGTATGCCACACACCCCCCTTCACCCATCTGCCTCACACACTCATCTATTTCCTCATGCATCCTGCTGTCCCTCTGATTGTCCCTGCAGTGCCCAGCACAAGGAGGCATAGTGGACCCTGAGTGAGGCTTTTGGGTGATGCAGTAATGGAGCTAGCGGGTGATAAGGAGGGTTCTGGGAATCTCTAATCCCAGCCCCACTTCTCCTGTGCCCAAAGCCATGACCACGAGCCCACCCCTCTCAGTCTCAGCCCCCACAGCCCCAAAGACATGACTGGCCACTCATGCTGTGACCCAGTTACACCAATGAGGTCTCCCCGAAGATAGAGGATTGGAAGAGCAACCCCCTTATCCTGGCAGGCAGGACACATCCTTTCCAATATGGCAGAGACCTTGCCTGGGGCAGATGGATCCAGCTGAGCCCATAGGAGACTGGGGGAGGGGGAGCAGAGGAAGAGGATGCAGGCAACTGAACATGACAGGTGTCCATGAAAGGGGAGAGAGTTTGAGTGTAAGTTGGCCAACATAGAGAAACCTCGGAGGAAGAAAGAAACTCAGAACAGGGAGTCACCCTCATGGATCCAACTTTCTGCTAGGGAGCACACACCATTCCTGGCCAGAGATGATCAGCCCTCGCAAATGGCAACATCATCTCCCTTGAAGCCACAGCTAGTCTGGAAACCCACACCCAGGTAACGGGAAATCCCTGCCTGGAGCCAGGAGGACTGTGACCAGAGCCCTTCCCAAACCAGATACATATCTCACCGACAGAGACAGCTACTCTGATCCCAGCTGGGCAGGTCTTGCCTGGCATCAACAGGATTCACGCAGTCACTGCTCTCGCTCACTTTCCATCTCACCTCAGGGCTGGACTCCGTCCCCGCGATTTATTTTCTCTTGGTATGAAACACAACACAAAAGAAAAAGCAACGGTGGCGAGGCTCCTCTTCTCACTACTCCCACACCCCAGGGCTCCGGCTTCAACCCTCCTCCCATTCTGTCATCACAGCTACAATTAGAAATCTGCAGCCTGGGCTCACACCTGGTTGTCTCCCCAATCCTTGGCGCTGTCCAGCACGTCTCCCTCCACAGAAGTCACCTGGCCTCGTCTTAGACTCCATCTTCATATTGCTCTTCTCCTTCCCAGAGCTCCTGCTCTGCCCCTCAGGCCTGTCTGTGCTCAGCTCTGCAGGCAGAGGGGAAGGGGCACGATGGGAACACACACGCCCCATTCCAGACACCCCGCAGCATCCACCGGGCTACCAAACCACGTCACCTGTGGCCAAAACCACCCCCCACCCCGAGGGAGCAAACAGCCTTTGTGAGCCCAGCACACACAAGGCAGGAAAAGAGTCACACCCACCCCCAGCCCAGCCCAAGGGGGAGCTTCCCTCACTTCCCGGCCACAGGCCCACGGGGCTCCTGGATGGGCAGTGGGGCCCCTGAAGAACTAGCTCAGCGTGTGATGAGTGACTGGGGGGTATGTGGGGCAGGGCCGCCCGGGGGGGGGGCAGGAGGGGCAGTTTGCCCCGGGCCCCACAGGGGCCCCCACTGGAGTTTTCGGGGCCCCTGGAGCAGGGTCCTTCACTCTCCCCGGGGGGCCTGGAAAACCCTTGCAGGGCCGGGCCCAGGAGCTTCCTCCGCTCCGGGGCGGAAGGACCCCCGCGGGCGAGTTACCGCCGCAGCGGCACCCGCCGCCGAAGGGCCCCCGGGGACCGAATTCCCGCCTCTGCCCCGAGCCCCCCCCGCCCGGATCCCACGGATCCCAACGGCCGCAGCGCGCCAAAGGGGGGGGGGAGCCTCGGGGCGAGGGAACCGGGGCCTCCCCCCGCGCGCCGAGTCTCTGTCCCGCGCCTCCGCCAATCAGGGAGCGGGAGGGGCGCGCGAAGGGACGAGTTACGGCCCTCCTGCAATAGAGGCCGCGTGAGAGAGACAGAGAACTACGCTTCCCAGAGTGCACCGGGAGGAGCGCGTTGTCCGAGCAACCGCGCACTTCCGCCTGAGACGAGCCAGGAACTACAACTACCAGCCTGCCCCGGGCACCTCCGTCCTCTCGAGCCCAGGAAGGGCGGGTCCCTGGGTCAACCTGACACCTCCCTCACAACTCCTCAGCCCTGCCCCCAGAGAGCCCCGCCCTCCGGCTCCTGACGCGAACTCGCGTGTCCTGGTCTCGCCGGCCCTGCCCCCACCCGCCTGCTTCTCCCTTGGCCTCCTGTCTCACCCGGGGGCTGTTGGATGGAGCCATATGGAAATATGGGGAGCCAGGACTCCTGGGTTCTCCCCAGCTCTGGGAGGGGGCAGAGTGGGGAGGGGCAGGGCTGGGAGCCAGGACTCCTGGGTTCTCCCCAGCTCTGGGAGGGGTAGAGTGGGGAGGGGCAGGGCTGGGAGCCAGGACTCCTGGGTTCTCCCCAGCTCTGGGAGGGGGCAGCGTGGGGAGGGGCAGGGCTGGGAGCCAGGACTCCTGGGTTCTCCCCAGCTCTGGGAGGGGGTAGAGTGGGGAGGGGCAGGGCTGGGAGCCAGGACTCCTGGGTTCTCCCAGCTCTGGGAGGGGGTAGAGTGGGGAGGGGCAGGGCTGGGAGCCAGGACTCCTGGGTTCTCCCCAGCTCTGGGAGGAGGGGAGTGGGGAGGGGCAGGGCTGGGAGCCAGGACTCCTGGGTTCTCCCCAGCCTGGGAGGGGGTAGAGTGGGGAGGGGCAGGGCTGGGAGCCAGGACTCCTGGGTTCTCCCCAGCCCGGGAGGGGGCAGAGTGGGGAGGGGCAGGGCTGGGAGCCAGGACTCCTGGGTTCTCCCCAGTTCTGGGAGGGGGTAGAGTGGGGAGGGGCAGGGCTGGGAGCCAGGACTCCTGGGTTCTCCCCAGCCCGGGAGGGGGCAGAGTGGGGAGGGGCAGGGCTGGGAGCCAGGACTCCTGGGTTCTCCCCAGCTCTGGGAGGGGGTAGAGTGGGGAGGGGCAGGGCTGGGAGCCAGGACTCCTGGGTTCTCCCCAGCTCTGGGAGGGGGTGGAGTGGGGAGGGGCAGGGCTGGGAGCCAGGACTCCTGGGTTCTCCCCCAGCTCTGGGAGGGGGGTGGAGTGGGGGAGGGGCAGGGCTGGGAGCCAGGACTCCTGGGTTCTCCCCCAGCTCTGGGAGGGGTGTGGGGGTAGAGTGGGGGAGGGGCAGAGCTGGGAGCCAGGACTCCTGGGTTCTCCCCCAGCTCTGGGAGGGGGGCGAGGGGGGTAGAGTGGGGGAGGGGCTGAGGTGCCTGCTGCCCTCGCAGCGAACAGCAGAGCGCCCCCTGCAGCTTGCCGCCCCAACCACGTGCTTGGTGTGCTGGTGCCTGGAGCTGCCCCTGGTTCCAGCCCCTCTGCCCAGGCAGCTCCCCCAGCCTGACACACACACACACACACACACACACACACAGAGCCCCTGTACCCGCCCCACCCCAGGGCTCCTCATCCCAGAGGGGAGCCCCCCGGCTGAGTGGGGAATCAGACCCCCCCGAAATTACCCTGGGACCAGCTTGATCTTCCTCCGCCCTGCCCTGCTCTGCATGTATTCAGAGTGAGTCAGTTTCCCTGTCCTGCCATGTGTCTCTTCTCCTCCCCAGTTCCTTCCAAACCGCCCCATTGCCCCTGCACCCTGGGCTGGGTCTCTGCCAACCCTCCTGCCCCCAATATCTCCCTGCCCCTACAGGTCTATAGGGCTGGATCCCTCCCTCCCCCCTTCTCCCCTCATTTCCTGCCTCTGGGGGTCTATGGAGATGGGTGTCTCCTCTGCCATCTCCTCCCCTGCCCCCAATATCCCTCTGGGGCTCTCTGGGGCTGGGGCTCTCCCTGCCCCTGTGCTCTCCCCTGCACACGATGTCCTGGGAGTGACTCAGTGTCCCTGGACCAACATTTCACACACCCCACCCCCACCTGACATGTCTCCCTCCACCCCACCCCCGTCCTCCTGCACCCCAGGCTGGGTCTCTGCCAATCCCCCTTCTCCCCTCCTGACCCCAAGATCTCCTGCCCCTACCGGTCGAGTGGTTGGGTCTCTCCTTCCCTGCCCCCATCCTCCCCAATATCTCCCTGCCCCAGGCCGTCTATGGGGCTGGGTCTCTCCTGAAGCCCCGCCCCAGCGCTGGCTCATGGACAATCCGCCCGGCGGCTGTGACGTGCTCACTCCCTGCAGACAACTCAGTCCCTGGAGACTAAAAGGACAGAAGGTGTCACGTGTCCATGGGCGGGGCTATGCAGATGAGCAGTGTCTGGCGGCAGGACGGAGAGCAGCGAGATGAACGGAAGGAGACCGGTGGAGAGAATTCTCTCCGTGTGGACAGAATCCGGTGTGGGGAGTTCGTGCTGTGGGTGCCTGCACCGAGTCACTTCGGGCAGTGTTTGCCACTGAGCTGCATATTGACCAAAGGTGTGTGAATGGAGTGTGGTGCCTGGCGGGGAGCAGCTCATGGTGAAAAAGAAAGCAGTGGGAGCAGCAGATCCTGTCCTAGCAGTGGTTTGTGCGGTTTCTTTGCAACCATGAGTGGGATTGTTGTGGTGCAACTAGACCCCACCTTCTCTGATGGGGTGGGGCTTCTACTGTCTGCCTGGGGGGGGGGTCCATGATGTCACAGCCCATGGGGGGGGGTTGAATTATGTTTCTGAAGTGGGAGAGCAACTTCCCCTGCTCCCACTCATTCTCCACTAGGGGGCTGGGATCTCTAGGGAGGGGAGCCCAGGAAAAAACAGTCTCCCCTATGGAACCAGGAGTCCTGTCTCCCAGTCCTCCTGCTCTAGACCCCCTCCACTCCCAGAGCCAGGGATAGAACCCAGGGGTCCTGGTGCCCAGCCCCCTCCCTGCTCTGACCACTCGACCCCACTCCCCTCCCAGGGTGGTGCAGGGGTCACTGGGTCTGTGTCTCAGCTCTGCTAAGGGCCTTGACTGATTTTCTCAAAAGTGCTTCCTTCTGTATCCAGCATATCTGCCCCCCCCCGCCCAGTCGCTGCCCACCCCCATGTGGGGGCACCAGCAGTGTGCCGGGTCGAGATGGGAAATTGTCCAAGCTGGCCCAGGAGAGACATGTGTGTCCCTGCTGGTGGGGCTGAGCCCCGCTGTGTGTGTGTGTGTTGGCTTTGCAGGATTTTGTATCCTGCAGCAAGTGACACACACATTGATGCACAAAGGGACTCACACAGTCCCAAGAACACTCACACACAACACACCCAGAGGGGCATGCTAGCTCCATCCCCAAAGAGAGAAACAATCACACCCCCCAGCCATGCTCACAATCACACACACACTGGAATATTCACAATTGTGCTCAGAGACACAACCGCACACAGTTCACTCCCACTGCTCCCAACACAAGGACCTCCTGCCCCATACAGCATGTGCCAAGGCCTGTGGAACTCACTGCCACTGGACAGCTACCAATGAGAATGGACCTTTCCAGGAGACCAATAGACATAGCCGTGGCGACAGAGGGGGCTGGGCTTCCAGGGCCTGACCCTGGCTGAGACTGGTTCTGACCATAGGGGTCTATCCAGCCGGGGGCAGCGTGACCCACACACAAACCCACCAGAAAACGCCTTTCTTAGCAGGTCTCCCAGGCCATCCCCCACCCTGCCCCGGGCTGGGTAACAAAGGGGCAGTATGAGACTCTGGGCCATGTGTGAGGAAGTGGGACTGGTCTTACTGGGGTCTGTGAAGCTTCAGTGTCCCCAGTGCAGTTCTTAAGTATCTAGCAAAGCAAAAGGCCAGTGCAACGGAATGCCTGACACTCTGTCTCCTAGCAACTGATGGCCTGGGCCCCTCCCCTGCAAAGGTGCAATTGAAGGTGTTGGAGACAAAGGGGTCAGGTGACCTCCTGGCCCAGGAAAGAAGCTGAGCAGAGAGGAGGGGCTGGAGGGGGTTGGGCAGACTGGAGCTGGCTGGGGAAAGAAGGGAAGCACAGACAGGGCTCTGATCCCCAATGGGGGCTATAGGGCTCCTGGGGCCCCAAGATGGACCTAACAGGGGGGATCCTGTTATCTGTGCCTGCAAGACCTGTGTTGGACTGTGTTCCTGTCGTCTAAATAAACCTTCTGCTTTACTGGCTGGCTGAGAGTCACTGTGATCGCAGGAAGCTGGGGTGCAGGACCCTGACTCCCACACTCCGTGACACCATGTCGCAACTCGGCCCCAGCCCCCACTCACACACGCTGGTGACTTGGGTAACTGCCGAGGATTGCACAAGAGAGAGTCAGAGCCAGGGAGAGAACCCAGGAGTCCTGGCTACCCCCGACACACACTCTAACCACTGGACCCCACTCTGCTCCCAGGGCTGGAGATAGAACCCAGGAATTCTGACCCCCCACCCCGCTCTGACCCCCCGACCTCACACTCCCTTTAGATTTTAGTCTCGCTGCCTCTTCTATCCACCCACCCCACCTGTCCATCCCTTTGCTGCAGGTTTTGGGGTGTCACCCTGCTCTGCATTCCCCAGTGCAGCCCAAGGCTTTTCCTCCTCAACCACACATCCTCACCCTCTTGTGCTGGATCATCGGCTTGGCCCCTGCCCCCTCTCGCGATGCGCTGTGCGGCTGGGGATTGTGCAACGGCCCAGCACCAGGCAACACAGAACGGACACCACGTGCCCTGCCCCACCTCATGTGAGCTGCTCTCCAGGTGCATCGGAGCCCGGTGCCCCACATCTTGGCACTCCTGCCCCACAGGGGGTGAGCTGCAGCCCCACCACACTCCGCAGAGGGGAGAAGGGTCAGGCCAGCCAGCCCTTGTAAGATGGGGAAATCACCACCAGGGTGAATGGTATGGGGCTGTGACATACAGAGAAACGGTTGTTGCGCCGGCAGAGGGCAGCAGAGCATGCACACACACACAATTGCAAACATACACAAACACATGCATGAATCCAGACACACACACGCACAGAATTGCTAATATACACAAACATCCGCACAAATCCAGCCAACATCAACACAACTGCTAACAGATGCAAACACATGCACAAATCCAGCCACATGAACACACAGACTTGCACAGCCACAAACACCCTCCCCACACACAAAACCCCATGCAGAAATCAATCAATCAATCAATACACACACGCACAATCCCCATTCTATGCACACACCTTGGGTCAGTGTGACACTGAATACTTCAATTGGATGGGGGGCCCAGCACCATGGCTATTCCCTGCCCCCCAGGGCTTGCAGGGGTGGATTGGGGCACAGGGGCCCGACCCATTGCCAGACAAGGGGTGGGGGGGTAGAGATGGGGATGGAACCGTGGCACCACCCAGTTCCTGGCACAGGCTCCTTCCAGGATTTGCATTTCTTGGTAGTTTTCACCCCATCACCACTTCCTGCCCAGCCCCCTCCTGCTGTGCAAGACGGTTCTGGGGGGACGGGAAGAACCCAGGAGTCCTGGCTCCCAGCCTCACCTGTGCTAAGGTACGAGACTCTACTCTAACCCCAGTGCTGGGACTGGACCCTAGGAGTCCTGACACCCATCTTCCTTTCCTCTAACCACTAGACTCCACTCCTGCCCTTTTGGGGAGCCAGGACTCCTGGGTTCTGTCTCCAACTCTGGGAGCAGAGTGGGGTCTAGTGGTTAGAGCAGGAGGAGCCAGGACTCCTGGGTTCTACTCTCAGTGCTACTGTGTGACACTGGGCCTCTGTTTCTCCTCCCACTTTTTGGGTGTGGAGCCTGTAAACTCTCTGGGGCATGGCCTGTCTCTCGCTGTGTCTGGGCAGCGCCTGGCCCAACGGGGCCTGATCTCAGCTGGGGCAGGGACTGTCTCTGTGTCTGTGCAGCCCCCGGCACAACAGGGGCCTTGATTCTGCCCCGGTCTCTGTAGGTGCTGCTGTTGTACAGATAAGTAGTCGTGATACTAAAAGGCGTGGCAGTGCGTGAGTGCACCACCATTGCCATGCAAGGGCTAAATGTGATTCTTATCCCTGTGACCCCCTGTGAACCCTTCCCCCCCCCGATTCTCCACCCTGAGCCCCTTGTACCGCTGCCTTTGTCAACGGCAACGCAGAAAGCCACCCAGCTCTAGCCCTAAAACAAGAAGATGACCAAAAAAAACCTCACACCAACAGGAAACCAGCCCAGCAGTTTGTGACTTCACTTCCCAAAATTATATACACAAACACACACACACAGAGCCCCGCTCAAACAGCCCCCTTTGCCAATGCACCACCTCACCTCGTCCAGAGAGGTCTAGGTGGGAAGCTTCACGTGGGAGCAGTGATGGACAGCACCATCAAGGTAGGTTCTGGAGATGGTCCTCCAGATGCAGGCGTCTGGGCTCCAACTGGCACTGGGCTCACACTGGGCTGTGTTCAGTTCCTCTCTGGTGTGCGCCCCGGCTCCACAAACGCCCCCGCCCCCTGCTCTTTCCTTCTGGTACAAAAAATATCCTCTTCCTTCGCCCCAGAGAGAGACACCCACGGTGCTGCTCAGCACACGCCTTCCCCCCACCTTCCCCCCCATTCCCAGGAGCGTGCAGGAAGGGAGTCATGATTGGGGAGAGCCCGTGTCCCGAGGGGAGGGTATTTTGGGGCTTGCCCCCTCCACAGAGCATGGGGGTGCCAATAGGCACCTATGGATGGTCCCGCCAAGCAGGGCCAGGATGGAAATGGGGGGCCTGTTCCCCCAACATGGAGAATCTGGGTGCAACCTTGCTTAACGGGTCAGTCTGTCCTTTCTCTGACTCTCTCATTCCAGCTTCAGCTAGCACTTGTGGTTCATTTGCTCTTTTTCATTCCTTTCCTTCTCTAGCTTGTATGTCCTTGCTTTCTTTTTTCCCCTCTGCCTTTCACGCTCTTGCTTTCTTTCTTTCTTTTTCTAATATTTTTTCTCTCCCTTTATTTCTTTCTCTGCCTTTCACATTCTTTTCGCTTGCTCTCTCTCTTGCTGGTTATTTTTTTCACTCTTTTTCCTCGCTCCCTTCCGACCCAAGCGGGTTCTCCTCACACAGATTTTGACAGGTTTTCCCCCTGATCAGCAAGTGGATTAAGCACGACTTCAGTGGGTGTTTGCCAGGCCAGGAAGCAGGCTGGCCGGGTGTCTTCATGGCCATCTGCTGTCCATGCATAGGCATGGTCCTCCCCTCCTCTGGCCCTGACCTCAGTCGCTCTGTGGCTTATAAGCCTTCCCTCAGAGCTGTCAGCACCAGCCGCCTCTGCTCTAGATGCCCAGAGGAGGAGAGGTGTGCTGGGCTCCAGCCTGGGACTCTTCCTCAGGGCCGCCCGGGGGGGGCAAGAGGGGCAATTTGCCCCAGGCCCTGAGCCCCACAGGGGCCCCCACGAGAGTTTTTCGGGGCCCCTGGAGCGGGGTCCCTCACTCGCTCTGGGGGGCCTGGAAAACTCTTGCGGGCGGGCGCAGGAGCTTCTCGCCTCCCGTCTTCGCCGGGGGGTCCTCCTCCGGCCGGGGGCAGGACCGCTGGCGAATTACCGCCGAAGACGGAGCCGGACCCGCCGCTGAAGTTCAGCTTGGTCTTCGGCGGTAATTCGGCGGTGGGGGGCCCTTCCTTTCCGGGACCCGCCGCCGAAGTGCCCCGAAGACCCGCGGCGGGGACCTCCCCTGCCGCCGAATTTCCGCTGAAGACCCCAGGCCCCCGGAATCCTCTGGGCGGCCCTGCTCTTCCTCCCTCCTGCCTACCAAGCCTGGCCCTGCTTTCTTCAAGTGCCATGTGGGCAAGAGGAAAAGTGTGGCCACAAGCACCAAACTTGTGGGCATCAGGTCAAGCAGTGAGAATCCCAACCCCCAGAGCCACTTCTAGACCCCCACCAAAGACCTGACTCCAGTAGGGAGGAGTCACCCAGCAGGAGGGAAATGATTCACTCTTACATAGCTGGAGACAGGAAAGCACTTTGAGCACCAGATCTTTACCACCAGCTAACACAAGGTCCCACTGAGATTTGAACTCAGATTGCAGGATTCAGAGTCCTGAGTGCTGCCCGTTACACCATGGGACCAGCTCATACTGCCTTCTCTGCACATTGGTGACTCTCACAGGGCTGGCTTGTGTAAGGGACTGTTGGCCCTTTACTAAAACTTAGTGGGGTTTTTGGTTGGCTAGTTTCCAGTCCCAATAGAAGGGGGAAGGGTCAATGGGAAATCAGGACCCTGAGACTGACATGCCCCTGGTGCAATGGTCACCAACTGGTAGGGAACAAGTGAGAATTTGTTAATGGAGAAAAATTCCTGGTGAAAATTGGCAAAGCTGTGGAGAGTTTGAAAAGTTCCAGTGAATTTACACATGGGGCTTTACACATGGGTCTCAACCTCAATTTACCTTAGGGCCAGTGCCAGTCCTCCCAGTGGGCCAATAATGTCACTCACACCGCCCAGAACCCGCCCCCCAAAACTCTGCCCCTCACCTGCCTAAGGCTCTGGGAGGGAGTTTGGGTGGGGGAGGGGTTCTGGGGGGCAGGCGCTGGGAGGGAGTTTGGGTGGGGGAGGGGTGCTGGGGGGCAGGTGCTGGGAGGGAGTTTGGGTGGGGGAGGGGTTCTGGGGGGCAGGCTCTGGGAGGGAGTTTGGGTGGGGGAGGGGTTCTGGGGGGCAGGCTCTGGGAGGGAGTTTGCAGCGCCGTAACATGGGCGAGGCGAGTGAGGCACTTGCCTCAGCTGCAGAAAGTGGAGGGGCGCAGCTCTACCACGATCAGCGGCGCTTCGGCGGCAGCTCTACCACTGCCACTTCTTCGGCGGCAGTTCGTCAGTGGGTCCTTCTCTCCGAGAGGGACTCAGGGACCCGCTGCCGAATTGCCACCGAAGGATGAATGAAGCGACGGTGGCAATTCAGTGGCAGGTCCTTCCCTCCGACAGGGACTCAAGGACCCGCAGCCAAAGAGCCTGGAGCCGGCCCTGGCCTTGAGTACAAAAATTCCTTGTAGGGCTCTGGGAGTTTGGGTGCTGGGTGCAGGCTCTGGGCTGGGGCAGGGAGTAGGGGGAACAGGAGGAGGGGTGGGGTGCAGGCTCTGGGAGGGAGATTAGGTGGGCAGGAGGGTGTGTGGAGGGAGAGGAGTTGGGGGCAGGTGTGTGTGGAGAGGGGTGCAGGCTCTGGGAGGGAGTTTGCGGGGAGGAGGAGGGGTATGTGGGAGGGGATGGTGGTGCAGGCTCTGGGAGGGAGTAAGGTGCGGTGCTTACCGGGGTGTCCAAGGTGGGGTGGGCTGGGGGGCCTCCACGTTCTGCTGCCCCCAGGCATCACCCCCGCAGCATCCCATTGGCTGCAGGGGCTCGGGGTGGGGGAAGCGCGCGGAGGCACAGACCCACACTGCCCTGCCATGCAGAGGGGCCGGCAGCCATTGGAGTGAGCAGGCAGATGCTGCTCAGCTCCGCTGCACTGCTGGGGCTCCTGGGGGGGAGCGCCTGGGGGCAGCAGGTGGGGCCCAGGGAGTGACCCGGTCCCAAAACTGCTGGAGCCCCACGGGTGAGACCTGGGGACCAGGACTGCCAGCCAAACTCCTTGAAGAGGAGGTGTCCCTCTCCTGTCAAAAACTGATCTTCCTCCTTCAGTTCAGTGACAGCTTGAATTGTTCCTTATCCCGGCAGAGCCAGAGGATTGAAAGCAGCAACATCAAACCCCTGTGTAGCTCGCAGGAATGGACATAAACACTCCCTGGTATCTGAGGAGATGTTTAGCTTTGCCCTTGGTCAACTACAAGGCCAAAGGGAAAGGAGGTGGCACCAAAGGGAAAGGAGAGTGAAACATGGCACATCATTGTTATGCCCATGGTGGCTGCAAAATCTTTTTATGTACTTCTTCTTATCAGCAGTGCATTATTTTCTCTGGCGTCTAGACCTTGACTATACCTTGGCCAAGAAATTTGTACCTTGATAAAATAATTGACTGCCCCTGGTGAAGGCAATGGACTTGACACCCACTGGGATGTCCCAACACCGGTACAAGTGCTAACAACATGGCTGCCTTTTAGCCATCGATTTTAATCGGGGCAATACATTGAAACAAACCCCTGTTAAATCATTTCTCAGCCCGAGTCCTTCACCCACATTCCCTAGAGCACTGGGCCACCACGTGGACTTTTCATTTCCCACCTCAATTTCACAGAGACACAATTTCCTTTGCACAGATCCATGAACAGTGAAATCTTCCTGTGTCTCTGGTCTGAACCAGGGCATTCGATTCCAGTGAACCCTTCTCTCCTGCAATGGCAATGGTCAGACAGAGGGGTTGTGGCACCTGCATCCCTGGCAGGAAGCTATTGGCTCAGCTCTTTCTTTCTGCTGCTGCTGTTAGTCCATGTAACATCAAGGGTGGAATGCAAGGCTGAGTTCACGCACCAGCCCCCTGAAATATTTCAGTGCCCCAGAGAAATCCTGCCCCTGGAACAATGTGCTGGAGATTTGACTAGGAAAGGGACTGTCTGAATTGTCAGAGTGGGGAATGAACAACAATCTACAGCAATGTCGTTCACACAAACACACTCTCATCCTGCTCCAGCTGGAAGGGAAATGGGCAGGAATTCTCACTGTTCACCCAAGGGCACACTTACACTGATGCGCAGTCATGAGCGTGCTGGGGAAGCTGGTCTGAGCAATTTGAAGTGACAATTCAGTGAGAACAGAATCATCATGTAGTGGAATAATTGTATGTCAAGTAGTTGTGGCCAAGTGGTTAAGGCGATGGACTAGAAATCTATTGGCGTCACCCCGCACAGGTTCAAATCCTGCCAACTACACAAGCACTGTGCTGTTGTTATTATCACTCTAATCTTAGTGCCTGAGCATCCACAGTGCAAACTGGAGCCAGATCTACTTTCACTCTGTGGACACCTAAAATGCTGCTGTGGCATTGCTATAGCACTTTGGAGTAAACAGTGATTGGAGGGGTTTTCCCATCCCTGTAATAGCTGCATTGACAGAACAATTCTTCCTTTTCTTTACCACTATCTAACCAGGGCTTAGGTCACCTTAACTCTATGGGTTGGGTTGGGTTGGGGGGTTCACACCCTGAGAGACGTCGCTCTGTCAGTTCAGTGCCCAGCGTACACCAGCCCTTAGATCCCTCTTGGTATTTCAATGCAGGCACTGACCTGTGAGAGGAAAACATCAGCTCACAAACACACAGACTGAATTCCCCACATTTCATCTCGCTGCACTTTCCAGAAAGTCACGAAATTCAATTCATTCTTGATAGGACAGAGAAAAAATAAGTGACACTAAGTTTTTGGCTTGGGTAAATAAAATTAAGTGTTTAATTAATATAGTACAAATCTGTACTGATTCCTCTAACTAACACCACAGTGTGAAACAGGAACAGAGACAAAGCTTGTCAGTGACGACTAATTTCGCAAATGATCTTCCCATTATTAATTTCCACGCTGCCCCATTGGAGGTCTGGGCACCTCCAGTGTCATTGCTCTGCATTCACCTGCCCCTAGAATTGTTCTCGGACATTCGCCTTCCTCTGCAGCGTGGGGCCTGGGTCACTTGCTGGAGGATTCCCTGCACCTTGAGGTCTTTAAGCCACGATTTGAGGACTTCAGTAACTCAGACATAGGTTAGGGTTTTGTTACAGGAGTGGATGGGTGAGATAATGGTCCCTTCTGACCCCTTAAGTCTATGAATCTAGTCCCAAATTTTAGTCCTGCTTTGGGACAGTGTCTGTCATGCAAGAAACTGCCCAGTCTGCGCTAGCAGTGAGGCTCCCTCACTAACAGCTGAAATCAGGGAGAGCTGTGTGAAGTGCAGGGCCCCAGGGGTGCCTGAACAGGGGGAGAACAACACCCCAGGACTTTTAAAAATGGGAGGGCTCTGAAAGGGGAGGGGCCCAGCCTCTGTAGCAGGAATGCAGGGCAGGCGAGTTCACGGCGGGCATTATGGGATACAGGTGGAGGCCATTATAGTGATATAATGACCAGCAGCATTTACACTGAAAATTTGTCACTTTAAGTTTGCTGCACAAAGCTCTAGGCCTCTCGTCAAGGTGGTTTTATTTTGTCACCAAAACAGGGCAATTTTGTCGCCAGACGTGGCATTGCAGTGTGTGCACCAGCCAAAAGCTGCCAACCGAGGGAGCGTTGTGTGTTTTTCACACACCTGAGCAATATAATGATGCTGAAATAACTTTGCAGTGCAGACCTGGCCAAAGATTCACACACACACACAGAGCTTGCAAGGAAAACGTCACCTGCTCCTCTGCTTTGCAGAATTCAAACACAAGCAAAGCTTGTCAGGCCCCAGTGGGGATGGCAGAGAGTCAGGTGTGGGCAGACAGTGTGTTTTAGCCACAGGCAGGCACCATGGCTTAGCTGGCTAAAGCACCTGTCTTGTAAACAGCAGATCCTGGGTTCAACTCCCAGTGGTGCCTTGTTGGTTAACTTTTAGGACACCTGGTATTGGCTACTGACAGAGGACAAAACACAGAGCTAGGTGGGCCTTTGGTCCAGCCCAGTGTGGCTGTTTAAACTGGGATTGAGGAGAAGGGTGAAGAGGAGCAGGCTCTGGTTGGGAGTGAGGAGCAGTGAGCATAGGAGGGACTGAGGGTTGGGTCTGAGGGGCACTGGGAAAAGAGGGGACGTGGGTTTAGGCTGAAGAGCATCTTCATTTGGGGATCCAGCAGGACAGGGGAAGGCAGCAGGTGATTCTAATTCCTTAGGGATATTCTGTGTGTTCGTGTGTGTGTGTGCAGGGGAGGAACATGCTCTATGCCCAGAGGCCTTTATTCCTTCAGGCTGCAAGGACAGAGGGGCTGTCAGGAAGTTGCCCCTTCAAACCCAACAACACAAAAAGGCCCTTCTGAGGAAAGGAAAAATCCTGCAGAGAAAAAGTAACCTCCAAGAGGACTCCAGCAAGACAGTGTAAGATCTTGGGGAGTAGTTTATCACCTGACCAGGGACTTGAACCCTGGACCCTCAGATTAAAAGTCTGATGTTCTGCCAACTGAGCTAACCAGGCTCCCAAAGCAAAAGAGCAAGTTGGTGCAGAGGAGAAACTAGTCAAGAAAACAAGAGCGGGAAACAATAGGGGAAACCTGCTGCTCTCTCTGGCCTGGTCAACACTACGAGTTTATATCGAATTTAACAGCATTAAATCACATTAACCCTGCACCCGTCCACACAACGAAGCCCTTTATATCAATATAAAGGGCTCTTAATACCGATATCTGTACTCCTCCCCGACGAGGGGTGTAGCATTGAAATCGATATTGCCATGTTGGATTAGGGTTCGTGTGGCCGCAATTCGACGGTATTGGCCTCCAGGCGCTATCCCACAGTGCACCATTGTGACCGCTCTGGACAGCAATCTGAACTCGGATACACTGGCCAAGTAGACAGGAAAAGTCCGTGAACTTTTGAATTTAATTTCCTGTTTGCCCAGCGTGGAGCGCTGATCAGCACAGGTGACCATGCAGTCCCAGAATCCAAAAAGAGCTCCAGCATGGACCATGCGGGAGATACTGAAGTTGATCTCTGCATGGGGAGATGAATCCGTTCTATCAGAACTCCGTTCCAAAAGACAAAATGCCAAAACATTTGCAAAAATCTCCAAGGCTATGATGGACAGAGGCTACAGTAGGGACTCAACACAGTGCTGAAACTTAAGGAGCTGAGACAAGTGTACCAGAAAGCCAAAGAATGAAATGGATACTCACAGAGGGAGGGGCGACTGATGACTGTAGCTATCCCACAGTTCCCGCACTGTCCGAAAACCATTTACATTCTTGGCTGAGTTCCCAAAGCCTGAAAGGTCAAAAACATTGTTGTGGGTGGTTCCGGTATGTGTCATTCCCGCCCCGTGAAAGCCGAGGGATAAAAATTGTTTCTCACCTTTTTCACTGTCACTGTATGTCTACTGGATGCTGCTGTGAGACACGGTGCTGCAGCGCTACACAGCACCATCCTCTTCCCTTCCTGGCGGACGGCAGACGGTACAGTAGGACTGGTATCCGTCATCGCTGTCCCATGAGTGCTCCTGGCTAGCCTCGTGAGATCAGCCGGGGGTGCCTGGGCAAAAATGGGAATGACTCCCAGGTCATTCTCTTCTTTAAGCGTCTGTCAGCACCATCCAGTAGACATATGGTGACAGTGAAAAAAGACTGAATGGGCTCCATGGTTGCCGTGCTATGGCGTCTGCCCAGGCAATCCAGGGAAAAGGGCACAAAATGATTGTCTGCCGTTGCTTTCACGGAGGGAGGATTGAGTGACGACATTTACCCAGAATCACCCGTGACACTGTTTTTGCCCCATCAGGCATTGGGATCTCAACCAAGAATTCCAATGGGCGGGGGAGACTGCAGGAACTATGGGATAGCTATGGCATAGCTACCCATAGTGCAACGCTCTGGAAATTGACGCTAGCCTCGGTACATGGACGCAAACCGCCGAATTAATGTGTTTATTGTGTCACCGTGTGCACTCGACTTTATACAATCTGTTTCCAAAAAACAGTTTCTGTAAAATCGGAATAATCCCGTAGTGTAGACATACCCTGAGATTAACAACTTTGGTGGCTAATTGAAAGGCTGATGATTCAAACCCAGGTGAAGATGGAGGTGTTTTTTTTTTAAGTGATGAGCATCCAGTACATTTTAACAGGCAGAAAAATGCCTCAATGCTGGTCTAGCCTCATTGGGCAAGCATAAGGAACACTTTTGCCGGTGGTATAGTGGTGAGCATAGCTGCCGTCTAAACAGTTGACCTGGGTTCAATTCCCAGCCAATACAGGGATGTGATATTCTCTCCTTTGGGAGCTGGTTTAATTTCAATCATGTTGTATCACTTTATCAATGGAATGACAGAATCCATGTGCTGCGGGTCACTCAACACACAATGAAAGAAGAAAGGGGTGGGACTATACAATGAGCTGTTGGAGTTATCCTGGCATTACAATGTTTGGTTAACTTCTTGAAAAAGTATTTCCTTTACTTCCCTCTCCCTTTTAGACTCAGAGCCTTTAAGGTCAGAAGGGACCAGTGTGATCATCTAGTCCGACCTGCTGCACCACGCAGGCCAAAAGACCCCACCCACCCACTCCTGTAATAAACCCTGGAGGAGGCAGCTCTGTGCACTGCCCCTACCTCAGGCAGCACATGGAGGCCCTCTGCCCCTCCCCATGGGTGTGCAGAGATGTGCCAGCAGCACTGAGGTGGCTCCCTGCCCACTCTGCCTCCGTCCCTCTGTGCCACTCCCAGAAATGGCCGGCATGTCCCAGCATCCCCTGGGGTGGGGGGAGTGTCTCCATTCATTGCCCCTGCCCCGAGTACCGACTCCACAGCGCCCATTGGCCAAGTCACGCAGAAGAGCCAGCCGCCATAGGCCAACATCCAAGGGCAGAGGAAGCCAAGCCACAAGGCTTCAAAAGGTGACTGGCCAAGATCCTCTAGCTTTCCCCTGCTGATGCCAAGGCTTTTTCCTCAGCTCATTTCACCACCCTCTGCCAGGCAGGGGTTGGGGTTATCTCAGGTGTTACCCAAAATTGGGCCAGCCAGTAAGCAAAGGGAGGACTAATGACCCACCAGAGTTTGGCAGAAAGCAGCACATTTATTATACTGACAGTTAAGCTCAAAATAAGCAGGGCGGGGGGGAGTCACACTCGCACTCGCATACTCACGCTCCCAGGACAGGCACAGCGCTGGAGATGTCAGGATTCTGCAAGGTAAGTGTCCCACAGCGCAGCTATGGACGGTGCGATGAAGGTAAGTCTCCCTGAGGCACAATGAAATACAACGCAGAGAACCACTGGCCAGGCGCTCCGGGCAAAGGGCCTCACTGGAGCTACAAGCTTGTGAGTGCTCTCCTGAGCACAGGGCCCCTTCCCCTTTTAAGGGCCTGCACCTCATGGCCTGCGACTAGAGATGACTTGGCTGCATCTGGTTGGTCACACTCCACCTTGGGCAGTGTCCATGCTCTGGGTGCGTGAGTGCTGCCTAATTAGAGTCCCAGACACCTTGTCTACCTGGGAGCTCTTCTGCTCTTCAACCAGCCCATTCATCCCACCAGCATTCCAGGAGGGAGCGGGAGGGAGAAAGCCACTTCACAGGCATTCAGAGAGGGAGAGGAGACAAAAGTGGGAGCAGGGGAAGTATAAGAGAACTTTTGAGCATAGAAATCACTGCTGCTCCTACAACAGCAGGGACAGGCCAGTAGGAGCTGGGAATAAGCCACCATGTTTCTGCCTGGTTTCAAACCAGGCACCTTTTGCGTGTTAGGAAAACATGATAACCCCTACACCACAGAAACTTTGCCACAAGGCTCTGCCCCTCCCTTTATAAAACCATAAGAATGGCCATACTGGGTCAGACCAAAGGTCCATCCAACCCCGCATCCTATCTGCCAACAGTGGCCAATGCCAGGTGCCCCAGAGGGACTGAACCTAACAGGTAACGATCAAGTGATCTCTCTCCTGCCATCCATCTCCACCCTCTGACAAACAGAGGCTAGGGACACCATTCCTTACCCCTCCTGGCTAATAGCCATTCATGGACTTAACCTCCATTCATTTATCTGCGAAAAGAACAAGGAGCACTTGTGGTGCCTTAGAGACTAACAAATTATTTGAGCATAAGCTTTCATGGGCTAAAACCCACTTCCTCGGATGCCTGCAGTGGAAAATACAGCAGGAAGATATAGATATACAAAGAACATGAAAAAATGGGTGTTGCCATACACACTATAATGAGAGTGAGCAGCTAAGGTGAGCTATTATTAGCAGGAGAAAAAAACCTTTTGTAGTGATAATCGGGATGGCCCATTTCCAACAGTTGACAGGAAGGTGTGAGTAACAGTAGGGGGACAAATAAACATGGGGAAATAGTTTGACTTTGTGTAATGACCCATCCACTCCCAGTCTTTATTCAAGCCTAATTTAATGGTGTCCACGTTGCAAATTAATTCCAAATCAGCAGTCTCTCATTGGAGTCTGTTGTTGAAGGTTTTTTGTTGTAATATTGCAACTTTTAGGTCTGTAATCAAGTGACCAGGAGGTTGAAGTGTTCTCTGACTGGTTTTTGAATGTTATAATTCTCGATGTCTGATTTGTGTCCGTTTATTATTTTACGTAGAGACTGCCTGGTTTGGCCAATGTACCTGGCAGAGGGGCATTGCTGGCACATAATAGCATAAAGAGCTAAGTCAGCACCCGAATAGCACTTTTTTGGGCCTGCTGCTTCTCTGTCTGGGAAGTTTTTGTCAGCCCTGACACACGAAAAGAGCATCATTGCAAGCACCCATGAAGGCGAGATGAATTTTTGCCTGCCTTGCTCAGCTTGACTTGCTTCCTTACCCCATTCCTGTCTCAGATCCTAGGTTACCTGGTGGCTGAAGATGGTCCATTGTCTCAAGCGGTGCCAGAGCCTGACACAGTGCCCCTGGGCAGCCTTTGCTCTGCACATGCTGGTCATGCACACTTGCAAATACTTTAAAGCTCCTGTCAGTAAGTTCTGGGGACAGTTGCTCACCTTCAGAGGAAGCTCCCTAAAATTGGCCTGTCTCACCTAGTGGTACATTGACCTCTGTTCAGATTGAGCCAATCTGTGGCCGCCGCCGCTGTGAGGGCAGCCACTGTTGCGGATGAAGCCATCCTGCAAGCACCTTCCACCTAGCCACCCACTGAAAATCCTGTAGGGTGTAAGGTGGGAGTAGAAGAACACTAGAGGGGGGGGCTCCCCCTTCCCCCACCATCGGCCATCCCATACCCGGTGCTGCACCCAGTGGGATAAAAAAAAATACGGCCATATCGGAAGAGTCAGTTGCGTTCTGTGCGGTTGCCCCATCATTCCCCTCAGGCCTGACCTGCCCTCCAGCTCAGCCACTCACTGAAAATTGAAAAAGAAAACAGTAGAGCTATAAAAGTCGTCAAAGCCCACCAAGCCCAACCCCTCTTCTAATACGGCAGAAAAGCCGCACTTCTCCTGACTAGGTAGGGATGTCCTATTGCCGCACAAGAAGTGGAAGGCCATTTAATGTGGATAAATGTAAAGTAATGCACATTGGAAAAAACAGGGCCAGATGTGGATAGCCGGGATAGCCTCCTGCTGTGCTCATTTGGGTTTGTACTGTAGTACGGTGCAGTGTTTCTTTACAAAGGGCAATTGTTTGCTAGTTTCCTTAGTAAGGACTAGGTGAAAATAAGATGAAAAATTCCAGCTCTTTTCCTTGGAGATTGTTTATCTGCTCCTTGCACGTGGCTCTGCGCGCCGTCAGCCGGGGTGGGCCAGGCTGCGGACGTGACTCAGGCTTGGGCCACATGGCCGCACTTTCCTGACGAGGCATGAAGCAGGCCAAGAGCTTTGCACAGCCTACAGGGAAGTGGGAGGGAGGCGTCTTCAAGCCAGCGTGTCTCGTCCGCTTCTCCCTTGCCGCTTGGGTGGAGGCAGGAGGGGAGCGAAATGTTCCCGGCTGAAAGTTTTTGGGCTCGGCCTTGAGGATTAAGCCTGAGCCTCCGGCACGGCTGCTGGGAGATGGGTTTCTGAATGGCATCCAGCCCGCTCTTCGGGCCACCAGCCGAAAGCACTGAGGCCAAGAGGAAGCAAAATGGGGCCTTTGAGGCTCCCAGCAGGCCTCAGGGAGCAGCACAGGCTTACTACTGTCCCTGCAGGGGCTTGAACCACCATCCTTTCCGTTAACAAACATACTGACCCACTGCACCACAGATCAGTAAGGCTGTATTGAGCATACAAGTCAGGAATCAGCTCAGAGTATGGTATAGCAGATGTGTGCAGTGATCAGGGATAAAAGTGACTTAAAGGACTTGGCAGTACTCCAGAGTCCAGTGGAGGGGATGGTTCCTCAACCGGAGGAGGTGCGGCCTCTATTGGAAGAGGTGGGGCCTTTAAATTCTGGGGCTTTTAAATTAGGATTTAAAGGGCTTGCGGATTTGGCTGAAGCTAGGAGCCAGGCCCTTTAAATCACCCCTGGAGCTAACAGCTGCAGAGGTGGCTGGGAGTCCTGGGGTTTGGGCAGGGGTGAAAGTAATTTATATTTCTTACCCATATAGTCCAATCGCAAGCAACCCACCTCTCCTACATACTTCATGGATCCCTCCCATTGCATGACATAGCCTTTTGCAGGGGCTCAGACTATTGGCCAAAGGTGGTGGGGAGGTGGTGACCTCACAGAGAGATGCTGACATCAGCCAGGCAGGACAGGGGCGAGGGGCCAGGGAAACCTCAGAGACCCTGTGGCTTTGCTTCAGCAAGTCTCCTTCTCCAGGTCTCTCTTTGAGGACTGGGGGAGTATTGGGGTTCACGTACCTGAGCGCCAGGAGGAACCTCTTTCGAGTTTTCTCCTTCTCTTTTAGTGATTTCCTAGAAAACAGATGTCCCTGTTTAGAAGGCAAGAGCCTCCTCGAGGTTTGAAACCTGTTCAGTCTCAGTCATCTGGTGAGAGTTGAATTCTAGGCATGGAAAAAACGAGCTTAAGGAGGCAGAATTTTATTGTGTACCTGGGATTTTGTCCCTTAGATTCACTGGGGACATTGGGGTTTGTCCTTTGTTTCACCTTTTCGTCCATCCCTCCCTCCCTCCTTTCTCTTCGTTTCTTGCTTCTTTTATCCTTTCGTCTGTTCTCCTCCCAAAACCAGGAGGGTGTGTGTGTGTGTGTGTGTGTGTGTGTGTGTGTGTGTGTGTGTGTGTGTGTGTGTGTGTGTGTGTGTGTGTGTTGCAGGGCAGTGATCCCCACCAGTTACCTGGGCCATCCTTCGGACTCTCTGGTGAGAACTCTCAGCCTCCCATCCTCAGATTCTTCCCTGATTGGCTGAGCAGGGGGTTATTGCCAGAGAGGAGAGTCAGGTCTTGTTGTTCTTTTTTAAGACCAAGTAAATAAGTCATAAGCAGTTGTATGTTTGATGAATTTTGCTGCTTCTCTGCACTAATTGTCTCTGAGCAGTTCATGATTCTCTCTAACATTGCAGTTCTCCTAAAATATAGGCTGAATACTTAACTGTGCACTGTTGCTGGTCTGGAGCTCATCTGAGAGCACTTTACTCAGATCATTCAATGTAGAAAATTTAAGATCCGATGCTTAGTTTGAAAATCAGGGCTCTTGGGTCTTATTCCCAACTCTGCCACTGATTATGCGACCTAAGACAAGTCAATTATCCTTTCTCAGCCTTATCTTCTCCCTCTTTCAAGTAGGGATAATAATGATCCGCTCCTACCTACCTCACGGTGGGTGGAGATAGGGCCAACTATAGGTTTTTTGCTGTCCCAAGCAAAAAAAAATATTGGCTGTCCCCACCCCAGTCCTGGGCTCCTCTCTAAATCTCCCTGCTGCCCCAGCCCTGGGCTCTGCCCCCTCCACCCACACCCCCTGCTGCCCCAGTTCTGGGCCTCCCCCACACACCCGCACCCCATGCCATCCCAGCCTGGGCTCTCCCCTACACACACCAGCACCCTCTGCCACCCCAGCCTTGGGATCTTCCCCAAACATGCACCCCGTGCTGCCCCAGCTCTGGGCTCCCCCCGCCCACTTGCACCCTCCTTCCACCCCAGCCCTGGGTCACTGGTAACTTGCTCCCAGAGTGGGTCATTCAGCAGGAATTTTGGATGTGCACAGAACACAGACAGGATTGGTTCCCATATGGTTACAGAACTGCAGTAACATGCAACAATTTCCAGCTTGTGTGATTAAAGGATATCTGGATGCATATTATAAGACTGTCCTACAGAAATGAGGAAACGTTGAGGTGCCTTTATTATTCTTATGTTCCATTCTTTGTTTCTATGGGCAATTTGCCAATGCAATATCACTGTCTTCCTTTTAAACAAATAAAACTATAAAACAAACAAACAAAGGCAATGGCTGTTGAAAATAGCAATTCCAGTCCTAAAAACCACTGGGAAGCATTTCTTGCTCAAGTTTATCCAACTTTTTCTACAGCAAATTACAGTGAATCAGTATATTTGATTTGGGAGAAATGAAGTAACAGCTGCCCAAATTGAGCTTCAGCACTCCTGAATTTTGTGTGTGTTCAAATCTGGAAGGCAGGTGCTAGATTCCCTTTCTGAATATTAGCTAAATCTGGAAAGGAAAAGTCAATTTCTGCTTCGATGGCTCAGAAGTGGAAATCCTCTACGTGCCTGGTACTGTATCTAAAGCTGCCCAGGTCCAGTAGAGCCTCTCCTCCCTTACTCTTAAATTCTAGTGGGATCCACGTACCTCCCTTGCTAGGATTCAGATAAAGAGGGGAACTGTCCATTTAGTCCACCCAATTCCTTCCTTGGGGGCTGCAAGGTGAGGTCACACCACTATCTCTAATCCAGTCTGGGGATGTCTTCTGAAGGGGATATCTAGGGCAAAGCCTTCTACAACTTGGGCACACTCGTTCCCCATTCACAGTGCCACCCCGCTCTAGCAGTGAGCTCTCCATTGACAGCAAGCTGCAGCTTGAGGTTTCAGCTACCGTACTCCCTCCCCCTCCCTTTCCTGTTGATAGCGGCCAAGGGAATGCTGAGAAATGTAGTTTTTTCCCTGCTCCAGAGCTGGCTCTATAGGCAGGGAGCTAACCAAGGAACTACAGCTCCCAGGGCCCCCTGTTGGTTCTCAGCTCCCAGGCTGGATCCCTGCTGGCTGCCACCCCTGCAAATGGGTTGCTCCAAGCACCTGCTTGCTTTGCTGGTGCCTAGAGTCGCCCCTGCCTCCACCCATCCTGCACCCCCACCCTGTGCCCCAGCCTGGAGCCTGCACCCAGCACCCAAACTCCATTCCAGAGCCCAACCTCTCAACCATCCCACACCCCAAACTCCTGCCCCAACCCAGGGCTGCACCCCAGACCTCCTCGCCCGACCCAAACTCCCTTGCAGAGCCTGAGGCAGGTCAGGGGCAGAGTTCGTCGGGGGGGGGAGGGCTCTGTGCAGTAATATAGTGACTCCTTGGGTCTTTGAATGAGGCTTTATACTTGGGGTGGGGGGGTGAGGAGGCAAGCAGCGAGTCGGTGGATGGAGAGGGGCAAATCTCCCAGATTCAAAATCTGTGACTGTGTCTGTTGGTCCTTCTAGCTGCTTTTCTCTGGGCTGGGGGTTGTTCCCACAGGAAGGTGTTTGCTTCTTATCCCCGAGGCCATCAGTATGTCTGCTCTTCTCTAGTCAGCCCACTTGCCAAGCCTGATTGTCCTTGGTTGGGCTGCCAGCCCCTCTCCAAGGATTGCAGCTGTCTGGAGGTACTGCCCTCCACGCCTTGCTCAGTCACACCTCATTCATGCAACAGGACAGTTGATTACCAAGTGGGGGGGAGATCTTATTCTACTTCTAGCAAAAAGACACTTTTCTTTTACCTTAATTACACTACCTTAGGGGCCCGCTATAACATATTACCAAGGTTCAATACAAAGTCATATACAAGTTATACAAAAATGCATAATGCAGAGATTTATCTACAACTGCATTGATTGACTGCATTGATTGACTGTGCAGTAATATAGTGACCCCTGGTCTTTGAATGAGGCTTCATACTTGCCTCATTACTGCAGAGAAGCAGCAAAATCCATCAAACATATAAGTGGTTATGACTTATTTACTTGGTCTTAAAAGAGAACAAAAAGGCCTTGAGTCTCCTCCTTGTCATTAACCCCCTGCTCAGACAATCAGGGTAGAGACTGAGGATGGAAGGCTGAGGGGTCTCACCAGACAGCTCAAAGGATGGCCCAGGTCACTGGCAGGGATCACTGCCCCAGCACTACTGCAGCTCCACAGTTTGGGGTGGACGTCCCACAGTGAGAACTGCCGAGCACTCCCCCGCAACACACACACACACACACACACACACACACACACACACACACACCCTCTCCTGGTGTTAGGAGGGGAACTGGAGAAAGGACAAAAGAAGCAAGAGAGGAGGAGAAAGGAGGGATGGATGGATGGAGGAAAAGGTGAAACAAAAAGGACAAACCCTAATGTCCTCAGTGATTCTAAGGGACAAGATCCCAGGTTTGGAATAAAATTCTGCCTCCTTAAGATCATGTTTCCCATGAATTCAACTGTCACCAGATGGATCAGACTGAACAGTTTCAAACCTCGAGGAGGCTCTTACCTTCTAAACAGGGTCGGCTGTTTTCAAGTAAAATCACTAAAAGGGAAGGAGAAAACTCGAAAGAGGTTCCTCCTGGCGCTCAGGTACGTGAACCCCAATACTCCCCCAGTCCTCAAAGAGAGACCTGGAGAAGGAGACTTGCTGAAACAAAGCCACAGGGTCTCTGAGGTTTCCCTGGCCCCTCGCCCCTGTCCTGCCTGGCTGATGTCAGCATCTCTCTGTGAGGTCACCACCTCCCCACCACCTTTGGCCAATAGTCTGAGGTCCTGCAAAAGGCCTTTGTGATGTCACTGCCACACCCCTCCCTTGCTGGGCTAATGTCCTGCCCCTGGCCAGGCACTTTGAAGGTTTGAGCTACTCCCTGTGGATCACCCCACTAAGGAGCGTTCGTTCTAGGAAGCAAGCCGGCTAGACAGGAAAACATCAGACGCTGCTCCCAATGCTACACTCAGTTTTTTAGGAATTAGTCGACTTTATGGCCAGAAGAGACCATTAGAGCATCTAATCTGACCCCTGCATATTACAGGCCTCCTGTATGACACAATAGCGGGTGGGAGGGGGCTGAGGAGGTGGGCAGTGGCGGGGGGACAGGTGAGCCAGCGGCTGACCCCAGCTCACCTCCGCTCCACCTACTCCCCTGAATGTCCCACCCCGCTTCCGTGAATCAGCTGTTCGCGCAGGAAGCCTTGGAGGGAAGAGAAGCGGTGTGGCAGCTTCGCGCTCAGGCCCAGTAAGGTGGAGACAGAGACAAAGTGAGCTGGGTCAGGGGGGCCGCCCGCACCACAGCAGGTAACCTGGGGGGTGCACAGGGGAACCGCTCCCCACCCCAGCTCACCTACCTCCCCTCTGCCACCCTGGGCCTTAGTGTGAAGGCGCCATTTGCTTCTCAGTCCTCCCAGGCGTCCCGCGCGAACCATCAGGGGCAGGGGTTTCAGAGGTGGTCAGGGGACAGGGAGAAGGGGTGGTTGAATGGGGCAAGGGTCCCAGGGGGGCCATCAGGAATGAGGAGGGGTTGGATGGGGTGACAGGGGGCAGTGAGAGGACAGGGAAGGGCAGTGGATGGGGTGGGATCCAGAGGGGGGCATAAAAGGAACGCAGGGGGTTGGATAGGCGCAGGAGTCCCGGGGACACAACCCCTGGGGTGAGGAGGAACTGGTTGTTATGATTTGGGTTGCTCATCCCTGGCCAGGGGGGTGGGAGGCTGAGGAGGAGAGCAGGCGGGCAGTGGCAGGGGATGAGTATGCGAGCCGGGGAGGGGAGAGCTGAGGTGAGCTGGGGGACTGAGGAGGTGAGCGGGCAGAAATTGGTGGGTTGGCAGGTGAGCTGGCGGTGGGGAAGGGGGTTGAGACGGTGAGCGGGGGGTGGGAGGCTGAGAAGGCGAGTAGTGAGTCCGTGGCTGACCTGTTCTACTGATCTGGTCTGGCTCCCATCCTCTCCGAGGGTTGCAGCTGTCTGGGGGTGTTGCCTTCCACATTCACACCTCATTCATTCAATAGCATAATTGACTACAAAGTGGGGGGAAGATCTTATTCTACTTCTAGCAAAAAGAGAGTTTTCTTTTACCTTCATTATACTACCTTAGGGGCCTGCTATAACTTATTACCAACATTCAATACTGCTGTTTTGGCGGGGTGGTGCTGGGGAAGGAGGGTTTGTTTCACAGGACGGACAGTGCTTGGGGGTGTTTGTGGGGCTGGGTGGCACTGGGGGCTTCAGTGGAGCCAGGGGGGTTTTGGCCCTCAGCTGTTTTCTTTGAGTACTATTGCCCTTGCCGCTTACGAGTTGTGCAGTCCTGGACTAAACCACAGACTCTGGACTCAGCATTCAAGTATCCTGCAGTCTGAACTTCGAATCCGATACATTCCCTCATTGGCTACCATTGTTTTCCCAGCATGGAAGTGCTTTTTGTCCAACATGGCAGCCAGATTGGGATCCATAGGCATGGAATGGCTCTGAAGGAATCAGCTGTTTCTCTGCGCTTCATGAAACTTTGGATTGAAATGGTAAAGGACAGTTGTTCCCAATTTAATCATGGTGTCCTTTAGGAGTGTGACCAAGGCCACTTAACTAGGGAGCGGGGGTCTAAAAAGAGTTTACCTGGGCCACAGGTCACCATAGCTTCCATCTCGGGGGTGAAAATCAACCACCAGTACCTGCAATTTCTACCCGAGTTCTTGTCAAATCTGTGACCTTACTTGGAGTAATTTTATACTTCTCTGGCGTAGAATTCTTCACCAACTGCACAACAGATCAGTAGTGATAGTGAGGTACAACTCCCCCAACTATGCCCTTTTATTTCTTTAATCTGGAGGCACAGATTTAAATTAGGGACTAAATTCAGATGCAGCTTAGAATCCCTGTAAGACACCAAATGTCAGGTCTCTATTAAAAACAGGCATCTTTCTGCAGCTATATCACATTCAACACACATTCCATTTTCTGCACATTTGCAGCACCTCCAGGGGTGAGCTGAAGACAAATGTCATTTCCATTTTTCCCATCCCTACCTCAATATGGATTGTATTTCCCAAATAATAGGCAATAAGCAGCTGATTAGGAAGGAGATATCTTCAGGAGCGACTCTTGCAGGGCCTGGGCCACAACGACTTTGGTAGTGAAATCCATGGGTATTTTGCTTCGTTCCAGGTCATTTACTAGGGAATCCTCTTCTCAGCCCTTTAGAAAAAATAGTGACCTAACCAATTGAACAAATGGGGGATTGGAATGGTGATCGGGAATAAGGGAATCCCTCTGACTTACACTAACTTCTTCTGTTGTTACAAAGGGTGAAATGACATTTTCCCTATCCCTGCCCTGTTCCTGCTCTTTGTTATAGTTCAATATATTTTAAGTGAGGAAAATGATAATAAAAATATCTGCTCTCCAGCACAACCTGAAGCAACATCAGAGCAACTGGGAATGAAACAATTGGTTTCCAAAGGGGGAACTCGATGACTAACACTTGGTTTGAAATGGGGGAGCAGTATAACCGTGATGCTCAGGGTTTGTTTAGACTAGGAAAAGTGATGGAGTTTAGGTCAGGACAAGGGGAAAGCTAATGCCAACCACTGCACCTGGGCTGCATCTGCACTACAACTGTAATTGTCTTTTTACACCAAGATCACTAACTTGAGCAGCCAATGCCATGTACAGCCCTAGTGGATGGAAGGCACAGGTAGTTTTTGCCTCAGTGTAGCTTGTTGGGATCAAACCTCTCTCTCACCTGGAGCTGATGAACATTCCTGGCTGGAGGGACACACACTCCTACGACTCAAAAGGAAAGGAGTTGATAGAAAAGATCACAGGACTGACCCCAATGAAGGGTGAGCTGCAAAATGCAGAAGCAGGTAACTCATGTGTGGGAGCTGAGAGACCACAGTGAAGATGGAGCAAAGACCACAATGCAGGAATGAGCAAATGCGATAAAAACAACAAAAACTCCTCAACCTTTGGCCAGCCCTAATCAAGGCATTTATTACAGTTCTCTCCCATGTGGATTTTCTGATGTTTAATAAGGTTTGTGCTCTGACTGAAGCTTTTCCTACACTCAGATCATGTGTAGGGTCTCTCTCCACAGTGGATTCTCTGAGGTGCGATCAGGGTAGAGTTCTGAGTGAAGCTTTCCTACACTCAGAGCATGTGTAGGGCGTCTCTCCTGTGTGGATTCTCTGATATCTGATAAGGTGTGAGCTCTGATTGAAGCTTTTTCCACACTCAAAGCATGTGTAGGGCTTCTCCCCTGTGTGGATTCTCTGATGTGAAATGAGGTTGAACTATGAGTGAAGCATTTCCCACACTCAGAGCATCCATAAGGTTTCTCTCCTGTGTGGATTCTACGATGTGTGATAAGGTGTGAGCTCCAATTGAAGTGTTTCCCACACTCATGGCATGTGTAATGTGTGTCTTCCAAGTTGATTCTCTCACTTGTAATAAGGTCTGTGTGGCTACTGAAGTTTTCCTCTGGCCTCTGCTGAGTCTCACAGGCTTTTGATTTTCTTTTTCTGGGAGTGCACAACTCCAGGAAACATTCCCTTTCGATCTTCCTGATAATGTCCCATGTGGTTCTATTGGCTCAGCATCTTCCTGCTGGGGTTTCTCCTCCTTGTTATCACTCACCATCCTGTCACCTGATGGGAGACAGAGAGAATGAGACATAGGTCACTCTCTGTGCCTGAGAGAAAGGAAATCTCAGAGATAGGAATAGAAAAGGGATGAACCAACCAAAATATATGTTGGAGATTTTCCCAAACCTCTCCCCAGAGGAGAATGGAAGGGATCAGTTTTGGTCTGCATCTCACCAGAACTCTCAGGGAAAGCGAGATTGGGGACCTGCTGCCAGTTGACAGTCAGGATAGGTGGATGCTGTAAGTGACATCTATCTAATGATGCCACATCTGCAGGGAACAATCCTGAACTTGGAGAGCTCACAAGGTCTTTGTAGGGCATCCCAAATGTTTCCTGGACAGTTTTTGAGTTGGTTTAACCAATTCCCCACCTGTGCAGGCAGCTCTCAGGGGCACTTCTTTCTCAGAGCCCTGGAGACCTGGGACCCACGGCTCTTCCCCTCATTCCAGCTGCGAGATCACATCAGGTTTGGAAACTGGAAACTCTACTCAAGGCAAAGAAATCAAGGGAGGTCAGTGGAATTTGTGGGATACTTTTCACAAATAATAGTCCATGGTTTTAAGCCAATCTCCTTTTTAAGCAGTAACATCCCAGGGCCAGCTTCCTTGGCTCAATGTGGCAGGAGAGTAATTATTCTAAATCACATTCATTACCTCAGTGCCTAGGGACCAACTAACAGGGGGTCCCCATTGTGCTAGGCACAGTACAAACGCAGAATAGTAGATGGCCCATGCCCTGAAGAATTACAATCTAAATAGAAAAGACAAACACAGAATGGAGGAAGGGGTAGAATCCTCTGTTAGAATAGAGATATTCAGGTCTGCCTGTAAAGCCTATACATTAAGAACTTACAATTGTTTTTTATCACTTAACTAGTTACAGGAGTATGAAAACAAAGAATGAAAATCTCAGTCTGCCTGTGTATGGGTCTTCTCTCACTAGGATCAGGGCCGGCTCCAGGCACCAGCTGAGCAAGCTGGTGCTTGGGGCGGCAGATTCTAGGGGGCGGCATCCGCCCAATCCTAGGGCGGCACTGACGGGGTTTTTTTCTGCTGCTCTGGCTGCCCTGTAGGGGGTGGAGGAAGGCAGCGCCCTGCAGCGAGCCCGGCAGGGCAGCCCGCGTCCTTCCCTCCCTGCCAACCGGAGCAGCTTCAACTCGGAGCCCTCCCGGCAGGCGGCGTGGAGGTGGTGTTTGAGCAATTGGTCCTGATTTGGCACTCTCCGTTGCCGCTCTGGCCCCGTTGTTTTTGTTTTTGTTTTTTCCCCTGCAGCTCCGGTGGCCCCCACCCTCCATTTTTTTTTTTTTTGCTTGGAGCGGCAAAAAAGCCAGAGCCAGCCCTGACTAGGATAGTCTGAGGCCTTTTTCTTAGGCTAAGGACTTTGGCTAAGCAGCAGGGGCAGCCATTAGCTGGGAAGCGAAGGGTCACATCCTCTCATCTCAAACCAGTCACACTGAAATAAGGTGCTATTAGGCTGTTAGGAAGACGATCCTGTCTGTATGATGCCCATCACCACCAGATAAAGAAACAGATCTTAAGGTGGATAAAAGAAACTTAGTTTGACAGCATCCTGTCTGGCAAGAAATCACTTATCAATGGCTCTGACTGCGAAACTCTCATTTCTGTATTGTTCTATCTTTATGGCCCTCACTTTTCTGTTGTTTATCTGTCTGGTTCTCTAATTGTTTCTCTCTTCTGTACAATCAATCGTGCTAGGTGTAGCTGAGAATATGACTCTATAAACTGGGGTCAAACAGGAGGGGGAAGGGAAATTGGAATCATGTTTATTAAGTGGGGGGAACAGGAACAGGGACACAGGCAAGGCTGGGAAGGAGGACGGGGGTAAATGCTCTGCAGCATCAGAGCTGGGAAGGGAACACTGGGGAACAGACTGTATGGGTGTATAGAGATAAGCCCGAGTGGTGTGAAGGGCTTCGAATATGTAATCTTATAGGTGTAACAATTGTACGGGCTACACAACCACCCAGTGACATCATCAACAAAGTGCCCATTTGTGTCTGGGTAGCGGCCCTGCTATGGGAGGGAGTGTGACGTTATAGGTATAAACTGGGACCATATAGAACATGGTTTGCAACCAAGGTCCTGTAGTGGCACCAAATCTTAGGTAAAGGGGGTCATATAAGGTGTCTAAGACCAGGTTATGGGTGGCTGGTTATGATTATGCTGTCTGTGTGCATGTGTCATTTTTAGTTGAAGTTATGTATATTGGCTCTATACTGTCTGTATTTCAAGTTGGTGCTGTGCTTCTGGGAAACATCCCAGACAAGTTGGTGTTAGCTCTGCCCAGCTTGCTTGATGGCCCATTAAGGACCATCAGCTACACAATTGACCCATGGAGAGAAGGCAGACACGCCTTGTGACTCAGCAAAGTATGCAGGGACTGGCCCATGTGACTCCAGACTCCATTTTGCTGTAATTTTCCACAGTAAGGACAAAGAGGTTCTTACACCTGGAAAAGCCTATTGTAGTGGGGCGAATTGCCCCACTCCCTGTGAGAGTGGGCTGCGGCAGGCCAGGGCGCCTGTGCAGACAGTGAGCCAATCAGAGAGGGGCTTATTGAGAGCCAATCAGGGCCCAGATTAGAGACAGCCAATCAGGGCCAGGCTCAGGGGTATATAAAGGCTGCCCAGAGCAGGAGCAGTCAGTCTGTCCCAGGCCTTCGACAGGGGAAGGTCAGTCTCCAAGGGTGGAGACTAGCACCGCGGACAGCGCAGTGCTGGCCATGCTCGGGGAGGCTAGGGAGCTTGAACCCGTAGCCTGCCAGGCTGCAGGCCCTGAAGGGAAGGGCCTAGCGGGTGCAAGGGGCCATAGGGGAAGCGGCCCAGGGAAACAGACAGCAGAAGGGGAGAGAAGGACAGCGAGGCTGACGCCAGAGGGTCCCTGGGCCGGGACGCAGAGTAGAGGGCGGGCCTGGGTCCCCCCCTTTGCAGTGCACCCAGCCATTGGCTGTAGGGAGCGGCCATCTTGCTACGCCAGATCCCTGACAGGAGGGATTAGACTCAGAGGGCGATTGCACATAGTGACTGGGGTGTGAGACCGCTGAGCACTGACCCCCCCGGAAGGGGGCGCAGAAGGACTAAGGGGCACTGCCGGAGGGCAGTGGCCTCGAAGAGGACGCCGCCGAGCACGCAGCAACGTGGGTCCAGAGATAACAGAGGACAGAACAACGGACGGGACACCACCAGGAGGAGGTGCTCCACTGGAATGAGCTAATTCCCAGAGTCACCAGCAGGAGGCGCCGCGGGGGTGAGTCCCAACCAGTTACACCTATCTAAGGCTGATGCCTCATCTCCATCTGGTCTACAATCCTGCTTCTTACCTCTGGAGGGCTTTGCTACAAACTGAAGCTCTGCACAAAGGACTGATGACCCATCCCAGCGGGGGATGTACTCCAGAGACTTGATTTGAACCTGCAGTTTATGCCATCACTGCTACAAGCCTGAACTAAGAACTTTGCCATTACTGTATGTAATTGATTCCATTTAACCAATTCTAGTTCTCATCTCTACCTTTTTCCTTCATGAATAAACCTTTAGATTTTAGATTCTAAAGGATTGGCAAGAGCGTGATTTGTGGGTAAGATCTGATGTGTATATTGACCTGGGTCTGGGGCTTGGTCCTTTGGGATAGAGAGAACCGTTTTCTTTTATTGGGGTGTTGGTTTTCATAACCATTCATCCCCAGGACGAGTGGCACTGGTGGTGATACTGGGAGACTGGAGTGTCTAAGGGAATTGCTTGTGTGACTTGTGGTTAGCCAGTGGGGTGAAACCAAAGTCCTCTTTGTCTGGCTGGTTTGGTTTGCCTTAGAGGTGGAAAAACCCCAGCCTAGGGCTGTGACTGCCCTGTTTGAGCAATTGGTCCTGATTTGGCACTCTCCACTGGGTCCCGCCAGAACCGCATCGTCACAGGGAGGAATGCAGCAAGGACTCAGGATCAGTGGCCAGGGTCACTGAGCATAGACATGGGGAGGTTATATGGGGAGAGGGGTTATGAGTGGGAGAGGGAGGTCAAATGTTAAAATAATGATATTTGGGGGGAAAAATGTAAAAAACTGAACAGAAATAAAACTGGAGTGTAGGCTCTACAGCAACAAGGCTTCAGTAGGGATTGAGGGTTAAAGGTCTGGGATCCCCCACAGCTCTAGATTCCCAAACCTCTCCTCCCTCCCAATGACCCACCCAGCCCACTTCCCGGGTGCCCTTCCTCCACGCTCCCCTCCCCTTCTTCCCATTACTCTCAGCCGGCACCACTTCCCGGCACCTTGGGAGCTTCTTGTATTTTCTCCTCATCTCTCACTACCTCCTACCTCCCTGCTGCTGCTTAGCTCTAACCCTGCACACACCCTCCCCCTGTCCTGGCACCCCAGAATTATCTACTCCCCCCACTTCTCCGCCCCTCCCACGGCTCTCTTATCCCTTCACCCATGGGATCCTGAATGGCAACATTACACGCTCTCCTAAAAGAGCTCATCTCACTGTCACACAAATCATGCATGAGTCATACACATATTTACTCAATTTAGAATTCTACAGGAGGCATATTGTCCTCTTAAAATGAGGAAAAGGCATGAAAGCTACAGTGATTAATATAGCCAATAAGGATATATTAAATCCAATTTTAAAATGACTGACGGCACCAAAAAGGCACATGTCCAAAAATGATACTACCATGTGGGAGATAAGGCAAAAAAAGGGGAGCAAGAAAACCTGCAAAACTTGTATGATGAATAAAGGTATACAGTTATTACTACTCAGGTTCTTTAAAGACCCCACAGCTTCTAATAACCCAGGCGACAGGACTCCTTACCCAGCAAGACCACCGTCTCATAGTTCTCCTGCATGACATCCCTGTAGAGGGCTCTCTGAGTGGGGTCCAGCAGAACCCACTCTTCCCTAGTGAAATACACAGCCACCTCCTCGAAGGTCACCGGCCCCTGAAAGAGCAAGAGTCCAACACTCAGTACCTGCTGCCCCACTCACAACCCCACTATTCACAGAACAGCAGCACCAGGTAAATGGGAGCTCCAGGAGGCACATGTTAACAGAGTCCCACCCCACCTTGCTTAGAGCAGCCAGGAGGCATCAGAGGGTGGAAAGAGAGAACCTTTGTGTCTCCCAGCTGACAGACAGAGGCAGAGTCATCACATTTATCACATAGCTACTAGCCAGGGCTTGATATAGGAGAAGGGGCTGTCTCTGGACCCTGCTGGAGGCTTCCTGGTAGGAATCTCCAAAGAAAATATATGGAAGAAAGGGGAAGTCAACAGTAAAGAATATAAGTTAGAAAGTCAGAATTGTAGAAAATTGGTAAGGGAAGCTATCAGAAATCAATGACCACTTAATGAAAATGAGAAGGAAGTTTTAAAAAAGTATATTAAGTACAAAATTAATCCCTAACAATGGTAGTGGTAAATTACTAGATGGAAATGGCAGAATTATCAAAAATAATACAGAAGAGGTAAAAGTGTTCAATAAATATTTCACTCCTGGAGTTGGAGAAAAACAGATGATGTAATCATATAAGACGCTGACAACGACAGTCTTTCCATCCCAACAATAACTCACGAGGATGTTAAACAGCAGCTATTACAGTTAGACATGTTTAAATAAGCAGGTCCAGATAACTTGTATTAAGAGTTTTGAAAGACCTGGTGGAGGACTGTTAATGTTGATTTTAATTAGGACTTGGACCAATGGGGAAATTCCAGAAGACTGGAAAAAAGCTAATGCTGTGCCAATATTTAAAAAGTGTAAAAGAGATGACCCAGCAAATTACAAGAGTGTTAGTCCGATACTGGGCAAGATAATAGAGCAGCGAATATGGATTTAATTAATAAAGAGGTAAAGGAGGGTAATATAATTAGTACCAATTAACAAAGGTTCAGAGACAACAGATCCAATCAAACTAACTGGATATCCTTATTGGGTGAGATCAAAAGTTTGGTTGCAGCTAATAGTATTGATGAGCTAAGAGGTGAAAACATTACCTAGACTTCTGTAAGGCATATGACTTGGTTCAGCACAATATTTTGACTAGAAAACTAGAAAGATACAAAATAAACACAGCATACATTAAATAGATTAAAAACTATGATTGTAAATGGGGAACCATGCTTGAGTAGATTTCTTTCTAGGGGGTTCCCACAAGGATTGGTTCTTGGCCCTGCGCTATTTAACATTCTTATCAATGACCTGGAAGAGAATATAAAATCATCATTGATAAAGTTTGCAGTTGCCACAAAGATTGGGGTTCGTGGTAACTAATGAAGTGTCAGAAGATTCAGGCTCCAGCACTGGGAGTCCGGGAAGTTTTCCCAGCCCTGGCTGGAGGGTTATTTCCTGTTCCACAAAGAGTGGAAGTTCCATTCCCAACTCCTGTGCCTTGAAATTAGGCCCTGACACTACACCACACATTCAGCATAGTGGTATGATTATAAAATGATTAAGACATAATTATGTTACATTTTGTGCAAGATGCGTCATGTTCAGTGTCATTGGAAAAGTTATGATTTGCTGAATATGACTGTCCTATTTGTGTGCATGTATCATGTTCGTAACTGAAGTTATGGATATTGACTCTGTATCTGTATTTCAAATGTGTTTACTCTGGGTAACACTCACAACAAGCCTTTCAGGTACAACAAAGAAGCCAGACAGTGTTCATGGCTCATCAAGAAAGACAATGGACCATGGAAGAGCTTAGCCCTCTTGTGAATTTTTCAGCTAGCCTATGAGTCATGGCTACTATGACTCAGCAGGGCATGCTAGGGCATGTGAGCAGACCACATGACAACAAACTCCATTTTTGTACCTGTATTTTTCCACAAACTGAACTGGGAAACAAGTTTGGAACAAATGGTTCCCGCAATATGGAAAAGCTACATAAGGTGGAGTGTGACATCATTTCTTGGCCTCATTCCCCACACAAGAGAACTCCTGGAAACACCTGAGGAAGAAAGACTGAACTGGGGGAACTGCTGGTCCCAGGGTAAAGGGATTTTTAGCTTGTGTATGGAAACTTGGTGGACTGCTTGTATCATCAGTCAGGGTGAGAAACTGCTAATTCAAATTCTATCCAGATAGTATGTTAAGCTTAGTTTGAGTTTTGGTTATTTGTTAAGTAATCTGCTTTGATCTGTTTGCTACCACTTATGGCTGGGAAATTGGCTTTTGTCTTCTATCTGTCTTTGAGTGGCTTAGGTAAAGCACTCAGGTAGCTTAGTTGGATGCGTGGTGCCACCTGCTGTCCTGTTGGGTAATAACAGGGCCTGGAGAGGCTGGCAGTGTGAGAAGGGCCAACCCAGTTTGAGGGTTAGAGGGACAGTGTTTCCCAGAAGCCCCCCAGACTGCACCCCGGGTGACAGCCCATCACACCCTAGAGTACACAAGTCTCAGCAGGTTTGTCACATCCTTTCCTACCATTCCACACCCTAGACAGTTCCTGCCTCCCACTACCTCTAGCAGCTCCCACCCTCCTATACATTTACTTCTCCTCTCCCTCCAAGCAGAACCCACCACCAGCGTCCTGATAATCCCTTACCTGAGCCAGCTCCATTGCAGCCGTTTCCTTCCAGCTGGGAGGAGGGGATGATTTAGGGTGAAAGGTGGACATTATTCTGTAGCCTGCCAGGGCAAGAAGGGCAATGTGAGAGAATTCAGACAGGGTTTCTGTCCTTTCCACATGTCAATTCCCCCCAGCATTTTCCCCTGGTAATGGACATTCTAGGTTCTGCCACACTGTGTAGCACAAAATGACCTTATTCCAGTACAGGCCTAGCCCCCTCCCACCAGGGTGTAACCCTCCTAGACATAGTGAAACCCTCCCAGTAGCAGAGTCACTCTGTTACATTTATACAGTTTGTAGATGATATCTTCCGCTCTACTCTGCACTGATTAGGCCTCAACTGGAGTGATGTGTCCAGTTCTGGGTGCCACATTTCAGGAAAGATGTGGAAAAATTGGAGAAAGTCCAGAGAAGAGCAATAAAAATGATTAAAGGTCTAGAAAACATCACCTATGAGGGAAGACTGAAAAAATTGTGTTTGTTTAGTCAGGAGAAGATATGATCAGCTTTCAAGTACATAAAAGTTCATTTCAAGGAGGAAGGAGAAACATTGTTCTTAACCTCTGAGGACAGGACAAGAAGCAATGGGCTTAAATTGCAGCAAGGAAGGTTTAGGTTGGACATTAGGAAAACTCCTGTCAGGGTGGTTAAGCACTGGAATAAATTGCCTAGGGAGGTTGTGGAATCTCCATAATTGGGGATTTTTAAGAGCAGGCTGGACAAATACCTCTCAGGGATGATCTAGATCAGGGGTGGCCAACATGTGGCTCTTTAGAATTTAATACGCGGCTCCTTGTACAGGCACCAACTCCGGTGCTGGTGCTACAGGCACCAACTTTCCAATGTGCTGAGTGTGCTCACTACTCAGCTACAGGCCCTGCCCCCACTCCACCCCTTCCCACCCCCTTCCCTGAGCCTGCAGTGCCCACGCTCCATCCCCCCCGTCTCCCCCCACCGAGTGTCTTGCATAGCATGAGCAGCTGATCGGGAGTGCGAGGAGGGGGGGTGCTGATTAGTGTGGCTTCCCATGGGTGGGAGGCACTGGGAGCAGGAGGTGGGAGCTGATGATTCTTTAGCAATGTATATTGGTAAATTCTGGCTCTTTCTCAGGCTCAGGTTGGCCACTCCTGGTCTAGATAATACTTCATCCTGCCTTGTGTGCAGGGGAATGGACTAGCTACCTCCCAAAGTCCCTTCCAGTTCTGTGATTCTATGAACCAAAGGCCAGAGATGAGCAGAATCAAAGAAGTCACTCTGGGGATTCTCCCTGTCATTGTCATTGTCCCCAAGGCAGCTCTCTCAGCGTGACCCTGGGGGCTCTGAGACTGGGCCTTTTTACCTCAGCACACCTTGTTTCTTTCTGTGGCTCCCCAGTGAGTCCAAATGAGTAGATACTCCTCATACAGACTGTGAACATAAGAATGTGTTTTGTGTTTAGACTTTATTGAATGCTTGTAAGTTGCTGCCTGAGTTAACATCTGACTAGTTGCATTGTGAGCCTCTGTGGCTCTGTAAATCACCAGACAGGAGAGAGACTTTACCTACGTGAAGTGCTGATTGGCAACAGAATGCCTGGCAGGAAAGGTCCATCAACACCAGAGAGACTATTATGGGATGTTAACAAGGACACAAGACTGTTGTTGTGCTCTTCACTTCCCATTAGCTGAGTTTCCTGCTCAGAGCACATGGTAGGAAGGGGATGAAAAACCCCATAGAGAAGGAACTGATTGTCTGTATGCTGCCTGGACTCGGGGGTGGGGGGGAAAGTTTCTAGGCATAAGCAAGGAAGTGACGGGTCCTTTGGGACTGGAAGTAACTTGAACATTGCTGTGATTCATGCTGTAAGGCAGTGGTTCTCAACCAGGGCCCCCCTGGGGGGCCGTGAGCAGCTTTCAGGGGGCTGCCAAGCAAAGCTGGCATTAGACTCACTGAGTCCCAGGGCAGAAAGCTGAAGTCCCAGCGCATGGGGCTGAAGTCCAGGGCCCAGAGCCCCATCACCAGGGCTGAAGCCAAAGCCTAAGCAATGTAGCTTTGCGGGGGCCCCTGTGGCATGGGGCCACAGGCAGTTGCCCTGCTTGCTACCCCTAACGCCAGCCCTGGATTTTATATGCAGAAAACCAGTTATTGTGGCCCACATGGGCAGTGGAGTTTTTATAGCGTGTGGGGGTGGGGGTGGGGAGGCTCAGAAAGAAAAAGGTTGGGAACCCCTGGAGTAAGGGACCACCTGTCACAAAGGTGAGCTCACCTGCGTGGTGAGATATATGGGATCACCCAAGAGGACTGTCTGTGATTCCATGTTAATGCTGTTACAATGCCTGAAGCGTTTACACTGGATACTTGGTTGGTGAAATCTCCATACAGACCTCACACCCAATTTGGGGTTTGTGCCCTACTTCTCACCAGTCTGCCTGAGGCTGGTGCTAGTGCTCTCGAGTCACTGAAGACAGTGTTACAGAGAGAGGAGCTGTGACTTCCCCAAGGTCACTAAACAGGAGCCAGGAACAGATCCTGTTAACTCCCGAGCCCCGTCACTCGCAGCTTGGAAAGGTCCCCAGTGCACACTGTAGGAAGAGCTGTGCAGAGATTGCAAATGAGCTGCTCTGCCAAGACAGCCTGCACATCCATGGACAAACCACCTTGCTGGGGGTGTGTCCCCTGGGTCAGGAGAAGTCAGTGTCCAGTCCTGTGGGGCTGTGCTCCTGGCTCATACCTCCAGCACTCACTGCTGCCCCTCCGTTACCATCTGCACTGTTCAGTGAGCCTCAGGCCTCAGGGAGGTCACAGCCCCTCTCCCCACCCCAAACCTTCAAACTGGGACATGGTGCAGCAGTGCCAGAGTGCACTAGTGTAAATTCTGTCTACACTAAGGGTTTGCACCAGTGCCTAAAACAGCAGTGTGGCAGAGACCTTCAGAAACAGCAGTACGGTGGCACTAGAACCTATTTCTAGCTCGGTCACAGACAGCCTGGGTGACCTTGGACACGTTAATGTTTCTCCTCCCAACTTTAGTCTCTTTATCCAACTGCCCACTCACTGGGGTCTCCTCTCTCCAGAGCTGCTCACCACTAAAATCTGTGTGGGTGTCCCCAGAGCTAAGGCAGTTCAGCTCTGGAACAGTCTTACAAGGGGGCTGGGGAGTCTCTTTCCCTGGAAGTCTTTAAGAACAAATAGGACAAAGCTCTGTCAGAGATAATCTACATATACTTGGTCCTGCCTCAGCAGAGAAAGCTGGACTTGATGACATCTTGAGGTCCTGTCTAGCACTACATTTCTAGGATGCGATGCAATATATACATATAAAAACACAACATACAGAATAAAACTCACCACAACATAATGTCAGGCAAATTCAGGGGGAAAAAAAACACAACCTACACTCCACAGCATAAAATGACAATACAAAGGAAAAGAAAGCAACACGATGCGAACTATGACATCCTAGGACAAAAGTACACAATGGAAAACAAGCTGAGGCAAAACAATTCACCATAAAACTGCTACACAACATGGTGCGATCACAGTTCCAAATGACACCATGCAAAACAGCTCAGCGTAGAACATGACGCAGCACAAAAGAGAATTATTTCAATGTAGGCCTGGAAGGGATCTTGAGAACTCATCTACTCCAGCCCGCTGTGCTGAGGCAGGACCAAGTATCCCTAGACATTCGCAGACTGGCGTATCTCTAACCTGGTCTTAAAAACCTCCAATGAAGGAAATTCCACAGCCTCCCTTGGAAGCCAATGCAAGGCAAACACAGACCAAAACAACGCTGTACACACACACGCTGGGCTTGCGGTTAAGGGGGGAGGCAAGAATTGAAACAATCTGGGTTCAGTTCCCAGTTTTGCCGCAAATTCTCCACGCAAACTTGTTAGACACCGGTGGCTGGCCCGTACCACTGACTTGGGCCCACACGGCTCAGGCTGTGGGGCTGTTTAATTGTCATGTAGAAGTTCCGGCTTGGGCTGCAGCCCAAGGTCTGGCACACTCCCACCTCGCAGGGTCCTAAGGTGAAAAGAGACAAATTCATATTACAATTAAGGCACAAATACTCAACAGCGAGGTTGATTCACCACAGGAACAAGCTACCAAGGAAAGTGGTGGATTCTCCGTCTCGTGACGTCATTTCATGAAGACTAGATGCCTTTCTGGAATGTGTTTACCCCAAAAGTAGCTAGTATGTCATACAGGAGGCCTGTGATATGCAGGGGTCAGATTAGATGCTGTAATGGTCCCTTCTAGCAATAAAGTTGACTAATTTCTTTAAAACTGCATTGGGAGTTTACCTTGGGAGCAGCGTCTGACATTTTCCTGTCTAGCCGGCTTGCTTCCTAGAACGAATGCTCCTTGAGTGGGGTGATTCACAGGGAGTAGCTCAAACCTCCAAAGTGCCTGGCCAGGGGCAGGACATTAGCACAGCAAGGGAGGGGTGTGGCAGTGACATCACAAAGGCCTTTTGCAGGACCTCAGACTATTGGCCAAAGGTGGTGAGGAGGTGGTGACCTCACAGAGAGATGCTGACATCAGCCAGGCAGGACAGGGGCGAGGGGCCAGGGAAACCTCAGAGACCCTGTGGCTTTGCTTCAGCAAGTCTCCTTCTCCAGGTCTCTCTTTGAGGACTGGGGGAGTATTGGGGTTCCCGTACCTGAGCGCCAGGAGGAACCTCTTTCGAGTTTTCTCCTTCCCTTTTAGTGATTTTACTTGATAACAGCCGACCCTGTTTAGAAGGTAAGAGCCTCCTCGAGGTTTGAAACTGTTCAGTCTGATCCATCTGGTGACAGTTGAATTCATGGAAAACATGATCTTAAGGAGGCAGAATTTTATTCCAAACCTGGGATCTTGTCCCTTAGAATCACTGAGGACATTAGGGTTTGTCCTTTTTGTTTCACCTTTTCCTCCATCCATCCCTCCTTTCTCTTCCTCTCTTGCTTCTTTTTTCTTTTCTCCAGTTCCCCTCCTAACACCAGGAGAGGGAGGGAGGGTGTGTGTGTGTGTGTGTGTGTGTGTGTGTGTGTGTGTGTGTGTGTGTGTGTTGCGGGGGAGTGCTCGGCAGCTCTCACTGTGGGAGGTCCACCCCAAACTGTGGAGCTGCAGTAGTGCTGGGGCAGTGATCCCCGCCAATGACCTGGGCCATCCTTTGAGCTCTCTGGTGAGACCCCTCAGCCTCCCATCCTCAGTCTATATCCTGATTCTCTGAGCAGGGGGGTAATGACAGGGAGGAGACTCAAGGTCTTTTTGTTCTCTTTTAAGTCCAAGTAAATAAGTGATAACTGTGGGAACTTGGCAGATAAATATGTGAGAGCTGAAGTGTTTAGACTTCAAGGTCGAGGCTAGTTTTTATCTGCTGGTAGGCAGTAAATAGGATGATAAGTCAAACAGGTGTTAGGATGATAATTACCCTATGGGGTTACAGCTGCGGCTGTGTAAATTTTGTTAACCAATTAGCAACTGCTTGCTTGCCTGCTTCAAGAGTATAAAGATGCATACTGGAGAGAAATAAAGGACCTTTGCTGCCAATCAAACTGACTGAAGAGCTTTGTTCATATACGCCTGCGATGCAACAAATGGTGACCCCGACGTGATTGAATGAGGACAGTGTTGGTGGCCTGAACTGAAAAGAAGAAAAGGAGGCGCACCTGAGTCTCAGTGTCGAGTGGCTAGGAGCCGCAGGGCGTCCGAAAAGAGGGGCGCACCTGAGCTCAGTGTCGAGCGGCGGCCGCAGGGCGTCCGAAGAGAAGGGCGCACCTGAGTTCAGTATTGAGCGGTTAGGAGCCGCAGGGCGTCCAAAAAGAGGGGCGCACCTGAGCTCAGTGTCGAGCGGCAAGCCGCAGGGCGTCTGAAAAGGGAGGCACACCCCAGCCCAGAGGTGAGCAGCTAACATGGGAACCGCTGCATCAGCGGAAGAAAGGACGGTGCATGAATATCTGATGCGCATCGCGGAGCGGCAGGGAGAGAAGCTCCCCTCTGATACGTTATCCCGTCTGCTGCGGTGGGGACGGAGAAGGGGACTTTCTGTTCAACCAAGTACAATTTTTGATAAAACTGTTTGGGAGCGGCTAGGCTCCGAGCTTTGGAAGTCGGTGGCTCAGGGCGATAAGGAGGCCTTCTCCCTGAGTCCAGTATGGAATAAGGCGAAGGAGATAGTAGAAACTCTCGTGGCCGAGGCAGGAGTGCAGGTGGCCCTTTCTGAGCTCTGCCGCCCAACGCCCGGAATGCCTTCTGTGTTGCCGGTTGGAGCCAGAGAGTTTTTCGGTGGTGAGGACACGGTGATACCTTTGGCTTCCAACCCCTACCCTATGGATGATGTTGCCCCTGCTACGGCCCCACTACCCTCCAATGTGGCTATCGGCCCCGACATGATTGATCCTGCTACGGTCTCGTTACCCCCCGATACACCTGAGCCATGCCGTGTCCACGGGACCTGGGGGTGCCACGATTGCGGGGGAACGAAGGGGGCTCGGGTGGAACATGTGCCATCAAAGCCATATCCCGATTTGACTACGTTTACTCAGTCTGATGCCTTCTATAAGGAGATGGAGCGCCAGGGTCGACAGCTGCAGCATATATGTGACAAGTTGGACCAATTGGAAGGTCTTCCACCTGGATCATCGCGATCGCATCTTCACAAGTGCTTTCATTCGACTCGCCCCCCCGCCCCGCCTGGCCCCGGGGACCCTCCAACTGGGGACCCTCCGGATCCGGTACAGCGCTGGCATGGGGTTTTAAGAGAAGCCATCCTTGAAGGTCTAACACCTGAGGCCTTTCCGGTGATTACGCCAGACCCTCAACACCCTAATCATAGACGGTGGGCCCCTTTGGACTGGAAGTTGATCCGTGAGGCACAGAAATCGATCATGGCTTATGGACTAGATAATCCGTATGTACAGTCTATCATTGAACAGGTATTTGCTGGCCAAGCAATGTGTCCGTACGATGCGATTAAGCTAGCTGACATGCTTCTTACACCTACACAGAAATTGTTGTGGAAAGATGATTGGGCTAAGAGAGTTGACTTGGCTCTTGTCCGCAATTTGGATTTACCGGATGATGATCCTCGGCGCGTGGCCACTGCTGATATGTTTTTGGGAGCCGGTCGCTTTGTTGACCCGCATTTGCAAGCCCGCCTCGATCCCCGGATCCTGCAGCAATCGCAGGAACTGGCTTTGGCTGCTTTTAAAGCGGTGCCCCAGATAGGAAAGCCGAGCCCTCCCTACGCTAAAATTATGCAAGGCCCATCGGAACCGTATTCCACCTTTTTGGATCGCCTTCGAGAGGCTATTGATAAATCTCCTAATCTGACGCCAGAGGCCAGAACTGCAGTTGGACTTGATCTTGCAACCCAGAATGCAAATCCCACTTGCCGCCGTATATTAGCCACCTTGCCCAAGACTGCGACCCTGATGGAAATGATTGAGGCATGTGGTAGGGCCGCTATGCTTGAGGAGACGGATAAGGCAGCAATTCATGCTAAGGCACAGGCCTCTGCACTGGCCGTGGCGTTACAACCCCTGCTCGGGCGACAGCGGGGGCGAAAACCGACCGCCAGCCGGCCCTGTTTTGCGGAAAACCCGGCATTTCGGCGGGACTGCCCTATGCAAAATGGGCAGCGGGCCTCTGATGTGTTACCTGAAGCTGCAACTGGCGCTTGCACACGATGTGATAAGTTTGGACATCGCGCCACCGACTGTTGGGCGCATAAGAAGGATGGAACACCGCTGCCGGAACGGATCACGGAGCGCCTCGGAGGAGCGCGACGACACAAGTGCCTCACCCGCCAACCCGGCTGCCTGGAACACCTCACCGGAGCAACCCGTGGCAGTGCCGGAGTGGACTTGGCCACAGTGACAGATGTCGTGTTAGAGACTGACGAGGTTCAAGTTCTTCCTTCCAACACCGGTGGTCCAGTAGGATTTGGCCTGAGTGCCCTTTTGATTGGCCGTCGTCAACATCAAACAAGGTATTTTTGTTTTGCCTGGCCTTATTGATGCCGACTATACGGGAATATTGGGATAATGGTACGCCTTTGTCCCCTGTGACTATAACTGCTGGTACACGTCTTGCTCAGTTAATACCTTTCAAGGGATGTGTGCCCGATCGACCCGATTGACCGCGGGTCTCGAGGGTTTGGATCCACTGGCCCTCCCCACACTGCCTTTGCTATGGACATCACTTTGCGCAAGCCCACCCGAACTGCTCGGCTTCAGGGATCCGACGGGCGGCAGATCACTCAGGGAGCTTTTATTGGGGATGCAATGCAGAGTGGGGTAACTGAGGCACCTGTGACGACAGAGGTAGAAGATACTGTGTTTACCTTGGAATCAGCGCCCACTGGAGCGGTTGCAGCTGAGGCCCCCATGCAGAATGATGTAATAGATGCGCCATCTAACCTAGTATCAGAATGCCCAGGGGCAGTTGTAAATGGGGCCCCTCTACAGAGCGCCATGTGTCCTCAAGAACTGCCTGTGTGTAGAAAGGGAGACGAAGAGGAGCAAGAGAATTTAGCTGTGCAGCTGGCAGATACTGGCTCACCCATTTTTAGTACTGAAAGCTCTGGGGCTCAAAAAACATTTGTGCCTGTTACAGCTGCAGCAATTGAAGAACAAATCATTGCAGAAACTGTAACATCTATGGAAACCTCAGCTGAAACTTTAAAGCCTTTAGAAGCAGTGCCTGGAAAACTATTTCCTGAACTAGTCCAAGATATTACCACTGCTCATTCGGGATTTGAGGCTGCAAACAGTAGGACTGAAGAAACTGCACCAGTGTCAGTATTAGAGATGACTGCTGCAATGGTGGATGGAATGACTGAGAAAGCAACAAGATTTACACAACCTGAGCCCCTGGAGAACAACTGCTTGTTAGCTGTGCCAGGATCCCGTTTGTTTGATCCTCCCTGATTGATTTAATTGATTGAAATAATTTTTGCTTTGCCTGAATGTATAGGATGATATCCTGATAATTTCCCCCGTAGAACTTGAACCACGATGGTGGTGGAACAGAAGAAAAAACACTCACATCATTGATATTGCCAATGTCTAGAAATTCCTGACTAAAAGGGCATTGAGAACTGACCCTGGTAAAGAAGCAAAGAATTGCACACTGGCAGGAAAAAATTTGGGACTCCTGCTAAAAAATGTGGTATTGATTGGATTTTGGGGTTTATTTTACAGGCTGCGCCCTGTGTTGTGGAATTTTTTTTTAGCATGTATTGCCCTCCCTAATTGGATTGTAAATGGTATTACCCCCCCATTACTACCCCTGTTTTTTAGAGCCTAATTGTTTCTTGTTTTTTAAGTTTGAGAAAACTCAGCCAAAAGGTTTGTTGAGTATTCTCAAAGGGGGGGGGGAGTTTATGGTGTTATTTAGGCATAAATTTAGGTAATTTGGGAGAATGGCTTTGAATTTATGTGACCCAAAATACCTTTATGTAAAGTGCTTTGGATCGGGCCCAGGCAGGCACGCGATAGATAGAGAACTTGAAGAGGAAAAAAGGATCGGGCCCAGGCGGCGGGCAACAGACAAGAAGCTTGGAAAACTGGTTGATAACCTTGAGGGTGTAGTTGATAGAGAAGGTAATTAACTACAAGCGAGTAATGTTAGGCAGAGTAAAAGTTAACTCTGTGATTGCTAGAGGGAACAGCAGTTGAATTTTGCAAAGTTGCTAAAGAGTAAAGTTTTGGTGTTTTTGAAATGTTTGTAAATAAATTTAGGTAAAGTTATTAGTTTGTAATTGTTTGGTTATAAATAATTTTGTTGTATTAGCTGAAGAATGTATATAGTGCTATGTAATTGAAATTGTATTAGGCTTAAGGGTATATAAGTGGTGATTTTTTTTGGGGGGGGGTTTAAAGGTAGAAGTTAATAGTAAGAACCCTTAAGCTGTGAATAGCTTTGAATTTAGAAGTAAGCCAAGATGCAATTGTATTACTGTAAATGATTTAATTGATGAAGTGATTCCCCTGTTTTGTCTGAAATTAATAAGGGTATTTGTGTATTTTAAGTAATGATTGATTGCCCAGTAGGGGTATATTTGTTTTTGTATTTTAGATAATTGAGGAATATGGATGTTAGCTGCTTAGTATTTGATATACCATGCATTTGTTTACAGAGTTAAATTTATGTTATGTGTTTTATGTTTATTTGTTTGTTTCTTTGTTTGTTTCTGGCCAGAATTGTCTTTTGCGTTTTATGTGGTTTATGTTGTGTTTTTCTAGGACCCCCCCCCGCTCCCTCAGTGTCAGTTTGATCGCCTGACATCTGAGGGATGATTTGGTAATAGAAGTTTGCCACAAGTTGGTGTGCTATAGAGAAGGGGGGAATCCTGTAGAATTTACACCATTTATTTGTTGTGCTTTGTTTTTGTTTGGTGTTGTTGGGGTTATGTTAAGAATTGCATGGTTATATAGGTTGGTTTTATAAAGTTTTAATTTTGGTTTGTGATAGATTGTAGTGTTATGATGTTATGAGTTGGGAATGTTTTGCTTATGCCTTTTTTCTTTTTTTTCTTTTTTTTATTTTGAGAAAAGGCGGGAGATGTGGGAACTTGGCAGATAAGTATGTGAGAGCTGAAGTGTTTAGACTTCAAGGTCGAGGCTAGTTTTTATCTGCTGGTAGGCAGTAAATAGGATGATAAGTCAAACAGGTGTTAGGATGATAATTACCCTATGGAGTTACAGCTGCGGCTGTGTAAATTTTGTTAACCAATTAGCAACTGCTTGCTTGCCTGCTTCAAGAGTATAAAGATGTATGCTGGAGAGAAATAAAGGACCTTTGCTGCCAATCAAACTGACTGAAGAGCTTTGTTCATATACGCCTGCGATGCAACAGATAACCACTTATATGTTTGATGGATTTTGCTGCTTCTCTGCATTAATTGTCTCTGAGCAGTTCATGATTCTCTCTAACATTGCAGTTCTCTTAAAACACTGGCTGAATAATTACTGTGCATACTCGTTGGTCTGGAGCTCATGTGAGAGCACTTTATTGAGGTCATTCAATGTATGAAATTCAAGATCTGATGGTTAATATGAAAATCAGCGTTAGGGGAAATGGTGCCCTGGGCAAAACTTGTACTTTGGCAAAGTTCTTGGTTCAGGCTTGTAGCAGTGATGGAATAAACTGCAGGTTCAAATCAAGTCTCTGGAGTACATCCACAGCTGGGATGGGCCATTCAGTCTTTGTACAGTGCAGGGGGTTAATGACAGGGAGGAGACTCAAGGCCTTTTTGTTCTCTTTTAAGACCAAGTAAATAAGTCATAACCACTTATATGTTTGATGGATTTTGCTGCTTCTCTGCAGTAATGAGGCAAGTATGAAGCCTCATTCAAAGACCAGGGGTCACTATATTACTGCACAGTCAATCAATGCAGTTGTAGATAAATCTCTGCATTATGCATTTTTGTATAACTTGTATATGACTTTGTATTGAACCTTGGTAATATGTTATAGCGGGCCCCTAAGGTAGTGTAATTAAGGTAAAAGAAAAGTGTCTTTTTGCTAGAAGTAGAATAAGATCTCCCCCCCACTTGCTAATCAACTGCCCTGTTGAATGAATGAGGTGTGACTGAGGAAGGCGTGGAGGGCAGTACCTCCAGACAGCTGCAATCCTTGGAGAGGGGCTGGCAGCCCAACCAAGGACAATCAAGCTTGGCAAGTGGGCTGACTAGAGAAGAGCAGACATACTGATGGCCTCGGGGATAAGAAGCAAACACCTTCCTGTGGGAACAACCCCCAGCCCAGAGAAAAGCAGCTAGAAGGACCAACAGACACAGTCACAGATTTTGAATCTGGGAGATTTGCCCCTCTCCATCCACCGACTCGCTGCTTGCCTCCTCACCCCCCCACCCCAAGTATAAAGCCTCATTCAAAGACCCAAGGAGTCACTATATTACTGCACAGAGCCCTCCCCCCCCCCGACGAACTCTGCCCCTCACCTGCCTCAGGCTCTGCAAGGGAGTTTGGGTCGGGCGAGGAGGTCTGGGGTGCAGGCCCTGGGTTGGGGCAGGGGTTTGGAGTGTGGGATGGTTGAGAGGTTGGGCTCTGGAATGGAGATTGGGTGCTGGGTGCAGGCTCCAGGCTGGGGCACAGGGTGGGCGTGCAGGATGGGTGGAGGCAGGGGCGACTCTAGGCACCAGCAAAGCAAGCAGGTGCTTGGAGCAGCCCATTTGCAGGGGCAGGGATTTCCACTTCTGAGCCATCGAAACAGAAATTGACTTTTCCTTTCCAGATTTAGCTAATATTCAGAAAGGGAATCTAGCACCTGCCTTCCAGATTTGAACACCCTCAAAATTCAGGAGTGCTGAAGCTCAATTTGGGCAGCTGTTACTTCATTTCTTCCAAATCAAATATACTGATTCACTGTAATTTGCTGTAGAAAAAGTAGGATAAACTTGAGCAAGAAATGCTTCCCAGTGGTTTTTAGGACTGGAATTGCTATTTTCAACAGCCATTGCCTTTGTTTGTTTGTTTTGTAGTTTTATTTGTTTAAAAGGAAGACAGTGATATTGCATTGGCAAATTGCCCATAGAAACAAAGAATGGAACATAAGAATAATAAAGGCACCTCAACGTTTCCTCATTTCTGCAGGACAGTCTTATAATATGCATCCAGATATCCTTTAATCACACAAGCTGAAAATTGTTGCATGTTACTGCAGTTCTGTAACCATATGGGAACCAATCCTGTCTGTGTTCTGTGCACATCCAAAATTCCTGCTGAATGACCCACTCTGGGAGCAAGTTACCAGTGACCCAGGGCTGGGGTGGAAGGAGGGTGCAAGTGGGCGGGGGGAGCCCAGAGCTGGGGCAGCACGGGGTGCATGTGTGGGGAAGATCCCAAGGCTGGGGTGGCAGAGGGTCCTGGTGTGTGTGGGGGAGAGCCCAGGGCTGGCAGCAGGGGGGTACAGGTTGGGGGGGAGCCCAGAGGTGGGGCAGCAGGGGGTGTGGGTGGAGGGGCAGTGCCCGGGGCGGGGGCAGCAGGGAGAGGGAGGGAGGCGCGCAGGGCTGGGGGGGGTGCAGCCAATTTTTTTGCTTGGGACAGCAAAAACCTAGAGTTGGCCTATCTCCACCCACCGTGAGGTAGGTAGGAGCGGATCATTATTATCCCTACTTGAAAGAGGGAGAAGATAAGGCTGAGAAAGGATAATTGACTTGTCTTAGGTCGCATAATCAGTGGCAGAGTTGGGAATAAGACCCAAGAGCCCTGATTTTCAAACTAAGCATCGGATCTTAAATTTCCTACATTGAATGATCTGAGTAAAGTGCTCTCAGATGAGCTCCAGACCAGCAACAGTGCACAGTAAGTATTCAGCTGGTATTTTAGGAGAACTGGAATGTTAGAGAGAATCATGAACTGCTCAGAGACAATTAGTGCAGAGAAGCAGCAAAATTCATCAAACATACAACTGCTTATGACTTATTTACTTGGTCTTAAAAAAGAACAACAAGACCTGAGTCTCCTCTCTGGCAATAACCCCCTGCTCTGCCAATCAGGGTAGAAACTGATAATGGGAGGCTGAGAGTTCTCACCAGAGAGCCCAAAGGATGGCCCAGGTCACTGGTGGGGATCACTGCCCCGCAACACACACACACACACACACATACACACACACACACACACACCCCTCTCCTGGTTTTGGGAGGGGAATAGAAGAAAGGATAAAAGAAGCAAGAGACGAAGAGAAAGGAGGGAGGGAGGGATGGATGAAAAGGTGAAACAAAGGAAAAACCCCAATGTCCCCAGTGAATCTAAGGGACAAAATCCCAGGTACACAATAAAATTCTGCCTCCTTAAGCTTGTTTTTTCCATGCCTAGAATTCAACTCTCACCAGATGACTGAGACTGAACAGGTTTCAAACCTCGAGGGGGCTTCTGGCTGTGATTTGTCAGTCCTCAAAGGCCAGCCAGGTGACTGTAAATAACTTACAATCATTAGGAAAAATTAGTATCAAGATTCCAACTCTAGCAGTCAGACAACATTGGTTCAATTTACAAGAAATTACTTTTTATATTCCTTGGTTCCCCCGAAATTAGGAAGGGCCTGTGACCACAGGTCCTGCAGGGTACAAAGGGCAGGTCTACATCCCTTTTCTCTTTGTGCATAGTCCTGCCTGCTACCTTTTCAGTTTCAGTTCTGCTACCACAGTACTGATCAGCACATTCTTCAGTAGCATAGGGAAGGGCAGGCACCATCACACAAGGACTATTACACAGAGACCTGCCAAATGCACACAGCAAACAAATGAAAACAAGAGATGAAAATGTTATTTTTTCATTAATCCCTTTCAGTGACAGCAACCTCCGTGGCTAATTGTAACAATAGTAGATGCAGCATTTTCTGATTGAAATGATTTTCAAGTTGCGGGTGCCCCTTTATGAACAGTAATTGCCTGCATCTCTGACACAAGTACTTTTCAATTCCATTAAACCTGGGGTTTTGCTCAATTACACACGATATCTTGGCATTTTTCTGGCATATTCATCATCACATACATCACCTACAAGACTCCTGCCATAACAAGGGCTCTTTATAGGGTTTGAAATTATTAAAGTGACCCAGCACTTTTCAATTGTAACAGCTCAGGACAAAGTAGATCTCCCTGATCCCACTTATGTAGCTATTTAAATGTAACCTAGTTATAAGGTGGCCTAACTTACTGATATTTTTGACACGTTTTCAAAAAGTGGCCTCTATTTAAATCCATGCAAATATCTGTATGCACACTTTCTGAGCACTGCAAGTCTGAATCTATCACCTGTGCATGCATCTGCTGTTACCTGAAACATGCACATGCTGCTATTTGCATGAAAACTTCTACACGCCTGAATAGAGGAGGATCCTTTGAAAATGTGGCCTTTTAATTATATTTCATACTCCACAGGAGTAGCCTAAAAACAACAACGGGATATAATAAGGCCCTGGCATCAAATGAATAAGGAACAATATAAAAATCAGCAGCACTTTATAAAGAGGACAGGAACAAAATATACAGTAACAGAAACCAACAGATAAAACAAAACCCAGATTTCCCCAGGTGCAATCTAACAGGACAATTTTGCATTCATAACTCTAGCAATACTCATCTATTTCAGCATGTAATGATCCTGTTTAAAGTATTCAGGAGACAATAAACTCTGGCCCCAGTGCTTGCACATGTTCACTTTGTTGAGTGTGGCTCACATATCTGGACCTCCCAGCTGTTAACAGCTTCACCAACCACCCCTCTGTCTTTGCTTCTGTGTATGTCACTTCATTCTGGCTCTGCAAGGTGTCTGAAGTCCCAAATGCCACTTGTCCTTCTGTAAACCTATCCCAGCTGTATCCCTCCTCCAACTGCCTCCTTTGGGGTTCAATTCTACACCATTGAAATCAATGGAATTTTTTCCATTGACTTCAATTAGAGCAAGATCGGGCCCTCCAGCAATTTCCACCCAGTTCTTTCTATTATGATTTGTACCAATCAGGGTTCGGGGCCTCATTGTTCTAGGCACTGTCTAACAAAACAATGGTCCCGTGCCCCAAATATTCTGCAGCATCATCCAAAAGATGCCAGAAATGCAGTCCAGCGAATTTCCTTGATAACCTCTGGTGTAATCTTTCTTAATATCTGTGGTTTCTAATTCTATCAATTACTAGACAATTAAATTAAGGGGGTTAAGTTACACAGTGGTTTCTGAGAGCAACTGTTTTGAAAATCCAGTTAAAATATATTTTAAAGGTAAATAAATGCCTAATCTTTGCCTGAAACACAAGCAATATGGATTTTTTTAAAATGTGTGCTACCATCTCCAAGCCTCATCCTCTCCAGTGAAATCCTCTGCAAATGCCTGCACTTTTCATTTCCACCCATGCCCTTTCCCTTTTTGCCTTTACAGAGCTATTAAATTTGTTAGTCTCTAAGGTGCCACAAGTACTCCTCATTCTTTATGCTTAATGATGTACTTCTAATAAAGAATTTAATTCTAATTTTTGCCTAGAGTGACTCTGACTTTCAAATTATATTTAAATATAGGAACTTATGGAATGGTTTAGGAATAAAAATAAATTAACATGTACAGAAATATGAAATAGAAAAACAAATAGGACAATTTCACTGCTCTACATGGGAAAAACCCACACAGAGCTTATTTCATCTTGTGAATTTTTCTGCAGACTAAGCTAAGGGGGGGAAAGAAAGAGTTTCTCTAATTGTTTTAAACCATGGATGAAAAGAACCTAACATGATCACCCTTGATTAACATGCTTATTATATAATATATAAACAGGGAAACCAGGGAGACAACCCTGGGCCACGAAAATAAATAAGGAAGCTTTCACGAGAATCTTATGGTGATCTGCGGAGGGAGGGGGAAGAATTCTGAAGATAAAAGTCAATTCCAGTGCCATTTCTATGATTGTGGAACCATGGGAAGCCAGGGGCACTGAATTTATCACAGTATTTACATTACTGTTACAAATCCAAATGTTTCAACTATTTTCTAGGAATACTTCACCTTGGTTAAAAAGAACCAAGCAAAATCACGGTGCAACGGTAATACAATTAGGGCATTACCGATGCACCCAAACTTGTAGATTGTGCAAGGAATATCAGGTTGCAACCTGTATAAGTGCAGGTAACTGTGCAAAAAGGGGCTAAAACTGTTTTTCTTTAATAATTGTATTCTCTGCCATGCATTGTCAGGGATTGAAGAAAGCACATGCCCAGCTTTCATTATCTGAAGATAACCTTCCAAATGTAAACCAGTGCAGACCTGTCTTCCTGAGTCTGCAAACTGGCAGTTCCAGAGCTTCTATTCCGCCTCACAATGCTGCCAAGCACTAGCAGCTTTGGTCAGTTTCACTGCTGTTATTCAGAACCCAGGGGCGGCTCTAGAAATCGGGCTGCCCCAAGCAGCGCGGAGCGCTGCGCCGCCCTTCCCCGGTCCCGCGGCGGCTCCCCTCTTCCCGCGGCTCCGGTTGAGCTCCTGCCGGCATGCCTGCGGCAGGTCCACTGGAGCCCGGGACGAGCGAACCTGCCGCAGGCATGCCGGCGGGAGCTCCACCGGAGCCAAATGCCGCCCCGAAACGGCCACCCAGCGCCTGCTTGGCGCGCTGGTGTCTAGAGCCCCTGTCAGAACCCCAGGGGTGACGGTAAAAATGAGAAAAATGGTGCCTCTATCAGTAAAAGAAAGTTCAAGAAGAATCAGGAACTGTATCTATTCATATAGAAGCTCAATCTCGCTTCCCTCCTCCCATGGAGTAGGAGGAGGGAGGGGATTTCTCCCTTTGGGTCTTGAAAAAAGAAGAGTGAAAAACAGGGTGCTGGGCTATGGGGGAGATCTGTGTGTGTCAGGGCACTGCGGGTCTGTGTGGGGCATTGTGCAGTTATGGTGTGGGGCTGTGGGGAAGGGCACTGGGAGGGAGGAAGGAAGGGAGGGGAAATCTGTGTGTACTGGGAAACTAGAGAGTGGGGGTTTCTGTGTGGGGTGCTGGGCAGCTGTGGTGGGGCTGTGGGAAGGGGTGTGCTGGGCGAGGTGTGTGTGCACAGCACTGTGCATTTGTGGTGGAAGAGTTGTAGGGGGGTGCTGGGCAGGGGAGCTCTGTGGCACAGCATGGGCGCACCCCAATAGGAAAGGGCACGCTGGTAGCACACGGCCAGGCGGACCAGTGTGCCTCTGGCTCCCAACGGGGCTGCGCACCTGTGTCTGTCTGTCTCCCCCCCAGCTCCACCACCGTGGCCTGATAGTTCACGCTTGCGATCTGGTCACCCTCCGGCTCCCTCCATCCTTCACTCCCTTCCCTGCGTCCCCCCAGCCCTGTCCTCTGTCCCGTCCCCTGTCTCCATCCGTCCCTGCCCCCTTTGTCCCCTCCGTCCCGTCCCTGCACCCCCCAGCCCTGTCCTCTGTCCCATCCTGTCTCCATCCGTCCCTGCCCCTTCGTCCCTCCGTCCCATCCCTGAATCCCCCCAGCCCTGTCCTCTGTCCAGTCCCCTGTCTGCATCCGTCCCTGCCCCCTTCGTCCCCTCCGTCCCGTCCCTGCATCCCCCCAGCCCTGTCCTCTGTCCCGTCCCCTGTCTGCATCCGTCCCGGCCCCTCCGTCCGCCCCTGCATCCCCAGCCCTGTCCTCTCGCCTGTCCCGTCTCCATCCGTCCCTGCCCCCCCCGCCCCCTCCGTCCCATCCCTGCCTCCCCCCCGCCCTGTCCTCTGTCCCGGCCCCTTTCTCCATCCGTCCCTGCCCCCTCCGTCCCCTCTCTCCCGTCCCTGCCGCCCCCCAGCCCTGTCCACTGTCCTATCCCCTGTCTCCATCCGTCCCTGCCCCTCGTCCCCTCCGTCCCGTCCTGCATCCCCAGCCCTGTCCTCTGTCCCGTCCCCTGTCTCCATCCGTCCCTCCAGTTCATTTGCAGCCCAGCTCAGCCCGGGTCACTCTCGCCAGCTGGGGCCGGGCAGCTCCCCTGCGCTGCGATCCAGCACCGGGCACCGCGGAGCACCGGGCAGGCTGGGCCGGGTGGGGAGGATACTCGCATTGCTGACACCTGCCTGCCTCAGGGCTTTCTCCCCGCCCGCCGCGAGGATCGCGAGGGAGGGCAGCAGCGTGCCGCTGAGAGCCGTGTCCAATTGGCCGGGTGGCTGCCTGCAGACAGCACGGGGGAGAGAACCAGACAGCCCTGTAACGCCGCCGCTGCTCGGGACCCGGATCCACGCTGCTGTGCCACCGAGACCCATCAAGTGCCACGGAGCGGGGACGCCCCACCCCAGGGAAGTGTCAGGGGCTGCTCGGGCTGGGAGCCCGGCGGAGAGTCCAGCTGGGGAGAGGCTCAAAGGGGGGGGGGGTAAAAACGTTGCACCAAAAATATGAAAAAGTTGCCAGACAAAAACCCTTTAATTACAGCTGGGACGGGCCCCTCCGGAGCAGGGGGGCGGGGCCAGCCGCGGTCCCGCCGCCGGGCAGCAGCAGCAGCAGCAGCAGGGGGCGGCGCGAGACGGCTCCGGGATTCCTGCTCGCGCCGCTGCCGGGGGGAGCCGCTGCTGCTGCGAGCTGGTGCGCGGGGGGTGGAGGGGGGGTGTCCTCGCGGGCGGGGCTCGCGCCCAGAGCGCTGACACTGTCCGTTGGGAACTGGGACGCCGCGCGCCCGGGCCGCCCCACTTGTGACGTCACCGCCCTCTGTCGCCGCGGCAACCACCAAAACAAACGTTCTCGGAACACGTGGGGCAGGGAGGGGGGAAAAATGGGCGGTGACGCAAACAAAGCAGCTGGCTGGTAGCGCGCGGCAATGACGTCACCGAGGAGGAGTCCGCCCCCCCGCTCAGCGGCGGATGCAGGGACGGGACGGAGGGGACGGAGGGGGCAGGGACGGATGGAGACGGGACGGGACAGAGGACAAGGATGGCGGGATGAGGGGACGGAGGGGACGACGGGGGCAGGGACGGATGCAGACAGGGGACGGGACAGAGGACAGGGCTGGGGGGATGCAGGGATGGGACAGAGGGGACGAAGGGGGCAGGGACGGATGGAGACAGGGGACGGGACGGAGGACAGGGCTGGGGGGACGCAGGGAAGGGAGTGAAGGATGGACGGAGCGGGAGGGTGACCAGATCGCAAGCGTGAACTATCAGGCCACGTTGGTGGAGGTGGGGGGGAGACAGACAGACACAGGTGCGCAGCCCCGTTGGGAGCCAGAGGCACACTGGTCTGCCTGGCCGTGTGCTACCAGCGTGCCCTTTCCTATGTGCCCTAAGTCATTCCTATGTTATTCCATAACATTCCTATGTGCCATAACATTCTTATGTGCTGAATAAGAGCACATAACATTACTATGTTCCCCTCCCAACACCAGGAGGGGAGTGTGTGTGTGCCCTTTCCTATTCTTATGTGCTGATCAGTGCTGTGGTAGCAGAACTGAAACTGAAAAGGTAGCAGGCAGGACTATGCACAAAGAGAAAAGGGATGTAGACCTGCCCTTTGTACCCTGCAGGACCTGTGGTCACAGGCCCTTCCTAATTTGGGGGGAACCAAGGAATATAAAAAGTAATCTCTTGTAAATTGAACCAATGTTGTCTGACTGCTAGAGTTGGAATCTTGATACTAATTTTTCCTAATGATTGTAAGCTGTTTGCAGTCACCTGGCTGGCCTTTGAGGACTGACAAATCACAGCCAGAAGCTCTTTGATTTTTGGGAAGGCCCCAGATCATTTTGCAGCTGGAGTGGGCAGCACCACTCAGGCTACCGTTGATACACTAGGACTATCACAAGTTCTTCTGCTGAGCATCCAGCATGACGTTTGACCACAAAAAGGGGCAGACAAATAGAAGAGGCAATATAGTATGTAGTGGGCTCAGGGATGAGAACAAAGGACTAATCCTAGCGTTGACACTGGCTCCCACTGTGGCCCTGGTCAAATCACATAGGCCAAAATTTCCATACTTGAGTGCCTATAGTTATGTAACTAAATCATTGACTTTAATAGGGTATTAGAGCAGTGGAAGCTACTCCAGCCATTGATCTTTTCCCATTTTGCATACTGAGGAGGGGGAGTGCTTCCTTGTGTCCCCCCTTGCAAGGATTCCCAGCACCCACGAGTTACTCATGTGGGTATTGAACATAAAATTTTCCCCATGCAAAAATACATTTTGTTTTCAAACAATCCAAGGACTTAGTTGACACGGAGAATTTTTTTAGAAAAAGGGCAAAATAGCTTGACATTTCAAAAGAAATCACTGTTTAATTTTCTTTATAGTTCAAACATTATTTTAAAGGAGTTGAACTCAGATGTTCCTGAGGTTTAACAATGAATTGTATACATAGCTCCCAGAATGGAACCTGTGCAAACAAAAAATAAACAATAATAGTGTCTTTTAAATTCACTGTATTTTTAAAGACACACACAGGAGAATCAGCCAGGCTGATTCATTGTATTTTCCTGTGCTGATGAAGGAATTAGAGACAATAACAGAGCTTGACAAAACCAGCTAAAGCCACCAAACCAACTGGAGGGTTAAATCTATCAATCAGCAGTAAATATGAAATATAGGGGTGGGATCAGGCGATGCCCTGGGAGAAGCCCAGAGAACTTCTCTTCCCAAATGTCAGAAGAGGGAAGGTGCTGGGATTTTTATCCGAATGCCCTCCTGAGTCCTGTTTAGAGATTCAGGTTCTTTAACATTATAGCTGTCCCAAGTTTGCATAGTGCAATGCTTGAATTTACATGAAGAGAAAGTAGAGAGTAAGTAGTAAAGTTCTTCCAATTTTAAACTAGATGTATATTAAATTAAATCTGTGCTAATTAATCAGATGCATAAAGAGTATTTAAGACAACAGCTCAGCCCCTCTCACCCACCCTCTCTCCATCACCATTGTCAACTTTCTCTGGATGTGTTTTTATGGATAAACTGAACTGATCTGACTGGCTGAATCAAACAATAAGTTGTTCTAAACGAATCACGATGCTTCAGGTCAATAACTGTTTGGGAAACATCTGTTACGTTACTGCTTCAACATTCAGCTGAGAAAATTATTAGATATATATTCTGATAATTTGAACAGAAACAAAGTCATCGTAACAGAACATTGAGAGAGGATCAAAGCCTTAGGTTTTGAAAATAAATATCACACGTCAACATTTTTTCCATAAATGCTTGGCAGCGGAGACCATTATCCTAAGATAACATTCTCCAGCAGAGAGATGATCTCTTAATTAGAGCAATATGTAAACTACTTTAGGATGCTTGATATAAATCCTGCAAACTGATTCATTGATACTTTTACTAAGATGAATTTTGATATCATGGGATGAAATCCTGGCCCTATTGTAGTTTATAGAACGAGGAGTACTCGTGTCACCTTAGAGACTAACACATTTATTTGGGCATAAGCTTTCATGGGCTAAAACCCACTTCATCAGATGCATGCAGTGGAAAATACAGTAAGAAGATATATATACAGAGAACATGAAAAAATGGGGGTTGCCATACCAACTCTAACAAGATTAATCAATTAAGGTGGGATATTATCAGCAGGAGAAAAAAAAACTTTTTGTAGTGATAATCAGGATAGCAAACAGTTGACAAGAAGGTGTGAGTAACACTAGGGGAAAAATTAGCATGGGGAATTTTTTTTGGAAAAGTTATTTTGTTGAAGAATTGCGACTTTTGGGTCTGTAATCAAGCGTCTAGGAGGTTGAAGTGTTCTCCGACTGGTTTTGAATGTTATAATTCTTGATGTCTGATTTGTGTCCTTTTATTCTTTTATGTAGAGACTGTCTGGGTTGGCCAATGTATATGGCAGAGTGGCATTGCTGGCACATGATGGCATATATCACGTTGGTAGATGTGCAGGTGAAGGAGCCCCTGATGGTGGGGCTGATGTGATTAGGTCCTATGATGGTGTCCCCTGAATAGATATGTGGACTGAGTTGGCAACTGGCTTTGTTGCAAGGATAGGTTCCTTGGTTATTATTGTACATGTGTGGTGTGTGCTTGCTTCAGGTTGGGGGGCTGTCTGTAAGCGAGGACTGTCCTGTCTCCCAAGGTCTGCGAGTGAGGATCATCCTTCAGGATAGGTTGTAGATCCTTGATGATGCGCTGGAGAGGTTTTAGTTGGGGGCTGAAGGTGACGGCTAGTGGCGTTCTGTTATTTTCTTTGTTGGGCCTGTCCTGTGGTAGGTCACTTCAGGGTACTCTTCTGGCTCTGGAACACCTGGCATTGGCCACTGTCGGTAGACAGATACTGGGCTAGATGGACCTTTGGTCTGAGCCGACGGCCGTTCTTATGTTCTTATACTTGGGGAAAATGACTAGCAACCTGGCTACCATGGCATGAGCTACCTTTGACAACTGATTGCCTCCTTATTACCAGAACATCATTACAGAAAGGAAGCTTGTAATGAAACAGGGCCAGATGTGGATAGCCGGGATAGCCTCCTGCTGTGCTCATTTGGGTTTGTACTGTAGTATGGTGCAGTGTTTCTTTACAAAGGGCAATTGTTTGCTACTTTCCTTAGTAGGGACTAGGTGAAAATAAGATGAAAAATTCCAGCTTTTTGTTGGATATTGTTTATCTGCTCCTTGCACATTCAGGGTAATAGCTTAGAACTTTCACTGAAACTGAAGTTGCATAAAATGAGTTTTGTTTTAATACAGTTTAATTTAATTACTTTCAATTCTCTGATAAACACAGAGTGGTGAAAAAGGGACTGTCACAAAGATAAGAATGGCAATAAAATATATACTGAAAACAACAGATGAGTAAGAGCTTCATTGTTTAAATAGTACATAGAAAGAAAAACTATTATATATTAAGAAAAAATAGAAATTAACAAACCAAAAAAACCTTCATTTAACGTTACTTACGTTTGCTTTCATCAATAAAATAAACCATAAAATAATTAGGAAATACAAAGTCAAAATTTTCAAAAACGATTAAAAGGTTACGAAATTTTACGTTCTCTTGTTAGCAAATGTCCAAATAAGTGTTGCCCTGGGCACCCTTAATTCAGTCCTCTTGTGCATTTCCATGATGATGCAGACTTTCATTACCTGATCCCAGGAAGAAGATCAGCAGGAAGAAATGGAATAAGAGGAAAGAGAAGATGAGAAAAGAGGAAAGGAGGAAGAGGGAAGCCCAAAAGGACAAATTTCAAACACCAGCGAGTCACAGATTCATAAATTCCAAGGCCAAAAGGAACCACTCTGGTCTGACTTTCTATTTAACATCGGCCATTGAATTTCCCTGAAAATAATTCCCACAGAAATTAAAGCAGATTGTTTAGAAAATCACACAATCTTGATTTTTTTTAAAAAAGGCCAGTTGTGGAGGATCCAGCACAACCCTCGGTGAATGGCTCCAAACCCTGAGGTTAAAAATGCGCGCTTTCTCTCTAGTGTGAATTGGTCTAGGCTTCAACTTTCAGCCATTGTCTGCTCTTAACCTTTATCTGCTAAAGTGAAGAGCTCATTAGTAAATATTTCTTCCCTTATGCTCACCGCTTACCCTTCTCTTTGAATGAGCTGCTGTACTCTGTCAGCACAAGGAGGGTTTGCTAATCCTTTCATCATTCATGTGGCTCTTCTGTGAACCCTGTCCAATGTGAGAGCATCTGTCTCAAACTGTGGACACCAGAAGTGGACACAATTTTCCAGGAGTGGTTGCACCAGTGCTCAGTACACAAATATGGAACCTCTCTATTTCTACTTGAGATTCTGCTCTTTGTATGGCTCCAAGAGTCACATTTGCCCCTTTGGCCACTGGGAACTCATGGGGAGCTGATTATCCCCCATGACCCCAAGTCTTTTTCAGAGCTGGTGGTTCCCAGGTTTGAATCCTCTATCTTGTACACAGAGCCTATATTTTGTCTTACTTTCTACACAGGTGATGACTTCTTTCGACAAAATCTAAACACAGAAATGAAAAAAACTCACAAAGTATCTCCTCCCCACCAATCCCCTTGGTCCTCACAGAGAGACAGCAAAGATGGAGGCTTGCTGCAACCAGGCTACAGGGGTCTCCGAGCTTCCCCCTGCCCCATCCCTGTCCTGCCTGGCTGTTGTCAAGGGAGCTGTGTGAGGTCACATCCGCCTCATCGTCTTTGCCCAATAGGCTGAATTCCTGCCAAAGGCCTTTGTGAAGTCACTGCCACACTCACCTTTCCCTTGCAGGCCTGATGTCTGCCCCTGGCCAGCCCGGTTCGATGTTTGAGTTGCACCCCAAGATCTCCCCACTTGGTCATTATTGATTCTGCGGAGCAAGCAGGCTACCCAGTAAAACAGCAGAGTCTGTTCCTCACCCCACAATGAGTTTTTCACAGAGGTGTCAGTTGAGAAACAATTTGATGGCCTAATCCGGCCTCTATTTCTCAGGCTATGAAATTTCACACACTTAGCACCATATTAAGCCCAATCGCTTGTAGGAATTCACTAAAAGGCACCTTCCAGAATGACAACAAGTTGTGATGTGAGGATAGCTGGAAACAGAGAATCCACCTTTCCCCTAGGTAATTTGTTCCAGTGGCTAGTGTCTCTCACTGTCAAAAATGTGTGCCTTACATTTCATTTGAATTTCTCAGGCTTCAGCTGACAGCCATTGGTTCTTGTTGTGCCTTTCTTGGCTAGATTGAATTAGCCTTGCCCCATGAAATCCAATCTCCCTGTCCTGCTGGGAGCCCCTCAGGCAGGAGCACCCCAGTAGGTGCCTCCTAGCTGTTTGTCTTCTGGATTTGGGACAGGACTTCCCCTGTATGGATGCTCTCCGTAGGGATATCAGATGCACCTCCAGAGGCAGTGCAGAAGCAAGTGCACTGCATCAGCCTGTCATTGGGATCAGGGCTTTGGCCTTGGCAGCTTCTGCTTCAGCCACATCTCTGGGTGCCCAGGCTCAGGGCTTCTGACCCCTGTGGCCACCTCCACATTTGGGAATGTCTTGTAGTTTCAGAACGGTTGGTGGCTCCTTCCCTCCAAGCCCAGGTCTGAAGGCAGGACGGCAGTGAGGGTGGCAAGGCTGTGACTCTCCTACAACAACCTTTGAACTCTTCCACTCTTCCATTTTGGTGGGGAAGCCCACCAAACAACATCTCATTGAGATGGACGTGTTCCCAGGGAATGTCTCAATTACAAGGAATCAACATTTCCCAGCTGAAATAAATGTTGTGCTGGAAAACTTTCTTTTTTTTTTCTTTCGAAAGGACTTTTGGCTTCAGATATATATATATATATATTTTTTTTTTAGACTGTGGCTTTTCTGTTTTGTGGCACACAAGCAGACAAGTTAGAGAAAACATAAAATATTCTTGCTGAAAGTTTGCAATATCTTGTCAATTTGTTTATTAAGACCAGAACAATAGCACATAAGAACCCCAAAATCAGAGGGAGAGAACATAGGCTACTGCCTATAACAGAGAGGCACAACTCACTGGGTACCTGCTGACTGACTGGTGCTAAGTCCCAAGTTTGTTCTGCCTTACTGAGCTGCCTAGCATGCAAGCACGTACAGAAACGCTGCCCAACATGTAACGTCACAGTATTCAATTTTAACACAACTGCAAATACATCAGAGCATCAACATTTTCTGTTTTACAAGGTCTCTCCTTTTTTGGAACCCTTGTTTCTAAAAAAGCCATGCGAGACTTGAATCAAATTTCAGAGACTAATTATCATGTGTGTGGCATCATCATTAATGCCTGTTCTATGTAGTTAGGGTATTGTCTTCTTTAGGAAATTTGGGGAAACAGGAGCCCTGGGAAACCCTCCTCCCCTCATACACACTGCACATTTGCTGCTACCTGGTGCTGGCTGAGCAGTAGCATTGTGACATCAGAGAGGATCCACCATTCAGCACCCGTCCCTCCAGTTCATTTGCATACTTGCGGAGAATGAATAGCAACCTGGCTACCATGGCAAGAGCTACCTTTGATGACTGATTGCCCCCTTATTACCAGAGCATCATTACAGAAAGGAAGTTTGTAAAGAAACAGGGCCAGATGTGGATAGCCGCGATAGCCTCCTGCTGTGCTCATTTGAGTTTGTACTGTAGTAGGGTGCAGTGTTTCATTACAAAGGGCAATTGTTTGCTACTTTCCTTAGTAAGGACTAGGTGAAAATAAGATGAAAAATTCCAGCTCTTTTTCTTGGATATTGTTTATCTGCTCCTTGCACATTCAGGGTTATAGCTTAGAACTTTAGCGGAAACTGAAGTTGCATAAAATGAGTTTTGTTTTAATACAGTTTAATTTAATTACTTTCAATTCTCTGATAAACACAGGATTGAGTGGTGAAAAAGGGACCTTCACAAAGATAAGAATGGCAATAAAATATATATTGAAAAGAACAGATGAGTAAGAGCTTCATTGTTTAAACAGTACATAGAAAGAAAAACTATTATATATTAAGAAAAAATAAGGAAAGTAACAAACCCAAAACCCCTTCATTTAACGTTACTTGTTTGCTTTCATTAATAAAATAAACCATAAAATAATTAGGAAAAGAAAGTCAGGATTTTGAAAAACGATTAAAAGGTTACGAAATTTTTACACTTCAGCTGACAGCCATTGGTTCTTGTTGTGCCATTTTGGCTAGATCGAATTAGCCCTGCCCGTGAAATCCGATCTCCCTGTCCTGTTGGACCCCCAGCCAGGAGAACCCAGTAGGGCCCCCTAGCTGTTTATCTGCCTGGCTGGGGACAGGACTTCCTCTCCGTGGGGATATCAGACGCACTTGCAGAGGCAATGCAGAAGTGAGTGTGCTGCATCAGCCCGGTGTTGGGCTCAGGGCTTTGGCCTTGGCAGCTTCTGCTCCAGTCACATCTCTGGGTGCCCGGACTCAGAGCTTCTGGCCCCCTGTGGCTGCAGCCAGGACTGGGGCACTGGGCTCAGGACTTTCATGCCCTTCCCAACTCCTGACGGCACTCTGGGTACCTGGGCTCAGGGCTTCTGCCTGGCATCTGAAGTGAGAGCTCTGGGCTTCCCTTGCAGTTCCTTCTGGGGCTCAGGGGTCCATTTCTCTGAATGCCCCGAAAATGGTAGGAGCCAAGCTGTTCCCAAGTAATAGGTAGGAGCTGAGGTGCTACAACATGAAACCTCTCTGAGGCTCTTATCTGCTCCACAGGGACGTCTGTCTTCTCACTCAATTAGCAGTGGGAAGGAAAACCCCAAGGAGGCTCCTCCTCGCGCTCACAGGCTGTCGGGGCAGAGAATTCACCCCAAGGCCACGCTTGTGAGTCTGTATCATAACACGCATGCACAACAGCACTGCACAAAGTTTATAAACGTCACCTTAACTCTGATGGTTCCTAACGTTTAAAGGCCCCAAGGGGTGCAACTTGGAGCTGGGGTACCGCTGAGCTCTCTGTCTCCCCAGCCTGGGCTCCCTCTCACACTGCTGCTGGGAGAAGATGCAGCTCGCTCCCGTCCCTGCACTCACACAAACCTTTGCACAGGCAGGGACACACCCAGCTGCAGGGACCAGGAAGCTTCTCCCCAGCTCCCCAGCCTAGGTCCCCAGTGCTGCAGCGACTTGCCCTGGCCAAAAGCCTGACGGGATCACTTTATTACCCAGTCTGCTCCTCCCTCCAAGTGGAGAGGATCATGCACCAGTCTCTGGTCCTGAGCAGGTGCCCCAACCACATCTAGCAAAACGAAGAGTTTTAGGGGGAAATAGAACACACATTGATTAACTATGCAAAGATAGGCTTGAAGGGATTGTAAGCAATGAGCGCACAGCTCAATGCAGGTTACCCAAGAACTGAACCAAAAGAACCCTCTGCTTTGGACTCAGCGGCAGATCTGGGGCGGTGAGAGCTGAATTCCAGACTCACTTTCCTGCTCAGCCGCAGCTCTTTCCCCCAGGTCTCTCCCCTCGCCGGCAGGCTCCGGCTCAGCGGCTGGCTCCAGCCACCGCAAAGAGTCAAACCCTCCCTGCCCCCCAGAGCTGGGCACTAAGGGGGCTAATGCAGATCTCTCCCCCATACAGACCCGGCTGGGGCAGCAGCAGCATCCCAGGCACCCACCGGCCCCCCAGCAGCTCCCACACTCCAAATGCCCTGCACCGCACACACCCGCCGGCCTCACAGCTCCTCCCCACCCTCCCATGGTCTCATAGACTCATAGACTCGAAGGTCAGAAGGGACCATAATGATCATCTAGTCCCACCTCCTTCACAACGCAGGCCACACAATCTCACCCATCCACTTCTATAGCAAACCCCTAACCTATGTCTGACTTACTGAACTCCTCAAATTGTGCTTTGAAGACCTCAAGCTGCAGAGAATCCTCTAGCAAGTGACCAGTGCCCCATGCTGCAGAGGAAGGCGAGAAACCTCCAGGGCCTCTGCCAATCTGCCCTGGAGGAAAATTCCTTTCCGACCCCAAAGATGCTGATCACTTAAACCCTTAGCATGTGGGCAAGACTCACCAGCCAGCACCCACGAGAGAATTCTCTGCAGTAACTCACATCCCAACCCATCTAACATCCCATCCAGACCACTGGGCATACTTACCTGCTGAGAATCAAAGATCAATTGCCAAATTCATTGCCAAAATTAGGCTAGCCCATCATACCATCCCCTCTATAAATGTATTAAGCGTAGTCTTGAAGCCAGATATGTCTTTTGCCCCCAATACTCCCCTTGGAAGGCAAGTCTAAACTCCCTAGTGTCCACTTGATTGCCACTGGTTCTTCTTCTTCTGCACAGCATCGCTCGTGGAGAACAAGGACCTGCACATCTACAGTCGTACTCTATCTTTGTTTCAAGAATGAAAACAAACTACCGCCTCAGAGGACCAGAACGGATTTCAGCTGATGGACAGCTTTCCTCAGTGTTTGTACATTTTAACAGGAAGATATTGAATGATGAAATTCATTTCACGTCCCCGTTCAGCGGAACTCCTGAACATACAGGAGATGGATATGAAAATATAGATCAATTAAAAAAGAGGACATGTAAGAGAGCAGCTGGACTTGAACCAGAAACCTCTCGATCCACCCTCAAATGCACCACCACTGAGTTCCCTGAGGCAGCTGAGTGTTGGAGCCAGTGATCTTGAAGAGTATGAAGGGGACACTTATTTCAAAGAGCTTCTCTTCCATTCCCAGACATGAGTGGTTTTAAAAATGGAGTTTCATTACATTTTCTATGTGCATGTAAACACCACAGCTTGCACAATCCCCACAACTGCTCAGTCTCACCAGAGCACAATAACTTTGGAGGCCCCACACCCAGCTACCCAGCTCTGCGGCCTTTAACCTCTTCAGCAGTTCTCCAATGCCTTAAAGCCACAGGGCACAGCATGGAATTTGACCCCATTAATCCTAAATCAATTTGGATGAAAAATCTTTGCAAAAATATTTCGTTTTCCAAACCAAAAGCATCTCCCATTTGTGGCGTCCCCTTAAACTGTCTCTTCGCACACAAAGAGGAGACACTTCAATTTGGAAACGAGATAAGATGCTTCAGTCAGGGTAAGCAGTTGCTCCCCTTCATGATTGAAAGATCATAAAATGCCAGTCAAATTGACTTTCAGCCCTTACACAGCAGACCCCACTGACGGCATCTCCCCGGGGCCGGGTGGAGCCAGCTCACCTTATCAAACCTTCCCATACCCGGGGGAACGGGAAAGTGCGAGGCTGCAGCGCCACCTAGCGGCCACAGGACAAATCGCCGGCTGCTGCACCTGTGGGCACTGGGAGTTCGCTTAACATGGAAAGCTGCCTAATGCAAGGTTGGCAAAACGGGGTCTGCTGCACTACATCATCATCTGCAATGACTCAACCCGATAGGACACCTCCTGTGCTACGCTGCTACTAGTGACCCTCTCAAACAGGTCCCCACAGCTCCCCAGCCTCCCCCCACCAGGAGGCAGCTAGGAGAGGCTTGTTACACTGCTCTACAGCCAAAATGCTTCTGAAATAAATGGAGTCCAACTTTACTAATTTTGGGTCACTGAGAACGAAAATGATGCTTAAAATTCTTGATTGGCTCTAGTTTTCAAGATATGCTATTGAGTCAGTATTTATGACCCTTGACTTGGGAATGGTGGAGGATAAGTGAGTTATAAAGGGACGGGATCTCAATTTAAACCAGTAATGACTATAATACATCTTTGACTGGATCTATGAATAAATCTATGAATGGCTCTGGACAGTACTTGCTTTTTAGGCAAAACAATGAAGGATACAATCTGAAGCTGGTATTGCCTCATACATGATATGAATTGCATCATGTTATTCCTAGAAGTCATGGATGATGCAATCATAATGAAGCTGAACCAATTGCCCTATATCAGCTCTAGAAATCATACAGTGTCTTGCTCTCTTATTTGTCATTGTTTGATTTTGCAAAGGGACCCATTTCTCTTTAGCCAAAGTGAGCAGAGATGCCTCGTACTTGTGTGAACAGTGCAGATAACTTGTGCTAGATAGTGCAGATAACTTGTGTCAGAAAGTTGGCAACCTCAGATCCAGGGGAAACAACTCAAACACCCAACGATTCTGGCCAGGGGCAGGACATCAGCTTTGAGGGGAGGGTGGGTGTGGCAGTGACATCACAAAGGCATTTTGCAGGAACTCGGCCTATTGGGCAAAGGTGGTGGGGAGGGGGTGACCTCACAGAGAGACCCCGACATCAGCCGGGCAGGACAGAGGTGCAGGGCCAGGCCAGTCTCTGAGACCTCCCGGCTTTGCTGCCGCAAGTCACCTTCGCGAGGTCTCTCCTCGAGGGCTGAGAGAGAATTAGGATTCAGAGTTGTGAGCATGAGGAGGAACCTCTGTGGAGTTTTCTCCTTTCCTACCACTGATTGTGCCGAAAACAAACTTCCCTTTGAGAAGGTAAGAGGCTCAGAGAGGTTTGGAACCTGTTCCGTCTGATCCACCTGGCGCAGGCAGCATTCTAGGCCCAGACAGCACTGGCTTCAGGTGGCAGAATTTGATTTCCTCCCTAGGTTTTGATGATTGGAATCCCTGGGGACATTGGGGTGTATCCTTTTTGGTTTATCTTTTCCTCTTTCCTCCCTCCTTTCTCCTCTTCTCTTGCTTCTTTTTTCCCTTTTCCAGCTTCCCTCCCTCTACCTAGGAGGGATGGGTCTGGAGTGCGGGCAGGGGAGGGGTATTGGTCTCATTGCGGGAGGTCCTCACCAAGAGGTGGGTCTGGGTTTGAGTGATCCCCTCTGATGGTGTCCTGGGCCGTCCTTTGGGACATCTGGTGAGACCCCTCAGCCTCCTGCCCCTCAGAGTCTCAGTGCTGATTGGCTGAGCAGGGGGCTATCGACACCAAGGAGACTCAGGTCAGTTTGGTCTCTTTTCAAATCAGGCAAATAAGTCACAACCAATCCAATGTATGGAATTAATCTTGCTGCTTCTCTCCATTAATTCAAGATGTGAGAGAGAGGCTGAAAGTCAGGAGCAGTGTCCTTGCTGGGCTAATGTCCTGCCCCTGGCCAGGCACTTTGGAGGTTTGAGCTATTCCCTGTGGATCACCCCACTCAAGGAGCCATTCTAGGAAGCAAGCCGGCTAGACAATAAAACATCAGACGCTGCTCCCAATGCTACACTTAGTTTTTCAGAAATTAGTTGACTTTATGGCCAGAAGAGACCATTAGAGCATCTAATCTGACCCCTGCATATCACAGGCCTCCTGTATGACACAAGAGCTACTTTTGGGGTAAACACATTCCAGAAAGACATCTAGTCTTCATGAAATGACGTCACGAGATGGAGAATGCACCAATTTCCTTGGTAGCTTGTTCCTGTGGTGAATCATCCTCACTGTTGAATATTTGTGCCTTAATTGTAATATGAATTTGTCTCTTTTCACCTTCCAGCCATTGGGTTTTTTAATGCCTTTCTCTGCTACATTAAAGAGCCCTTTAATAGCCAATCTTTTATCTCCATTAAGGCACTTCAACGTTTCAATGAAGTCACCTTTCAATCTTCTTTTGAGAAGCTAAACAGGTTGAGCTCTTTCAATAGCTCACTAGAAGGCATTTTTCTCCAGCCCTCAGAACATTTGGTGGCTCTTTGCTGCCTCAACTCCAATTTCACACCATCTTTTTCAAATGAGGACACCAAAACTGGAGGCAGTATTCCAGTATCAGTCTCACTGATACCATGTCACCTCCTGTGACCTTCTTGACATAATCTGTAACTGTATAGATCACCGTTGCCACCACTGTTCTATATTTGCAGCCAATATTGTATAAAGGTGGTCACATAAAGGGTCTATGGAGAGGTTATGATTGGCTGATTATAATTATGCTATCTCTAGATATGTATCATTTTTGTAGTTGACATTATGAATATTGGCTCTATGCTGCCTGTATTTCCAACTTGTGCTATGCTTCTGGGAACACCCCAGCCAGACAAATTGGTGTCAGCTCTGCCTAGCCTGCTTGATGGCCCATTAAGGACCATCAGCTATACAACTGACCCATTGAGAGAAGGCAGATATGCCTTGTGGCTCAGCAAGGTGTGCAGGGACCTGCCTATGGACAGAACTCTAAGGTTTTTCTATGTCGCGTGCTGGATAGAGTGTCCTTGGGACAAAGAAAGCAAAGACCACATGGCAAGAGACTATAAAAGACTGATGCCTCATCTCCATCTGGTCTTCAGTCCTGCTTCCTACCTCTGGAGGGACTTGGCTACAAACTGAAGCTCTGTACAAAGGACTGAATGGCCCATCCCAGTTGTGGATGTACTCCAGAGACTTGATTTGAACCTGCAGTTTATTCCATCACTGCTACAAGCCTGAACCAAGAACATTGCCAAAGTACAAGTTTTGCCCAGGGCACCGTTTCCCCTAATGCTGGTCCTTGGTAACATTTCTTGATGGGGGGGGTGAAGGGAGAGAGACGAGGCGTTTTCTCTCTGTTTCTTTCCTCTCCATTTTCTGCTCCTTCCTTCAATTCCAGAAACCTCTCTTGTGTTTCAGACTGTGCAGTGACACCCTCCCCACCCCAGGACTATGGAGCCTTTGGAGCAGAAAGATCCTAGGAGCTAAGGATGAATCCAGGGGTGAGTAGCTGGCAGGAAGGAGTCCTAGCAACTCTTCTGGGAGTGCAGGGGAGGAATGACTCCCCCTTCTCTACATTCTCCCCATGGGGCTCTGAGGAGCAGGGAGGGTTGTGTGATAAATTCCATCCAATATTCCCCTTTGATCCAAGCCGAGAGACATCTCAGCTCTGCATGATCCCCTTGGCAGCACCAAACAAGGGATGTTTTCCATTGCCCAGGAGACTCAGCCAGGGACTGATGTGCTGGAGATATGTTGGGAAAAGGGACTGTCTGAATTGCCAAAGCAGGAAGCCAACAATCTACAGCAAAATCATTAACCACAAACACACTGTAAGCATGCTCCAGCCAGAAGGGAAATGGGCAGGAATTCTTGCTGTTCAGCCATGGCCACACATCCAGAGCTGCACAGCAGTGAGGGTGCTGGGCAAGCTGGTCTGAGCGAACACTTGGAAATGATCCTTCCGTTAGAACAGAACCAGAGTGTAGAAAGTTCCCTGTGTTAAGTGCTTGAGGCTGAGGCCTTAGGAAGCTGGCCTACGATACCATAGGGATCTTTCTGTGGAGGTTTGATTCTTGCCAGCTAGGGGAAGCTGGTGTGTGGTGTCTTTGTGGCTGCACTTTCAGTGATGCAGGTTTCTCTATCCCATTGTTCCAGGGTCATCCTATTAGATTGCCAGCTGCTTTTCAGCTGCAGTGTGGAGACTGTTTGTGTGTGGGGCGAGACAGTGTGTGTGTGTTGGGGAAGAGTGAGTGTGTTGAGGTAGGTAGGAGCAGATCATTATTATCCCTACTTGAAAGAGGGAGACGCTCAGGCTGAAAAAGGAGAATTGACAATTAATGCAGAGAAGCAGCACAATCCATGAAACATATAACTGGTTATGACTTATTTACTTGGTCTTAAAAGAGAACAAAAAGGCCTTGAGTCTCCTCCCTGTCATTAACCACCTGCTCAGCCAATCAGGGTAGAGACTGAGGATGGAAGGCTGAGGGGTCTCACCAGAGAGCTCAAAGGATGGCCCAGGTCACTGGTGGGGATCACTGCCCCAGCACTACTGCAGCTCCACAGTTTTGGGCGAGCGATTTCACCAGGACATTGCAACATCTTTCACAATCCACATGAGTGGAGACTGTTCATTGATTCATCGAAGACGAAGTCTTAAAGATGTTTTACTGCATAATGGCAATGGTTTGCCATGAATTCCACTTGGTGATGCAGTCCATAGGAAGGAAACCTAGGACAACATGAAACAACAACATGAAACCTCTCTGAGGCTCTTATCTGCTCCACAGGGACGTCTGTCTTCTCATTCAATTAGCAGTGGGAAAGGGGATGCAATGTCTGCCCCCAGCCAGACCACCAACCCCATCAGACACCCTCCCCCGCTGGTGCACCAGGGTCTCCCCCAGACCGACAACAGCTATGAATTAAAACCCCACAGTGTTTGTTGGGGCTACTGGAGATGCTGAAATCTCACCCTTGTCTCTCTCCTCCTGCCTCCACCTCCAAGCCAGGCACTGGGCAGTTCAGTGGGAAGGGATGAACTGATGACAGTGGAGGAAAAAAATCAAAAACCAAAAGTGAAGCCAAAAGCGCAAGCCGGGCAGGCAAGGCAAATCGCAGGCTTCTGCCATAGACTAGTCCTCCCTGCTCCTCCAATAACCCACCCAAACCGCGACACCACAGACCCCACGTTCCTGGTGTAGCTCCACCTTCCAGTGGGGAAGTGGGGAACCAATTACTAACACACACAGCATATTCCTGAGGCGCAGTGCTGGGAGCTGGGGGGATCTGGCGGGCACCTCACTGTGGGATTCACGAGTGGCTCGGGAGCATCCATGCAATCAAGCCGCTCCACATGCCGTTGTGCCGAGGATAACAGCGCCTGGAGGGTTGCTGCTGGTCACTAGCAGGGCATTGTGGGAGACAGCCCAGGCTGGAGAGGGTTCGGGGCACAGCGGATCCCATCACAGCGTGTCCCCAGCACCCACAGGGAATATCGTGCCCCTAGGAGGAGCGTTTGGGCTTTGCTGTGATGTGTCACTTTCCAGCCTGTGCTCTGTCTCTTCTCCTGTGCACACCCATGTCAATCAGGCATTGCTCAGCTGGGCTCTGCAGAGACCGGACTGGCTACACCCCGTGACGGGACTGAGGGGGGGCAGTGCTGAGCGTCACAGGACCTGGTTTCAGCAGCGAGAAAATCCAGGAACAACCGAATTGTTGTTTCACCCACGAAAGCTCATGCTGCAAAAACGTCTGTTAGTCTATAAGGTGCCACAGGATTCTTTGCTGCTTTTACAGGAACAACCCAGTGATCCACTAAGCGGAGTTAGGGGCCTGAACTCCTGTACGATGCACGGGCGACACAGGCACCTTACAACACAACTCACAACCACCAGCTCCCCAGGCAGGGAGCCAGCCAAGCCCGCCCAGGAGACACTGACAACGGGAGGTGTCCTAGCCCTGCCCCTCTCTCACAGATAGGTCCTGTGCTCCCAGCACCCACCTGCCATGTGGGAGAGCCAGGTTCAATTCCTCTGTCCAGCTGCAGAGAGTAGCTCAGGGACGTGAGTACCAAGCTCAGGGCAGACTGTTACACACCAGGGCACCCCATGGGGACTGGGAGCTTCCACCCCCGAGCGAACTCCCAGGCACACGAACAGCCTGAGCAGGGAGTCACAGACAGTCCCCTTGGGCACTCGGGGCTATCCTGCCACCTAGGCAAGTCTGCCTTTGGGCTAGATCTGTGCCTCAGGGAGGCCTGAGGCCACAGGCATGAGCTGGGGCTGCCAGCATCACCCCCGCCCCCCGCCACTGTCCACAAGGGAGAAAGGATTTGAACCAGGGTCCCCCATGTTTCAGGTCAGTGCACGAAGCAGTGTGCCGTGGTGGGGCTCTGTCCAGCTCTCCCTTTGAAGGGGTTCATTGGGGCTAACTAATGAGCGCGAGTGGGGCAGGGGGATCAGCTCCCCGGTGTGTCCTAATTCCTGCCTCTCAGCTGGGTGCCTGAACTACTGGACACTGTCATCCAAATACCATTGCTAGAAATAAACAATGAAAGGTGCAGAACTCCAGGAGCTCAGGACAGGAGACTAACTCAGGCAATCAGAGCAGCAGATAAGACAAATCTTGAGCTACTCTGAGGCTCCAAGCAGACATGTTACCGAGACGGAAACTGGCCAGGAATTCTTTGAAATGGCGTAAACACGTCTAAAAGTATCAGTTTGCTTTACGATGAGGGGATGGGGAGAGGAGGTTTAAACTATTTCCTGAATCACATCTCCCTTGGCAGCTCAGTCACCATTTCAGCTAGAGCAGAGCGGTGGAGCCTGGGCACTGGGCCACTCGGGGCCTTTAACACCACAGCCCTGGGGAGGGGGGGCTGAGATGGACCATCCTGCGAGGAACACGAGTCCTTCTACCATCCACCACACCCTGGTTTGGAACTGCTGCTGCCGGCTCACCCCATCTGTGGGGACTTCTATCCCCTCTGCCTCCCTCTAGCTGGGGGTTTTCCCTTCTGCACCTACCTGGCAGGGCAGCCCCCGTCTGAACACCTGATCCTGTCCCAGTTTTGTCCCTCTGCCCATCCCACCCTCCGATTTCCCCCTTCAGGGGGATTTTCCGGCCTTTGATTGCAGGGAGCAGATTCTGATGGCGCGTGAGGGCAGCAGCTTGCAGCTGTTACTGAGCATGTGAGAAGAGCATTAGAAGAGAAGAACGGCCAGACTGGGTCACACCAAAGCTCCATCTAGCCCAGTGTCCTGTCGGCCGATAGCGGCCGGTGCCAGGTGCCCCAGAGGGAATGAACAGACAGGAATCATCCAGGGAGCCATTCCCTGTCGCCCAATTCCCAGCTTCTGACAGACAGAGGTTAGGGGCACCATCCCTGCCCACCCTGGCCAACAGCCATTGATGGACCTGTCCTCCACAGAAACACAGAATCCTAGACAATTAGGGTTGGAAGAGACCCCAGGAGGTCATCCAGCCTAAGCCCCTGCTGAAAGCAGGACCACGAATCTCTCTAGTTTCCTTTTCATCACAGGACCCTGCTCAGGAACAGTGAAGTTGCAAGATCTAACAGGAAACAGCTTCAGAAAGAAGGGCAGCTCCTCTTCCTCCTCCCCTCCCGTGGGGACGAGCAGCCCCCCAACAGCCTCTCTGCCCCGGCCTCCTTCAACCCATTGCCCCCTTCAGCCTCCCCCAACTTCCCCCATTGCTCCTTTAGCCTCCCCCAACTTCCCCCATCACCCTCTTCAGCCTCCCACAACTGCCCCAATTGCCCCCTTTAGCCCCCCCAAATGTCCCGTTCCCCCATCTCCCCCTTCAGCCTCCTCCAAACTGTTCCCTTCCCCCCATCGCCCCAGTCACCTCCAGCCTCCCGTTGCCCTCTTCAGCCTCCCCCAACTTCCCCCATCAGCCTCTTCAGCCTCCCACAACTGCCCCAATTGCCCCCTTTAGCGCCCCCAAATGTCCCGTTCCCCCATCACCCCTATCAGCCTCCTCCAAACTGGGCCCTTGCCCCCAACGCCCCCGTCACCGCCAGCCGCCGGGTGCCCGCCGCAGCCTCCCCAACTCCCCACTGCCCGGCTCCACCGCTGTCAGGTTCCTTCCCCACAACCATCTGCTTCCTCACCATGGGGAACAGGAGCAGAAAATGCTTTTGAAAAAACCTTCTGCAAAGCAAAAAGTAAAACAAGCCAAGCAACCACTTCCCTGGCTTTGTGCTGGGTGCCCAGCTGTGGGCTTGTGTGTGTGTGTGCGGGGGGAGGTGGGGCTGTTCTGAGCACACTCCGGTCAGGGAAGGGGCAGAGTTGGCCAAAGGGGCAGGTTGAATCTTTAGCAGAGAATTCCTTTCTCCATTGTGTTAGCTAAGCGTTGCTGTTAAATGTCAGCCGACAAATGCAGCATTTGAAACAATCCGACTCTAAATCCCCCACCCTCTCAGTTGCTGTAGTTCTCACATCCTCTGCTCTTGTGATGTCACCACATGACATAGTGTCTTATTCCCATAGTGTCCTGTAGGTTAGACAGGAATAAGGTTATGAGGTAAAAACTGAAGCATAACTCCATCCCTTCCTCCTTTTGACTTCGGAAAAATAAATCCTGTCGCCTCCCTCAGTCCCAACCCAGCCCCACCGGCGCTGCTGCGGCTTGGAGACAGGTACCCTCTCATCTGGCCCTGAGCTGCTGTGGGAGAGAGGGCTGGAGGGGCAGTTCTTTCTCCCTGGGGCAACCTGCTCCCCAATCTCCTCATTCCCAGCCCCACCCCAGAGCCCTCACCCCCTGCGCCCCTACCCTCTGCTCCAATGCTGAGACCCTCATCGCTAGCCCCACTCCAGAGCCTGCACCCCCAGCCGGAGCCCTCACATCACTGCGCCCCAACCCCCCCCCCCCGAGCCTCTCCCACACTCCAAACCTTTCAGCCTCACCCCTGCCACACACCATCCATGTGCAGAATGAATTTTGTAAGGGCGCAATATGCAGGTGATGTGTCACACCTCACCTCCATATTTGTGCCCAAAACAAAATTCATTCCACACATGGACATAACAAATTAGAGGAAACACTGCTCCTGACTTTCAGCCTCTCTCTCACATCTTGAATTTCACACATTGAGTGATCAGAATAAAGTGCCCTCAAGTGAGCTAGAGACCAACAGTGGTTCATAGTAATTATTCAGCAAGTATTTTAGAAGACCTAGGACATTATTGAAAATCATGACCTGCCAAGAGACAATTAATGGAGAGAAGCAGCCAGATTAATTCCATACATTGGATTGGTTGTGACTTATTTGCCTGATTTGAAAAGAGACCAAACTGACCTGAGTCTCCTTGGTGTCGATAGCCCCCTGCTCAGCCAATCAGCACTGAGACTCTGAGGGCAGGAGGCTGAGGGGTCTCACCAGATGTCCGAAAGGACGGCCCAGGACACCATCAGAGGGGATCACTCTCAGACCCAGACCCACCTCTTGGTGAGGACCTCCCGCAATGAGACCAATACCCCTCCCCTGCCCGCACTCCAGACCCGTCCCTCCTAGGTAGAGGGAGGGAAGCTGGAAAAGGGAAAAAAGAAGCAAGAGAAGAGGAGAAAGGAAGGAGGAAAGAGGAAAAGATAAACCAAAAAGGATACACCCCAATGTCCCCAGGGATTCCAATCATCAAAACCTAGGGAGGAAATCAAATTCTGCCACCTGAAGCCAGTGCTGTCTGTGCCTAGAATGCTGCCTGCGCCAGGTGGATCAGACGGAACAGGTTCCAAAGCTCTCTGAGCCTCTTACCTTCTCAAAGGGAAGTTTGTTTTCGGCACAATCAGTGGTAGGAAAGGAGAAAACTCCACAGAGGTTCCTCCTCATGCTCACAACTCTGAATCCTAATACTCTCTCAGCCCTCGAGGAGAGACCTCGCGAAGGTGACTTGCGGCAGCAAAGCCGGGAGGTCTCAGAGACTGGCCTGGCCCTGCACCTCTGTCCTGCCCGGCTGATGTCGGGGTCTCTCTGTGAGGTCACCCCCTCCCCACCACCTTTGCCCAATAGGCCGAGTTCCTGCAAAAGGCCTTTGTGATGTCACTGCCACACCCACCCCTCCCCTCAAAGCTGATGTCCTGCCCCTGGCCAGACTCGTTGGGTGTTTGAGTTGTTTCCCCTGGATCTGAGGTTGCCAACTTTCTGACCCCACAAAACTGAACACCCTCATCCTGCCCCTTCACAGAGGTCCCGGCCCGCTCAATCCATCTCCCTCCGTCGCTCGCTCTCCCCCACGCTCACTCACTCGCTCGTTTTCACCGGGCTGAGGAGGGCTGAGGAGAGTCCCTTTTCAACTGGGTGTTGTCGGGACAGACCTGGGAAGGAGGCTGCCTGCCAAACACCTTTAAGAGGAGCCGTCCCTCCTGTCAGAAAATCATCTCCCTCCTTCAGTTCAGTGACCGCCTGAATTGTTCCTTGTCTCGGCAGAGCCGGAGGATTGAAAGCAGCAATGTCAAACCCCTGTGCAGCTAGCAGGAATGGACACAGACTCTCCCTTGTATCTCAACAGATATTTAGTTTTACTCTTGGTAAACTACAAGGCTAAAGAGACGGCCGTGGCACCAGATCTAAGGAATGAAATACAACACAATCATCATCGTTATGCCCATCGTTGCCCCTTTAACCTTCCGTTGTCTCTCTCTGACCACCGTCACCCTCCCTCGGTTCACTGAGATTGCCACACTCATTGCTTCCAACACACACCTGATCTCCAATTTTGCAGCCAAAAGAAAAGTGATAGGCTTTCTTAACCATAGTGTTTATACTGCACTTTTGTGATGCAAAAGTCACTTCACCACAAACATAGCACAAGTTATCTGCACTGTTCACACAAGTACGAGGCATCTCTGCTCACTTTGGCTAAAGAGAAATGGGTCCCTTTGCAAAATCAAACACTGACAAATAAGAGAGCAAGACACTGTATGATTTCTAGAGCTGATATAGGGCAATTGGTTCAGCTTCATTATGATTGCATCATCCATGACTTCTAGGAATAACATGATGCAATTCATATCATGTATGAGGCAATACCAGCTTCAGACTGTATCCTTCATTGTTTTGCCTAAAAGCAAGTACTGTCCAAAGCCATTCATAGATTTATTCATAGATCCAGTCAAAGATGTATTATAGCCATTACTGGTTTAAATTGAGATCCGTCCCTTTATAACTCACTTATCCTCCCCCATTCCCAAGTCAAGGGTCATAAATACTGACTCAATAGCATATCTTGAAAACTAGAGCCAATCAAGAATTTTAAGCATCATTTTCGTTCTCAGTGACCCAGAATTAGTAAAGTTGGACTCCATTTATTTCAGAAGCATTTTGGCTGTAGAGCAGTGTAACAAGCCTCTCCTAGCTGCCTCCTGGTGGGGGGAGGCTGGGGAGCTGTGGGGACCTGTTTGAGAGGGTCACTAGTAGCAGCGTAGCACAGGAGGTGTCCTATCGGGTTGAGTCATTGCAGATGATGATGTAGTGCAGCAGACCCCCGTTTTGCCAACCTTGCATTAGGCAGCTTTCCATGTTAAGCGAACTCCCAGTGCCCACAGGTGCAGCAGCCGGCGATTTGTCCTGTGGCCGCTAGGTGGCGCTGCAGCCTCGCACTTTCCCGTTCCCCCGGGTATGGGAAGGTTTGATAAGGTGAGCTGGCTCCACCCGGCCCCGGGGAGATGCCGTCAGTGGGGTCTGCTGTGTAAGGGCTGAAAGTCAATTTGACTGGCATTTTATGATCTTTCAATCATGAAGGGGAGCAACTGCTTACCCTGACTGAAGCATCTTATCTCGTTTCCAAATTGAAGTGTCTCCTCTTTGTGTGCGAAGAGACAGTTTAAGGACGCCACAAACGGGAGATGCTTTTGGTTTGGAAAACAAAATATTTTTGCAAAGATTTTTCATCCAAATTGATTTAGGATTAATGGGGTCAAATTCCATGCTGTGCCCTGTGGCTTTAAGGCATTGGAGAACTGCTGAAGAGGTTAAAGGCCGCAGAGCTGGGTAGCTGGGTGTGGGGCCTCCAAAGTTATTGTGCTCTGGTGAGACTGAGCAGTTGTGGGGATTGTGCAAGCTGTGGTGTTTACATGCACATAGAAAATGTAATGAAACTCCATTTTTAAAACCACTCATGTCTGGGAATGGAAGAGAAGCTCTTTGAAATAAGTGTCCCCTTCATACTCTTCAAGATCACTGGCTCCAACACTCAGCTGCCTCAGGAACTCAGTGGTGGTGCATTTGATGGCAGATCAAGAGGTTTCTGGTTCAAGTCCAGCTGCTCTCTTACATGTCCTCTTTTTAAGTGATCTATATTTTCATATCCATCTCCTGTATGTTCAGGAGTTCCGCTGAACGGGGACGTGAAATGAATTTAATCATTCAATATATTCCTATTAAAATGTACAAACACTGAGGAAAGCTGTCCATCAGCTGAAATCCGTTCTGGTCCTCTGAGGCGGTAGTTTGTTTTCATTCTTGAAACAAAGATAGAGTACGACTGTAGATTTGCAGGTCCTTGTTCTCCACGAGCGATGCTGTGCAGAAGAAGAAGAACCAGTGGCTATCAAGTGGACACTATGGAGTTTAGACTTGCCTTCCAAGGGGAGTATTGGGGGCAAAAGACATATCTGGCTTCAAGACTACGCTTAATACGTTTATGGAGGATGGTATGATGGGCTAGCCTAATTTTGGCAATGAATTTGGCAATTGATCTTTGATTCTCAGCAGGTAAGTATGCCCAGTGGTCTGGATGGGATGTTAGATGGGTTGGGATGTGAGTTACTGCAGAGAATTCTCTCGTGGGTGCTGGCTGGTGAGTCTTGCCCACATGCTAAGGGTTTAAGTGATCAGCATCTTTGGGGTCGGAAAGGAATTTTCCTCCAGGGCAGATTGGCAGAGGCCCTGGAGGTTTCTTGCCTTCCTCTGCAGCATGGGGCACTGGTCACTTGCTAGAGGATTCTCTGCAGCTTGAGGTCTTCAAAGCACAATTTGAGGAGTTCAGTAAGTCAGACATAGGTTAGGGGTTTGCTATAGAAGTGGATGGGTGAGATTGTGTGGCCTGCGTTGTGAAGGAGGTGGGACTAGATGATCATTATGGTCCCTTCTGACCTTCGAGTCTATGAGTCTATGAGCCCATGAGACCATGGGAGGGTGGGGAGGAGCTGTGAGGCCGGCGGGTGTGTGCGGTGCAGGGCATTTGGAGTGTGGGAGCTGCTGGGGGGCCGGTGGGTGCCTGGGCTGCTGCTGCTGCCCCAGCCGGGTCTGTATGGGGGAGAGATCTGCATTAGGCCCCTTTGTGCCCAGCTCTGGGGGGCAGGGAGGGTTCGGACTCTGCGGTGGCTGGAGCCAGCCCCTGAGCCGGAGCCTGCCGGCGAGGGGAGAGACCTGGGGGAAACAGCTGCAGCTGAGCAGGAAAGTGAGTCTGGAATTCAGCTCTCACCGCCCCAGATCTGCCGCTGAGGCCAAAGCAGAGGGTTCTTTTGGTTCAGTTCTTGGGTAACCTGCATTGAGCTGTGCGCTCATTGCTTACAATCCCTTCAAGCCTATCTTTGCATAGTTAATCAATGTGTGTTCTATTTCCCCCTAAAACTCTTCGTTTTGCTAGATGTGGTTGGGGCACCTGCTCAGGACCAGAGACTGGTGCATGATCCTCTCCACTTGGAGGGAGGAGCAGACTGGGTAATAAAGTGATCCCGTCAGGCTTTTGGCCAGGGCAAGTCGCTGCAGCACTGGGGACCTAGGCTGGGGAGCTGGGGAGAAGCTTCCTGGTCCCTGCAGCTGGGTGTGTCCCTGCCTGTGCAAAGGTTTGTGTGAGTGCAGGGACGGGAGCGAGCTGCATCTTCTCCCAGCAGCAGTGTGAGAGGGAGCCCAGGCTGGGGAGACAGAGAGCTCAGCGGTACCCCAGCTCCAAGTTGCACCCCTTGGGGCCTTTAAACGTTAGGAACCAATAGAGTTAAGGTGACGTTTATAAACTTTGTGCAGTGCTGTTGTGCATGCGTGTTATGATACAGACTCACAAGCGTGGCCTTGGGGTGAATTCTCTGCCCCCGACAGCCTGTGAGCGCGAGGAGGAGCCTCCTTGGGGTTTTCCCCTTTCCCACTGCTAATTGAGTGAGAAGACAGATGTCCCTGTGGAGCAGATAAGAGCCTCAGAGAGGTTTCATGTTGTAGCACCTCAGCTCCTACCTATTACTTGGGAACAGCTCGGCTCCTACCATTTTCGGGGCATTCAGAGAAATGGACCCCTGAGCCCCAGAAGGAACTGCAAGGGAAGCCCAGAGCTCTCACTTCAGATGCCAGGCAGAAGCCCTGAGCCCAGGTACCCAGAGTGCCGTCAGGAGTTGGGAAGGGCATGAAAGTCCTGAGCCCAGTGCCCCAGCCCTGGCTGCAGCCACAGGGGGCCAGAAGCTCTGAGTCCGGGCACCCAGAGATGTGACTGGAGCAGAAGCTGCCAAGGCCAAAGCCCTGAGCCCAACACCGGGCTGATGCAGCACACTCACTTCTGCATTGCCTCTGCAAGTGCGTCTGATATCCCCACGGAGAGGAAGTCCTGTCCCCAGCCGGGCAGAGAAACAGCTAGGAGGCCCCTACTGGGTTCTCCTGGCTGGGGGGTCCAGCAGGACAGGGAGATCGGATTTCACGGGGCAGGGCTAATTCGATCTAGCCAAAAATGGCACAACAAGAACCAATGGCTGTCAGCTGAAGCGTAAAAATTTCGTAACCTTTTAATCATTTTTGAAAATCCTGACTTTCTTTTCCTAATTATTTTGTGGTTTATTTTATTAATGAAAGCAAACTTAAGTAACGTTAAATGAAGGGGTTTTTGGTTTGTTACTTTCCTTATTTTTTTCTTAATATATAATAGTTTTTTCTTTCTATGTACTGTTTAAACAATGAAGCTCTTACTCATCTGTTCTTTTCAATATATATTTTATTGCCATTCTTATTTTTGTGAAGGTCCCTTTTTCAAGGAACTCAAATGAGCACAGCAGGAGGCTATCGCGGCTATCCACATCTGGCCCTGTTTCTTTACAAACTTCCTTTGTGTAATGATGCTCTGGTAATAAGGGGGCAATCAGTCATCAAAGGTAGCTCTTGCCATGGTAGCCAGGTTGCTATTCATTCTCCGCAAGTATGCAAATGAACTGGAGGGACGGGTGCTGAGTGGTGGATCCTCTCTGATGTCACAATGCTACTGCTCAGCCAGCACCAGGTAGCAGCAAATGTGCAGTGTGTATGAGGGGAGGAGGGTTTCCCAGGGCTCCTGTTTCCCCAAATTTCCTAAAGAAGACAATAACCTAACTACATAGAACAGGCATTAATGATGATGCCACACACATGATAATTAGTCACTGAAATTTGATTCAAGTCTCGCATGGCTTTTTTAGAAACAAGGGTTCCAAAAAAGGAGAGACCTTATAAAACAGAAAATGTTGATGCTCTGATGTATTTGCAGTTGTGTTAAAATTGAATACTGTGACGTTACATGTTGGGCAGCGTTTCTGTATGTGCTTGCATGCTAGGCAGCTCAGTAAGGCAGAACAAACTTGGGACTTAGCACCAAAAGAACGTTTTCCAGCACAACATTTATTTCAGCTGGGAAATGTTGATTCCTTGTAATTGAGACATTCCCTGGGAACACGTCCATCTCAATGAGATGTTGTTTGGTGGGCTTCCCCACCAAAATGGAAGAGTGGAAGAGTTCAAAGGTTGTTGTAGGAGAGTCACAGCATTGCCACCCTCACTGCCGTCCTGCCTTCAGACCTGGGCTTGGAGGGAAGGAGCCACCAACCGTTCTGAAACTACAAGACATTCCCAAATGTGGAGGTGGCCACAGGGGTCAGAAGCCCTGAGCCTGGGCACCCAGAGATGTGGCTGAAGCAGAAGCTGCCAAGGCCAAAGCCCTGATCCCAATGACAGGCTGATGCAGTGCACTTGCTTCTGCACTGCCTCTGGAGGTGCATCTGATATCCCTACGGAGAGCATCCATACAGGGGAAGTCCTGTCCCAAATCCAGAAGACAAACAGCTAGGAGGCACCTACTGGGGTGCTCCTGCCTGAGGGGCTCCCAGCAGGACAGGAGATCGGATTTCATGGGGCAGGGCTAATTCAATCTAGCCAAGAAAGGCACAACAAGAACCAATGGCTGTCAGCTGAAGCCTGAGAAATTCAAATGAAATGTAAGGCACACATTTTTGACAGTGAGAGACACTAGCCACTGGAACAAATTACCTAGGGAAAGGTGGATTCTCTGTTTCCAGCTATCCTCACATCACAACTTGTTGTCATTCTGGAAGGTGCCTTTTAGTGAATTCCTACAAGCGATTGGGCTTAATATGGTGCTAAGTGTGTGAAATTTCATAGCCTGAGAAATAGAGGCCGGATTAGGCCATCAAATTGTTTCTCAACTGACACCTCTGTGAAAAACTCATTGTGGGGTGAGGAACAGACTCTGCTGTTTTACTGGGTAGCCTGCTTGCTCCCCAGAATCAATAATGACCAAGTGGGGAGATCTTGGGGTGCAACTCAAACATCGAACCGGGCTGGCCAGGGGCAGACATCAGGCCTGCAAGGGAAAGGTGAGTGTGGCAGTGACTTCACAAAGGCCTTTGGCAGGAATTCAGCCTATTGGGCAAAGACGATGAGGCGGATGTGACCTCACACAGCTCCCTTGACAACAGCCAGGCAGGACAGGGATGGGGCAGGGGGAAGCTCGAGACCCCTGTAGCCTGGTTGCAGCAAGCCTCCATCTTTGCTGTCTCTCTGTGAGGACCAAGGGGATTGGTGGGGAGGAGATACTTTGTGAGTTTTTTCATTTCTGTGTTTAGATTTTGTCGAAAGAAGTCATCACCTGTGTAGAAAGTAAGACAAAATATAGGCTCTGTGTACAAGATAGAGGATTCAAACCTGGGAACCACCAGCTCTGAAAAAGACTTGGGGTCATGGGGGATAATCAGCTCCCCATGAGTTCCCAGTGGCCAAAGGGGCAAATGTGACTCTTGGAGCCATACAAAGAGCAGAATCTCAAGTAGAAATAGAGAGGTTCCATATTTGTGTACTGAGCACTGGTGCAACCACTCCTGGAAAATTGTGTCCACTTCTGGTGTCCACAGTTTGAGACAGATGCTCTCACATTGGACAGGGTTCACAGAAGAGCCACATGAATGATGAAAGGATTAGAAAACCCTCCTTGTGCTGACAGAGTACAGGAGCTCATTCAAAGAGAAGGGTAAGCGGTGAGCCTAAGGGAAGAAATATTTACTAATGAGCTCTTCACTTTAGCAGATAAAGGTTAAGAGCAGACAATGGCTGAAAGTTGAAGCCTAGACCAATTCACACTAGAGAGAAAGCGCATGTTTAACCTCAGGGTTTGGAGCCATTCACCGAGGGTTGTGCTGGATCCTCCACAACTGGCCTTTTTTAAAAAAAATCAAGATTGTGTGATTTTCTAAACAATCTGCTTTAATTTCTGTGGGAATTATTTTCAGGGAAATTCAATGGCCGATGTTAAATAGAAAGTCAGACCAGAGTTGTTCCTTTTGGCCTTGGAATTTATGAATCTGTGACTCGCTGCGGGTGTTTGAAATTTGTCCTTTTGGGCTTCCCTCTTCCTCCTTTCCTCTTTTCTCATCTTCTCTTTCCTCTTATTCCATTTCTTCCTGCTGATCTTCTTCCTGGGATCAGGTAATGAAAGTCTGCATCATCATGGAAATGCACAAGAGGACTGAATTAAGGGTGCCCAGGGCAACACTTATTTGGACATTTGCTAACAAGAGAACGTAAAATTTCGTAACCTTTTAATCGTTTTTGAAAATCTTGACTTTGTATTTCCTAATTATTTTATGGTTTATTTTATTGATGAAAGCAAACGTAAGTAACGTTAAATGAAGGTTTTTTTGGTTTGTTAATTTCCCTATTTTTTCTTAATATATAATAGTTTTTCTTTCTATGTACTGTTTAAACAATGAAGCTCTTACTCATCTGTTGTTTTCAGTATATATTTTATTGCCATTCTTATCTTTGTGACAGTCCCTTTTTCACCACTCAATGCTGTGTTTATCAGAGAATTGAAAGTAATTAAATTAAACTGTATTAAAACAAAACTCATTTTATGCAACTTCAGTTTCAGTGAAAGTTCTAAGCTATTACCCTGAATGTGCAAGGAGCAGATAAACAATATCCAACAAAAAGCTGGACTTTTTCATCTTATTTTCACCTAGTCCCTACTAAGGAAAGTAGCAAACAATTGCCCTTTGTAAAGAAACACTGCACCGTACTACAGTACAAACCCAAATGAGCACAGCAGGAGGCTATCCCGGCTATCCACATCTGGCCCTGTTTCATTACAAGCTTCCTTTCTGTAATGATGTTCTGGTAATAAGGAGGCAATCAGTTGTCAAAGGTAGCTCATGCCATGGTAGCCAGGTTGCTAGTCATTTTCCCCAAGTATAAGAACATAAGAACGGCCGTACCGGCTCAGACCAAAGGTCCATCTAGCCCAGTATCTGTCTACCGACAGTGGCCAATGCCAGGTGTTCCAGAGCCAGAAGAGTACCCTGAAGTGACCTACCACAGGACAGGCCCAACAAAGAAAATAACAGAACGCCACTAGCCGTCACCTTCAGCCCCCAACTAAAACCTCTCCAGCGCATCATCAAGGATCTACAACCTATCCTGAAGGATGATCCTCACTCTCACAGACCTTGGGAGACAGGACAGTCCTCGCTTACAGACAGCCCCCCAACCTGAAGCAAGCACACACCACACAACAACAATAATAACCAAGGAACCTATCCTTGCAACAAAGCCAGTTGCCAACTCAGTCCACATATCTATTCAGGGGACACCATCATAGGACCTAATCACATCAGCCCCACCATCAGGGGCTCCTTCACCTGCACATCTACCAACGTGATATATGCCATCATGTGCCAGCAATGCCCCTCTGCCATATACATTGGCCAACCCAGACAGTCTCTACATAAAAGAATAAAAGGACACAAATCAGACGTCAAGAATTATAACATTCAAAAACCAGTCGGAGAACACTTCAACCTCCCTGGACGCTTGATTACAGACCTAAAAGTCGCAATTCTTCAACAAAATAACTTTTCCAAAAAAATTTCCCCATGCTAATTTTTCCCCTAGTGTTACTCACACCTTCTTGTCAACTGTTTGCTATCCTGATTATCACTACAAAAGTTTTTTTCTCCTGCTGATAATATCCCACCTTAATTGATTAATCTTGTTAGAGTTGGTATGGCAACCCCATTTTTTTCATGTTCTCTGTATATATATCTTCTTACTGTATTTTCCACTGCATGCATCTGATGAAGTGGGTTTTAGCCCATGAAAGCTTATGCCCAAATAAATGTGTTAGTCTCTAAGGTGACACGAGTACTCCTCGTTCTATAAACTACAATAGGGCCAGGATTTCATCCCATGATATCAAAATTCATCTTAGTAAAAGTATCAATGAATCAGTTTGCAGGATTTATATCAAGCATCCTAAAGTAGTTTACATATTGCTCTAATTAAGAGATCATCTCTCTGCTGGAGAATGTTATCTTAGGATAATGGTCTCCCGCTGCGAAGCATTTATGGAAAAAATGTTGACGTGTGATATTTATTTTCAAAACCTAAGGCTTTGATCCTCTCTCAATGTTCTGTTACGATGACTTTGTTTCTGTTCAAATTATCAGAATATATATCTAATAATTTTCTCAGCTGAATGTTGAAGCAGTAAAGTAACAGATGTTTCCCAAACAGTTATTGACCTGAAGCATCGTGATTCGTTTAGAACAACTTATTGTTTGATTCAGCCAGTCAGATCAGTTCAGTTTATCCATAAAAACACATCCAGAGAAAGTTGACAATGGTGATGGAGAGAGGGTGGGTGAGAGGGGCTGAGCTGTTGTCTTAAATACTCTTTATGCATCTGATTAATTAGCACAGATTTAATTTAATATACATCTAGTTTAAAATTGGAAGAACTTTACTACTTACTCTCTACTTTCTCTTCATGTAAATTCAAGCATTGCACTATGCAAACTTGGGACAGCTATAATGTTAAAGAACCTGAATCTCTAAATAGGACTCAGGAGGGCATTCGGATAAAAATCCCAGCACCTTCCCTCTTCTGACAATTGGGGAAGAGGAGTTCTCTGGGCTTCTCCCAGGGCATCGCCCTGATCCCACCCCCCTATATTTCATATTTACTGCTGATTGATAGAGTTAACCCTCCAGTTGGTTTGGTGGCTTTAGCTGGTTTTGTCAAGCTCTGTTAGTGTCTCTAATTCCTGCATCAGCACAGGGAAAATACAATGAATCAGCCTGGCTGATTCTCCTCTGTGTGTCTTTAAAAATACAGTGAATTTAAAAGACACTATTATTGTTTATTTTTTGTTTGCACAGGTTCCATTCTGGGAGCTATGTATACAAGTCATTGTTAAACCTCAGGAACATCTGAGTTCAACTCCTTTAAAATAATGTTTGAACTATAAAGAAAATTAAACAGTGATTTCTTTTGAAATGTCAAGCTATTTTGCCCTTTTTCTAAAAAAATTCTCCGTGTCAACTAAGTCCTTGGATTGTTTGAAAACAAAATGTATTTTTGCATGGGGAAAATTTTATGTTCAATACCCACATGAGTAACTCGTGGGTGCTGGGAATCCTGCAAGGGGGGACACAAGGAAGCACTGTCCCTCCTCAGTATGCAAAATGGGAAAAGATCAATGGCTGGAGTAGCTTCCACTGCTCTAATACCCTATTAAAGTCAATGATTTAGGTACATAACTATAGGCACTCAAGTATGGAAATTTTGGCCTATGTGATTTGACCAGGGCCACAGTGGGAGCCAGTGTCAACGCTAGGATTAGTCCTTTGTTCTCATCCCTGAGCCCACTACATACTATATTGCCTCTTCTATTTGTCTGCCCTTTTGTGGTCAAACGTCATGCTGGATGCTCAGCAGAAGAACTTGTGATGGTCCTAGTGTATCAACGGTAGCCTGAGTGGTGCTGCCCACTCCAGCTGCAAAATGATCTGGGGCCTTCCCAAAAATCAAAGAGCTTCTGGCTGTGATTTGTCAGTCCTCAAAGGCCAGCCAGGTGACTGTAAATAACTTACAATCATTAGGAAAAATTAGTATCAAGATTCCAACTCTAGCAGTCAGACAACATTGGTTCAATTTACAAGAGATTACTTTTTATATTCCTTGGTTCCCCCCAAATTAGGAAGGGCCTGTGACCACAGGTCCTGCAGGGTACAAAGGGCAGGTCTACATCCCTTTTCTCTTTGTGCATAGTCCTGCCTGCTACCTTTTCAGTTTCAGTTCTGCTACCACAGCACTGATCAGCACATAAGAATAGGAAAGGGCACACACACACCCCTCCTGGTGTTGGGAGGGGAACACAGGAATGTTATGTGCTCTTATTCAGCACATAAGAATGTTATGGCACATAGGAATGTTATGGAATAACATAGGAATGCCTTAGGGCACATAGGAAAGGGCACGCTGGTAGCACACGGCCAGGCGGACCAGTGTGCCTCTGGCTCTCCCAACGGGCTGCGCACCTGTGTCTGTCTGTCTCCCCCAGCTCCACCAACGTGGCCTGATAGTTCACGCTTGCGATCTGGTCACCACTCCCCTCCGTCCATCCTTCACTCCCTTCTCTCCATCCTTGTCCTCTGTCCTCCGTCCCCTGTCTCCATCCGTCCCTGCCCCCTCCCCTCCGTCCCATCCCTGCATCCCCAGCCCTGTCCTCTGTCCCGTCCCGTCTCCATCCGTCCCTGCCCCCTTCGTCCCCTCCGTCCCGTCCCTGCATCCCCCCAGCCCTGTCCTCTGTCCCGTCCCGTCTCCATCCGTCCCTGCCCCCTTCGTCCCCTCCGTCCCGTCCCTGCATCCGCCGCCGCCTCCCCTCCAGCACAGGTGCGCGAGGCGCTGGGTCGCTGCCCGCGAGCGGGGCGCGGGGGAGCCGCCCATGCGTCGGGGACTCCTCCTCGGTGACGTCATTGCCGCGCGCTGCCAGCCAGCTGCTTTGTTTGCGTCACGGCCCAGCCTTACCCCCCTCCCTGCCCCACGTGTGCCGAGAACGTTTGTTTTGGTGGTTGCCGCGGCGACAGTGGGCGGAGCCCGGGTGACCACGCTGGTTGGGCGGGGGCAGAGGGCGGTGACGTCACAAGTGGCGGCCCGGTCGCGCGGCGTGACAGTTCCCAACGGACAGTGTCAGCGCTCTGGGCGCGAGCCCGCCCGCGAGGACACCCCCTCCACCCCGCGCACCAGCTCGCAGCAGCAGCGGCTCCCTGCAGCGGCGCGAGCAGGGAATCCCCGGGAGCCGTCTCGCGCCGCCCCCTCCTGCTGCTGCTGCTGCTGCTGCCCGGCGGCGGGACCGCGGCTGGCCCCGCCCCCCTGCTCCGGAGGGGCCCGTCCGAGCTGTAATTAAAGGGTTTTTGTCTTGCAACTTTTTCATATTTTTGGTGCAACGTTTTTACCCCCCCCCCCTTTGAGCCTCTCCCCAGCTGGACTCTCCGCCGGGCTCCCAGCCCGAGCAGCCCCTGACACTTCCATGGGGTGGGGGGGGTGTCCCCCGCTCCCGTGGCACTTGATGGGTCTCGGTGGCACAGCAGCGTGGATCCGGGTCCCGAGCAGCGGCGGCGTTACAGGGCTGTCTGGTTCTCTCCCCGTGCTGTCTGCAGGCAGCCACCCGGCCAATTGGACACGGCTCTCAGCGGCACGCTGCTGCCTCCTCCTCCCGATCGCGGCGGCGGGCAGGAGAAAGCCCTGAGGCAGGCAGGTGTCAGCAATGCGAGTATCCCTCCCCACCCTGCACAGCCTGCCCGGTGCTCCGCGGTGCCCGGTGCTGGATCGCAGCGCAGGGAGCTGCCCGGCCCCACCTGGCGAGAGGACGGAGGGGACGGAGACAGGGCTGCGGGGCTGGAGGACAGGGCTGGGGGATGCACGGAGGGACGAAGGGGGCAGGGACGGATGCAGACAGGGGACAGGACAAAGGACAGGGCTGGGGGACGCAGGGATGGGACGGAGGGGACGAAGGGGGCAGGGACGGATGGAGACGGGACGGGACAGAGGACAAGGATGGAGAGACGCAGGGAAGGGAGTGAAGGATGGAGGGAGCGGGAGGGTGAGCAGATCGCAAGCGTGAACTATCAGGCCACGTTGGTGGAGCTGGGGGGGAGACAGACAGACACAGGTGCGCAGCCCCGTTGGGAGCCAGAGGCACACTGGTCCGCCTGGCCCTGTGCTACCAGCGTGCCCTTTCCTATTGGGGTGCGCCCATGCTGTGCCACAGAGCTCCCCTGCCCAGCACCCCCCTACAACTCTTCCACCACAAATGCACAGTGCTGTGCACACACACCTCGCCCAGCACACCCCTGCCCACAGCCCCACCACAGCTGCCCAGCACCCCACACAGAAACCCCCACTCTCTAGTTTCCCAATACACACAGATTTCCCCTCCCTTCCTTCCTCCCTCCCAGTGCCCTTCCCCACAGCCCCACACCATAACTGCACAATGCCCCACACAGACCCGCAGTGCCATGACACACACAGATCTCCCCCATAGCCCAGCACCCTGTTTTTCACTCTTGTTTTTTCAAGACCCAAAGGGAGAAATCCCCTCCCTCCTCCTACTCCATGGGAGGAGGGAAGCGGGGATTGAGCTTCTCTATGAATAGCTCCAGTGCCTGATTCTGCTTGAACTTACTTTTCCTGAAAGAGGCACCATTTTTCTCAGTTTTACCGTCACCCCTGGGGTTCTGAATAACAGCAGTGAAACTGACCAAAGCTGCTAGTGCTTGGCAGCATTGTGAGGCGGAATAGAAGCTCTGGAACTGCCAGTTTGCAGACTCAGGAAGACAGGTCTGCACTGGTTTACATTTGGAAGGTTATCTTCCGATAATGAAAGCTGGGCATGTGCTTTCTTCAGTCCCTGACAATGCATGGCAGAGAATACAATTATTAAAGAAAAACAGTTTTAGCCCCTTTTTGCACAGTTACCTGCACTTATACAGGTTGCAACCTGATATTCCTTGCACAATCTACAAGTTTGGGTGCATCGGTAATGCCCTAATTGTATTACCGTTGCACCGTGATTTTGCTTGGTTCTTTTAACCAAGGTGAAGTATTCCTAGAAAATAGGTGAAACATTTGGATTTGTAACAGTAATGTAAATACTGTGATAAATTCAGTGCCCTGGCTTCCCATGGTTCCACAATCATAGAAATGGCACTGGAATTTACTTTTATCTTCAGAATTCTTCCCCTCCCTCCGCAGATCACCATAAGAACTTCAGGAAGGGCATTTGAAATAACACATAAAAGTGATTCCATGCACAAGTCTAGAGTGTTTTCTGTTTCTCTGGAATTTGGCAGTCTATGGTGCTTAATATGGGCATATATGTTTGATTACTATAGAAATTTTTCAGATCCTGTAAAAAAAAGTCTGTCTTCACAGAATCCTCTCATCATTGGTACAGAAAGTGAAACAGAAGTGCTGCAGTATTTTAGGGTTTCTGGATTTGATTATCTACAGGAAACAATTTTGGTGCTTTTATTATGCCAGATAATTACAAAAAATGTACTATCTTAAAAATATTGGTGATTGGCAGCAGTAGCCCTGGAAACGAAAATGGGTGAGATTTTCAAAAGAGAGTAAGTGATTTAGGAACATAAGTCTCATTAACTTTTAATGGGACTGGCATTTCTAAGTCATGCAGTTTTCAATGTCTCACCCATCATGTAAAATAGGGCTTGAATTTTCTATGATTTAGTTGACCACTGGCATGTACTTTCAGTATTTTCAAAAAGCATATACCAAATGGTAAATTAGAACATGCTGTAGCATGGCTAGTGCTGAATTATCAGACAAGTAGTTTCAAAACTTCCAATTTTTTATGCAGTATGTAGCTATTTATTTGTTCTAAAATCCATACTCTTACTGGCAGACTATTCTCAGACCTTGTAACCTTGTATGACTCTTACATAAACAAAGTTGTAGCTTCTAGTAGAGACTTAACTGATTTGCTCCGCTCTTTGTGTTATAGAGGAAAATCTTGTTCTCAGATGCCGATTCTTGAAATGATGAGGGTTTGTCGATCCCATAAATCACCTTCTTTCAAGGCCGGATCAGATATTCAAACAAGGTTATGAACCTCCTTACTTGTACAGTCATAATTCCAAAACAGGTCGATCAAGAGGAGTTAAGTCCCTGCCCTGTATAATTTATAAACATGAAGCTGAGTAACCTTGGATGACTAAATTAAACTCTAAAATAATAATGAAAAGCTTAGCTTTATTTTAGCAAACTGGTATTACAAGTTTCATGACATAAATGTTAATTATCAATATCTTTGGCACTAGAAAATGGATTTTTCTCTGCACAAAGTCCATTTCTTGGCAGAGGATACATTGGGAACTATCAATATAAAAAGGATTAATGTGGAGACATGAAGAATAATAAAACATTAAGGATGTTATCTAACTATTTCAAATAGAGAGAAAGAGGTACATGTCTACCTATAATATGAGTTTTAGGATCAGCGGGCTCAGTTGTTTACAGATTCTGAATGATGCTTTGTTTTGATTCTTGTGAAAGCTTCCTTATTTATTTTCGTGGCCCAGGGTTGTCTCCCTGGTTTCCCTGTTTATATATTATATAATAAGCATGTTAATCAAGGGTGATCATGTTAGGTTCTTTTCATCCATGGTTTAAAACAATTAGAGAAACTCTTTCTTTTCCCCCCCTTAGCTTAGTCTGCAGAAAAATTCACAAGATGAAATAAGCTCTGTGTGGGTTTTTCCCATGTAGAGCAGTGAAATTGTCCTATTTGTTTTTCTATTTCATATTTCTGTACATGTTAATTTATTTTTATTCCTAAACCATTCCATACGTTCCTATGTTTAAATATAATTTGAAAATCAGAGTCACTCTGGGCAAAAATTAGAATTAAATTCTTTATTAGAAGTACATCATTAAGCATAAAGAATGAGGAGTACTTGTGGCACCTTAGAGACTAACAAATTTAATAGCTCTGTAAAGGCAAAAAGGGAAAGGGCATGGGTGGAAATGAAAAAGTGCAGGCATTTGAAGAGGGATTTCACTGGAGAGAGGATGAGGCTTGGAGATGGTAGCACACATTTTAAAAAAATCCATATTGCTTGTGTTTCAGGCAAAGATTAGGCATTTATTTACCTTTAAAATACATTTTTAACTGGATTTTCAAAACAGTTGCTCTCAGAAACCACTGTGTAACTTAACCCCCTTAATTTAATTGTCTAGTAATTGATAGAATTAGAAACCACAGATATTAAGAAAGATTACACCAGAGGTTATCAAGGTAATTCACTGGACTGCATTTCTGGCATCTTTTGGATGATGCTGCAGAATATTTGGGGCACGGGACCATTGTTTTGTTAGACAGTGCCTAGAACAATGAGGCCCCGAACCCTGATTGGTACAAAACATAATAGAAAGAACTGGGTGGAAATTGCTGAAGGGCCCGATCTTGCTCTAATTGAAGTCAATGGAAAAAATTCCATTGATTTCAATGGTGTAGAATTGAACCACAAAGGAGGCAGTTGGGGGAGGGATACCGCTGGGATAGGTTTACAGAAGGACAAGTGGCATTTGGGACTTCAGACACCTTGCAGAGCCAGAATGAAGTGACATACACAGAAGCAAAGACAGAGGGGTGGTTGGTGAAGCTATTAACAGCTGGGAGGTCCAGATATGTGAGCCACACTCAACAAAGTGAACATGTACAAGCACCGGGGCCAGAGTTTATTGTTTCCTGGATACTTTAAACAGGATCATTACATGCTGAAATAGATGAGTATTGCTAGAGTTATGAAGGCAAAATTGTCCTGTTAGATTGCACCTGGGGAAATCTGGGTTTTGTTTTATCTGTTGGTTTTATGGTTACTGTATATTTTGTTCCTGTCCTCTTTATAAAGTGCTGCTGATTTTTTTATATTGTTCCTTATTCATTTGATGCCAGGGCCTTATTATATCCCGTTGTTGTTTTTAGGCTACTCTTGTGGAGTATGAAATATAATTAAAAGGCCACATTTTCAAAGGATCCTCCTCTATTCAGGCATGTAGAAGTTTTCATGCAAATAGCAGCATGTGCATGTTTCAGGTAACAGCAGATGCATGCACAGGTGATAGATTCAGACTTGCAGTGCTCAGAAAGTGTGCATACAGATATTTGCATGGATTTAAATAGAGGCCACTTTTTGAAAACGTGTCAAAAAATATCAGTAAGTTAGGCCACCTTATAACTAGGTTACATTTAAATAGCTACATAAGTGGGATCAGGGAGATCTACTTTGTCCTGAGCTGTTACAATTGAAAAGTGCTGGGTCACTTTAATAATTTCAAACCCCTATAAAGAACCCCTTGTTATGGCAGGAGTCTTGTAGGTGATGTATGTGATGATGAATATGCCAGAAAAATTCCAAGATATCGTGTGTAATTGAGCAAAACCCCAGGTTTAATGGAATTGAAAAGTACTTGTGTCACAGATGTAGGCAATTACTGTTCATAAAGGGGCACCCACAACTTGAAAATCATTTCAATCAGAAAATGCTGCATCTACTATTGTTACAATTAGCCACGGAGGTTGCTGTCACTGAAAGGGATTAATGAAAAATAACATTTTCATCTCTTGTTTTCATTTGTTTGCTGTGTGCATTTGGCAGGTCTCTGTGTAATAGTCCTTGTGTGATGGTGCCTGCCCTTCCCTATGCTACTGAAGAATGTGCTGATCAGTACTGTGGTAGCAGAACTGAAACTGAAAAGGTAGCAGGCAGGACTATGCACAAAGAGAAAAGGGATGTAGACCTGCCCTTTGTACCCTGCAGGACCTGTGGTCACAGGCCCTTCCTAATTTGGGGGGAACCAAGGAATATAAAAAGTAATCTCTTGTAAATTGAACCAATGTTGTCTGACTGCTAGAGTTGGAATCTTGATACTAATTTTTCCTAATGATTGTAAGTTATTTACAGTCACCTGGCTGGCCTTTGAGGACTGACAAATCACAGCCAGAAGCCCCCTCGAGGTTTGAAACCTGTTCAGTCTCAGTCATCTGGTGAGAGTTGAATTCTAGGCATGGAAAAAACAAGCTTAAGGAGGCAGAATTTTATTGTGTACCTGGGATTTTGTCCCTTAGATTCACTTGTCCTTTGTTTCACCTTTTCATCCATCCCTCCCTCCCTCCTTTCTCTTCGTCTCTTGCTTCTTTTATCCTTTCTTCTATTCCCCTCCCAAAACCAGGAGAGGGTTGTGTGTGTATGTGTGTGTGTGTGTGTGTTGCGGGGCAGTGATCCCCACCAGTGACCTGGGCCATCCTTTGGGCTCTCTGGTGAGAACTCTCAGCCTCCCATTATCAGTTTCTACCCTGATTGGCTGAGCAGGGGGTTATTGCCAGAGAGGAGACTCAGGTCTTGTTGTTCTTTTTTAAGACCAAGTAAATAAGTCATAAGCAGTTGTATGTTTGATGAATTTTGCTGCTTCTCTGCACTAATTGTCTCTGAGCAGTTCATGATTCTCTCTAACATTCCAGTTCTCCTAAAATACTGGCTGAATACTTACTGTGCACTGTTGCTGGTCTGGAGCTCATCTGAGAGCACTTTACTCAGATCATTCAATGTAGGAAATTTAAGATCCGATGCTTAGTTTGAAAATCAGGGCTCTTGGGTCTTATTCCCAACTCTGCCACTGATTATGCGACCTAAGACAAGTCAATTATCCTTTCTCAGCCTTATCTTCTCCCTCTTTCAAGTAGGGATAATAATGATCCGCTCCTACCTACCTCACGGTGGGTGGAGATAGGGCCAACTCTAGGTTTTTTGCTGTCCCAAGCAAAAAAAAAAAAATTGGCTGCCCCCACCCCAGCCCTGGGCTCCTCCCTGAATCTCCCTGCTGCCCCAGCCCTGGGCTCTGCCCCTCCACCCACACCCCCTGCTGCCCCAGTTCTGGGCCTCCCCCCCCAACCTGTACCCCCCTGCTGCCAGCCCTGGGCTCTCCCCCACACACCCGCACCCCATGCCATCCCAGCCCTGGGCTCTCCCCCACACACACCAGCACCCTCTGCCACCCCAGCCTTGGGATCTTCCCCACACAGGCACCCCGTGCTGCCCCAGCTCTGGGCTCCCCCCACCCACTTGCACCCTCCTTCCACCCCAGCCCTGGGTCACTGGTAACTTGCTCCCAGAGTGGGTCATTCAGCAGGAATTTTGGATGTGCACAGAACACAGACAGGATTGGTTCCCATATGGTTACAGAACTGCAGTAACATGGAACAATTTCCAGCTTGTGTGATTAAAGGATATCTGGATGCATATTATAAGACTGTCCTACAGAAATGAGGAAACGTTGAGGTGCCTTTATTATTCTTATGTTCCATTCTTTGTTTCTATGGGCAATTTGCCAATGCAATATCACTGTCTTCCTTTTAAACAAATAAAACTATAAAACAAACAAACAAAGGCAATGGCTGTTGAAAATAGCAATTCCAGTCCTAAAAACCACTGGGAAGCATTTCTTGCTCTAGTTTATCCAACTTTTTCTACAGCAAATTACAGTGAATCAGTATATTTGATTTGGGAGAAATGAAGTAACAGCTGCCCAAATTGAGCTTCAGCACTCGTGAATTTTGAGGGTGTTCAAATCTGGAAGGCAGGTGCTAGATTCCCTTTCTGAATATTAGCTAAATCTGGAAAGGAAAAGTGAATTTCTGCTTCGATGGCTCAGAAGTGGAAATCCTCTACGTGCCTGGTACTGTATCTAAAGCTGCCCAGGTCCAGTAGAGCCTCTCCTCCCTTACTCTTAAATTCTAGTGGGATCCACGTACCTCCCTTGCTAGGATTCAGATAAAGAGGGGAACTGTCCATTTAGTCCACCCAATTCCTTCCTTGGGGGCTGCAAGGTGAGGTCACACCAGTATCTCTAATCCAGTCTGGGGATGTCTTCTGAAGGGGATATCTAGGGCAAAGCCTTCTACAACTTGGGCACACTCGTTCCCCATTCACAGTGCCACCCCGCTCTAGCAGTGAGCTCTCCATTGACAGCAAGCTGCAGCTTGAGGTTTCAGCTACCGTACTCCTCCCCTCCCTTTCCTGTTGATAGCGGCCAAGGGAATGCTGAGAAATGTAGTTTTTTCCTGCTCCAGAGCTGGCTCTATAGACAGGAGCTAACCAAGGAACTACAGCTCCCAGGGCCCCCTGTTGGTTCTCAGCTCCCAGGCTGGATCCCTGCTGGCTGCCGCCCCTGCAAATGGGCTGCTCCAAGCACCTGCTTGCTTTGCTGGTGCCTAGAGTCGCCCCTGCCTCCACCCATCCTGCACCCCCACCCTGTGCCCCAGCCTGGAGCCTGCACCCAGCACCCAAACTCCATTCCAGAGCCCAACCTCTCAACCATCCCACACCCCAAACCCCTGCCCCAACCCAGGGCCTGCACCCCAGACCTCCTCGCCCGACCCAAACTCCTTGCAGAGCCTGAGGCAGGTGAGGGGCAGAGTTCGTCGGGGGAGGGCTCTGTGCAGTAATATAGTGACTCCTTGGGTCTTTGAATGAGGCTTTATACTTGGGGTGGGGGTGAGGAGGCAAGCAGCGAGTCGGTGGATGGAGAGGGCAAATCTCCCAGATTCAAAATCTGTGACTGTGTCTGTTGGTCCTTCTAGCTGCTTTTCTCTGGGCTGGGGGTTGTTCCCACAGGAAGGTGTTTGCTTCTTATCCCCGAGGCCATCAGTATGTCTGCTCTTCTCTAGTCAGCCCACTTGCCAAGCTTGATTGTCCTTGGTTGGGCTGCCAGCCCTCTCCAAGGATTGCAGCTGTCTGGAGGTACTGCCCTCCACGCCTTCCTCAGTCACACCTCATTCATGCAACAGGGCAGTTGATTACCAAGTGGGGGGGAGATCTTATTCTACTTCTAGCAAAAAGACACTTTTCTTTTACCTTAATTACACTACCTTAGGGGCCCGCTATAACATATTACCAAGGTTCAATACAAAGTCATATACAAGTTATACAAAAATGCATAATGCAGAGATTTATCTACAACTGCATTGATTGACTGCATTGATTGACTGTGCAGTAATATAGTGACCCCTGGTCTTTGAATGAGGCTTCATACTTGCCTCATTAATGCAGAGAAGCAGCAAAATCCATCAAACATATAAGTGGTTATGACTTATTTACTTGGTCTTAAAAGAGAACAAAAAGGCCTTGAGTCTCCTCCCTGTCATTAACCCCCTGCACTGTACAAAGACTGAATGGCCCATCCCAGTTGTGGATGTACTCCAGAGACTTGATTTGAACCTGCAGTTTATTCCATCACTGCTACAAGCCTGAACCAAGAACTTTGCCAAAGTACAAGTTTTCCAAGGGCACCATTTCCCCTAACACTGATTTTCATATTAACCATCAGATCTTGAATTTCATACATTGAATGACCTCAATAAAGTGCTCTCAGATGAGCTCCAGACCAACAAGTATGCACAGTAAGTATTCAGCTAGTGTTTTAGGAGAACTGCAATGTTAGAGAGAATCATGAACTGCTCAGAGACAATTAATGCAGAGAAGCAGCAAAATCCATCAAACATATAAGTGGTTATGACTTATTTACTTGGACTTAAAAGAGAACAAAAGGCCTTGAGTCTCCTCCTGTCATTAACCCCCTGCTCAGACAATCAGGATATAGACTGAGGATGGGAGGCTGAGGGGTCTCACCAGAGAGCTCAAAGGATGGCCCAGGTCACTGGCAGGGATCACTGCCCCAGCACTACTGCAGCTCCACAGTTTGGGGTGGACCTCCCACAGTGAGAGCTGCCGAGCACTCCCCCACACACACACACACACACACACACACACACACCCTCTCCTGGTGTTAGGAGGGGAACAGGAGAAAGGAGAAAAGAAGCAAGAGAGGAAGAGAAAGGAGGGATGGATGGAGGAAAAGGTGAAACAAAAAGGACAAACCCTAATGTCCTCAGTGATTCTAAGGGACAATATCCCAGGTTTGGAATAAAATTCTGCCTCCTTAAGATCATGTTTTCCATGAATTCAACTGTCACCAGATGGATCAGACTGAACAGTTTCAAACCTCGAGGAGGCTCTTACCTCTAAACAGGGTCGGCTGTTATCAAGTAAAATCACTAAAATCACTAAAAGGGAAGGAGAAAACTCGAAAGAGGTTCCTCCTGGCGCTCAGGTACGTGAACCCCAAAACTCCCCCAGTCCTCAAAGAGAGACCTGGAGAAGGAGACTTGCTGAAGCAAAGCCACAGGGTCTCTGAGGTTTCCCTGGCCCCTCGCCCCTGTCCTGCCTGGCTGATGTCAGCATCTCTCTGTGAGGTCACCACCTCCCCACCACCTTTGGCCAATAGTCTGAGGTCCTGCAAAGGCCTTTGTGATGTCACTGCCACACCCTCCCTTGCTGGGCTAATGTCCTGCCCTGGCCAGGCACTTTGGAGGTTTGAGCTACTCCCTGTGGATCACCCCACTCAAGGAGCATTCGTTCTAGGAAGCAAGCCGGCTAGACAGGAAAACGTCAGACGCTGCTGCTCCCAATGCTACATTCAGTTCTAAATAAATTAGTCCACTTTATTGCCAGAAGAGACCATTAGAGCATCTAATCTGACCCCTGCATATCACAGGCCTCCTGTATGACACACTAGCTACTTTTGGGGTAAACACATTCCAGAAAGGCATCCAGTCATCATGAAATGACGTCACGAGACGGAGAATCCACCACTTTCCTTGGTAGCTTGTTCCTGTGGTGAATCATCCTCGCTGTTGAATATTTGTGCCTTAATTGTAATATGAATTTGTCTCTTTTCACCTTAGGACCCGGCGAGGTGGGAGTGTGCCAGACCTTGGGCTGCAGCCCAAGCCGGAACTTCTACATGACAATTAAACAGCCCCACAGCCTGAGCCGTGTGGGCCCAAGTCAGTGGTACGGGCCAGCCACCGGTGTGTAACAAGTTTGCGTGGAGAATTTGCGGCAAAACTGGGAACTGAACCCAGATTGTTTCAATTCTTGCCTCCCCCCTTAACCGCAAGCCCAGCGTGTGTGTGTACAGCATTGTTTTGGTCTGTGTTTGCCTTGCATTGGCTTCCAAGGAGGCTGTGGAATTTCCTTCATTGGAGGTTTTTAAGACCAGGTTAGAGATACGCCAGTCTGCGAATGTCTAGGGATACTTGGTCCTGCCTCAGCACAGCGGGCTGGAGTAGATGACTTCTCAAGATCCCTTCCAGGCCTACATTGAAATAATTATCTTTTTTGCTGCGTCATGTTCTACGCTGAGCTGTTTTGCATGGTGCCATTTGGAACTGTGATCGCACCATGTTGTGTAGCAGTTTTATGGTGAATTGTTTTGCCTCAGCTTGTTTTCCATTGTGTACTTTTGTCCTAGGATGTCATAGTTCGCATCGTGTTGCTTTCTTTTCCTTTGTATTGTCATTTTATGCTGTGGAGTGTAGGTTGTGTTTTTTTTCCCCCTGAATTTGCCTGACATTATGTTGTGGTGAGTTTTATTCTGTATGTTGTGTTTTTATATGTATATATTGCATAGCATCCTAGAAATGTAGGGCTAGATAGGACCTCAAGATGTCATCAAGTCCAGCTTTCTCTGCTGAGGCAGGACCAAGTATATGTAGATTATCTATGACAGAGCTTTGTCCTATTTGTTCTTTAAAACTTCCAGGAAAGAGACTCCCAGCCCCCTTGTAAGACTGTTCCAGAGCTGAACTGCCTTAGCTCTGGGGACACCCACACAGATTTTAGTGGTGAGCAGCTCTGGAGAGAGAGGAGACCCCAGTGAGTGGGCAGTTGGATAAAGAGACTAAAGTTGGGAGGAGAAACATTGACGTGTCCAAGGTCACCCAGGCTGTCTGTGACCGAGCTAGAAATAGGTTCTAGTGCCACCGTACTGCTGTTTCTGAAGGTCTCTGCCACACTGCTGTTTTAGGCACTGGTGCAAACCCTTAGTGTAGACAGAATTTACACTGGTGCACTCTGGCACTGCTGCACCATGTCCCAGTTTGAAGGTTTGGGGTGGGGAGAGGGGCTGTGACCTCCTGAGGCCTGAGGCTGACTGAACGGTGCAGCTGGTAACGGAGGGGCAGCAGTGAGTACTGGAGGTATGAGCCAGGAGCACAGCCCCACAGGACTGGACACTGACTTCTCCTGACCCAGGGACACACCCCAGCGAGGTGGTTTGTCCATGGATGTGCAGGCTGTCTTGGCAGAGCAGCTCATTTGCAATCTCTGCACAGCTCTTCCTACAGTGTGCACTGGGGACCTCTCCAAGCTGCGAGTGACGGGGCTCGGGAGTTAACAGGATCTGTTCCTGGCTCTGTCATGGACCTGTTTAGTGACCTTGGGAAGTCACAGCTCCTCTCTCTGTAACACTGTCTTCAGTGACTCGAGAGCACTAGCACCAGCCTCAGGCAGACTGGTGAGAAGCAGGGCACAAACCCCAAATTGGGTGTGAGGTCTGTATGGAGATTTCACCAACCAAGTATCCAGTGTAAACGCTTCAGGCATTGTAACAGCATTAACATGGAATCACAGACAGTCCTCTTGGGTGATCCCATATATCTCACCACGCAGGTGAGCTCACCTTTGTGACAGGTGGTCCCTTACTCCAGGGGTTCCCAACCTTTTTCTTTCTGAGCCTCCCCACCCCCCACCCCCACACACGCTATAAAAACTGCCCATGTGGGCCACAATAACTGGTTTTCTGCATATAAAATCCAGGGCTGGCGTTAGGGGTAGCAAGCAGGGCAACTGCCTGCGGCCCCATGCCACAGGGGCCCCGCAAAGCTACATTGCTTAGGCTTTGGCTTCAGCCCTGGTGATGGGGCTCAGGGCCCTGGACTTCAGCCCCATGCGCTGGGACTTCAGCTTTCTGCCCTGGGACTCAGTGAGTCTAATGCCAGCTTTGCTTGGCAGCCCCCTGAAAGCTGCTCACGTCCCCCCAGGGGGGCCCTGGTTGAGAACCACTGCCTTACAGCATGAATCACAGCAATGTTCAAGTTACTGCCAGTCCCAAAGGACCCGTCACTTCCTTAGGTCAATTAAATCTTAGATCTTCCAACAAAGACACTTGTAGCCAGTCCTGTCATAACCTGTATTAAGACTTATTTAAAAGGAAACGAGAGTTGTTAACAAAGTTAAAGCAGGTAATCCTATAGATGCAGATGAGTTGCAGTCTTAAATTTCAAAGGTAATAGAAGCTTCTGTAATAAGCAAGCTCTACATATTCTTTAGGACTAACCCAGGCTAAGCAGCTGGGGATCTCTTGCTTATGCCTAGAAACTTCCCAGAGTCCAGGCAGCATACAGACAATCAGTTCCTTCTCTATGGGGTTTTTCATCCCCTTCCTACCATGTGCTCTGAGCAGCAAACTCAGCTAATGGGAAGTGAAGAGCACAACAACAGTCTTGTGTCTTTGTTAACATCCCATAATAGTCTCTCTGGTGTTGATGGACCTTTCCTGCCAGGCATTCTGTTGCCAATCAGCACTTCACATAGGTAAAGTCTCTCTCCTGTCTGGTGATTTACAGAGCCACAGAGGCTCACAATGCAACTAGTCAGATGTTAACTCAGGCAGCAACTTACAAGCATTCAATAAAGTCTAAACACAAAACACATTCTTATGTTCACAGTCTGTATGAGGAGTATCTACTCATTTGGACTCACTGGGGAGCCACAGAAAGAAACAAGGTGTGCTGAGGCAAGAAGGCCCAGTCTCAGAGCCCCCAGGGTCACGCTTCCCAAAAGCTAAAACTAGGCCCAGCCCATGAAAGGGGCACTCCCAGGAGAGACTGTATAAAGGCTGGAGCATCAAATAACTTAGTTAATCTGAGAGAGCTGCCTTGGGGACAATGACAGGGAGAAACCCCAGAGTGACTTCTTTGATTCTGCTCATCTCTGGCCTTTGGTTCATAGAATCACAGAACTGGAAGGGACCTTGAGAGGTAGCTAGTCCAGTCCCCTGCACTCAAGGCAGGATGAAGTATTATCTAGACCAGGAGTGGCCAACCTGAGCCTGAGAAAGAGCCAGAATTTACCAATATACATTGCTAAAGAATCATCAGCTCCCACCTCCTGCTCCCAGTGCCTCCCACCCATGGGAAGCCACACTAATCAGCACCCCCCCCTCCTCGCACTCCCGATCAGCTGCTCATGCTATGCAAGACACTCGGTGGGGGGACGGGGGGGATGGAGCGTGGGCACTGCAGGCTCAGGGAAGGGGGTGGGAAGGGGTGGAGTGGGGGCAGGGCCTGTAGCTGAGTAGTGAGCACACCCAGCACATTGGAAAGTTGGTGCCTGTAGCACCAGCCCCGGAGTTGGTGCCTGTACAAGGAGCCGCGTATTAAATTCTAAAGAGCCACATGTTGGCCACCCCTGATCTAGACCATCCCTGAGAGGTATTTGTCCAGCCTGCTCTTAAAAATCCCCAATGATGGAGATTCCACAACCTCCCTAGGCAATTTATTCCAGTGCTTAACCACCCTGACAGGGAGTTTTTCCTAATGTCCAACATAAACCTTTCTTGCTGCAATTTAAGCCCATTGCTTCTTGTCCTGTCCTCAGAGGTTAAGAACAATGTTTCTCCTTCCTCCTTGAAATGAACTTTTATGTACTTGAAAGCTGATCATATCTTCTCCTGACTAAACAAACACAATTTTTTCAGTCTTCCCTCATAGGTGATGTTTTCTAGACCTTTAATCATTTTTATTGCTCTTCTCTGGACTTTCTCCAATTTTTCCACATCTTTCCTGAAATGTGGCACCCAGAACTGGACACATTACTCCAGTTGAGGCCTAATCAGTGCAGAGTAGAGCGGAAGAATTACTTCTCATGTCTTGCTTACAATACTCCTGCTAATACATCTCAGGATTATACTTGGGTTTTTTCCAACAGTGTAACACTGTTGACTCATATTTAGCTTGTGATCCACTGTGACTCCCAGATCCGTTTCTGCTGTGCTCCTTCCTAGGCAGTCATTTCCTGTCTTGTATGTGTGCAACTGATTGTTCCTTCCTAAGTGGAGTACTTTGGATTTCTCCTCATTGAATTTCATCCTATATTCTCCAGTTTGTCCAGATCAATTTGAATTGTAATTCTAGCCTCCAAAGCACTTGCAGCCCCTCCCAGCTTGGTATCATCTACAAACTGTATATGTGTAACAGAGAGACTCTGCTACTGGGAGGGTTTCACTATGTCTAGGAGGGTTACACCCTGGTGGGAGGGGGCTAGGCCTGTACTGGAATAAGGTCATTTTGTGCTACACAGTGTGGCAGAACCTAGAATGTCCATTACCAGGGAAAAATGCTGGGGGGAATTGACATGTGGAAAGGACAGAAACCCTGTCTGAATTCTCTCACATTGCCCTTCTTGCCCTGGCAGGCTACAGAATAATGTCCACCTTTCACCCTAAATCATCCCCTCCTCCCAGCTGGAAGGAAATGTCTGCAATGGAGCTGGCTCAGGTAAGGGATTATCAGGGAGCTGGTGGTGGGTTCTGCTTGGAGGGAGAGGAGAAGTAAATGTATAGGAGGGTGGGAGCTGCTAGAGGTAGTGGGAGGCAGGAACTGTCTAGGGTGTGGAATGGGAGGGGAAAGGATGTGACAAACCTGCTGAGACTTGTGTACTCTAGGGTGTGATGGGCTGTCACCCCGGGGGTGCAGTCTGGGGGGCTTCTGGGAAACACTGTCCCTCTAACCCTCAAACTGGGTTGGCCCTTCTCACACTGCCAGCCTCTCCAGGCCCTGTTATTACCCAACAGGACAGCAGGTGGCACCACGCATCCAACTAAGCTACCTGAGTGCGTTACCTAAGCCACTCAAAGACAGATAGAAGACAAAAGCCAATTTCCCAGCCATAAGTGGTAGCAAACAGATCAAAGCAGATTACTTAACATATAACCAAAAACTCAAACTAAGCTTAACATACTATCTGGATAGAATTTGAATTAGCAGTTTCTCACCCTGACTGATGATACAAGCAGTCCACCAAGTTTCCATACACAAGCTAAAAATCCCTTTACCCTGGGACCAGCAGTTCCCCCAGTTCAGTCTTTCTTCCTCAGGTGTTTCCAGGAGTTCTCTTGTGTGGGGAATGAGGCCAAGAAATGATGTCACACTCCACCTTATGTAGCTTTTCCATATTGCGGGAACCATTTGTTCCAAACTTGTTTCCCAGTCCAGTTTGTGGAAAAATACAGGTACCAAAATGGAGTTCATTGTCATGTGGTCTGCTCACATGCCCTAGCATGCCCTGCTGAGTCATAGTAGCCATGGCTCATAGGCCAGCTGAAAAATTCACAAGAGGGCTAAGCTCTTCCACGGTCCATTGTCTTTCTTGATGAGCCATGAACACTGTCTGGCTTCTTTGTTGTACCTGAAAGGCTTGTTGTGAGTGTTACCCAGAGTAAACACATTTGAAATACAGATACAGAGTCAATGTCCATAACTTCAGTTACGAACATGATACATGCACACAAATAGGACAGTCATATTCAGCAAATCATAACTTTTCCAATGACACTGAACATGACACATCTTGCACAAAATGCAACATAATTATGTCCTAATCATTTTATAATCATACCACTATGCTGAATGTGTGGTGTAGTGTCAGGGCCTAATTTCAAGGCACAGGAGTTGGGAATGGAACTTCCACTCTTTGTGGAACAGGAAATAACCCTCCAGCCAGGGCTGGGAAAACTTCCGGACTCCCAGTGCTGGAGCCTGAATCTTCTGACACTTCATTAGTTACCACGAACCCCAATCTTTGTGGCAACTGCAAACTTTATCAATGATGATTTTATATTCTCTTCCAGGTCATTGATAAGAATGTTAAATAGCGCAGGGCCAAAACCAATCCTTGTGGGAACCCCCTAGAAAGAAATCTACTCAAGCATGGTTCCCCATTTACAATCATAGTTTTTAATCTGTTTAATGTATGCTGTGTTTATTTTGTATCTTTCTAGTTTTCTAGTCAAAATATTGTGCTGAACCAAGTCATATGCCTTACAGAAGTCTAGGTAATGTTTTCACCTCTCAGCTCATCAATACTATTAGCTGCAACCAAACTTTTGATCTCACCCAATAAGGATATCCAGTTAGTTTGATTGGATCTGTTGTCTCTGAACCTTTGTTAATTGGTACTAATTATATTACCCTCCTTTACCTCTTTATTAATTAAATCCATATTCGCTGCTCTATTATCTTGCCCAGTATCGGACTAACACTCTTGTAATTAGCTGGGTCATCTCTTTTACACTTTTTAAATATTGGCACAGCATTAGCTTTATTCCATTCTTCTGGAATTTCCCCATTGGTCCAAGTCCTAATTAAAATCAACATTAACAGTCCTCCACCGTTCTTTCAAAACTCTTAATACACGTTATCTGGACCTGCTTATTTAAACATGTCTAACTGTAAGAGCTGCTCTTAACATCCTCGTGAGTTATTGTTGGGATGGAAAGACTGTCGTTGTCAACGTCTTATACGATTACATCATCTGTTTTTCTCCAACTCCAGGAGTGAAATATTTATTGAACACTTTTACCTCTTCTGTATTATTTTGATAATTCTGCCATTTCCATCTAGTAATTTACCACTACCATTGTTAGGGATTAATTTTGTACTTAATATACTTTTTAAAACTTCCTTCTTATTTTCATTAAGTGGTCATTGATTCCTGATAGCTTCCCTTACCAATTTTATAAAATTCTGACTTTATAAATTATATTCTTTACTGTTGACTTCCTTTCTTCCATATATTTTCTTTGGAGATTCCTACCAGGGAGCCACCAGCAGGGTCCAGAGACAGCCCCATCTCCTATATCAAGCCCTGGCTAGTAGCTATGTGATAAATGTGATGACTCTGCCTCTGTCTGTCAGCTGGGAGACACAAAGGTTCTCTCTTTCCACCCTCTAATGCCTCCTGGCTGCTCTAAGCAAGGTGGGGTGGGACTCTGTTAACATGTGCCTCCTGGAGCTCCCATATACCTGGTGCTGCTATTCCGTGAATAGTGGGGTTGTGAGTGGGGCAGCAGGTACTGAGTGTTGGACTCTTGGTCTTTCAGGGGCCGGTGACCTTCGAGGAGGTGGCTGTGTATTTCACCAGGGAAGAGTGGGTTCTGCTGGACCCCACTCAGAGAGCCCTCTACAGGGATGTCATGCAGGAGAACTATGAGACGGTGGTCTTGCTGGGTAAGGAGTCCTGTCGCCTGGGTTATTAGAAGCTGTGGGGTCTCTAAAGAACCTGAGTAGTAATAACTGTATACCTTTATTCATCATACACGTTTTGCAGGTTTTCTTGCACCAGTTTTTGCCTTATCTCACACACGCTAGTATAATTTTTGGACATGTGCCTTTTGGTGCCGTCAGTCATTTTAAAATTGGATTTAATATATCCTTATTGGCTATATTAATCACTGTAGCTTTCATGCCTTTTCCTCATTTTAAGAGGAAAATATGCCTCCTGTAGAATTCTAAATTGAGTAAATATGTGTATGACTCATGCATGGTTTGTGTGACAGTGAGATGAGCTCTTTTAGGAGAGCATGTAATGTTGCCATTCAGGATCCCATGGGTGAAGGGATAAGAGAGCCGTGGGAGGGGCGGAGAAGAGGGGGGAGTAGATAATTCTGGGGTGCCAGGACATGGGGAGGGTGTGTGCAGGGTTAGAGCTAAGAAGCAGCAGGGAGGTAGGAGGTAGTGAGAGATGAGGAGAAAATACAAGAAGCTCCCAAGGTGCCGGGAAGTGGTGCCGGCTGAGAGTAATGGGAAGAAGGGGAGGGGAGTGTGGAGGAAGGGCACCCGGGAAGTGGGCTGGGTGGGTCATTGGGAGGGAGGAGAGGTTTGGGAATCTAGAGCTGTGGGGGATCCCAGACCTTTAACCCTCAATCCCTACTGAAGCCTTGTTGCTTTAGAGCCTACACTCCAGTTTTATTTCTGTTCAGTTTCACTTCTTTTTACATTTCCCCCCCCCAAATATCATTATTTTAACATTTGACCTCCCTCTCCCACTCATAACCCCTCTCCCCATATAACCTCCCCATGTCTATGCTCAGTGACCCTGGCCACTGATCCTGAGTCCTTGCTGCATTCCTCCCTGTGACGATGCGGTTCTGGCGGGACCCAGCGGAGAGTGCCAAATCAGGACCAATTGCTCAAACAGGGCAGTCACAGCCCTAGGCTGGGGTTTTTCCACCTCTAAGGCAAACCAAACCAACCAGACAAAGAGGACTTTGGTTTCACCCCACTGGCTAACCACAAGTCACACAAGCAATTCCCTTAGACACTCCAGTCTCCCAGTATCACCACCAGTGCCACTCGTCCTGGGGATGAATGGTTATGAAAACCAACACCCCGATAAAAGAAAACGGTTCTCTCGATCCCAAAGGACCAAGCCCCAGACCCAGGTCAATATACACATCAGATCTTACCCACAAATCACACTGTTGCCAATCCTTTAGAATCTAAAATCTAAAGGTTTATTCATAAAGGAAAAAAGGTAGAGATGAGAGCTAGAATTGGTTAAATGGAATCAATTACATACAGTAATGGCAAAGTTCTTAGTTCAGGCTTGTAGCAGTGATGGCATAAACTGCAGGTTCAAATCAAGTCTCTGGAGTACATCCCCCGCTGGGATGGGTCATCAGTCCTTTGTGCAGAGCTTCAGTTTGTAGCAAAGTCCCTCCAGAGGTAAGAAGCAGGATTGTAGACCAGATGGAGATGAGGCATCAGCCTTAGATAGGTTTTTCCAGGTGTAAGAACCTCTTTGTCCTTACTGTGTAAAATTACAGCAAAATGGAGTCTGGAGTCACATGGGCCAGTCCCTGCATACTTTGCTGAGTCACAAGGCGTGTCTGCCTTCTCTCCATGGGTCAATTGTGTAGCTGATGGTCCTTAATGGGCCATCAAGCCAGCTGGGCAGAGCTAACACCAACTTGTCTGGGATGTTTCCCAGAAGCACAGCACCAACTTGAAATACAGACAGTATAGAGCCAATATACATAACTTCAACTAAAAATGACACATGCACACAGACAGCATAGTCATAACCAGCCACCCATAACCTGGTCTTAGACACCTTATATGACCCCCTTTACCTAAGATTTGGTGCCACTACAGGACCTTGGTTGCAAACCATGTTCTATATGGTCCCAGTTTATACCAATAACGTCACACTCCCTCCCATAGCAGGGCCGCTACCCAGGCACAAATGGGCACTTTGTTGATGATGTCACTGGGTGGTTGTGTAGCCCGTACAATTGTTACACCTATAAGATTACATATTCCGAAGCCCTTCACACCACTCGGGCTTATCTCTATACACCCATACAGTCTGTTCCCCAGTGTTCCCTTCCCAGCTCTGATGCTGCAGAGCATTTACCCCGTCCTCCTTCCCAGCCTTGCCTGTGTCCCTGTTCCTGTTCCCCACTTAATAAACATGATTCCAATTTCCCTTCCCCCTCCTGTTTGACCCCAGTTTATATAGTCATATTGCCAGCTACACCTAGCACGACTGATTGTACAGAAGAGAGAAACAATTAGAGAACCAGACAGATAAACAACAGAAAAGTGAGGGCCATAAAGATAGAACAATACAGAAATGAGAGTTTCGCAGTCAGAGCCATTGATAAGTGATTTCTTGCCAGACAGGATGCTGTCAAACTAAGTTTCTTTTATCCATCTTAAGATCTGTTTCTTTATCTGGTGGTGATGGGCATCATACAGACAGGATCATCTTCCTAACAGCCTAATAGCACCTTATTTCAGTGTGACTGGTTTGGGATGAGAGGATGTGACCCTTCGCTTCCCAGCTAATGGCTGCCCCTGCTGCTTAGCCAAAGTCCTTAGCCTAAGAAAAAGGCCTCAGACTAACCTAGTGAGAGAAGACCCATACACAGGCAGACTGAGATTTTCATTCTTTTTTTTCATACTCCTGTAACTAGTTAAGTGATAACAAACACTTGTAAGTTCTTAATGTATAGGCTTTACAGGCAGGCCTGAATATCTCTATTCTAACAGAGGATTCTACCCTTCCCCATTCTGTGTTTGTCTTTTCTATTTAGATTGTAAATTCTTCAGGGCATGGGCCATCTACTATTCTGTGTTTGTACAGTGCCTAGCACAATGGGGACCCCCTGTTAGTTGGTCCCTAGGCACTGAGGTAATGAATATGATTTAGAATAATAACTCTCCTGCCACATGGAGCCAAGGAAGCTGGCCCTGGGATGTTACTGCTTAAAAAGGAGATTGGCTTAAAACCATGGACTATTATTTGTGAAAAATATCCCACAAATTCCACTGACCTCCCTTGATTTCTTTGCCTTGAGTAGAGTTTCCAGTTTCCAAACCTGATGTGATCTCGCAGCTGGAATGAGGGGAAGAGCCGTGGGTCCCAGGTCTCCAGGGCTCTGAGAAAGAAGTGCCCCTGAGAGCTGCCTGCACAGGTGGGGAATTGGTTAAACCAACTCAAAAACTGTCCAGGAAACATTTGGGATGCCCTACAAAGACCTTGTGAGCTCTCCAAGTTCAGGATTGTTCCCTGCAGATGTGGCATCATTAGATAAATGTCACTTACAGCATCCCACCTATCCTGACTGTCAACTGGCAGCAGGTCCCCCCCCAATCTCGCTTTCCCCTGAGAGTTCTGGTGAGATGCAGACCAAAACTGATCCCTTCCATTCTCCTCTGGGGAGAGGTTTGGGGAAAATCTCCAACATATATTTTGGTTGGTTCATCCCTTTTTCTATTCCTATCTCTGAGATTTCCTTTCTCTCAGGCACAGAGAGTGACCTATGTCTCATTCTCTCTGTCTCCCATCAGGTGACGGGATGGTGAGTGATAACAAGGAGGAGAAACCCCAGCAGGAAGATGCTGAGCCAATAGAACCACATGGGACATTATCAGGAAGATCGAAAGGGAATGTTTCCTGGAGTTGTGCACTCCCAGAAAAAGCAAAAGCAAAAGCCTGTGAGACTCAGCAGAGGCCAGAGGAAAACTTCAGTAGCCACACAGACCTTATTACAAGTGAGAGAATCAACTTGGAAGACACACATTACACATGCCATGAGTGTGGGAAACACTTCAATTGGAGCTCACACCTTATCACACATCGTAGAATCCACACAGGAGAGAAACCTTATGGATGCTCTGAGTGTGGGAAATGCTTCACTCATAGTTCAACCCTCATTTCACATCAGAGAATCCACACAGGGGAGAAGCCCTACACATGCTTTGAGTGTGGAAAAGCTTCAATCAGAGCTCACACCTTATCAGATATCAGAGAATCCACACAGGAGAGACGCCCTACACGTGCTCTGCGTGCAGGAAAAGCTTCACTCAGAACTCTACCCTGATCGCACCTCAGAGAATCCACTGTGGAGAGAGACCCTACACATGATCTGAGTGTAGGAAAAGCTTCAGTCAGAGCACAAACCTTATTAAACATCAGAAAATCCACATGGGAGAGAACTGTAATAAATGCCTTGATTAGGGCTGGCCAAAGGTTGAGGGGGAGTTTTTTTGTTGTTTTTATCGCATTTGCTCATTCCTGCATTGTGGTCTTTGCTCCATCTTCACTGTGGTCTCTCAGCTCCCACACATGAGTTACCTGCTTCTGCATTTTGCAGCTCACCCTTCTTTGGGGTCAGTCCTGTGATCTTTTCTATCAACTCCTTTCCTTTTGAGTCGTAGGAGTGTGTGTCCCTCCAGCCAGGAATGTTCATCAGCTCCAGGTGAGAGAGAGGTTTGATCCCAACAAGCTACACTGAGGCAAAAACTACCTGGGCCTTCCATCCACTAGGGCTGTACATGGCATTGGCTGCTCAAGTTAGTGATCTTGGGGTAAAAAGATAATTACAGTTGTAGAGCAGATGCAGCCCAGGTGCAGTGGTTGGCATTAGCTTTCCCCTTGTCCTGACCTAAACTCCATCACTTTTCCTAGTCTAAACAAACCCTGAGCATCACGGTTATACTGTTCCCCCATTTCAAACCAAGTGTTAGTCATCGAGTTCCCCCTTTGGAAACCAATTGTTTCATTCCCAGTTGCTCTGATGTTGCTTCAGGTTGTGCTGGAGAGCAGATATTTTTATTATCATTTTCCTCACTTAAAATATATTGAACTATAACAAAGAGCAGGAACAGGGCAGGGATAGGGGAAAATGTCATTTCACCCTTTGTAACAACAGAAGAAGTTAGTGTAAGTCAGAGGGATTCCCTTATTCCCGATCACCATTCCAATCCCCCATTTGTTCAATTGGTTAGGTCACTATTTTTTCTAAAGGGCTGAGAAGAGGATTCCCTAGTAAATGACCTGGAACGAAGCAAAATACCCATGGATTTCACTACCAAAGTCGTTGTGGCCCAGGCCCTGCAAGAGTCGCTCCTGAAGATATCTCCTTCCTAATCAGCTGCTTATTGCCTATTATTTGGGAAATACAATCCATATTGAGGTAGGGATGGGAAAAATGGAAATGACATTTGTCTTCAGCTCACCCCTGGAGGTGCTGCAAATGTGCAGAAAATGGAATGTGTGTTGAATGTAATATAGCTGCAGAAAGATGCCTATTTTTAATAGAGACCTGACATTTGGTGTCTTACAGGGATTCTAAGCTGCACCTGAATTTAGTCCCTAATTTAAATCTGTGCCTCCAGATTAAAGAAATAAAAGGGCATAGTTGGGGGAGTTGTACCTCACTATCACTACTGATCTGTTGTGCAGTTGGTGAAGAATTCTACGCCAGAGAAGTATAAAATTACTCCAAGTAAGGTCACAGATTTGACAAGAACTCGGGTAGAAATTGCAGGTACTGGTGGTTGATTTTCACCCCCGAGATGGAAGCTATGGTGACCTGTGGCCCAGGTAAACTCTTTTTAGACCCCCGCTCCCTAGTTAAGTGGCCTTGGTCACACTCCTAAAGGACACCATGATTAAATTGGGAACAACTGTCCTTTACCATTTCAATCCAAAGTTTCATGAAGCGCAGAGAGAAACAGCTGATTCCTTCAGAGCCATTCCATGCCTATGGATCCCACTCTGGCTGCCATGTTGGACAAAAAGCACTTCCATGCTGGGAAAACAATGGTAGCCAATGAGGGAATGTATCGGATTCGAAGTTCAGACTGCAGGATACTTGAATGCTGAGTCCAGAGTCTGTGGTTTAGTCCAGGACTGCACAACTCGTAAAGCGGCAAGGGCAATAGTACTCCAAAGAAAACAGCTGAGGGCCAAAAACCCCCTGGCTCCAGTGAAACCCCCCAGTGCCACCCAGCCCCACAAAACACCCCCCCGCTCAAGGACTGTCCGCCCTGTGGAAACAAACCCTCCTTCCCCAGCACCACCCCGCCAAAACAGCAGTATTGAATGTTGGTAATAAGTTATAGCAGGCCCCTAAGGTAGTATAATGAAGGTAAAAGAAAATTCTCTTTTTGCTAGAAGTAGAATAAGATCTTCCCCCCACTTTGTAGTCAATTATGCTATTGAATGAATGAGGTGTGAATGTGGAAGGCAACACCCCCAGACAGCAGCAACCCTCGGAGAGGGGATGGGAGCCAGACCAGATCAGTAGAACAGGTCAGCCACTGACTCACTACTCGCCTTCTCAGCCTCCCACCCCGCGCACCTTCTCAACCCCCTTCCCCACCGCCAGCTCACCTGCCCACCCACCAATTCCTGCCCGCTCACCTCCTCAGTCCCCCAGCTCACCTCAGCTCTCCCCTCCCCGGCTCGCATACTCATCCCCTGCCACTGCCCGCCTGCTCTCCTCCTCAGCCTCCCACCCCCCTGGCCAGGGATGAGCTACCAAAATCTTAACAACCAGTTCCCTCCTCACCCCAGGGGGTTGTGTCCCCCCGGGACTCCTGCGCCTATCCAACCCCCTGCGTTCCTTTTATGCCCCCCCTCTGGACCCCACCCCATCCACTGCCCTTCCCTGTCCTCTGACTGCCCCCTGTCACCCCATCCAACCCCTCCTCATTCCTGATGGCCCCCCTGGGACCTTTGCCCCATTCAACCACCCCTTCTCCCTGTCCCCTGACCACCTCTGGAACCCCTGCCCCTGATGGTTCGCGCGGGACGCCTGGGAGGACTGAGAAGCAAATGGCGCCTTCACACTAAGGCCCAGGGTGGCAGAGGGGAGGTAGGTGAGCTGGGGTGGGGAGCGGTTCCCCTGTGCACCCCCCGGGTTACCTGCTGTGGTGCGGGCGGCCCCCCTGACCCAGCTCACTTTGTCTCTGTCTCCACCTTACTGGGCCTGAGCGAAGCTGCCACACCGCTTCTCTTCCCTCCAAGGCTTCCTGCGCGAACAGCTGATTCACGGAAGCGGGGTGGGACATTCAGGGGAGTAGGTGGAGCGGAGGTGAGCTGGGGTCAGCCACTGGCTCACCTGTCCCCCCGCCACTGCCCACCTCCTCAGCCCCCTCCCACCCGCTATTGTGTCATACAGGAGGCCTGTGATATGCAGGGGTCAGATTAGATGCTCTAATGGTCTCTTCTAGCCATAAAGTCGACTAATTCCTAAAAAACTGAGTGTAGCATTGGGAGCAGCAGCGTCTGATGTTTTCCTGTCTAGCCGGCTTGCTTCCTAGAACGAATGCTCCTTGAGTGGGGTGATCCACAGGGAGTAGCTCAAACCTCCAAAGTGCCTGGCCGGGGCAGGACATTAGCCCAGCAAGGGAGGGGTGTGGCAGTGACATCACAAAGGCCTTTTGCAGGGGCTCAGACTATTGGCCAAAGGTGGTGGGGAGGTGGTGACCTCACAGAGAGATGCTGACATCAGCCAGGCAGGACAGGGGCGAGGGGCCAGGGAAACCTCAGAGACCCTGTGGCTTTGCTTCAGCAAGTCTCCTTCTCCAGGTCTCTCTTTGAGGACTGGGGGAATATTGGGGTTCACGTACCTGAGCGCCAGGAGGAACCTCTTTCGAGTTTTCTCCTTCCTTTTAGTGATTTTACTAGAAAACAGATGTCCCTGTTTAGAGGGTTAGAGCCTCCTCGAGGTTTGAAACTGTTCGGTCTGATCATTCTGGTGACAGTTGAATTCATGGAAAGCATGATCTTAAGGAGGCAGAATTTTATTCCAAACCTGGGATCTTGTCCCTTAGAATCACTGAGGACATTAGGGTTTGTCCTTTTTGTTTCAACTTTTCCTCCATCCATCCCTCCTTTCTCTTCCTCTCTTGCTTCTTTTCTCCTTTCTCCCGTTCCCCTCCTAACACCAGGAGGGGTGTGTGTGTGTGTGTGTGTGTGTGTGTTGCGGGGGAGTGCTCGGCAGCTCTCACTGAGGGAGGTCCACCCAAAACTGTGGAGCGGCAGTAGTGCTGGGGCAGTGATCCCCGCCAGTGACCTGGGCCATCCTTTGAGCTCTCTGGTGAGACCTCTCAGCCTCCCATCCTCAGTCTCTACCCTGATTGGCTGAGCAGGGGGTTAATGACAGGGAGGAGACTCAAGGCCTTTTTGTTCTCTTTTAAGACCAAGTAAATAAGTCATAACCACTTATATGTTTGATGGATTTTGCTGCTTCTCTGCATTAATTGTCTCTGAGCAGTTCATGATTCTCTCTAACTTTGCAGTTCTCCTAAAATACTGGCTGAATAATTACTGTGCATACTTGTTGGACTGGAGCTCATCTGAGAGCACTTTCTTGAGGTCATTCAATGTATGTAATTCAAAATCCGATGGTTAATTTGACAATCAGGGCTCTGGGTCCTATTCCCAATTCTGCCATTGACTGGCTGTGTGACCTAAGACAAGTCAGTTCTCCTTTCTCAGCCTGAGCGTCTCCCTCTTTCAAGTAGGGGTAATAATGATCCGCTCCTACCTACATCAACACACTCACTCTTCCCCAACACACACACACACTGTCTCTCCCCACACACAAATAGTCTCCACACTGCAGCTGAAAAGCAGCTGGCAATCTAGTAGGATGACCCTGGAACAATGGGATAGAGAAACCTGCATCACTGAAAGTGCAGCCACAAAGACACCACACACCAGCTTCCCCTAGCTGGCAAGTATCACACCTCCACAGAAAGATCCCTATGGTATCGTAGGCCAGCTTCCTAAGGCCTCAGCCTCAACCACTTAACATAGGGGCCTTTCTACACTCTGGTTCTGTTCTAACGGAAGGATCATTTCCAATTGTTCGCTCAGACCAGCTTACCCAGCACCCTCACTGCTGTGCAGCTCTGGATGTGTGGCCATGGCTGAACAGCAAGAATTCCTGCCCATTTCCCTTCTGGCTGGAGCATGGTTTGTGGTTAATGATGTTGCTGTACATTGTTTGCTTCCTGCCTTGGTAATTCAGACAGTCCCTTTTCCCAACATATCTCCAGCACATCAGTCCCTGGCTGGGTCTCCTGGGCAGTGGAAAACATCCCTTGTTTGGTGCTGCCAAGGGGATCGTGCATAGCTGAGATGTCTCTCGGTTTGGATCAAAGGGGAATGTTGGATGGAATATATCACACAACCCTCCCTGCTCCCCAGAGCCCCATGGGGAGAATGTAGAGAAGGGGGAGTCATTCCTCCCCTGCACTCCCACAAGAGTTGCGAGGACTCCTTCCTGCCAGCTACTCACCCCTGGATTCATGCTTAGCTCCTAAGATGTTTCTGCTCCAAAGGCTCCATAGTCCTGGGGAGGGTGTCACTGCACAGTCTGAAACACAAGGGAGGTTTCTGGAATTGAAGGAAGGAGCAGAAAACGGAGAGGAAAGAAACAGAGAGAAAACGCCTCATCTCTCGCCCCTCCCCCTGCCTCCCCCATCAAGAAATGTTACCAAGGACCAGCGTCAGGGGAAATGGTGCCCTGGGCAAAACTTGTACTTTGGCAAAGTTCTTGGTTCAGGCTTGTAGCAGTGATGGAATAAACTGCAGGTTCAAATCAAGTCTCTGGAGTACATCCACAACTGGGATGGGCCATTCAGTCCTTTGTACAGAGCTTCAGTTTGTAGCCAAGTCCCTCCAGAGGTAGGAAGCAGGACTGAAGACAAGATGGAGATGAGGCGTCAGTCTTTTATAGTCTCTTGCCATGTGGTCTTTGCTTTCTTTGTCCCAAGGACACTCTATCCAGCACACGACATAGAAAAACCTTAGAGTTCTGTCCATAGGCAGGTCCCTGCACACCTTGCTGAGCCACAAGGCATATCTGCCTTCGCTAAATGGGTCAATTGTGTAGCTGATGGTCCTTAATGGGCCATCAAGCAGGCTAGGCAGAGCTGACACCAATTTGTCTGGCTGGGGTGTTCCCAGAAGCATAGCACAAGTTTGAAATACAGGCAGCATAGAGCCAATATTCATAATGTCAACTACAAAAATGATACATATCTAGAGATAGCACAATTATAATCAGCCAATCATAACCTCTCCATAGACCCTTTATGTGACCACCTTTATACAATATTGGCTGCAAATATAGAACAGTGGTGGCAACGGTGATCTATACAGTTACAGATTATGTCAAGAACGTCACAGGAGGTGACATGGTATCAGCGAGACTGATACTGGAATACTGCCTCCAGTTTTGGTGTCCTCATTTGAAAAAGATGGTGTGAAATTGGAGCTGAGACAGCAAAGAGCCACCAAATGTTCTGAGGGCTGGAGAAAAATGCCTTCTAGTGAGCTATTGAAAGAGCTCAACCTGTTTAGCTTCTCAAAAGAAGATTGAAAGGTGACTTCATTGAAATGTTGAAGTGCCTTACTGGAGAGAAAAGATTGGCTATTAAAGGGCTCTTTAATGTAGCAGAGAAAGGCATAAAAAAAGCCAATGGCTGGAAGGTGAAAAGAGACAAATTCATATTACAATTAAGGCACAAATATTCAACAGCGAGGATGATTCACCACAGGAACAAGCTACCAAGGAAAGTGGTGCATTCTCCATCTCGTGACGTCATTTCATGATGACTGGATGCCTTTCTGGAATGTGTTTACCCCAAAAGTAGCTAGTGTGTCATACAGGAGGCCTGTGATATGCAGGGGTCAGATTAGATGCTCTAATGGTCTCTTGTGGCAATAAAGTCGACTAGTTTCTTTAGAACTGAGTGTAGCATTGGGAGCAGCGTCTGATGTTTTCCTGTCTATCCGGCTTGCTTCCTAGAACGAATGCTCCTTGAGTGGGGTGATCCACAGGGAGTAGCTCAAACCTTCAAAGTGCCTGGCCAGGGGCAGGACATTAGCCCAGCAAGGGAGGGGTGTGGCAGTGACATCACAAAGGCCTTTTGCAGGACCTCAGACTATTGGTCAAAGGCGGTGGGGAGGTGGTGACCTCACAGAGAGATGCTGACATCAGCCAGGCAGGACAGGGGCGAGGGGCCAGGGAAACCTCAGAGACCCTGTGGCTTTGCTTCAGCAAGTCTCCTTCTCCAGGTCTCTCTTTGAGGACTGGGGGAATATTGGGGTTCACGTACCTGAGCGCCAGGAGGAACCTCTTTCGAGTTTTCTCCTTCTCTTTTAGTGATTTTACTTGAAAACAGCCGACCCTGTTTAGAAGGTAAGAGCCTCCTCGAGGTTTGAAACTGTTCAGTCTGATCCATCTGGTGACAGTTGAATTCATGGAAAACATGATCTTAAGGAGGCAGTATTTTATTCCAAACCTGGCATCTTGTCCCTTAGAATCACTGAGGACATTAGGGTTTGTCCATACATAAGAACATAAGAAAGGCCGTGCAGGTCAGACCAAAGGTCCATCTAGCCCAGTATCTGTCTACCGACAGTGGCCAATGCCAGGTGCCCCTGAGGGAGTGAACCTAACAGGCAATGATCAAGTGATCTCTCTCCTGCCATCCATCTCCATCCTCTGACGAACAGAGGCTAGGGACACCATTCTTACCCATCCTTGACTGGAGATTTGTAATGGGAATCACTAGGAGAGGAATGATCCTTGGGAAGTCAATGCCCAGCCTCCCAACCCTGCTCCTTTGGCCTTGTTTAATGAACAGATGAAAGATAAGAGCGTTGTACTCAATACGTTCAGTGTCCATACAATCTCGGTGCACACTGGATTTGAAAGTTGTCCTTCTTCATCCACGAGTGTCCATTTGAAATCAGAGGATTTATAATGCCCCATGGGCTACTTCCCTGTGATACACAGGGTCACACACATCGTGGTGAATAGGACAGATGACTAAGTAATCACAGTGGGTTTCACCCCGTGGGATCACCTGTAAGGATTTGTCCTTCCTTTAAAGAGGGCAGGACCCAAACCCCATTCAGAAGACATGGGGAATCTTACAGTAAATTCTTCCCACATAGTCCCCTTTGTAAAGCCCATCTATCGGAGCTTCCCTTAGCACAAGAAAAAAAGGACACGCAGTGGTAACCACACAAACAAGACTTTATTTCCTATGGGGAAAAGGGCTAGGATAGGACAGAGAAGGGGCAGATTAACAAAACTTTAACTCTGGAAATGCTCCACTCTCCCAAACAGTTACACCCCTGAGGTAATGTTGATGTTCTCTCTCTTCTCTTGCAAGGACAGTGGTGGATGGCTGCTGCTCTCTTGACATTGGACATCAGGGACGGACTTCGATGAGGGACATAGGAACGGGTGAGTAGACCTAACTAAAACCCCTCCCTATCCCTCTTTGCGTCGTCTCTGCCTGGATGTTAGACCCTATCTACGCGGATTCAATCCGTGCGTGGGAGTGTGCTTCCCCACCCAAAATAATAGAGCACATGGGAAAAGGTCACCACATTCTTTTCCCAAGTCCAAGATGGCCACCTTATAGATAACGCAAAAGGTACATGCCTTTCTTCCCTTCTTTTACTAAAATTTGGCAGGGGCAACTAGCATTTTACAACCTGGAGACTGGATTTGACCGATCAGGGGATGTTCTGGGACAGGGTGACCCATCCAGAAGGGGGTTGTGTATCCCCTCTGAGAACTCCTCCCCCTGTCCTCTACCAATTGAAGTGGGTGTCAGCCCTGTAGGACCACCCCGAGAGGGGATTTGACCAAACACGGAAGTAATGTGGCGGAGTGACCTGCCCGCAACAGGATCACATGGGCCATCTAAAAAGCCCTCACACCACCCTCTACCAATTGGCGACGGTTTCAACCCACCTTGGGCCATCACAGAAGGGAAACATGTACCAATCAGAACAGATATAGCCCGAAGGTCGAGGCCATGATTTCTGCAAAACACATCCTTGGAACGAGACGGCCTCTTCCCCGCAGTGTTGGGTTGCGACTTCCAGGACGATGCTGCCAGTCACGCAAACATGGAGCTCCGGAGATCGGCGGCTTCTGGCCTAGGCCTTCGGGCACTACCTATTCTGATCGGTACGTTTCCCTTCTGGGATGGCCTAAGGGATGAGTGTGAAACCCTGATCGATTAGCAGAGGACGGTGGGGGGATTTCATGGAGGGGTGATGGGCCCCTCTTATGGGCAGGTCACCCCACCATGGCACTTTCACCTATCTGGTGAAATCCCCTCTCTGGTTGGTCCTAAGGGGATGAGGCCCACCCCAACTGGGGTGAGTCCTTGGAGGGGTTACATGACCCACTTCCGGATGGGTCACTCTGCCCCAGAACTTTCCCCCGTTGCTCAGATCCATTCCTGAGGTAGATCGATGGCGATAAAATACCCCCAGATTGGGGGAGGAGTGGGAGGAGCTCTTAGAGGGGTCACATGCCACTCCTTGCTTCTGCTCACGTTTGCATCTTGACCCCGAAAGTCTTATGTCATGGGGTCATTCTCCTGGTGACAGACGAGTGATGCCTTAGGGGTGAAGGGGCGAGGTCCCTTGGCTGGAACCAAATAACTGCCCTTAGCCTCAGTGTGGTTTGACCTAATGGCCACAGTCAAAATGGCTGCCCTCCCCCTCAGGGCTGTGTGGCCCAACGACCAGAGTCCGTGCGGCCGCCCTCCCCCTCAGGGCTGTGTGGCCCAGAGACCAGAGTCCGTGTGGCCGCCCGCTCCGTCGGGGCTGTGGGGCCCAATGACCAGAGTCCGTATGGCCGCCCGCTCCGTCGGGGCTGCGTGGCCCAACGACCAGAGTCCGTGTGGCCGCCCTCTCCGTCGGGGCTGTGGGGCCCAATGACCAGAGTCCGTGTGGCCGCCCTCTCCGTCGGGGCTGTGTGGCCCAGAGAACAGAGTCCGTGCGGCCGCCCTCTCCGTCGGGGCTGTGTGGCCCAACGACCAGAGTCCGTGCGGCCGCCCTCTCCGTCGGGGCTGTGTGGCCCAACGACCAGAGTCCGTGTGGCCGCCCTCTCCGTCGGGGCTGTGTGGCCCAACGACCAGAGTCCGTGGGGCCGCCCTCTCCGTCGGGGCTGTGTGGCCCAACGACCAGAGTCCGTGTGGCCGCCCTCTCCGTCGGGGCTGTGTGGCCCAACGACCAGAGTCCGTGCAGCCGTCCTCTCCGTCGGGGCTGGGTGGCCCAAGGACCAGAGTCCGTTGGGCCGCCCGCTCCGTCGGGGCGGTGTGGCCCACCGACCAGAGTCCGTGTGGCCGCCCTCTCCGTCGGGGCTGTGTGGCCCAACGACCAGAGTCCGTGCGGCCGCCCTCTCCGTCGGGGCCGTGTGACCCAACGACCAGAGTCCGTGCGGCCGCCCTCTCCGTCGGGGCCGTGTGACCCAACGACCAGAGTCCGTGCGGCCGCCCTCTCCGTCGGGGCCGTGTGACCCAACGACCAGAGTCCGTGGCGCCCTCTCCGTCGGGCCGTGTGACCCAACGACCAGAGTCCGTGTGGCCGCTCTCTCCGTCGGGTCTGTGTGGCCCAACGACCAGAGTCCGTGTGGCTGCCCGCTCCGTCGGGGCTGTGTGGCCCAACGACCAGAGTCCGTGCGGCCGCCCGCTCCGTCGGGGCTGTGGGGCCCAACGACCAGAGTCCGTGTGGCCGCCCTCTCCGTCGGGGCTGCGTGGCCCAACGACCAGAGTCCGTGCGGCCGCCCTCTCCGTCGGGGCTGTGTGGCCCAACGACCAGAGTCCGTGCGGCCGCCCTCTCCGTCGGGGCTGTGGGGCCCAACGACCAGAGTCCGTGCGGCCGCCCGCTCCGTCGGGGCTGTGGGGCCAGAGACCAGAGTCCGTGCGGCCGCCCTCCCTCTCTGTCGGGGCTGTGTGGCCCAACGACCAGAGTCCGTGCGGCCGCCCTCCCTCTCCGGCAGGGCTGTGTGGCCCAGAGACCAGTGTCCGTGCCGCTATCCTGTCTCTCACGCCTGTGTGGCCCGATGGCTCCAGACAATATGGCTGCTCTCTCCCTCAGTGCTGTGTGGCCCAACGGGCAGAGTCAATATCGCTGCCCTTCAGCACAGGGCTGTCTGGCTGAGAGTTCAGAGACAAGATGGCCGCCCCTCCTCTTGGGGCTGTGCAGTCTAGTGGCACATTGGGGAGGTGGGCTGCCACCCAAGGATGGATGGTGGCCGGGGTAGGGGGACCCAGGCCCTTGTTACTCCCCCCCCGGGTCCTACCCCAGGGCCTTGTCCATGGCCAATGTGTTCGGCACTGAGTCAGTGGGGATCCAGCCAGAACATCTGACGTCAGTCACCATGGCGATGGCTAGTTCTCCCAGGTTACTTCCTACGAGATGTCTCTAGGACATGGGCTGGGGGTCTCTGGGCTCCCGGCGTGGGAATCTCCCAGTGACTCCGAGCTCCCTTGCACGTCTGCAGGCACCCGGGGATGGGGTTGGGTCTCGGCACCTTGGGGCTCTGCAGTCAGGGGCATCAGCTGCTTCTGGACTGGAGCCTACAATGTGCATCCTCCATTTTCGGCATCTGCCTAGACCGAGCTGAGCTGCTCCCTTTCACACTGGTGCTCCAGTTGTAGCATGTCCGGCAGGGCTGGGGAGGGGCTTGGCTTCCGCCGCCTAGACTGTGAGGTTATGTGTGACTGGTGCACCCCGGCACATCCTGCTCTGCCTCTTCTCTCTCCTCCTTCCCATGCAGCAGCTGCTTTGCCGTCTCCCAAGAGATGTGATCAGTGGTGGGCTCGGTTGGCTCCTGTTAGCCTCTAGATGTCTGTAAGAGGGAGAAAGGGCAGGAACACAAATCAGAAGAACAAAACCTTCCAGCAGGGTAGTTTTCCACAGCACAAAACCACCACACTTTGCTAATGCTCCTTTGTAACTTCCCTGAGAGCTGGCATTGCGTAAAGAGAGCACCCAACCCCCCACAACCTCCGCTACCCTGTGGGCTGGCAATGGAGTCTGGGAGACTTTCTCCTCTCTCCGCCTGGCTCTGATGACTGAGGGAATCACATGCGAGAAGCTCTGTGAATGTAGGGCTCTGTGCAGTGGGGAGAGATGTCAGACATGGAGCCCAAAGGTGGGGTTGTCCTGACTCTGCAGTAACTTCATTACAGTGAGAGAGATTTCAGAGTTCAGCTACAGGGTTCTGCCCTGTAACCGTGTGTGGGGCTGGGGCAGAAGTGGGGCAGTGATGCACTCATGAAAGGAGTAGGGCTAAGGGGGGCCCCGTGGTACAGCCGCTAAAGCCCCTGTGTGCTGCGTTCCAGCCGGGCCGGCTCTGCCTGGCTGGGGTGGGGCGAGGCGGCTCCACGCGCTGCCGTTCCTCTCCGCCCCCCCCCCGGCCATTTGGGGATTTAGTTGGGGATCGGTCCTGCGTTGAGGAGGGGGTTGGACTAGATGACCTCCTGAGGTCCCTTCCAACCCTGCTAGTGATACTCTATGAGCTGCTCTTGCCTGTAGGCTCCGCCCCCTACAGCTCCTGTTGGCTGCGAATCATTAATCCCACCCTGGCCCTGCCCCTAGCTGCTCCTCACTCCAGCTCCAACCCTCGGCTCGACCTCCACTAGGCCCCACCACCCCGGCTCCAGCCACTGGGCCCAACCGTCCATGCTCTGGTGTCTGACACCAGCGATATGTAGGAGTCGTTCACCTCCGGGCTTTCCATGCGTATGGCCCTGACTTTGTCAGCTCTGGTTTTCATCTGCCATTGTGCTGCCCCGTCACATGGCTTTATTAGATCCCTTTCAACTTCTTCAAAGTCTTCTCTACGCCTCACTGACCTACACAATTGTCTGTCATCTGCCAATATCCACCTCGTTGTTCAGTCCCTGTTCCAAAGACGCTGTTGTACGTACCATAGCAGGACAAAGAGGTCTTCTGTGTCGGTCCCGGTTCCCTAGTCGAATGCGGAACCCGACACGAGATTTCCAAGCTTCTGCAGCCATTTGTAATGTCTATTGAGGATGTGCCCTGTGGTCCTGTCACATGTCAAAGGCACTTCCTGAAAAGCTGAAACAAAGAGGAAACGGGTTGGAAGCCCCATGGTGCTGATGTGACTGGTGCCTAGGAAACCTCCCCTTCAGATGGCCATTGCCACATGCTATTAGCTACCCAAGAGTCTGCAGGCAAGAAACAGCAACTCAGCTACTCCCAAAATAGCCCTGGACAGAGAGGAGACCCCATTCCGTGCGTAACTTCCCCCTCCCCCAGCATACGCACGTCCACACGCTAAAACACAGGCAGGTGGGAGCAACTCTGCTTGGGATGGAACAGAAAAGCAGAGGTGTTAAATCATCCAACATTTACGCACAGATCCGCATAGGAATTTAGACTCCTAACAACATCTACTGAAATCCTATGTGGCCCTGGGCCTTCGTTCCTTAAGAGGTCACAGGGAAAGATGTTCCCAATGTGCACTCAGGAATTTCCTATGAGCTGATAACCAAGATATGAGTGGTTCCCTGGCCTGAAATCTCTCCATTACAGGGAGGGCAAGTGATGAATCTTTCCCTACAGAGGGTAATTGTCATCATCACCACCACCACCCTTAATAATAACAACAGCCCTTTTCAATTCTGTCAGGCCTTCCTTCAGAGATGTTCTGACCTCTATGAAGACAGTCTCCCCACACAGTTCTAAGGCTACGTCTATTCTAGGAGCTAGGGATGGAATTTCCCTGCTCCCGTACACATATTGTGGCACCTCGATCAAAGCTCACGTGATCATCCTTCTTCCTTAAACACTGTCCTTAGACAGAGAGGGACACATTCAAACTGTTTTCAGGCCCTGTGCTGCACCCTGTACTTCCCACAGAGGCACAAACACACAGAGGTATTTCCTTACCTTCATACAGGCGGGAGATGCCATCTTCAGTCACTGTTTCAGACAACAAGTCACAGTAATGGTGGATAGTATTTCCTAGACAGACAATGAATCTCATGACTTTTCAAATCCTTTGCTTAAAACTGCGAAAGATGCAGCCATTCTCCCAAGACAGCCCTTGGGAAATTAAATACATTCCTTACATCTGTTCACAAAGCACATTAGATAAAGCATCAGAAGCCTAGAAGTCACTGAGAGACTGATTTCCAAAGGAGATTGAATTCACATCATACTGGTTTCCCCAAGGCGCAGCCAAAGAGGAGTTGTGGGCAGGGGAAGTTGGTGCGATCGATACAGATAATTTGCTCCACTCATCTTGGAAGACATGTTAATCTCTCTCTCTCTCTCTCTCTGTCACACAAACACACACACACACAGTTTTAAGATTCTGGTGCTGTGAGAGGGAACAGAGCAGCAGTCTAGAAAAGGGCTTTGAAGGAAGCAGGTCAAAAGCTCAAGTGAAGTCGCTCTGCTTACCAATGAACAGGGCTGCAGAATGTCTGATTGTTGTCTGTGAGCTTTCCAGGTATTCTAAGGCGTGGAACAGGAATTTGGGGATGTGGCTCTTGTTGTTCTGCATCTAGGAAGAAAGAAGGAAGAAACGCACAATATACAAATGACATGTTCTTCCCACAGGGACTAGTCCAGGAAGCCAAAGCATAGAGCCAGGGCATGGCAACAGCCAGTATGAGCCCATACGCCATAGCAGCACCTCTCTGGAGTTACTGTTGTGTTCTCCAGAACCTCAGCTTTTGTTTTCAGAAAGTTTGCAGGTCTAACAGTTCAGGAGAAAAATTTCAAAAATGTGAAGGGATTGTAACTCCTGCAGAAATGAACCAGCAGAGAGCCTGGAATAGAGTCCTGCCACCCGATGGAAGCGGATGGGTACTCAGGGTGTGGGGTTAAAGGTCTCCCTCAAGTCCCCATTCACCACTCTGAAGGCACAAGGAATTCACCTACCAAGCACTTCCAGGCACACTTCCGGAGCTGTGTGGAGCCATCCCAGGCCATGCTGCGGAACAGCGTCTTCAAATGAGCCCACCTGAGAAACACTGCGCAGCGGAAGAGCGTCAGTTTGCATCTCTGCAAGAGAAGGTGAGACCAAGAGGGTTCTCACTGAGAGAGGGACAGTCTGGGGGACATGGAGCCTTCCCGTCACTTGTTCTCCTGCTTTTCCTGCTAGTGGAGGAGATTCCTGTCATTTGTTGTACACAGGAGTGTGCTCAGGAGAGGAATGGGCTGGAGCGAGCCAGAGCCGTCCTGTCTTTGGATGGTTTGGAGCGGTTGACCAGGGCCCTGCGCTTTGGGGGGCCCCGCACTTCAGGGGGACGCAGGACGTGGGCCATGCTGGGGCCAGGAGCAGTACTCCCGGTCCCACTATGCTATGCCCCACCTCGCCAGCGCCCAGCGTCGTTTGGGAAATGAGGGGGTGGGGCTTTGGGGGGAGGGGAGGAATAGGGATGGGGCAGGGGGCGGAGCAGGGGTGGGAAGAGGTGGGGTGGCACTTGGGGGAAGGGATGGAGTGGGGCTGGGGCTTAGGGCAGAGTAGGGGGTGTTGTCCCAGGCCCTGTGCCCCTCTATGGACAGCCCTGGAAAGATTCATAAGAGATCTCCACAGCTCAGTCCTTAGGTGCAAAGAGACTGCATGAGAGCGTGAGTCAGCTTTGGGATCCCAAAGAGTCGGACCAAAGGGCCGCCAGATCAGGCTTCCCTCCACATCCCAGTTGGCCCAACAACAGAGGGCAACGTCCGGTGAATTCTGGGAAGCTGGGACCTGGAGAAGTTCTCTCAGGAGCTCCAGGGAAGAAGTCAGGGCAGCTGCACCCACTTTCCAGAAGGCTGTGGGCAGATATCAGCTCCCTGAACTGAAGGGGCTCTTACAGATCTGTGCTCCCTTTTCTTTTGCTGCCTCTTGTTATGAACCTTTGGATGCAGCAGCCCAAAGGCCTGAGGCCCGTCTTTGCAGGAGAGGGTCAGGGCTCTTTCCCAGAAGAAGGCTTTTCTTCCCAATTGTGCTGTGTGCTGTGAGAATGGATGAGGCACTGGGCTCCAGCATGGAGTGAAGCAGGGAGGAGAAGACTCTGCTTGGGCAAGGGCTCTGGCCATTAATGGAGTGGGGGCCCCAGGAGATTCTGGCTCTTTACTCTTAAGGAAATAATGACCGTGGCACTTACCAGTGTCACACTCTCATCCCGGTCTTCAAGGTGCAGCAGGAGCGGGAGCAAGCAGTGGATCATCTTCTGCTGCACGATGGGTTTGTCCGGGTCCTTCACGCTGCTCACCACGTTGCCAAGCAGTAAAATGGCAACGGAGCGCACGCTGTCCCTCTCCTGGCAATGACACACAGGGAGTGGGGAAGCCCGGTTAAAGCCAGGCAGGATCAGAGCATAACGTGACAGAGTCATAATCCGCACGCTGCTCCGGTTCCCCCGTGTTAACTGACTTGGGTCGCGGGAGCAGTGAGGCCACCAGGCCAGCGCCATAGACATCTTGTGTAGAACAAGGCCTGAGACACTGTGCAGGGCAGTGCAGCCCCATGGTGTCCTAGACACAATTTCTGTCTGGAGAGCACAGAATCCTAGACCCCTAGAAGCTTAGGGGAGAGGGAGGGAAGGCTGCTGGAGACTGGTCTGGGGAAGGGGAGGAGCAGCTGCTGGAGCCTTACAGGGAGGTGCTGCTACAAAACACAGCAGTTCTTTTGCTCCTTGGTGCCCCTGAGAGCCGGGAGATTCCCGACCCACCTCTTTCCTGCTGGGAATCTCCACCTCTTTGGGGCCGGTGTTCTCCAGACAGCTGGTCATCTGCCCAGTGCCAGGACCCCTCTCCCCGAGGCCAGGCGGCAGCAGGGGCTGGGAGCATGGCGCTGATGCTGAGGTTTGCGGAGAAGAGCTCTGACAGGGAGGTGGCTGAGCAGGAGATTCCCCACCCATGGCAGGGGCACCCCTTGGAGGCTTCATGGCAGGGCTGAGGGGTGGGAGGGAAGGGGATGGGAAGAGAGAGACAAGGGCACCAGAGACAGGCGGGGGGGGGAGGAATGGGGTTCTCCTGTGTTTCCCAGCCTTACGTCATCAATGAAGGGGCGAAGGCTGACTGCAATGTCCTGGGAGATGGAGCCAAGCCCCTCCCCATCCAGGAGGTAGATGATGTCTGCAGCTTGATGCATGGCTCCCATGACACGCCCTCTATCCGTGTCACAGAACATGTCCATGATCGCTGGCAGCTGGGCCCGTAACGAGTGCACCTGCAGCAATGGAGAAGGCAGCTCATTACTACCCTGGATGACAGCCTGGGGCATATGCTGGCCCATCCACTCCCACCTATGAGACACCACGGCTGGCACAGCCGCCCAATGGGGCACAAAGTCATTCTCCTGTCACTCTCTGCCAGCTGCTCACTGTAACCTTTGTCTTTGCTCACCCGCCTCCCCACTGCATCACATCTGCAATCAGGGGTCAGCTCACGGGAGCAGGGACCACGTCGTGCCTTGATTTGCTCAGTAAAGCACCTCCAACATTCGAGTGCTGTGCGTTAAACAACAAGGCTTGTGTGGGGATCTCGCTCTCATTGCTGAGCGATTCAATAGACATCGGCTTCCTCGGTCCCCCAGGCAATCCACGCCCCTCACCTTTTCTGGCTGGAGCACAATACTGCCAAGGCCTCGCAGACTGAGCCGACGTACAATGGGGTTTTTATCTTGGGTCCATTCCATGAGCTGTGCCTGGAGCTCTGATTTTGTCAGTATTGTCTCAATGGAAGGACTCTGGAGAAACTGGAAAGAGCCAAATCAACATCGGGTTGAGGAGCAGAGGTCTTCCTGTGGGGTCTGTCCCCTGGACACTCATCTTTACCAAATGGCCACTTACTCCCATACAACGTCTCCGGTGTGTAGGGAGCCAGTTGCTGCTCTTTCAGTTGGCTCATTCCCAGAACTTAGACTAATGCACAAGTCACAAATAAACCCCCAGGGAAAGGGGAATCTCAGGCCCCACTGAGTGCCATGGAGAGACCCTGGGGCAGAAGAAAAGCAGAACCCCAGGAAAGGTGAGGAGAGAAGCATGGCCTTGGGGCACCGGAGAAACATCTCCTCTTGTCACAGGATCCCACCTAAGTACATCCAGCCAGGAGCGATCTCACCCTGTCTCTCCCTCCCTCTCTGTGCCATGCCCCACCACCATCCATGTGCGGAGAGGAGCTAGCTGGCTGGAAGGCTGCTGAGCTGCTGACAATGTGCCCAGAGCTTACTGGCCTGAGCTGCTCTCCTGTCAACTAATGAATCTCACCTCAGTGCAGAAAGTTATGGCGATATTTCTCTGCTCCTCCTCCTTCTCCCTTTGAACAGTGGTGACGGCCTCTCTGAAGACGGCAGGGAGCTGAGGTTCTCAAACTCGATCATGGCTCTGGAACATGGAGCAGAAAGTCCCTTGTGGTTATCAAGGGGAGAGAGTTCCTCTCTAGTTGCTGGGCTGAGATGGCAGCCTGGAACAGAGGAACATTTCACACGGAAATCCCATTCCCAAGAGAGACCCACTGAAGAGGAAACTTTGGGCTCCTACCTTGCAATCACGCCAACACCCTGCGAGTAGTAATATCGTGAGGCTATCATGTCCCAACCCTGCTGAAATTGGATGCTGGCAAATTCCTTCCAGTATCCGGGCATGGAAAAAAGAGTCTTCACAGCCTCCACCGACGTGCTAAAGACAAAAAATACCAGTGTCAGGCAACGAGATCAGCCCCAATCATGGCAAAGCTGCACACGCCCTGGCACACACAGCATGGACAGCAGGAGCTAGCCTCCCCGAGGATAGATCCAGTGTGATATCATGGTGCTCCCCTGCCCAATGGGCCCTGTCGACACTGCAGTTTCATTGAGTTTGTAACCAGTTAGTGACACTGTAGCTTCTTAAGATGGTTGATGTCATCACTCAATGCGGTTGAATACTTGATTCTTTACTGTGACAGGTAACAGGACTCAAGCGGGCATGTGGGGCCAGATCCTTAGTTGGTGTAAGTGAGCCTGGGCTAACTATAGCACCCGAACAAATGATGGCCATGAACAGCCTACATGTGTTTAGCAGAGCACATCTGTTCTTCCTTTTCCTTTCAGTCATTACCTTAGGGGGTTGAGGCAGCTGGATCCCTCCTCGGGGCTGGATGTCGTGCTGGCCATGTAGGTCCCTGGCAAGTGCAGATCCATCACATACTGCACTTGCCTGACGCAGAGGATGAGCATCTGGGGATACATTTCCAGGATGGCTTCTCGGTATCCCCATAGGAAAAGGACCTCGTAAATGGTCCTCATTGCCTGGAGGGGGGGAAGAATTTCACTCCACTATCCCAATCTGCCACCTGCCCCCATTGCCATTCGCTATTGTCCTTTTCTCGGGTCTCATTTCCTCCCCAGCCTATTACAAAAGAGGATTGGCTCCTGAGAGGGGAGGAGACATTTGGAGGGTCCTGAACCTTCACCCATTCCTGGAACGGAAGCAGGATGGAGCCCTACGGAAAGGTCAGAGGAGTCTGGATGATGTTATTCCCCATTATTTCGCTTAATGGTGCAGACTCTGTGCTTTGGGTTTCCAGCCATGACTGCACAGGCTGAAACCATCCTGAGGAGATCTGTTCTTGTAGACCCAGTGTTTCTGGCCCAGTCAAAAGTACTGGACATCTCATGATCCCATGCTGGGAAGATTTCTAGTCACAATTTAGAGAGCCAGAAACCTGGATACTTCCAAGAGACACCCGAACTGCACCTGCTCACTAAAGAGCCACCTAGAGCGGCAAACAGAGCCAGGGCACCAGCAGATAAACCGCTTCAGATCAGTAACTTTTCCTGGGTGAAGCTTTATTTACACCTCTTTGGTTTGCTAGCAGGTGGCCAGGACACACTAAGGCCTGGTCTGCATTACAGAGTTATGTCAATGCAAGGCCCCTCACCCAGCATCACCCTAACTATGGAATTTCCTTCCCATTGGCAGAACTGCCCCTTGGTGCCAAATTCATAACTCCACCTCCATAAGTGGCAGAGAGTCCAGGTCGATGCAGTGTCAGTGTAGACACAACGTCGCGTACGTCAACTGGCTTTCAGGAGCCTTCCCACAATGCCCCACCCTGACCGTACAATCGAGACGAGCGCTTCTGGTGAGGACGTGCACTGCCGACACAAGCAGCAAAGTGCAGACACACACAAGGGATAGAATTGCTGTGGCGGCTGTATGCCGAGATTACATGAGTCGGCTTCATTGTGTAGTGGAGCCGTGGCCTGAAGCTAAGAAGGGGTGAAGCTCACAGACACACACAGATGCACTATCCTCCCCGCGGTTGCGGGTTCTCAAAGTGACATCTCAAACCTCACTTACAGCCAGAGACACATTGCCGCTCTTCTCCTCCCGGTGTCTCTGCTGGAGCTTGTCCAGCAGCTGCTGCAGCACCTCCCTGGGGAGCTGTGGTTCTTCCCCCAGGGCCTTCCACAGCTCAATGGCACATCTGCAGATTCAGAAAGAGAAGTCAGACCTTCCCTGCTTGGCCACCTCTTGCCCTCCCCAGGGAGAGGCTTGGAAAACGGGCAGGAAAGGCGTCTGAGAGAGGAGACACCGATTGGTGCAGGGAGGCTGAGGCAGGGCAAGTCCCGTCAGAGAAGGTTGTATTTATTCCTTTCCCCTAATGGGTTGTTGTTCCTGAAGCTAGCACCGCTGTTTCCAGGACAGTGACCATGATCTGACCACCGAGTGACCAGCACAGTGTGACCACCAGACTGTGCAACATTCTGCTCTGTTACGCTAGGCTCAGTCCCGAGGAACTTGCCTGACCTCAGTGCAGTTCCTCTGGCTATTTGGGGTGTAACTGAGACCCAGCATTTGGCCAAGTGTCTCTTAGCAGCTGAATCCTACTGCAGTGTGGTGGACGGGTCAGACACTGACTCAGAACATGCCCTGATAGGAGAGGTTCAGGGAGATTGTACTGCCCAGTGTGACAGAGCTGGAAGGAAACTAGTACTGAAATCCCCCTCCTCTCTTCTCTCCATTCTTGCTGATCTAACCGCTCCTGGTCCCCCCAGGCATCCGCACAGGAAGACTGCAGACAGATCCAAAAGGCTTCCAGTCATTTAACTTCCAAGTTTGGTGAGGAAGGTCGGACATGGTGGTCAAGCCCTGGGGACACTGAGAACTAGGTTGGACAAACCAAGAGCAAATGGCCTGGATTTAAGGTCTTCAGGAAGCTTGACTGAAATTCTGTGCCAACGCTGCCGAGTTTCTATAGGTTCTGAGCACAGACCCTGGAAAGCACTGGGGCTGCTTCAAGGAATTCAAACCTGAAAGGTTTACAAATCAAACACTCAAATCAATATGAAAACCAACACTGTATTCCTCTGGTAACGGAACTGGGTAAGAAATTCAGTTTCTTTCATGCTGCTCTTCAATTCTCTCTCCCATGTGACACAGATTTGTCTATGGTCAGTGCAGAACTGCATTGCAGAGGATGCTGAGGAAAGACGGAGTTTTGACCTCTGGCGAGGTCCAGTTGGGTTTCACGGCCCCTAGGCACATGGAGACTGTATTATAAACACCTCAGCTGGATGACTCTGCAAAGTGATCGGCAATAACCAGCAGGACTCAGGGTTCACAACGTATTGAGATGAAAGAGGCACTCACCCCTCTCAGAGCTGTTCTTGCCGGCTGTCTGCAGACTCAGGCAGGCTGCACTGCATTTACGCTCTGGTCATGTGTGGATCATTTATTTATTTATTTAGTTTGCAACAATTAGGTCTGGAACTTTCTGTCTGAAGAGATTTACCTCTGCTGCGCAGCGCCATAAGGATGAGTGCATTTTTTCACCACTTCCTCAGCCATGGAATAACTAGGGATCTGACTGCAGGTAACAATCCTGCACTGGTCCCCAGCGGACGGACAGATGGACCTCATGGACCTTTTCCATCTCTGCCTTCTCTCACACAATAGGGAGCAGCCAGACCTCATGACCCAGGGATGTGGAGTGAGCCCCAAAGTCATTTATTGGCCCTGTACTGGACGGGAGAGGAAGTGGGGTGACCCATAGAAATCAGGACAGTGCTGGACTTCCCCAGAAAACTGGCACGTCTCCATCCTGGGGAGTGCAGGAGGAGGGTTGGCTCCTCAGTGGCTGGGCCTGGGCATCTCCTCTTGGTGAGCCTGGACAGCTCTCTGCACAGCAGGAAACTCCCTCCAGCTGCGTGAGCCCGACGGACCCTTCCCGGACTGTGGCCTGTCGGTAGGAGCAGGAAGAGAAATAATGGCCTGAGGTGATAACAGAGCAGCTCCCTACCTGTCCGAGGACAGCGTGTGTGCCACACAGCTCAGAACCACGTCCTGGGGGTGGGAACGAGCCAGCAAGGCCGTGGCCCTCAGTGCTGCTTTTCTGGCTCTGGGATGACAGACGTTGTCCAGCCAGATTAAGATACGTCCACGACGTCTCAACCTGGAAGAATGCCAGAAAGTTGAGGGATGGATTTATCCATGAGTGACAACCTCCCAGGTAACCCCTCCTGGCAGCCCTGCAAGCCGCCTCTCACCTCGGTTGCCCATCTTGGCTCCTCCATAATCTGAAGAAAGAGGCTTTGACAAGTCCAGGAACCCCAGCCTTCCTGAGGTCTGGTTTAGTACCTTAAAGCTCAGAAACACACACAAAGACTTCCCCAAACCTTACTGTGGGCACAGCCCAAACTCCCCTGCTATCCCAGGGCCTTCCTGCCTTAGCAAACTGCTCTCAGCCTGCTCTCAAGGGCTTCCCTGCAGGAGCCTTTCCTCCATCTCTGCAGCTTCCTGCTGATCTCTCTAGCACAATCAGTTCCTCCAGGCCCATGCTTCTCAACCCAGTTTCCATTGTGGGCCCCATATGTGCTGTGTGGGGCACGTCCAATACCACCTGTTTGGCCCTGAGGATGTCCCAGGTAGAGAAGCGCTGCTCCAGACCCAGCTGGTTCCACTGATGTACCCCAGAGCCCATCCCAGAGATGGCAGGCAGGGCTAGTTGGACTGGGCTAGCCAGCTCCAGGCCCCAGCCCTAAGGAGAACCTCTACACTGCGGGATTTTAAAACCTGCCGTAACCAATCTCAAAGCCGGGTCTCTAACCTCGGGCTCAGGCTATGGCACTGGGAACAGCAGTGCAGACCTGGAGACTTGGGCTGGAGCCCAGGCTCTGAAGCCCCCTCCTCCCCAGGCTTCAGAGCTCCAGTTCCAGCCCAAGCCCAGAAGAGGCTGCGTTGCCGTTTGGCCCCACTGTGCCAGCCCTGGGAGCCCACGTCCATAGGGCCAGGCTTTCCGGCTCCTGCTGCAGAGTTTGCAGCACAAGGTAGACAGACCCGAAAGGGACAAGCCGCCCCCTCGGGCTCTTCCATGAGGAACTGGTCATTGCTCTTTCCTCTCTCGAACAAGGAGCAGGAGCTACAACCCGGGTGGCTGGATTCTGGTGCCCTGTTCTGCTAGCAGGAGTTAGAGCCCTGCACAAATCAATCTCCTGATTGAGGGCCATTTGTTATCTTCCCCCTCGGACCTGCTGGAAACAGGGAACTCGGACAGAGACAGGGACGACCTGCAGGAAACCCCAGGAACAGGCAGGTTTGGGGAGGAAGCTCAGGCTCAGGATTCTGTTTGTTTATGAGTCTCCGAGTTTCCAGGAAAGCCAAAGCCCAGGAAGGGAATAAGTCTGCACTTAGGCGCCATGGGCAGGCGGTATCTGGGGAAGGGCAGGAATGTCACCTATTTCCAGGCCGAGCGATTGAAGGCAACAGTTAAAGGACTGTAGGGAACGTGAACCCTGATTCCTTTCTCGATAACCCCACCTGCGCAGGCTTGGGCAACTCAAGGAGCTCTCTGGGCTTCAGTTTCCCCAGGTGTCAAATGGGTTGAATTCCTACCTCCCAGGAGGTGGTGGAGCTTCATTAATCAGGGGAATAATGACTCTGAGAGCCTCCTACTCAGGGGATGTAGAAATGAAGTCTGCCAGAAACCTCCCTAGGCCAGTCTAATTCACGGGGGAGGCACTCAGATCCTGTGGGGATGGGCAGCAGGATCAGAGCTAGGGAGAGACAGAGAGAAAAGTGCAAAGCCAAATTCCTCCTGATCCTTCAGCTGGAAAAACAAGGCCCGCAGCATGTCTGAGAAACCAGTGTGGAGGCCCCTGGGCAGACTAGGTAAGTGCTGCGCTGCCAGGGCTGGGGCTATCGCTCCCCTTCAGTGGGGCTGGGCTGTCCTCAGGGACGTGTCAGAGCTCCAGCGGGCAGAGAACAGGTCAAACACCTCACGCCGCGGATCCCGCGGCCAAGCGATGAAGGGAAAGGGCTCAGCCAACCTTCACAGCACCATGCCCGTGTGTCCCAGGAACAGTTTCCTAGGAGAGAAATTCTCCCCTCCCCTCTCTGCGCAGCATCCCCTGCCCACGGCGGAGTCTCTTACTCTCTCCATCTTGTCTCCGTGTAGAGACACGATGGTCCTCAGCTCTTCCTCGGCGGCTTGAAATCGCTCCAGGGTGGGTGTCGTCAGACCCTTCACGGCTCTCATCAGCAGGGCTTGGAGCTGGGCTGAGGAAGCTGCTCCCGGGGGGTCTGCAATGAGAGGGACAGAGCCTGTCGGGACTGAGTATTTCCATCGCTCAGCTGCCCTGGAACAGTCTGTCCCGGCGGGAGGCTGGCAGCGCCCCGTGAGCGTGGAGACTCCGGCTGAGCCCTTTTCTTAACAAACCTCAACAGGTGCCGAGGTTTCCTCAGTCTTTCATACGCTTCCCCTCCCCCCTGCCTGAGAAGAGATGGGAGCCTCTCAGCCGGTGCTGGGACCCCAAGGGCACCCCATTTCCTCCCTCTCTAGCCCCTCCCCCCAGGAAGCCCAGCTTTTGCTGAGAAAGCCTCAATGGCCTGCAAAGCCCAGTCAAGTTGCTTGTTGAGTGCAGCCGAGGGTCACTGCAGAACCTGCCCCATGTCCCATCCCACCCCGAGCACCTGAGCAGATTGGCTCAGCAACTCTAGCAGCCCACAGTGTCTGCGAGGAAAGGACTGAGAACAGGGCCCAAGCGGAAATGCCTCTTCCTTCCCCACCCTGCAGCGTGTGGTGCTGCCACAAAACAGGCAGGAATCGCCGGCAGGACAGAAAGTAGCTTCGACTGAAGGAGCAAGTCTGCCTGGCTGAGGAGAATCCCAAACTGTGGGCCTCTGGGGCCCAGCCCCCCGTGGGTCAGAACTCACTGGGCACAATGTTACTGCAGGGGGACTGGTTCCAGGGTCACCTAAACCCAGGGCCTGGGGTGCTGAAGGCCTTTGCCCTGGTGTCTCAGGCACCTCCTGAGTGTTACTGCAGCTGGCCTGCGTGGCTGGATTAGCCCCGTCTGTCCTGGACGCCAGCAGCTGAGGATGCAGTAGAGCACACCAGAGCGACACACTCGCATAGATACTCCTGGCAGAGGGGATCCAACCTGGGATTTCTGGAGTTTAGTGCAGGAGCCTCTCCGCAGCAGCTAAAACCCAACTGGCTGTTAGCTAAGGCTCTAGAGCAGACTCCTTTGATCTCTGTCTCTAAGTGGTCCTGGTGCCACTAGACGGGCCAGAACACCCCACCCAGCAGGTGTGTGGGTTACCCCTACAAGTGCAGGGAGGGGCCTGGTAGGATTTTCAGCAGTGCCTGTGTCCCATGGAGAGTGCATCAGAATCAGGCACCTGAGTCAGGCACTTCTGCAGATCCCACAAAGCACCACAGAACTTCCAGAGGTGCCTGAACCCCTTTGTCAACCTGGGCCTCGTTCAAGCAACCCAGAGAAACTCGTAAAGACTGGCTGGGGTCGATCACACTTGAAGAGTGTTTCCTTTCAGCTCCTGAGCAAGGGGCAGGTAGGTCTCCTGTCAGAGATCCCAGCTCCGGGAGATATTAATACACCCAGCAGGAGGCTTTCCAATAGCACAGTCACAAAGCGTCATTACCATGGTCATATGGGAGCTGCTTGGTAATGAGGGGTGGGAGTGCGCTCTTCTTCCTGCTCTTCTGGGCTCCCTTTTCCCACTTCCCCTGCGACTCCGCGCCTCCTTCTTCGTCCCTGGAGCAGAAAGAAACATTCGTAACATTTCCCTTTTCCATGTAGTATCCCTGCTTTACAGAGGATGGAGGTCGGGCCCAGAGCCCTGAAGTGAATTGCCCAGGGTCAGACTGAAGGTTGTTGGCAGCTAAGCAGAGAACTCCGATCTCATGGATCTTTGCTGGGGGCTTTTACCACACGAGGCTTCCTCGGACCTGGGGGCAAGTTTCTTTTCCATGGTGTTTTCTACTTGTCCCCTCCCCTTGCACACCTTCCCTGTCAGTGATGGGCAACGGGCCTCATTTGCATTTAACCCCCCAAGAAGTAATGGCTCAGCTCTGGTACGGTTCCCAGCTGGGACCTCTGGAGCATTTTACTGATGAAATGGACCCGATCCAGGAGACAAGAAATGATTTCCTACAACGTCCAGCCTCTCTGTTCTCCTTACAGCCCGGAGCAATGTTAGTACTCCCCACCCCACAGTGCCAGACCCCCAGAGGGGGGGTGACCTGACACACTCAGCTCTCCCCACCTCAGAGATGGACCTCGGCCACCCTTGCCAAAAGGATCTGGCACTAAATGGATTCCAGAGTCTGAGGTACCCATCAGGGCCGGCTCCAGGCAGCAGCCGAGCAAGCTGGTGCTTGGGGCGGCAGATTCCAAGGGGCGGCAGTCCGTCCAATCCCATTTTGGGGGGGGGGCTTTGCTGCTTCCGCTGCCTCGGCAGGTTTTTTTCTTTTTGGTTTGTGGCAGCGCAGAGGAGGGGAGCTGCTGGGAGCGGTGCCAGGTCTGCAGCAAGCCCAGCAGCCCGCCCACCGGAGCAGCGTGGAGCCCTCCCAGCAGGCAGCGCGAGCACCCCACTTAAGGAAGCCCTGGCCGCCCCCCTTGTCTCCACCCCCCACGCTAGCTGGAGTGTGCACTCCGCTGCCCGGGGTCTGCAGGGCTCGGAGTCCCCCTGCACCCGTGTTCCCGTCGCCCCGCAGGTATTTTTTTTCTTTTTGGTTTTTTATTTTTTCTTCCCTTCGGTGCTCCAGCTGGCTGGGCGGTTTGTTTCGCACACACCCCCGCCCCCCGCTGCTCCGACCGGCCGGCAGGTTTCCTGCTGCTCCCTCCTTTGCTGCTATGGCCGGCAGGTTTGTTCACTCCCCTTCACTGCTCCGGCCGGCTGGGCGGTTTGTTTCGCACACACCCCCGCCCCCCGCTGCTCCGACCGGCCGGCAGGTTTCCTGCTGCTCCCTCCTTTGCTGCTATGGCCGGCAGGTTTGTTCACCCCCCTTCACTGCTCCGGCCGGCTGGGCGGTTTGTTTCGCACACACCCCCGCCCCCCGCTGCTCTGACCGGCCGGCAGGTTTCCTGCTGCTCCCTCCTTTGCTGCTATGGCCGGCAGGTTTGTTCACTCCCCTTCACTGCTCCGGCCGGCTGGGCGGTTTGTTTCATGCCCCCCCCCCATCGCTCCGACCGGCAGGTTTGTTTCACGCCCCCCCCTTCACTGCTCCAGCCAGCAGGTTTGATTCATCCCTCCCCCCGCCCCCTTCGTCACTCCGACCGGCCAGCAGGTTTCCCACCCACCCCCTTTGCTGCTCCGGCCAGGAGGTTGGTTTCCCCCCCCCCACTTCGCTGCTCCGGCCGGCCGGTTTGTTTTGAGCCCCCCCCCTTGTTGCTCCAACCGGCGGCAGGTTTCCCGCCCCTTTGATGCTCGCGGCTGGCTGGCAGGTTGGTTTCCCCCCTTTGCTGTTTCCGCTGGCTGGCAGGTTTGTTCCCCCCAACCCCATCGCCACTTCGGCCTCTGCACAATTTTTTTTTTTTTTTTTTGCTTGGGGTGGCAAAAAAGCCAGAGCCGGCCCTGGTCCCCATCGCTGTCCCGTGAGAAGGCCCTGATGTGTAAGGCTTGTAGGGTGACTGGTGTGAGTATTCCTCACATGCTCCTCGCTAACCATGTGGATTGAATCCTCACCTGTAGGATCCAGTTCAACTTTCCCTGTATCCTCCTGCAGCTTCACCTCCTCTGACTCCACCTGGTTCTCAGCTGCTATCTTCTTCGGGACAAGTGCCTCCACCTTCTTTGTGAGAAATTGTTCTCTCCTCATCCCTGTCTGCCATCGAGGTGTCAGATTGGTTACAGACACAGAGTCTCTTCATGCCTGACAGGATGGACCATGAACATTTCCTTCTCTGGGCTTCTCTGGCAAGGCCTGTTCTTGCTGGCTAAAGTCAGAGCATGCCTCCATTGCTACAGGTTGGACAAGCACTTTGTGCACATGGATCTCTCTGTGCTCCCTAGAGATGAGTCTTTGGAAAAAGGAATGAAGCCTGGAATAGAAAGAAGGAGGAAATGGGTTTTCTGTCATTCTCTAAAGGAAGGAATTAGTTTGCCCAGGATTCACAGGTCCAGGAGACCGGTCTTTTGAAGCCATCTGCTCCTCTAATAGTCAGGACTGGTTCATACAACCGAGAACATAAGCAACCCAAGACCACCCATCCTGGGTCCAACCAAAGGTCCATCTAGCCCATTATCCTGTGTTCAGACAGTAGCCAGTGCCCCAGAGGAATGAACAATACACCTACATTAGACAATCATTACATGAGACAAAGGTTTCTATTCCCAACGGGAAGGCAAAGGAGTGCATTGGGGCAACTCCAGAGGAAATACTATTTATGGAGATATCAGTCTAAATTCTACACCAGTTTTGTTATCTTCCCTTTAGGTGATACCCTGGAAATTCACCCCACTCGTCTGCTGAAAGTTAAAACAGTGGAAATCTGCCTCCAGAGAAGGTGAGAGGCTGGCGCAGGAGGGAGCTGAAAGATGCCGACGTTCAAATCAAAACGGAACGTTGAGACCTGACTGTTGCAACCCTGGCCCCCACCAGTCCCTAGGACATGGGTGGCCGACCTGAGCCTGAGAAGGAGCCAGAATTTACCAGTGAACATTGCCAAGAGCCACAGTCATATGTCAGCAGCCCTCATCCACTACCGCCCCAGCCCCCGGCATCTCCCTCCCACCGGCAGCCCCCCCAATCAGCGCCTCCCCCTCCCTCCCCACTCCTCCCGCCCGCTGCAATCAGCTGTTTGGCAGTGCGCAGGAGGCTGTGGTGGGGAGGGGGGAGGAGCGAGGGCATGGCAGGCTCGGGGCTAGGGGCAGGGGCCTTGGGGGAAGGGGTGGGGTGGTGGCAGGAGCTGGGGCAGAGCCGGGGGTTGAGCAGTGAGCACCCCACAGCGTATTGGAACGTCAGCATCTGTAGCTCCAGCCTGGGAGTCAGCGCCTATGCAAGGAGCTGCATAGTAACCTCTGAAGAGCCGCATGCGGCTCCGGAGCCACAGGTTGGCCACCCCTGGGCTAGGAGAAAGAGGCACCAACCTGCCATGTGCGATCTAAGGAGCAGAAACAGAATCTGGGAATTACCTTCTGTAAAAACTCATCTTCGTTCGAACACCTGTGGAAATAGCTGATTCAAGAAGTTGTTGAGAGATGGCTAGTCCGCGTCTATCAGCAGCTCCTTGGGTCACCAGCCGTTGTCAACCAAGCCAGTTGGCAGACTGAAGGCCGGGCAAGAATGCTGAAGCAGAACATTCTTTGCTGTTGGGATACATGACATCACAATAAATTTAACCATAAACACACCTGGACACCCACCCAGAGAGACACACACACAGAAGAGTTTGTAACATTAACAACAGTGAGAGAGACACCCAAAATCTCTAGGGATTTTGATTTGGAGGAGGGGGATTATAGACTCCAATTGCATGGGTGCTCTGGGCGTGAAGCACCCACAAGGAAAAATTAGTGGGTGCTTAGCACCCACTGGCAGCCAAGCTCTGCCCTGCCTGCAGTGCGTCTCGCATGCAAGTGGCCCCAGTGAGCAACTCCTCCTGCTCCCTCCCAGCACTTCCTGCCCACCACAAAACAGCTCTTTCATGGAATTCAGGATACTCCAGGAGGGTCGGGGCGGAGGGGGAGATGGTATACTTGGGGGAGGAGATGGAGGAGAGGCGAGGTGGGGTGGGATAGAAGTGGGGCGAGGGTGGAACAGGGTTAGGAAGAGAGGGGGCAGAGGAAAGGGTTGATTTGGGGGTGCAGCGGGGCAGACCAGGGAAAAGGTGGGGCGGTGCTTTGGGGAAGAGGTGGAGTGGGGAGGGCCTGGGGCAGAGCGTAGTTGAGCACCACTGGCCAGAGGGAAGTTGGTGCCTACTGAGGGGATGGACAAAGGACTGATAGACTCATAGAAGATGAGGTTGGAAGGGACCTCAGGAGGTCATCAGTCCAACCCCCTGCTCATGGCAGGACCAACACCAACTAAATCATCCCAGCCAGGGCTTTGTCGAGCTGGGCCTTAAAAACCTCTAAGGATGGAGATTCCACCACCTCCCTAGGGAACCCATCCCAGTGCTTCACCGCTCTCCTAGTGAAATAGTGTTTCCTAATATCCAACCTAGACCTCCCCCACTGCAACTTGAGATCATAGCTCCTTGTTCTGTCATCTGCCACCACTGAGCACAGCCAAGCTCCATTCTCTTTGGAACCTCCCTTCAGGTAGTTGAAGGCTGCTATCAAATCCCGCCTCACTCTTCTCTTCTGTAAACTAAATAAGCCCAGTTCCCTCAGCCTCTCCTCATACATCATCTGCCCCAGCCCCCTAATCATTTTCCTTGCCCTCTGCTGGACTGTCTCCAATTTTTCCACATCCTTTCTGTAGTGGGGGGGCCCAAAACGGGACACAATACTCCAGATTTGGCCTCATCAGTGTTGAATAGAGGGGAAAAAATCACCTCCCTCGAGCTGCTGGCAATGCTCCTACTAATGCAGCCCAATATGCCGTTAGCCTTCTTGGCAACAAGGGCACACTGAGAAGCTTGATATGAGTTAGCATCCACTGTAATCCTCACGTCACTTTCTGCAGAACTGCCGCTTAGCCAGTCGGTCTCAGTCTTTACCAGTGCATGGGATTCTTCTGTCCTAAGTGCAGGACTCTGCACTTGTCCTTCTTGAACCTCATCAGATTTTTTTGGCCCAATCCTGTAATTTGTGTAGGTCACTCTGGACCCTATCCCTACCCTCCAGCATATCTACCCCTCCCCAGCTTAGGGTCATGTGCGAACTTGCTGAGGTGCAATCCATCCCATCATCCAGATCATTTATGAAGATGTTGCATAAATCAGCCCCAGGACTGACCCAGCGGGGAGGGTGGAGAAGAGGAGGCACACGGTGAGCAGCAGGGACCCCAGAGACAGGGGTGCAGTGGAGGAGAGGGGAACTCAGCCAGGCAGCAGTGGGCAGATGGGGTTGGGAGAAGTGGGAAGCAGATACAGGAAGAGATGGAGCACAGGCTGGGCACTGGGGCCCAGGCATCCGGGGCCTGGTTGGCGGCAGCTGTGCCAGGAGGCTTCCCCACTATTATACCCACCGCCTGTGCTTCCACTGAGGATCTCCAGAGTGTCAATGTTCCCGGAGCTCGCCTTCCTGACAGGCCTGAGCAACCAGAGCTTGTCACTAGACCACGCACAGCCTCCCCGTGGGAAGCGTATGGACCCAAACAGGCTGGAGACAAGTTATCGCAGAAATCACTGGGGACTCGGGGAGCATCTTCAGCTGAGCAGGGTGACACACCCCACAGGAGCTGAATTTCTGACTCGGGGCTGAGTAGTGCAGGGTGGATGCGCAGCACAGCTGTGAGGCTGTCTGCTGCGATCGATGCACCAGGGTCGATTTAGTGGGGGTCTAGTGAAGACCCACTAAATTGACAGCAGAGCGCTCTCCGGGCAACTCTGGGACTACACCGGGAACGACAGGAGTAAGGTAAGTCTCCCGTCGGCCCAGCACAGCGTAGACACAGCAGTAAGTCGACCTAAGCTACCTCGAATCCAGCTGTGTTAGTCATGTGGCTGGAGCAGCATCAGTTAGGACGACTTACTGCGGTAGGAAGGACACAGTGGGAGGGGCAGTGTGGGGATCTCTCTGCCATGGTGCCCTGGGGCTGAGGGGTCTGTGTGCGGGGCTGTGTCGGGGTTTTTCTGCTTGGGGGCTGGGGGTGTGTGGGTGGGGCTGTGTGGGGATCTCTGTGCCAGGGGGCCTGGGGCTTAGGGGTCTGTGGGAGGGGCAGTGTGGGGATCTCTGTGCCATGGGGCCATAGGGCTGAGGGGTCTATGGGAGGGGCAGTGTGGGGATCTCTCTGCCATGGGGCCCTGGGGCTGAGGGATCTGTGGGAGGGGCAGTGTGGGGATCTCTCTGCCATGGGGCTCTGGGGCTGAGGGTCTGTGAGAGGGCAGTGTCAGGCTTGTCTGCTATGGGGCTTGGGGTGTGTGGGAGGGGCAGTGTGGGGATCTCTCTGCCATGGGGAATAGGGCTGAGGGGTCTTTGGGAGGGGCAGTGTGGGGATCTCTCTGCCATGGGGCCCTGGAGCTGAGGGGTCTATGGGAGGGGCAGTGTGGGGTTCTCTCTGTCATGGGGCCCTGGGGCTCAGGGGTCTGTGCAAGGGTCAGTGTGGGGATCTCTCTGCCATGGGGCCCTGGAGCTGAGGGGTCTATGGGAGGGGCAGTGTGGGGTTCTCTCTGTCATGGGGCCCTGGGGCTCAGGGGTCTGTGCAAGGGTCAGTGTGGGGCTCTCTCTGCCATGGAGCCCTGGGGCTGAGGGGTCTGTGGGCGGGGCAGTGTGGGGATCTCTCTGCCATGGGGCCCTGGGGCTGAGAGGTCTGTGAGAGGGACAGTGTGGGGAATTAGAGGATTGGACCAAAAGAAATATGATGAGGTTCAGCAAGGACAAGTGCAGAATCCTGTACTTAGAACGGAAGAATCCCCTGCACTGCTACAGACTAGGGACCGAATGGCTGGGCAGCAGTTCTTCAGAAAAGTACCTAGGGGTTACGGTGGACGAAAAGCTGAATATGATTCAACAGTGTGCCCTTGTTGCCAAGAAGACTAATGGCATTTTGGGTTGTATAAGTAGGGGCATTTCCAGCAGATCAAGGGATGTGATCATCCCCTCTATTCAGCACTGGTGAGGCCTCATTTGGAGTACTGTGTCCAGTTTTGGGCCCCACACTACAAGAAGGATGTGGATAAATTGGAGAGAGTCCAGCGGAGGGCAACAAAAATGATTAGGGGGCTGGAGCACATGACTTATGAGGAGAGGCTGAGGTAACTGGGATTGTTTAGTCTTCAGAAGAGAAGAATGAGGGGGGATTTGATAGCTGCTTTCAACTACCTGAAAGGGGTTCCAAAGAGGATGGATCTAGACTGTTCTCAGTGGTAGAAGATTACAGAACAAGGAGTAATGGTCTCAAGTTGCAGAAGGGAAGGCTTAGTTTGGACATTAGGAAAAACTTTTTCACTAGTAGAGTGGTGAAGAACTGGAATGGGTTACCTAGGGAGGTGGTGGAATCTCCTTCCTTAGAGGTTTTAAGGTCAGGCTTGACAAAGCCCTGGTTGGGATGATTTAGTTGGGTTTGGTCCTGCTTTGAGCAGGGGTTGGACTAGATACCTCCTGAGGTCCTTCCAACCCTGAGATTCTATGATTCTATGATCTCTCTGCCATGGGGCCCTGGGGCTGAGAGGTCTGTGAGAGGACAGTGTCGGGACTTGTCTGCTATGGGGCCTGGGGTCTGTGGGAGGGGCAGTGTGGGGATCTCTCTGCCTTTGGATGCTAACATGGGAGGGGAAAACATTAAATCTTCTCTCCCCATCCCTTTACACCCCTGTCCTTCCTCTTCCCCCCTTCCCAGCAAGAGTCACCCTCTGCCCTTGTCTCTCTGATGCAGAGACCCCCCACCGACCAGTCAGAGAAGGACCTTGCCCCTGAGGAGAAGGCTGAGGAGAATGAAGACCCAGCCGCAGAAGGAGAGGAAGAGGAGGAAGAGCTAGAGACAGAGGAGGAGGAGAAGCAGGAAGAGCAAGTCCTGATCACAGAAAAAGAGGAGGAGGTGGAGGACCTAGCCATAAAAGAGGAGGAGGACTTGACCACAGAGGAAAAGGACGAGGCGGACATATCCGTAGAGGAGGAAAAGGAGGAGGATGAGAACTTGTCTGCAGAAGAGGAAGAAGAGGAGGAGGAGGAGGAGAACGTGTCTGCAGAAGAGGAGGAGGTCAAGCACCTCTCCACAGAAGAGGAAGAGGACTTGACCACAGAGACGGAGGAGGAAGAAGAAGGTAAAAGAAGAGGAAGAAGAAGGTAAAGGAAGGACGTGGCCCTGGTGGAGGAACACCTGATCATGGAGCAAAAGGAAGAAGAGAAGGACCTGGCCATGGAGCAGCAAGAGGAGCACCTGCCTGTGGAGGAAGAGGAGGAGGACCTGGCCACAGTAGTGGAGCACCTGGCCATGGAGCAGGTGGAGAGGAGGAGGACCTGGCTACAGAGGAGGGAAAGGAGGACCTGAATTAGCAGGAGGAGAAGGAAGAGGACCTGGCAATGGAGGAGGACGAGGATGTGGCCATTCAGAAGAAAGAAGAGAAGGAAGAAGAGGTACTGGCTATGGAGGGAAAGGAAGTGGAGGAGGATTAGGACTTGGCCCCGGAGAATGAGCAGGAGGAAGAGGACCTGGTCACAGAGGAGAAGGAGGAGGATGTGGCCATGCAGGGGGAAGAAGAGGCGGAAGAGGAGGTAGAGGACCTGGCTATAGACTAGGAGGACCCAGGAACAGAGGAGGACGAGGATGTGCCAATGCAGGGGGATGAAGAAGAGAAGGAGATGGACCTAGCCCTGGAGGAGGAGGAGCAAGAGGACCTGGCCAGAGAGGAGGACGAGAAGGAGGAAAAGGAGGAGGAGAACCTGTCCAGGGAGGACCTGACCATAGAGGAGGAAGTGGAGGAGGGGGAGGACCGGGCCATGGGAATGGAGCATGTCGTCATGGAGAAGAAAGCGGAAGAGGATGACTTGGATGAGGAAGAGGATGAGGAGGGCAAAGCCAAGTCCTCCTCCACCTCCATGGCCAGGTCCCCCTTGCCCAGATGCATAAATAGGGAAGTAATGAGTAGGAGCAAGGAGGGGATCTTACCTCTCTCTATAGCATTGGTGAGAGAGATAATGGAATGGTGACGTCCAGTTCTGGTGTCTGTGTTTTTAAAGGATGGTGTTAAATTGGAGAGGGTGCAGAAAGAGTCACACAAATGATCTGAGAGCTGGAGAAAATGACCTACAGTGAGAGACTCAAATTGTAGGTGGGTGAAATTTAATGGCCTGGAACATTCAGGAGATCAGATGAGATGATCCAATGGTACCTTCTGGCCTTAAGCTCTATGAAACTCTATGAACCATCGTCTCCCCCCCCCCTGCTCCGATGTGCTTCACCGCACAGAAGGGTGGCTGGACAGCCTGGAATGGCCCTGCTCCAAAGCGGCCCTGGCGGAGAAGACAGCAGTGAGTGAGAGACGGCTGTGGGGACCTGGCGGGAGGGCAGGAGACCTTGGACAAGGAGGGGGCTCCCTTGGCAGGGAAGCAGATCGGTGGCACTGGAGAGGACAGCAAAGAGCAGGGATTCCTGGGGCTGAGGACTGGGCAGCAGCCAAGGGGAAATTCTGGGCGTAAGCGCTGGGGGTAGGTGGGAATCGTGGGATTGGGGGGTAAGGCGAGGCTGGCGGTAGAAAGGTAGGGGGCAGCTGTGAGAGGCTGGGCCAAGTGGGAAGGGAAGGAAGGAATCGGGAGGACAGGGCCCAGCTGTGTTGCCAGAGGATCCTGCTGGCTGTGTCTGGGCAGCCTCTCTGGGAAGTGCCCAGGGGTCAGTAGGGCCTGAATCTGACATTCTCCTTTGGGTCTTACAGGAACTAACTGAGAGCTGCCCCAGGACTCTGGGCCCAGCTCTGTCCTCTCCAGCTCCATGGACCGCACGTGAAACCTCCCGTACCAGAAGCTCCTGCCTGGCTCCCCCAGCTCCGGTGCTGCTCAGTCCAGAGACGCTGCCTCTTCCATGGCCAGGTTCTCCTCCACCTACTGAACAGCCTGCGGTGATGGGTAAGGGAACCCATGGCCACACGGAGACACCATGGGCACGGATGGGGATTGAATCTGGGCCCTTCACCATCACGGGCACAAGCCTGCCAGGCTCCCATTCAGGTAGCCATGGAAGGCTCTGCCTGCAGACACCCCCTCTCCATTCCCACTGCCAGACTCTTGCCTGCGGTGACAACGAAGGAGCAGGAGAACTCCTGGGGGAGAACCCCCGGGCTGCACAGTCGGGTGTCAATATTGAAAGGTGCCTTTTGGCCTCTAAGTGCCTCTTTTACTCGGCTGTTTAGCCATGGGGGCATTTTTATCCTTGCACAGGTTTGTTTTTTGTTTGCGGTGTACATTTAGTGTGAGCCTCTAGTACAGTGTTTTTAAACAGTCTCCGTGCGCTTGGCTGGCATTTCACCCTGGCATGTTGCTTTTAATTTCCATTTAACGAGCCTGCTCACGTCTGGGCAGTTCCCCTTTCTGAGGTTAAATGCTCCTGTGGTGGGTTTCTTGGGCATTTCCCCCTCCAGGGCTGTGCCATGTGATTCCATCAGGGCTGTGATTGCAGAAAGTAACTACTGCAGCGTGGGGGTTGCACGGTGAGAGCTCACACCGTGCACTCTCCTAAGCAGAGAACGTCTCCAAGGACCGGCACTGCGGTACCGCTCCTTGCCAACACCGCCCAGATCTGCTGCATGTGCCCTGTCAGCCAGCAGGGGGTTGGTCTCTATTGTCACAAACGGGGGATAAAAGGACTCTCCTTATCCATGTGAGGGCATTCAGCCAGTATTCACGGGGCGCTGGATGTCATCCGGCCTTGGCAGCTCTGAGCTCAGAAGGACAGTGGGTGAGTGTTTGGGAAAGAATTTCTACTGATTTCCCGTTGGGCTCCATCCAAAGCCAATAACTAGGGCTGTCAATTAATGGCCTTTTGATCGCACTGTTAAACAATAATAGAATACCAGGTTACATGTATTATCAATACTTTTGAATTTTTTTATACTTTCAAATATATTGATTTCAATTACAACACAGAATACAAAAACAACGAGGAGTCCTTGTGTCACCTTAGAGACTAACAAATTTATATGGGCATAAGCTTTCGTGCATGCTTTCATCAGATGCATGGAGTGTAACAGACAGTAGGGAGGTATAAATACACAGCGTATGAAAAGATGGGAGTTGCCTTACCAAGTGCGGGGGGTCAGTGCTAACCAGCCAATTCAATTAAGGTGGAAGTGGGCTAATCTCAACAAGGGGTGGAAGCATCCACCAAGAAGGGGTGGAAAGCATTTTTGTAGTGCTAATGAAGCCAGTGTAAACAAGGTGGCCCATTTAAAACAGTTGACAAGAAAGTGTGAGTATCAGCAGGGGGACATTAGATTTTTAGCACACGGAAGCTTATTCCCAAATAAATGTGTTAGTTTCTAAGGTGCCACAAGGACTCCTTGTTTTTGCTGATACAAAACGTTTTTGCTACCACTCTGAAACCAGATCTTAAGTGGTTTCTCTGCTGGTACCCTGGCTCAGTTGCCTTCAGCTCTAGGTGGCCCTTTAGTGAGCAGGTGCAGTTGGGGTGTGTCTTGGAAGTATCCAGGTTTCTGTCTCTGTAAATTTTGCCTAGAAATCTTCCCAGCACGGGATCATGAGATGTCCACCACTTTTGACTGGGCCAGAAATACTGGGCCTATGAGAACGGATCTACTCTGGATGGTTTCAGCCTGTCCAGTCATGGCTGGAAAGCCAAAGCACAGAGTCTGCAGCATTAAGAGAAAGAACGGGGAATAACATCATCCAAACTCTTCTGATCTTTCCACAGGGCTCCATCCTGCTTCCAGGAGTGGGTGAAGGTTCAGGAGCCTTCATATGTCTCCTCCGCTCTGAGGAGCCAATCTTATTTTGTAATACACTGGAGAGGAATTGAGACATGACAAAAGGACAATAGCGAGTGGCAATGGGGGCAGATGGCAGACTGGGATAGTTGAGTGAAATTCTTCCCCCCCTCCAGGCAATGAGGACCATTTACGAGGTCCTTTTCCTATGGGGATACCGAGAAGCCATCCTGGAAATGTATCCCTAGATGCTCATCCTCTGCATCAGGCAAGTGCAGTATGTGATGGATCTGCACTTGCCAAGGACCCCTGAGCAAATCTGTGGGCCTCTGTCCCAGAACGTGGACAGAGCCACACCAGCAGCACATGGGACCAGGCACCGCAGGATGTCAGTGTCACAGGTAAACAGGAGGAAGAGGGACCAGTTCAACTGGTTCTGTGGGCACAGTTAGGGGCCTCCATCTACATGGGAAAAAGAGAGCGCCAGAAGACACCTCAGGTGGTGTAAACTGACACAGCTTTGCTCGCTTATGCCAACTAAGGATCTGGCCCCACATGCCTGCTTGAGTCCTGTTACCTGTCACAGTAAAGAATCAAGTATTCAACCGCATTGAGTGATGACATCAACCATCTTCAGAAGCTACAGTGTCACTAACTGGTTACAAACTCAATGGAACTGCAGTGTCGACAGGGCCCATTGGGCAGGGAAGCACCATGATATCACACTAGATCTATCCTTGGGAGGCTAGCTCCTGCTGTCCATACTGTGTGTGCCAGGGCATGTGCAGATTTGCCATGCTTGGGGCTGATCTCTTTACCTGACACTGGTATTTTTGTCTTTAGCACATCGGTGGAGGCTGTGAAGACTCTTTTTCCATGCCTGGAGACTGGAAGGAATTTGCTGGCATCCAGTTACAGCAGAGTTGAGACATGATAGCCTCCGCAATTACTACTCGCAGGGTGTTGGCGTGATTGCAAGGTAGGAGCCCAAAGGTTCCTCTTCATTGGGAATGGGATTTCCATGTGAAATATTCCTCTGTTCCAGGCTGCCATCTCAGCCCAGCAACTAGAGAGGAACTCTCTCCCCTTTGATAACCACAAGGGACTTTCTGCTCTATGTTCCAGAGCCATGATCGAGTTTGAGAACCCTCAGCTCCCTGCAGCTTTCAGAGAGGCCGTCAGCATTGTCCAGAGTGAGAAGGAGGAGGAGCAGAGAAATATCGCCATGACTTTCTGCACTGAGGTGAGATTCATTAGTTGACAGGCACAAGTGGGCTTTCTGGAGAGCAGCTCAGGCCAGTAAGCTCTGGGCACATTGTCAGCAGCTCAGCAGCCTTCCAGCCAGCTAGCTCCTCTCCGCACATGGATGGTGGTGGGGCATGGCACAGAGAGGAGGAGAGACAGGGTGAGATCGCTCCTGGCTGGATGTGCCTAGGTGGGATCATGTGACAAGAGGAGATGTTTCTCCGGTGCCCCAAGGCCATGCTTCTCTCCTCACCTTTTCCTGAGGTTCTGCTTTTCTTCTGCCCCAGGGTCGCTCCATGGCACTCAGTGGGGCCTGGAGATTCCCCCTTTCCTGGGGTTTATTTGTGACTTGTGTATTAGTCTAAGTTCTGAACCAACTGAAAGAGCAGCACCTGGCTCCCTACACACCAGAGACTTTGTATGGGAGTAAGTGGCCATTTGGTAAAGACGAGTGTCAGGAACAGACTCCACAGTAAGATCTCTGCTCCTCATCCAGATCTTGATTTGGCTCTTTTCAGTTTCTTCAGAGTGCTTCTATTGCCACGACAGTGACAAAATCAGACCTCCGGGCGCAGTTCATGGAGTAGATCAAAGACACAAATCCCATCATACGCAGGCTCAGTCTACGGGGCCTTGGCAGTATTGTGCTTCAGCCAGAAAAAGTGAGAGGCATGGATTGTCCGGGGGACCAAGGAAGCCGATGTCTATCGAATAGCTCAGAAATGAGAGTGAGATCCCCACACAAGCCTTGCTGTGGAGTTAGAAACTCTGTGACTCCTTCACTCCCTCTGCAGCTGGCCCTGACCCAAGCCTGTTTTCCCACCTGGAGCTGACCCTGTAGCCAGGTCCCATCTGCTTCGGTTGGGTGGCAGGACTCTATTCCAGGTTCTCTGCTGGTTCATTTCTGCAGGAGTTACAATCTCTTCACATTTTTTAAATTTTTCTCCTGCCTCTGTGTCCTGCCTGTGCGGACTCTGCTCCGTTTGCCTGTGCGGTCGGCACATCGGCTCTGTAACCCGCAGCTGCTGTCTGCGGCCCCCGCTGCACTGCAGGCGCTGTGGAGTTAGAAACGCTGTGACTCCTTCGCTCCCTCTGCAGCTGGCCCTGACCCAAGCCTGAGAGGGTCCGGTTGTTTTCCCACCTGGAGCTGACCCCTGTAGCCAGGTCCCATCTGCTTCGGTTGGGTGGCAGGACTCTATTCCAGGTTCTCTGCTGGTTCATTTCTGCAGGAGTTACAATCTCTTCACATTTTTAAAATTTTTCTCCACAACTGTCAGACCTGCAAACTTTTGTTTTTGAAAATGAAAGCTGAGGTTCTGGAGAACACAATAGTAACTCCAGAGAGGTGCTACTGTGGTGCATGGGCTCATACTGGCTGTTGCCATGCCCTGGCTCTATGCTTTGGCTTCCCTGGACTAGTCGCTGTGGGGAGAACATGTCATTTGTATATTGTGCATTTCTTCCTTCTTTCTTCCTAGATGCAGAACAAGAGCCTGTCATAAACAGATAGTTAAGGGTTAAGGTCCCTTTTACCTGTAAAGGGTTAACATGCAGTACCTGATGACCACCTGACCAGAGGACCAATCAGAGACAAGATTTTTTTCAAATCTCTGTGGAGGGAAGCCTTTGTCTGTGTTCTTTGTTAGAGCTCTCTTTGGATCTAAGAGAGGTCAGTCATGTCTCCAAGTTCTCCTGGAGTAGTTTCTACTATTTAATAGTGAGTATTAATTAGAAAGGCGAATTAGTCTTATAATTTGATTTCTACATTTGCAATTGTGTGTTTGCTAAAGGAAATTCTTTATTCCTGTTTGCTGATATTGCTTTTACTGAGAAAGGGGGGAGGGGGAATTCTCTCCAGAGATTGATAAGTTTAGAACCTGTATTGTTCTATCTTGGATTACAGAGACAAGTTACTTTCTTTTTATTTTTTAATAAAGTCTTTTCTTTTTAAAACTTGGTTAATTCCTCCTCTTGTGGAGATTCAAGGGAAGGGGAGGGGGGAAGAGTGAGTTCCTCCTAAGGGTGATTCACAAAGTTGAATCGGTGTGTCTCTCTCCAGAGTGGCTAGGAGAGAGGGAGGGGGGAAGTGGGCTGCTTCCCTGTGTGTAGATTCAAGGAGTTTGGATCAAGGTATCTCTCTCTCCGGAGCAGGCTGGAGAGGGGGAAGGGGGGAGGGGAACTGGCTGTTTCTCTCTCTCTGGTGAGATTCAAGGGGTTTGAATCTGGGTTCCCCAGGGGAAGCTTGGGGGACAGGCAGTGTGTCAGACACTTTAACCTGACTGGTGGCAGCGAGAAGGAGACCTACCCTAGGATTTTAGGGTGGGGGGATACATGCAGGTCCCCACATTGGATCCCAACAGCTCCAAGTGGGGGTGAGACCTATGACAGAGCCACATCCCCAAATTCCTGTTCCACGCCTTAGAGTACCTGGAAAGCTCACAGACAACAATCAGACATTCTGCAGCCCTGTTCATTGGTAATCAGAGCAACTTCACTTGAGCTTTTTTGACTTGCTTCCTTCAAAGCCCTTTTCTAGACTGCTGCTCTGTTCCCTCCGACAGCACCAGAATCTTAACACTGTGTGTGCGTGTGTGAAGGGAGCAACTTAGCTGTATGACTGCACCAATGTCCCCTGCCCACAACTACATTTTGGCTGCACCTAGGGAAGCCAGCATGATGTGAATTCAATCTTCTTTGGAAATCAGCCTCTCAGTATCTTCTGGGCCCCTGATGTTTTATCTAATGTGCTTTGTGAACAGATGTAAGGAATGTATTTAATTTCCCAAGGGCTGTCTTGGGGCAATGGCTGCATCTTTAGCAGTTTTCAGCGAAGGATTTGAAAAGTAATGAGATCCATGGTATGTCTAGGGGCGTGTCTGCACTACGAAATTCAGTGGATTTTATAGAAGTTGAGCTTTAGCAACCAATTTTATACAGTCAATCATGCTTGTCCCCACTAAGCGCATTAGGTTGGTGCAGTGCGTCCTCAGTACCCTGGCTAGTATTGACTCATGGAGTGGTGCACAGAGGGTTGCTATCCCACAGTCCCCGCTGCCCATTGGAATTCTGCGTTAAGCTCCCAATGCCTGATGAGGCAAAAACATCGTTGTGTGTGGTTTTGGGTACATGCTGTCAGTCTCCCCTCCCTCCCTCTTTGAAAGCAACAGCAAACAATCATTTCGCACCTTTTTTCCTGGGTTATCTGTGCAGATGCCATGGCAGATACCATGGAGCCCGCTCCACTGCACACGGCTTTTGTGAGCATTGTAACCACCTCGCGCATTATCCTGCAGTATGTGCAGAGCCTAGCTAGGAGCCACCAGCATAAGGAAGATTGTGAGGAGGACATGGACACAGATGTTCCTGAAAGCACAGGATGTGGCGATTGGGATATCATGGCGGCATTGGGGCATATTGATACAGTGGAACACCGATTCTAGGTCTTGCAAACAAGCACAGACTGCTTGGACTGCATAGTGTTGCAGGTATGGGATGATTCCCATTGGCTGCGAAACTTTCGCATGTGTAAGGCCACTTTCATGGAACTTTGTGAGTTGCTTTTTCCACCCTGAAGTGCAGGAATACCAAGATGAGACCTGCTCTGACAGTTGAGAAGCGAGTGGCGATATCCCTGTGGAAGCTTGCAACACCTGTCTGCTACCGGTCAGTCGGGAATCAATTTGCTCTGTTCCCTCCGACAGCACCAGAATCTTAAAAGTGTGTGTGTGTGTGTGTGTGTGTGTGTGTGTGTGTAAAACTACCGTGGGGGCTGCTGTGATCCAAGTAGCCAAGGCAATCAATAACCTTCTGTTAACAAGGGAAGTGACTCTTGGAAATGTGCAGGTCATAGTAGATGGCTTTGCTTCAGTGGGGTTCCCTAACTGTGATGGGGCGACAGAGGGAACACGTATCCCTATCTTGGCACCGGGCCACCTTGCCAAAGTACATAAACCACAAGGGGTACTTCTCTATGGTGTTGCAAGCACTAGTGGGTCACAAGGGCCATTTCACCGATATCAACGTGGGACGGTCGGGAAGGTGCATGATGCTCACATCTTTTGGAACTCCGTGCTGTTAGAAAACTGCAAGAAGGGACTTTCTTCCCAGATCAGAAAATTACCATTGGGGATGTTGAAATGCCAATAGTTATCCTTGGGGACCCAGCCTACCGCTTGCTCCCATGGCTCATGAAGCCGTACATAGGCAGCCTGGACAGTAGTAAGGAGCAGTTCAACTGTAGCCTGAGCAAGTACAGAATGGTGGTAGAATGTGCCTTTGGACGTTTAAAGGGGCACTGACGTTGTTTGCTGGGTAGGTTAGACCTCAGCGAAAGCAATATTCCTGTTATTGCTGCTTGCTGTGTGCTCCATAATATCTGTGAGAGTAAGGGAGATGTTTATGGCAGGGTGGGAGGTTAAGGCAAATCTCCTGGCGGCCAATTTTGAACAGCCAGACACCAGGGCAATTAGAAAAGCACACCAAGGCATGCTATGCATCAGAGAGGCTTTGAAAACCAGTTTCATGACTGACCAGGCTACAGTGTGACAGTTGTGTGTGTTTGTCCTTGATGTGAAGCTGCCTCCTTTGGTGAATGTGCTTCCCTGTAAGCCAATCCCCCTCCCCCTCTTCGACCACAGCTGGCACAGGAAATAAAGTCTCTATTGTTCTGAATCCATTCATTCTTTATTCATTTAAAAAAAAAAAGATCTCTGACAACGCTGACTAGTAAAAGGTAGCCTAGTCGGGTGGGATAGGAGGGTAGGACAAGGTCACAGTGCTTATTGTAGCCACAGTATAAATCAAGGCTGTTTGAATGACAGCCTTCTGTTGCTGGGCCATCCTGGAGTTGAGCAGCTTGGTGCCCGGAGCCTCCCCACCCCTGTGTTCTTGGGCATCTGGGTGAGGAGGATCTGGAACTTGGCAAGGAGGGCAATGGATGCAGCAGGGTTCTGAAGTCTAGTTGCCTGTCCTGCAGCTCCACCAGACGCCTCATCATGTCCGTTTGCTCCCGCATTAGCCTCAGCATCTCCTCCTGCGTGTTCCGATAACGCTCACTGTATGCTTTCCTGGCCTTTGCCACTGAATGCCTCCATGCATTCAGCTGTGTCCTATCAGTGCGGGAGAACTGTGTGAGCTCTGAAAACATGTCATTGCCAGTGAGTTTTTTTTCACCTTCTAATCTGCGATAACCTCAGGGATGGAGTTGATACGGGGAGCATAGAAACATTTTCAGCTGCAAGGGGGGAAAAGGAGAGTAGAATTTAAGAAGATACATTTCTGAGAACAAAAGGGAGACTCTTTCACAGTGAATCAAGCAATTCACAGCAGAGAGCACATGTGTTTTAAGTACAAAGTCACATTTTGCCTTTTATATTGAGTGCCTGCCGGTATGGTGACACATCACACACGGCTGGGCAACAGAATTAGGTTTTCAGGCAGCCATGGTAAGCCAAAGGGTAAGCGAGGTTGGCTTCTTCTGCGTTCATAAAATGTGGGAATAGTTTCAAACTACAGCGCACTCCTTTCCCATAATAACCAATGCCGGTTGGGTTTGCTGTTTAAAAGGAGGGGCTGTGGTTTTTGGGTGGATGTGCAGCACACCCCTCCCCCCTATGTGGCTATTCTCCAGGATGATCCCTTTTAGCCAAGCGCAAACAGCCCAGCACAACCGGGGTCTAATGTGCCAGGGATCACCCAACGGAGGGGATTACTGTTCCCTTACAAAAATTCCCCTATTTCAACCAGGTGACCATGAATGATATCACTCTCCTGAGGCTGACACAGAAAGATAAAGACTGAATGTTGCATGAATGTGACCAAAACCCAGGACCATTCGCTGCCATGCTTTGTGCTGCAATGATTCCAGACTACTTGCTACTGGCTTGATGTGGTAAAGTGACCTACCGTGGAGGACGAAATAAGGCAGTCCTCCCCAGAAACCTTCCGCAAAGGCTTTCAGAGTACCTCCAGGAGAGCTTCGTGGAGATATTCCTGGAGGATTTCCGCTCCATCCCCAGACATGTTAAAAGACTTTTCCAATAGCTTTACTGGCTGTGAATGCATCCCAATTGTTCAGGGCAAATCAAACATTAAACACAGTTGCTTTTAATCACTGTAGTGTAGTTAGGTGGTGCCTTCTCCGCCTTCAGGGTCCGGGAACAATTCGCCCTGGGAGGGTATTGGCTCCAGGGTGAGGAAAAGGTTCTGGCTGCTGCGGAGAATGGATTCTCCACTTGCCTGCTGGGCATTCTCCTCCTCCTCCTCTTCCTCATCCACAAAATCCTCTTCCGTGTCGCACGAGGCTGCCACCTTGCAGGTGTCCACAAACAGTGGTGGGTAGAGGTAAGGACCCCCCAGAATGGCATGCAGCTGATCATAGAAGCGGCATGTCTGTGGCTCTGACCCGGAGTGACCATTTGCCTCCTTTGTCCTTGGTCTTTGTGTAGGCTTGCCTGAGCTCCTAAATTTTCATATGGAACTGCTGTGTCCCCCTGGTGTGGACTCTTTCCACCATGCCCTGTGTGATTTTGGCATATATATCAACATTTCTTCTGCTTGATCAGAGTTCTGCCTGCACAGATTCTTCTCCCCATACAACAATCAGATCCAGTGTCTCCCGTTTGCTTCACACTGGAGCTCGTTTGTGATTCTGGGACTGCATGGTCACCTGTTCTGCTGAGCTCGCCATGCTGACCAAACAGGAAATGAAATTCAAAAGTTTTTGGTGCTTTTCCTGTGTACCTGTCTAGTGCATCGGAGTTGAAAGTGCTCTCCAGAACAGTCACACTGGAGCACTCTGGGATAGCTCCTGGAGGCCAATACCATCAAATTGCACAGTACTGAATCTACAGTACTGCAGATTCAACCCAGGAAGCTTGATTTTTGCGCTACTTCCCTCATCAGGGAGGAGTACAGTGGTTGATTTTAAGAGTCCTTTAGGTGGTCAGAATGGGGTTGGTTGTGTAGACACATTACTTATAAAATCGACCTAACGTGGCTAAATTTGACCTAACCTTGTATTTTAGAGCAGGCCTAGGAAAGACTATCCACCATTACTGCGATTTGTTGTCTGAAACAGTGAATGAAGATGGCATCTCCCGCCTGTATGAAGGTAAGGAAATACCTCTGTGTGTTAGTGCCTCTGTGGGAAGTACAGAGGTGCAGCACAGGGCCTGAAAACAGTTTGAATGTGTCCCTCTCTGTCTAAGGACAGAGTTTAAGGAAGAAGGATGGTCACGCGAGCTTTCATCGAGGTGCCACAATATGTGTACGGGAGCAGGGGAATTCCATCTCTAGCTCCTAGAATAGAGCTGTGTGGGGAGACTGTTGTCATAAAGGTCAGGAATGTCTCTAAAGGAAGGCCTGACAGAATTGAAAAGGGCTGTTGTTATTATTAAGGGTGGTGGTGGTGATGATGATGATGACGATTACCCTCTGTAGGGAAAGATTCATCACCTGCCCTCCCTGTAATGGCGTCTTTGCAGGCCAAGGAACTTCACTCCGAGATTGGTTATCAGCTCATAGGAAAACCCATGAGTGCACATGGGAAACACTTTTCCCTGTGAACTCTTAAGGAATGAAGGCACAGGGCCACAAAGGATTTCAATAGACATTAGGAGCCTAAATCCCTTTGTGGATCTCAGCCTAAATGTCTGATGGTTTAACACCTCTGCTGCTGTCAATTTCCTATTCCACCAAAAGAACAAGTGCCCCCAACTGTCTGTGTGTATGGGTGTGCATGTGTATGCCGGCGGAGAGGGAACTTATGCAAAAATGGAGGCTCCTCTCTCTCCAGGGCTATTTTGGGAGTAGCTGAGTTGTTGTTTCTGTGCCCCCAGACTCTTGGGTAGCTAATAGCATGTGGCAATGGCCATCTGAAGGGGAGGTTTCCTAGGCACCAGTTACATCAGCACCATGGGGCTTCCAACCCGTTTCCTCTTTGTTTCAGCTTTTCAAGAAGTGCCTTTGAAATCTGACAGGACCAGAAGGTACATCCTCAATAGACATTACAAATGGTTGCAGAAACTTGGAAATCTCGTGTCAGGTTCTGCATTCGACTAGGGAACCAGGACCAACACAGAAGACCTCTTCATCCTGCTATGGTATGTACAGCAGATGCTTATCAACACTTTGGAACCTGGGCTGAACAGTGAGATGTATATTGGCAGATGACACAAAATTATGTAGGTTACTCGGCCCTAGAGAAGACTTTGAAGAAGTTCAAAGGGATCTGTGATGGGTTGGGTCACAGAGATCCCCTTGGGACTGTCACCTGATGTGCTGAAATTATCTCTGAGCCCGTTTTCCCTGCCAGCCTGGGCCCCCCAGAACCCCATCTTGTGACCAGACATGCTAGCCTGCCCAACACAGACCCAGGGTCTGGTCCACACCCCCAAAGCTGTAGACTTCACTGAAAACAGCTCAGCAAGTTACCTGTCTTCAGCATCCCAGACACCCAGCTCCCAATGGGATCCAAACCTCAAATAAATCTGTTTTACTCTGTATAATGCTTATACAGGGTATATTTGTAAATTGTTCACCCTCCATAACACTGATAGAGAGAGATGAACAGCTGTTTGCCCCCTCCCCCCCCCACCCCAGGTATTAATCGCATACTCTGGGTTTATTAATAAACAAAAGTGATTTTATTTAGTATAAAAAGTAGGATTTAAGTGGTTTCAAGTAATAACAGACAGAACAAAGTAAGCCACAAAAGCAAAATAAAGCCAAAACACTCAAGTCTAAGCCTAATATATTCAGAAACTGGTTACAGGTAATGCTGAATAGAGGAATGATCACATCCCTCGATCTGCTGGCAATGCTCCTATTTAGACAGCCCAAAATGCCATTAGCCTTCTTGGCAACACTGTAGACTCATATCCAACTTCTCATCCACTGTAACCCTAGGTCCTTTTCTGCAGAACTGCTGCCTAGCCACTCAACAGGTGCACTTCTGAACTGTGGGTCTGCACTGACCAGGGACAACAACTATGAGGTGGGATGTTAAGGGTGGGGTATACTACAGGAACTTTGGAGTTGGACTCAAGAACCTGAAGCAAAAGACACTGCCCAGCGTACACTGGGAAGGGTGTTTTGCTCGTGCTTTTATGTCTATGGATACCGCTTGACTGTTTTCTCAGATTACTGCTAGGTTACTTTTATTAAAGAAACTCTACCTCGGACTCTGTGCTTGCGAGAGGGGAAGAATTGCCTCTTAGAGGCATCCAGGCGTTACAGTGAAATTTCCCCAGGTTCCCGGGTGGGGGCTTGAGCCTTTTCTGGTTGCATTGTTGAAAAGGAACCCCCTAGGTGTTGAACCTGCCCTTCTCGCTGCCCACTTCAACTGGCAGAAGGGTTACAGACTGAACAGAACAGAACATGGGGGAGCAGCAACACCCGGCTGCTAACAGGGCAGTTGGCCAGACCTTGACTGACCAGGTTAAACTCCCAACTGCTCATTAAATACTGATATAAAATCCTCTGCAGACTGTGCCCCATTTCCCCAAATTATCAAATAATGAACCCAACGCAGGTCTCTCAAGCACCAACTGTGAATCACCTGCCCTCCCCTACTGCTCCCCCCCAGCTGAACAAGGGACCTTCTAACTCTATCCCTGTTCCTGCCCCCTCTTAACATGCCATTGCCCAGCACTCCCCACTGTCCATGTCAATGGCAAAATCTGAGGAGGTTTTATGTTAATATTTAATAATTAGATGGAGAAATGTAAAATCTAAGGCCCGGGCAGTTGTGTCCCTCCAAAACAGGGAGGAGTTGCTGTTGTTCTAATGACTGGGGGGTACCCAAAGGGATTTCACCGCAATCTGTCATCATTAGGAAGAAAATGGAGCAAAGTCTGAATATTTGATAACAGGAGAGAAGTGTGGCAAGATCTCTTGGGGAAGGAGCATCAATATTCAACAATCAGACAGTAAAAGGCAAAATCTGAGGGGAAATCAAATCAAAATTAATTAAATAACTGGAAAGTGCTGATTCCCCTGGCCCTGCCTTTGACACAGGCAGCAGGGAGCCATGGGGGACAGGGACACTGCATGAACAGGGGCAGGGAGGGGGATGGAGCCAGAAGGTCCCATGGCAGTTGGGGGGGCAGCAGTGGAGGAGGGTCAGCAGCTGGGACTGGGCAAACTGGGACCGGGCAGTCTCAGTGGGGACGTGGCTCGTCCCTTCCCCTCCAGTGACCCAGCCGTGCCCCGTCGCTGGCACAGAACAGCCCCCACGTTCCCACCCTGCCGGGGTTTTGTCTGAGCACTGGGGGAAATGACCCCCCACCTCCCAGGGCCATTTGTCCTGAGCTTGTGGTGACAGAGGGGAGGGAATGTGAGGGGCCGGGGCAGGAGTCTGTGGCCACACTGGGTCCTGCCCAGGCGAACAGGGGCAGTGAAGCAGAGAGCAGCCCCTTGGGGTGGGGGTGGGCCCCTTAACCCCCCCCTTCTCAACCCCATATGGGGCAGTGAAACAGCTTGTCAGGGACTGGCCAGCTCTGCCTTAGCAGCCAGGGGGAGGCTCCTGGCTCTGATGTTCATTAACTATGGGGCGAGTCACATTCTTCAGCAACATGTCGGTTTTATTGGGTGTAACGGGAGAAACAATTTGAATCAGAGACGTGAGGGGAAAGTTGGTCACTGGGGGGGTTGACCCCGTCCCCCTGCAACACCCTGACATGGAGAATGACGCAGGGCAACAGCTTCCCTCCAAAAAAGGAGAAGTTGCTGCACTTAAAACATGTGAGGGAAAAATCCCAACCGGAGAGGAGTTTCTGTCAGTAACTGGTAATGACGTGGGAAAGAGCAAACCCGGAGATTTGACCTGTGTTCAGTCATGAGTGAGATGTACAGGGGGAAACAATCTGATGCTCAAAACTGAGGCGAAAGTTGGTCCTTTGGGGGTTTAGCTCCCCTCCCCCGCACTGGGGTAATGACTCGGGGCAGCAGTTTCCCTCCAGAACAAGACGTGGCAGCAGACAGGGACTGGGGAGCCCAGAGCAGCAGAGGATTTTCCATCAGTATTTGAGAGTTACACAGAACGTGACACAATCGGAGGAGATTTTATATCAGTCGCCAGTAACGAGAGAGACAGGGCCGAGCTGAAGGGTGTTTTACATCTAATTTGGGCATTCAATGGGAAATGGGGGAAATCGGGGGAGGGGTTGGTCAATGATGGGTTATCAGAGAGAAAAGGGTGAAATCCAAGGGAACTTTCCATCCACACTCAGTCACTACCTGGGACGTGCTGGGTCCCCAGGCCCTGCCATTGACGTGGGCAGCAGGGAGCCCGGGGCGATGCCGCGTTACCAGGGTGGGGGGGGCTGTAACCCCTGACCATAAGGGGGGCTGTGATGCTTACTGGGGCCCGGCCAGGGCTGAAGTTTGCATCCAGGCCGTTGCTGCCCCCCTGCCAGGCGACCCCCGCCCGAAGCAGGGAGGCTGGAGGGAGGGCGCTGAAGCAGCAGCTGTCCCACGAGCAGGGAGCTCTGGGGGGTTCCTGAGCCCAGAGCCCAGGTGCCAGAGAGGAGCCATCCCCTTCCACGGGTGACAGCTACCAGGGAGGAGAGGGGGCGGCGCCAGCCAGAGACCAGGGACCCTCCAGCTCCCCACACCAAGCGGCTGTTTTCTCCCTGTTCCCAGGCCTCAGCTGGGAAGCTCCCTGGAGCTGGTTCCCTCAGGGCCTGGCCCAGCATGGGGAAGGGAGGGATGGCCCCACGGGCGCTCAGCTGGCCCCAGCCGCTCAGCCTCCAGCCTGTCACCGACGGTCCCTCAGCCGCCTGCAGTCCGTACTGGCCAGGGGCCCGGGATACATGGAGCTGGGCTTTGCATGGCAGTTGGGGGGGCAGCAGCAGGGGAGGGGCAGGTGACTGGCAGTTGGTCGGGGGAGGGGGGAGCTGGGCTTTGCATGGCAGTTGTGGGGGCAGCCGGGGAGGGGCAGGTGACTGGCAGTTGGTCGGGGGCGGGGGCAGCTGGGCTTTGCATGGCAGTTGTGGGGGCAGCAGCGGGGGAGGGGCAGGTGACTGGCAGTTGGTCGGGGGAGAGGGGAGCTGGGCTTTGCATGGCAGTTGTGGGGGCAGCAGCAGGGGAGGGGCAGGTGACTGGCAGTTGGTCGGGGGAGGGGGGAGCTGGGCTTTGCATGGCAGTTCGGGGGGCAGCAGCAGGGGAGGGGCAGGTGACTGGCAGTTGATCGGGGAGGGGGAGCTGGGCTTTGCATGGCAGTTCGGGGGCAGCAGCAGGGGAGGGCAGGTGACTGGCAGTTGGTCGGGGAGGGGCTGCTGGGCTTTGCTTGGCTGTTGGGGGGGCCGCCGCTGGGGCGGGGCTGGTGACTGGCAGTTGGTCGGGGGAGGGGGGAGCTGGGCTTTGCATGGCAGTTCGGGGGGGCAGCAGCAGGGGAGGGGCAGGTGACTGGCAGTTGGGCGGGGAGGGGGAGCTGGGCTTTGCATGGCAGTTGGGGGCAGCAGCGGGGAGGGGCAGGTGACTGGCAGTTGGTCGGGGAGGGGGCAGCTGGGCTTTGCATGGCAGTTCGGGGGGCAGCAGCAGGGGAGGGGCAGGTGACTGGCAGTTGGTCGGGGAGGGGGAGCTGGGCTTTGCATGGCAGTTCGGGGGCAGCAGCAGGGGAGGGGCAGGTGACTGGCAGTTGGTCGGGGAGGGGGAGCTGGGCTTTGCATGGCAGTTCGGGGGCAGCAGCAGGAGGGGCAGGTGACTGGCAGTTGGTCGGGGAGGGGGCGCTGGGCTTTGCATGGCATTTCGGGGGGGCAGCAGCAGGGGAGGGGCAGGTGACTGGCAGTTGGTCGGGGAGGGGGAGCTGGGCTTTGCATGGCAGTTGTGGGGCAGCAGGGGAGGGGCAGGTGACTGGCAGTTGGTCGGGGGAGGGGGCAGCTGGGCTTTGCATGGCAGTTCAGGGGGGCAGCAGCAGGGGAGGGGCAGGTGACTGGCAGTTGGTCGGGGAGGGGAGCTGGGCTTTGCATGGCAGTTCGGGGGCAGCAGCAGGAGGGGCAGGTGACTGGCAGTTGGTCGGGGAGGGGGCAGCTGGGCTTTGCATGGCAGTTCGGGGGCAGCAGCAGGAGGGGCAGGTGACTGGCAGTTGGTCGGGGAGGGGGAGCTGGGCTTTGCATGGCAGTTCGGGGGCAGCAGCAGGAGGGGCTGGTTACTGGCTGTTGGTGGGGTGTGGGGGGAGCTGGGCTTTGCTTGGCAGTTGGGGGGGCAGCAGCAGGGGAGGGGCAGGTGACTGGCAGTTGGTCGGGGAGGGGCTGAGCTGGGCGGAGAGGGGGGCGGCAACTGGGACAGGGGGGCCTGGGGCTGGACAGTTTCATTTGGGGATATCTGAGAGTTAGGGGGGAAACGGGGCAGAACCTGACGGGGGAGGGGGGTGACAGAGAAATGTTCAATAATGTGAGAGAAAAGGGAAATGTGAAAGGATTTTATCTCCATATTTGATAATCACAGACAAAAAAGGGCAAAACTGGAGATAATTTTCTTTTCAATATTTGAGACAAGTGACAAAACCTGAGGTGATTTTATTTCCAACTGCGAGAATGAGAGAAAATGGCAAACAGATGCTGACTCATGTCCAGTAATTTTTAAACTGGCCATTCCTGAAGCTGATCCGAAGAGGGGAGAATAACTGGGGGGCTGAGCACCTTTGTGGGGTCTCTCGGGGCACAAGGGAGACCTGACAAGATGCTGAAGATTTTCCATCCTGAAAAAAAGAACCGTTCTGACGTTTGTGTGTTTTCCTCCAGCAGCGTCCGGGCAGGGGAGCCTGGTCTTCCCTGCTGTTTCTGCGGCTACATGAGAAGGTTTCTCGTTGGAGATGGAGGGGCTAAATCTGGGAGGAAAAGATCTGTTTTTTCCAGTGTGTTCCAGTTGAATAAGTATCACAAAAACAAATACAAAATGTTTTTGAACTGGCAGAATGAATCGAACGATCATGTCATTTAAGGCCACAAATTTAAAAATATGTAGGCACCTAAAGATGCAGATAGACAACTAGTGAGACTTTCAAATGTGCCTCCATGCCTAACTCCCATTAATTTCATCTGTATCAACAGGCACCTATAACTGAGGGACCTTAGCGCTGTAGCAACCCTGGCATGCAGCAGCAGCAGAACTGCAATTGTCTCTGCCTCAGTTTCCCTTAGCTGGTTCAGGGATGGAACTTATATCTGTCAGTCTTTAGCTATGTCTACACTTAAAAGTTCAAAGCACAGTCATGGCTTTGCAGCACTGTAACTTGCTGAGCTTGGGGGTGACAGTGGTGTGTTTTTTAACCCCCCTGAGTGAGAAAGTTGCAGTGCAGTAACTTGCCAGTGTAGACAAGCCCTTTGTCTGTAGCTCCAGTCCTCCAGTGGACTGACTTGTGTCTCTTCACTTTCGGGTCTGAAAAGAGTCTGGCCTCAAGCAAAGTGCTGCCGGCTCAAGTGTCCCAGGGATTTGGGCCTTTGACTCAGGGCTCTTCTAACCTGTAGCAGGGTGGTCACCCACTCCTGCCCTGAGGAGCTTAGAAGAGCCCAGCAGAGGGCTGGGGCTGGGGCAAGCAGCTCCCAGGCTGATTGGGGAAGTAGGCACAGCTGGCAGCCATGCCTCGAACAGCCCACAGCCGGCCCCTATAAAAAGGCTTTGAGGGATGGGCACAGATATAATCTCTCTGTCTGTAGAGGGAGAAGGGCCTGGCTGCTAGGGAGCTGAGCAGGTACCTGGGGGGAGTAGGGCTGGGGAAGGCCAAGGGAGCTGGGGAGCTCTGGCCTGGAAAGCCCAGGGCCGGTGCAAGGATGTTTCGTGCCCTAGGCAAAACTTCCACCTTGCGCCCCGCACCTCTGCCCTGAGGTGCCCCCCCTGGTGGCAGCTCCCCCCTCCGCCCTGAGGTGCCCCCCTGTGGCAGCTCCCCACCCTCTGCCCTGAGGCACCTCCCCGCTCCAGCTCACCCCTGCTCCACGCACGAGCACCCTGAGCACGCCGTCGCTGCTTCACTTCTCCCGCCTCCCAGGCTTGTGGCACCTAAGCTGATTGGCACCGCAAGCCTGGGAGGTGGGAGAAGTGAAGGAGCCATGGCATGCTTGGGGAGGAGGCGGGGCAGGGGTGAGCTGGGACAGGGAGTTCCCCTGCGTGCTCCCCCCCTTAATTGCTGCAGGCAGCCCTCCCCGCGCTCCCCTGTCCCAGGTCCCTCTGCCTACATGCCGGCAGCGACTAGGGTGGCCGAAGTTCCGGCCGCCACAGTCGCTGATGAAAAAAATGGTGCCCCCCCCAAATTCTAGCTCCCTAAGTGACTGCCTAGGTCGCCTAAATGGTTGCACCAGCCCTGGGAAAACCTCAGGCTGTGGCCTAGTCTAAAGCCACCTGGGTACTGGGGTTGCAGAGGGCAGCCCATGGGTAGGCTGAGGCAGCAGGTCCAGACCCAACCTTGCCTATGATGAGTGGCTTACAATGCAGTCTGCCCCAGTGCATGAGGGTGAGTTGGTGACTGGCAGTAGCCTACAACTGAGGTGAGGTGGGGGTAGTGGGAGTTCCCCTGAGTGGGGAGACCTGGAGAAACTGGGGGTACTGCCAGGGGGCAACACCCACTGAAAGGGTCACCCGGGGTCTAGGAGGGACATGGGGGCCAGTGGTAGCGTGACACTGGCTGACAGGGGGGGCTCGGGAGGCTGGACACTAATTCCCTGAGATGACCAGCAGGAGGTGCTGCTGGGTGAGTCTGTGCCAGGTTACATAACCCCTTTTCCACTGCTCCCCCTTCACAGGTTTCTTACTTTGTTTTTGCCCCATTGTAAAAAACAAGGGAAGTTACAGCAGGAACACAAAGGCAAAGTCCAGTGTTCCTACTCTTGTTGCCACCCCTGGTCAGGGAGCTCAGCTGTCTCTACCCACGTCCATCCCTGGGCGGTAGGGGGACCCAGGCCCACCCTCTCCTGTGGGTCCCAGCCCAGAGAGCCTGAGTGATGCACTCAGGGACTGTGTTTAAATCACCTTCTGCTTCCTGCCACAGGGTCTTGGGTACCTCCTGCCTGGTAACAGGCGGCTGGGCCTGAGCTCCCAGTGGGGTAGAGAGACCCACCTGTGCTAGCTGAGCTCGAGGTCTTGCACTAAAACTAGCGGTGGAGCTGGGCTAGCACAGGTGGCAGCTCAAGCCAGCTCCCGGGTATGTACCGCAGGAGTCCAGGCAGGCTTGTTCTCAGGCAGGAAGCCCGAGCTACCCCCTGGACTCCCCGTTATACTGCTATTCTTAGCATCCGAGCTCAAGGCGAGCTAACACTTCTGTCTGCCAGCACTGGGAAGCTCACTCCCAGCTGGGTGTAGACATAACCTGAGTGTGGTTTAAATGGTTCAGATCCCAGGGGGCACAAAGATGTGGTCACAATTCAGTCCTGCCACTTGCACCAAGGCTGGAGGCAATGAGGGTGGGCCACTGAATCGTGAAATCACTGGGGTCAGGGACTGCTCTGCTTGTAGGAATATCCCCAGAGACCCCTCACCTGGGATATGTGTGGCTGGGAGATGGGGATACTTCCCCACCCAGTGATCAGTGGCCATTCATACCTCATTTAAAGCTTTGCCTGCACTGGCTTCTTTTCCCTAATATGTCCTGTTATATGGGAGCATCTAAATGCCCAGCCAAGATGGGGCCCCATTGTGCTGGGAGCTGGACACAACAGTAGTGAGAGACCATCCCTGCCCAGGTGTAAGGGACCAGTGTATAGGCAGTCGCGCCTAGTGGTCACAGCTGGGCTGAGGTCTGCCTGCCAGGGATGGGGATCATTGGGCCAGAGTTAGAGAAATCACAAGGCCAGGCTCCATGAACAAGAGTTGGGGTCAGACTCCGAGACCAGAGGCAGTACCAGGTTAGAGCCAAGAGGCAGGAATCGGCATCAGGGATCAGGAAACAAGGCAAAGTCCAGCAAAGTAGCAGGTGGTTGCCCAGACAACTTCTTGAGGCAACCCCTGGGGCTATGTAGGGGCACTTGGCCAATCAGAGGCCTGCAGGGTACTGTCACTCTGGGTCTCCTGGGTGGTACTTCCTGTAGTGCCTACTCTCCCCAGTGCTCCCTGGTGCAGCTGGCACTGCAGGAGTATTGGCCAACCCAGGTTCTAGTCCCCGGGTCTTTACAGCTGAATAGTTTATTACAATTTCGATAGAGCTGAGAGTGCCACAGGTCTCAGCTGTGGTCTGGACGGCTTCTGGCAGTTGTGGGTTTTAGGCCGCTAATCCTGCTCAGAGCCAGGGCAGGTGAGGACTGTAGGGGAAATCCCTTCCCTTCTGGTCTATGTTGGGCAGCAGAGGCTTGTTACCTCATCCTCACTGCCCCGTGGCACTGTCACTTCATCCCACTCACTCACTCCGCCATCTGGTTTGCTGTTTCTCCTGTTCCCAGGCCAAGCTACGATGACAGGGAAGCACTCACAGGTGGGAAGCACTGGTGAGACCCCAAACACATACCCTGGCTTCTCTGAGTCACATCCTCTCACAGGCTTTGTCCCCGACCATTTCTTGTTTCTCTAGATGAGACATTTTCACAAATGTCAGAATGCCTTGGTGCTCAACACCACGATACAACCCTTTCTCCTCCCCAAAGTGCTTTAATGCCCGTTCTCTCTCCCAGCCTCACTTCTGCCAGGCATTACAGACGTGTCTCTCGTCCCATTGCACAGATGGGGATGCTGAGGTACAGAGAGAGGAAATGACCTACCCCAGGTCACACAGCAAAGCCATGGCAGAGCTAGAGAGAAAAGCCAACAGCTCTCACTCGCTGTCATCAGCAGACAACAAGCCCCCTGGGGGAGGGACAGAGCCCAGCAATTGGAGGTGGGGAGGGCGGATTTTCATCGACAGTTTTCTGTTAGAAAATCCCATGAACATTAAACAAGTTTGGTTTGTGGAATCATGAATCAATTTGGATGAAAATTCTTTGCAAAAATGTTTTGTTTTCCAAACCAAAAGCATCTCCCGTTTGTGGCGTCCCCTTAAACTGTCTCTTCGCACACAAAGAGGAGACAATGATTTAGAAACGAGATAAGATGCTTCAGTCAGGTACGTAGTTGCTCCCCTTAATGATTTAAAGATAATAAAATACCAGTAAAATTGACTCTTTCAGCACTTACACAGCAGACCCCACTGACCGCATCTAACCGGGGCCGGGTGGGGCCAGGTCACCCTATCAAACATTCAGATACCCAGGGGAACGGGACAGTGCGAGGCTGCAGCACCATCTAGTGGCCACAGGACAAATCGCCGGCTGCGGCACCTGTGGGCACTGGTGGTTCGGTTAACATGGAAAGCTGCATAATGCAAGGTTGGGAAAACGGGGGTCTGCTGCACTACATCATCATCTGCAATGACTCAACCCGATAGGACACCTCCTGTGCTACATTGCTACTAGTGACCTCTCAGTCAGGTCCCCACAGCTCCCCAGCCTTCCCCCACCAGGAGGCAGGTGTGAGAGGCTTGTTATCCCTAACCGACAGAGGAAGAAACGAAGGCTGAGAAAGGCGAAGGGCCTTGTCTTACATCCCAGAGCCTGTCGGCACAGAGTTGGGAACAGGACCCGGGAGTCCTGACTGTCAAACTAACCATCAGTCTGGAGTTTCACGCACTGAATGATCAGAACAAAGTGACCTCGAATGAGCTACAGACCAACCACCATTCACACAGATTATTCAGCACGTGTTGTAGAAGCACTAGACCATCCGAGAGAACCAGGAACGGCTCAGAGACAGCCAATGGCGAGAAGGAAGGAGAACAATTCACCAAGCAGATGATTGGTTCTGGCTTATTTGCTGGGCCTTAAAAGAGAACAACAAAGTCCTGAGTCTCCTCCCTGTCACTAGATCCCCTGCTCAGCCAATCAGCATTGAGACTCTGGCGGAGGCTGAGGGTTCCCCAGATGGCCCACGGATGGCTCAGGTCACCAGTGAGGATCGCTCTCAGAGCAGTCTTCCTGTCCCATCTCTTTGGGACGGCCTCCCTCCACGAGGGCTAAAGAGCAGCCCCCTCCTCGCCAGTCGAGGGAGGGAAGTAGGAAAAAGGGAAACCAAAAATGATGAACCCCAATGTCCCCCTGACTCTAATGGACAAAGGCCTAGGTGGTAAAAAAATTCTCCCACCTTAACCTAGTGTTTTCCACGCCTTGAATTTGGCCAGCACCAGGTGGGTCAGGCTGCCCAGGTACCAAACGTCTCTGGGGCTCTTACCTGCTCCACAGGGACGTCTGTCTTCTCGCTCAATTAGCCGTGGGAAAGGGGAAAACCCCAAGGAGGCTCCTCCTCGTGATCACAGGCCTGACCCAGAATCCTCTCTCAGTCCTCAAGGAGAGACCTACAGAAGGAGACTCTCTGCAGCAAAGCCCCGGGGGTCTCGGAGATCGCCCCAGCCCTGCAGCCTGTCCTACCTGGCCGTTGTCATGGACGCTCTGTGAGGTCACCGCCTCCCAACCTCCTTTGACCAATCAGCTGAGGTGCTGCAAAAGGCCCTTGTGATGTCACCGCCACACCCACCCCTGCCCTGCAGGGCTAATGTCCTGCCCCTGGCCAGCCCCTTTGCATGTTTGAGCTGCTCTCCCTGTGACACCCCCACGCACTCAGGGTTAGTGCTGGGGATCAAGCAGGCAGCACATGGAAACCTCAGAGGCTCTCAATGTGCCACACTCAGTTTTGCAGAGATTTGGAGACTAAGGCCAGAAGAGACGGTTAGAGCATCTCATCTGACCCCTCTGCACATCACAGGCCTCCTGTATGGTGCAGTAGTGAGTTTTGGACCAAAGCAGACTCCAGAAAGGCACCTCCTCAAGGGATGGAGAAAGCACCACTTCCCTTGGTAGTCTGGAGGAAATTGATGCTGTGGGGGGCAGGGAATTCACCCCAAGGCCACACTTGTGAGTCTGTATCATAACAGGCATGCACAACAGCACTGCACAAAGTTTGTACACGTCACCTTAACTCTGATGGTCCCTAACATGTAAAGGCCTGGTCTCCATGGTGTTTTTGTGCTTCTAGAACTAGTTTGGGGAGAGAGGCACTAATTTATTTGTTATAGTGAGGGGACCCCCGGGGTGCAACCTGGAGCTGGGGTACCACTGAGCTGTCTGTCTCCCCAGCCTGGGTTCCCTCTCACACAGCTGCTGGGAGAAGATGCGGATCGCTCCCGGCCCTGCACTCACACAAACCTTTTCACAGGCAGGGACACACCCAGCTGCAGGGACTAGGAAGCTTCTCCCCAGCCTAGGTCCCTAGTGCTGCAGCGTCTTGCCCTGGCCAAAAGCCTGATGGTATCAGTTTATTCCCCAGTCTGTCCCTCCCTCCAAGTGGAGAGGATCATGCACCAGTCTCTGGTCCTGAGCAGGTGCCCCAAGCACATCTAGCAAAACACAGAGTTTTAGGGGGAAATAGAACACACAGTTAGTAACTACGCAAAGAGGCTTGAAGTGATTGTAAGCAATGAGCGCACAGCTCAATGCAGGTTACCCAAGAACTGACCCAAAAGAACCCTCTGCTTTGGCCTCAGCGGCAGATCTGGGGCTGTGAGAGCTGAAGCTCCAGACTCACTTTCCTGCTCAGCCCCCAGCCCTTTCCCCCAGGTCTCTCCCCTCACCGGCAGGCTCCGGCTCAGGGGCTGGCTCCAGCCACCGCAAAGAGTCCGAACCCTCCCCGCCCCGCAGAGCTGGGCACAAAGGGGGCTAATGCAGATCTCTCCCCCATACAGACCCGGCTGGGGCAGCAGCAGCAGCCTAGGCACCCACCGGCCCCCCCGGCAGCTGGTTTGTGCAGCAGCCCCCAGACTCCAAATGCCCTGCACCGGACACACCCGCCGGGCTCACAGCTCCTGCCCACCCTCCCAGGGTGTGATGGGCTCATGCAGGAGTCTGACTCCTACCAGCTCAGTTCAACTCTCCGTGGGACCACCTGGTGCCCTGTTGGCTTGTGGCCAAGCCCTGGAATCTCTGCTTCTTTCTCTGGAGTTGTGCAAGAGCAACTCTTTCCCCTCCTGCCGGTGAGTTGCTCCCACTGGAGCCAGGCCTCGGTCTGGCCGGCTTGACGCAATGGCCGCAATGGGCCGGGCCCTAGAACTTGACACCCTGGCTAGAGATGCTGCCGTCCTGTGGGGTGACCTGAGGGCTGCAATTCTTGCAGCTTCACCAGATGCCCACGGGTTTGGCCCTTGCACTTGCTGCCGCACTTTGGCTCTTGCCCACAGGGCGCGTAACAAAAGGAGGGCCAGGCCCAGGCTTGATAGCCAGGGACAGGCAGGAGGGAGGAAGAGCCCCAGGCTGGAGCCCAGCACAACTTCCTCCTCTGGGCCCCTCGAGCAGAGGCAGCTGGTGCTGACAGCTCCAAGGGAAGCTTAAAAGCCACAGAGCGACCGAGGGTGGGGCAAGAGGAGGGGAGGACCATGCCCGCGTGTGGGCTGCAGACAGCCACAAAGACACCAGCCAGCCTGCTCCCTGGCACACCAGACACCCACTGAAAGGCACCCGCAGACCAGCATGGGGGCAGCTGCTGATGCTCTGTGGCCAACAGCAGAAGACAGTAGGAAAGCAGGGCCTGCCCCGCGGCTGGGGCCTCTTACCGTTCCCGCTCCAAGGTTGCTCATTTTGGCAGTGGGGCAGGAGATTTTACCCCAAGGGGCTTTTCCCCAGCTGGCGGGAAGCAGAGAAACACACAGGCTCCAAAGGTGCTATTTAGCAAGCCCCCTCAAGCGGCGGGACAGGCGCACACTTGGAAGAGGGAAACTGCTCTGCACGTGAGCCGGGCAGCCGCCCATTTCTCTGGCACGTCAGGAATGGCAAAGGTGCAGGACTTTGTCAGGGAGGCTTAAGCATGGGGGATTGGGGTGCAGCAGGCTGTACAGGTGCGATTTAGTGGCCCCGTGGCACAGGAGGGAGGTCGAGGAAAAGGAATCCTGCTGGTAGGCAGGGGCCTTGGAGAAAAAGAGGAAGGGAACTGGGGACTTATTTTTTTGGTCTCTCTTTTGCCTTCCTGCCTCCTTGCCCTTGTGGGGGAGGTGTAAAGGCTTTCAACAAGCCTGGCTAGCTCAGCCTGTAGCACACCAGGCTCCTACTCTGCGAGTCTATGGTCTGAGTCCTTGTCTGGCCACTCACCCCTTCCACTGCCTCGTGCGCCACGAGCTCAATGGTTTCCAGAACCACACAGATTCCCAGAAGCGGTGGCAATTTCCTGGAAAAACCCCTTTCTCCTGCCAAGTCCTTTGGAATCAGGAGAGAGGAGCAGGCCCAGGAAGCCCCGTCTCCAGCTGACCACAAGCACTGTGGGGCCAGGTGCTGGGAAAGCCAAGGGGAGCAGAGACAGCAGAGGAGAGAGAGGGAGAAGCAAAGGGTCCAAGTGTAAAGGGGGGCATGGTCCCTATATTGTGGCACATTTTTCTGGCTTATACACACCCCCAGTGGAATGGACCAGCTAGGATGTGAGTCCTCACTCCCACTCCCTTTACCCAGAGGCCTCCCTGACCTCAAGGACTCTCCTTCTACTCTGTGTGTGGCAAAGTCCTCGTAACCCTGGTAAGGCTGGGCCCAGGGTGTCTGGGGGTTCAACCTCCAATCTTGTTGTGGTCACTTAGAACAGGGGCTAGGGTGTCCCCACTCTGGGGTTCTCTCTCTGCTCTGGCCACTCCTCTAACCAGTGGAGCTGCTGCATCTGCACCTGGATCCAACCCTCTAACCAGGATCCTAGATGATTTCAGCTACTACTGGCTGCGATGGGAATCGAGACAGCACAGCTAAAGGTGGGGGCCTGAGAGCATCTCCAGGCAGCTCTCCGCGTTTCACAGGCAGGGCCAGATTAAGGTCAAGAGGGGTCTAAGGCTAACGGGAGGGAAGGGCCTAAGCATGAATTACATCTAGCAGGGAAATTGGGAAGTCACCACACGGAGTGAGGTTCAGTTGAGAGTGAGTCCCTCAGCCAGGCGATGCAAAGCACCGTCTGCTGCCCTTGAGTCCTACAGCCAGGATAACAGCCCTTTAGTGCCCTGCCCCCGATAACAAAGTGACTTGTGAGCCAGCACCAGCCAAAAGTGGCCATTTGGGCAAAGCAGCCCCCTCGTGCTGAGCACCGAGGCAGGGTGGGTGTGTCCATGCAGAGGAGGTCGGCTCCTGAAGTCCTGTTCCCAGCTCAGCACTAGGACTCGGGGAGAGCTCACTCAGCCCCTGCTTGCATTGAGAATCTCCTAGTTCAACGGAGGGTCTCAACAGCACCTGGGAGGTGAGTCCCAGCTGGGGTCAGGCTTGCCGACGGGGGAGCAAAGGGGCAATTTCCCAGGGGCCTGGGCGATGTCACAGGGCCTGGCGGGGCCCTGCCGCACAGGAGAGATTCACATGCCTCCTTGCTGCAGAGGCGGCAGGTGCCCCCCGCCAATGTTTCTCCATCCCGCCGCTCCTGGCTGGGACTCTCCCGCTAGATGTGCAGAGCAGGGGGTGGGGGCACCAGACAGCAAGTGTGAAAAATCAGTGGGGGGGGGGTAATAGGCATCTATATAAGGAAAAGCCCCAAATATCAGGGGGTGCTGATGTCAGGGTGTCCCCTGCCCTGTCCCCATCTCTGCAGAGCAGGGGAGGGGACACAACCTGGCTCCGGAGAACTCGGAGGCGGAGCTGCTCCATTCTACTCTGAATGGGGAGTGTGTGACTGGGGGCCTTTCTTAAAGAGACAGTGCGCTGTGTCTGAGAGCGCCCCAGCTCCCAGCCTCTCTCTCTCTCTCTCACACACACACACATTGTCCTCTCTGTGTCAGTCACACACACTGTCCTGTCTGTGTCACAACCTCTCACACACACTGTCCCATCTATGTCTCACACACACATATTGTCCTGTCTGTGTGTCCCACCCCCTTCACTGCCCCTTTCTTGCTGCCCCTGGGCCACCCCGTCCCCCCAAGCTCCCCCTGCAGACACAGACAGCCTCAGGAGCAGGGAGACGATTTGTACTCACGGCTTCTGGCTCGTTCACTGCACCCCAGCCCATGGGTTTTGTCCTTGGCATCGGAGCGTGTCCCCACTCCCCCAGCCCGCTGCTCCGCTCAGCAGTCTGGGAATTGTCTCTTGGCACAGTCAGCTGCAAGGGACACGGGCTGAGGGATTCATCTCTCCAGCATCCACCTCACAGCTGCCAGGCGCCACTTCTGTTGGCCAAAAGTAACTGCCTGTCCCGTGTGTCTGACTGATGACTCCAATTCTCAGGCAATATGTTCACCAGCAAAGCCCAGCAGCAGTGAGATCCTCTTCCTGAGCCCATCCCCCAGCGCTGCCAGCCTCGGGCAGCCACACAGCAGGGAGACTGACTGCTTAGAAGGAAGTTTACGGCTGTGGAACCAGCTTGCCTTACACACTCGTGATAATGGATCTCATCACTGTCTGAGTCAAGCTCTGTGACAATACTGCATCCGATTGCTCCGGATGTGACCGGCTGCTTCCCCAGCAGCATCTCTGCCCAGCACACCTTTCCCATCGCAGCTGCAGCTCCTGGGCTGGTCCCAGATGGCCACTCCCCAGATTCACTGTTGAATCTCAGCTCAGAGCCACTCTGCTGCAATAGACTCCTGGCTGCACTGCCCAGCCACATGGACCAGCCGCAGAACGAAGGAGTGTGACTGATGGCTACAAAGCTCCAGCCATGGATTCTCCAGCCAACGGGAGCAGCGCCAGCCTTCCCCTTAAAGAAAATCATTTCAGCTCACACCATCCAGCTGCAAGAATGTATGAATCCCCCAGAGCAAAATGCATTAAATCAATGCCACATTGCACCCAGCTGTAGGGCAGCCCGTGTAACCAGCCATATCCCCGGCATGCGCGCCACTCTCACCACAGCTGGAGCTCCAGGCCTGGTGTCGCAGCACTTAGGATGCTCTGGGAGGGAGGTGGAGGAGGGGGGATGTGGCGCACTTGGGAGAGGAGGCAGGGAAGAGGTGGGGCGGGAATTTGGGGAAGGGAGTGGAATAGGGGTGGGGGTAGAGCAAGGGCAAATAAAGGCAGGGTGGGAGAAAGGACTTGGGGAAGGGGGTGGAATGGGCCAGGAGCTTGGGGGAAGGGATGCAGTGGAGGCAGGGCTGTGGGCAGGGCCTTAGGGAGAGGGGTGGGGACCGAGCACCCCCAGGCCAGAAAGGACGTCGGCCCCTATAACAGATGCTGGCTCCCACAGCTGCAACCAGTAAGGGAGCCAAGACCTGCTACAAAAGGAGAGAGCACAGAGGCAGTGGGTGGACAGAGGCAGAAAGGGCTGGGGTAATGGGGATGGACGGACGGACACACACACACACACACACACACACACACACACTGCAATTATTGTATGTATTTGATTCCTTTAACCAATTTTAGTTCTCACCTTATTTTTTTATTGTGAACAAACCTTTAACTTTTCGACACTGAAGGACTGGCCTCAGCATGATTCTGGGATAAGATCTAAGTTCTACATTGACCTGGGTGTGCGGTTTGAGCTTTGGGATCAGAAGAACTGTTTTTCAGATGAGACTGGTTGTAAAGAATCACTCGTCTCTGAACCCAGTGGTTTTGGTGGTGATATAGAAATTGGAATGCCTGGGGAAACTGCTTTGATGACTTCTTGTTAGCCAGTGGGGTGAAGCAGAAGTTGCTTTTGTTGCTGGTTTGGTAAATCCTAGTGAGGATTAGCCACCAGCCTCGGGGCGTCTGCCCTACTTCTCAGCAGTTCGGCCTGAATTTGGCACCCTCAGTTGTGTCCCACAAAGCCACCACGGTTACACCGTGAAGGACATATCAAGGACTGGTGACATCACCATTATCACCTGACTCTGCACAGACTGACCTGGTGACTGGGGAAAGGGTCAGAAACATTCTGTGCACGTTTGTCCGTCTGTCCCCTTCTCCTCCCGTCCCAGGTTCCGGGTGCAGATTTCCCCAGACACTTGACTCCAAAGCACACGGGTTCAGATTAAAACATGAATCAAGATTACTAACTACAGAAACCAGAAGTGAAGTGATACCAAACAGCTCAAAGCAGATTACCTAGTAAATACACAAAACTGCAAACAAAGCCTAAAAGACTAGGAAGATTGGGTCTGATTTAGCAAGTGCTCACCCTGACTGATGGCACAAGCAGGCTTGCAGACGCTGAAGGCACAAGCTGCACTTGCTTTCCAGCTTGGGCTACCCACCCCAGCACCAAGTCATTTTCTTTCGGAGCTTCTCTCAGGTGTTCAGCAATGGGAGAGTATCCAACAACCGATGATGTCACTCCCTGCCTTAGAGAGCTGTTCCATGTGGCCGATACTCGTTCTTCCAAACTTGGTTCCCAGCCCAGTTTGTGGAGAAACACGGGTACCCAAAATGGAGCTCAGTGTCATGTGGTCCGGTCACATGCCCTTGCCCACCTTGCCGAGCCCATTGCTCAGAGGCTGCCTGGAGCATTCTCCAGCAGGCTCACCAGGTCGGGGATAAGATTCTCCTAAGGCCTATTGTCTCCCCTGCTGGCTCTTCCCAACCAGCTGTCTACACTGGAAGCATCTTTCCTAGTGGCTGTCACCAGGTGTAAATACATTTGGAATAAAGATACAGAGTCAATATTCATAACTTCAGCTACCAAACTGATACATGCATACAGACAGGAGTCTTATATTCAGCAAATCAGAACTTTTCCAATAACGTCTGACACGACCCATCTTGTACTAAATGCATCATCATGAGGGATCCGGGGTGTAGTGTCAAAAGCAGGTTCTCTCTCCCTTCCCCCAGCAGGTTGGCAGGAAGGCCCAGCAGTTCAGCAGCCAGGGCTGTGGCAGGGAGGAGGGGCTGACCAGGACTTCTCCTCTGCCTGGCCTTTGCTGAACCAAGCAAAACCAGAGGGTCACTGATCAGCTCCGGGTGAGCTGCTGCTGGAACCTGCTCCCAGACATGGACAACTGGATACTTGGGAACCAAATGCCCCTGCTGGGCGTGGGAATTAGGAAATGGACGTTTTACTATGGCCAGCCCTAGTCAGGGCACTGAGAGAATTTCCCTCCTATGTGGAGGAGTCTCTGATGTCTAGTGTGGTGTTAGCTCCAACGGAAGCATTTTCCACGCTAAGGACATCTGAGAGGCTCTTCCCTGCGTGGATCTGCTGAGGCTTGATGCCATGTGAGCACCAAATGAAGCTTCCTCCACATTCAAGCTCCTCCTCCTCTGAATTACCTGATGGGGAATAATGTGTGAGCTCAGACTGAATCTTTTCCTGCATTTATTGAAGCTTTTCCCACAATCCAAGCATTTATGGGTTCTCTCTTGTGTGGACTGTCTGGTGTCAAGCAAGGTTTGATCATCAAATGAAATTTTGATGTTTACAAAGTTATGAGCTGGGACTGAAGCTTTTCCCTTCATCCAAGCATTTATGGGGTTTCTCTCTTGTGTGGATTCTCCCATGATTAATGAGGCTTGAGCGCTGACTGAAACTGTTCCCACAGTCCAAGTATTTATGGGGTTTCCTTCCTGTGTGGATTCTCCTGTGGCAAATAAGGCCTGAGTGCTGATTGAAGCTTTTCCTCATTCAAGGCATTGATAGGGTTGCTCTCCTGTGTGGATTCCCCCATGCTTAGTGAGGCTTGCTCTCACTGAAACTTTTCCCACAGTCCAAACATTTCAAGAGTTTCTCTCCCATGTGGATTCTCTTATGCTTAAGTAGGCTTGAGCACTGACTGAAACTTTTCCTACAGTCCAAGTATTTATATGGTCGCTCTCCAGTATGGATTTTCCCATGGCTAAGAAGGCCAGAGCTATGACTAAAACTTTTCCCGCAGTCCGAGCATTTAGAGGGTTTCTCTCCTGTGTGGATTCTCTGATGTACAATAAGGGCTGATGCTGCACTGAAACTTTTCCCCACAATAAAGGCACTTATATGGCCTCTCACCTGTGTGGATTCTCCTGTGGCAAATAAGGCCTGAGAGCTGACTGAAGGTTTTCCTACCATTTACGCATTCATAAGGTCTCTCTCCTGTGTGGATTCTCCCATGCTTTAAAAAGGCCAGACTGCCGACTGAAACTTTTCCCACACTCCAAGCATTTCTAGGGTTTCTTTTCTTTGTGATTTGTCTGCTGGGCTGTGGTTTCCTGGGCACCATTGCCTCCTCTCCCACATTCAATGGAGTCATCCACTTTCTTCCATGGGCTGTTTCCCAGCTTCCTCTCTGACCTGTGCCGATGACTCCAGGCTCTTCTCCATTCCCAGCACTGGGAAAAATTCCCTTCAGCTCCTCTCAGAAACCTCCCCCGCAGTTCCACTTCCTCAAGACCTTCCTGCTGTGGATTCCCCTCCTCGTTCTCACTCATTGTCTCCTTGTGACGTTATGACTGTGATATAATATCTCATTGAAAGATGACAGGGCCAGAAAGAGTTAATTAACTCATAGACTGACCTGACCCATGGGTGAACCTTGAGGACGGGTTAAGAAGATATGTAAATGACTAGAGCTTTGAAATGCAAGTCTGCATTGTTAGAGGTAGAAGGGGAGATGTTTGCTCAGGTCTTGTGATGGCAGCAAACAAGTCTTGTCTATTGCTATAGTTTTAATTCAAAGATCAAAAAGGGAATATTAACATTTATGATGATACTTGAGAGAAATAGTATGATTGTCTATGTGTCTCTTTGAAGGTTGTGCTAACCTGTATCTGAACTGTTTAATGGATAAATTACTCTGTGCTAATTGCCAGGATATTTGGGAGAAGGAGTTAAGCCTATTGTTTTCTCAGGCCGAAAGGCTGCTGGAAATGTATAAGAAGCCTGGGACACGGTCCTTCTTCATCTCAGATCTGCTTTGGGTTTCAAGAGGGGGAAACCTTAAGCCATAAGGATTGAGATCCCCAGTCATTGACTGGAGCCACCCTGAATATGGAAATTGGACTATAACCTCTGGACTATTTCTAAAAGGACTTTTGGCAACTACAAGCTCTTCTCTGCTGTGTATCTGAACCTCAAGAATTGAATTCAAGTCTCTCTGTAGATTAATCTTTTAACCAACACTCTCTCTTTTCTTTTTTAAATAAATTTTAGCTTAGTTAATAAGAATAGGCTATAGCGTGTATTTTGGGTAAGATCTAAGTTATAATTGGACCTGGGTATGTGGCTGATCCTTTGGGATTGGAAGAACCTTTTCTTTTATATGATGAAGTAAGATTCTCAGGAATCATCATCCTATCTGACAGGTGTGTCTGGACGGAGGTCTGAGGCTGGGCACTTTAAGGGAACTGCGTGGTTTGGACTTCTAAGTGACCAGTGAGGTACTGTAGAAGCTGTTTTGTGCTGGTTGGTAAATCTAAGTATTGGAATAACCACCAGCGTTTGGGGTTTGTCTGCCCCATTTTGGTTGCAGTTCACCCTGATTGAGTGACCTCAGCTGGCTCCCACGGGCAGCACCGTCACACTCCTCACCTGCTGGGGGAGAGAGAGGGAACCCAGGCAGGAGTCAGTGCCTGGGAGGGTAGAAAGGACACAAAGGGGAGTAGCAAAGAGGGAAAACAACGCAATCACTGAAGGGGGCTTATAGCACATTTGGGGGATTTTCAGATTTCCCCTTCATTTGCCAGATAGTTTCTGTGTCAGTGTCACTGACTCCAGCGGTGGTGGTAGAGCTGCCACAGAAGTGCCACCGATCACGGCTTCCCCCCCACACCCACTGCTTGGGGTGGCAAAAATGCTGGAGCCAGGACCCACGGCTCTTCCCCTGCTTCCAGCTGGGTGATCAGGGCAGGTTTGGGAATGGGAAATCCTGCTCAGAGGGTGAAATCAGGTATGAGCACAGTGCCCTGAGGACTGGGGCAGTATTTGTCACAAAGGGGGCGTCTTGAGTTTAACCTGAGCCCAGGGTTTGCTGGGGAGTTGTGGGATATGAACAGATGGGAACGTGGTCACTGAGTCCCCGTGGCACAGGCCGAAGACTGGAGGGAACGGGAAGTTCTCACAGCATTACCAGGAGTGTTCAGGGTCTGTGGGCTCTGGGGGACTTGCTGAGGCACACACAGCTCTGGTGTTAAACCCCTGCCTGTGTCTGAACCCCAAAGCCCTCCCCACACCTGGAGCCAGTCCCAGGAAGGGAGGTGCACAGAGATGCTGTGTGTGAGTGAGAATTAATGCAGAGAGGCTAAGACACTGCTCCTGCCCCTGTGACAGCTGGAGGGACGGGGATGAATTAGCATGTCCATTAGGTCAGTGCCCCCCACTCAGTGCCTGCTGCCCCCACCACAGCCCCGCTATTCATGGGGAAAGAAGCACAATAGGGCGGGTCTGGGAGGGCCAGAGGCTCTTCCTTCCTGCTTTCAGAAAGGGTGGCTGGCAGAATATGGTCAAATCATATCAGACTTCAATACATTTAATACATTATTATCCTGTGACATTATGAGTGTGATATAATATCTCACTGAAAGGTGACAGGGCCAGAAAGAGTTAATTAACTCACAGACTGACCCGACCCATGGCTGAACTTAGAGACTGCTTAGGAAGATCTGGAAATGAACAGAGCTTTGAAATGCGGCCTGCATTGTTAGAGGTAGAAGGGGAGATGTTTGCTCAGGTCTTGTGATGTAAGCAAACAAGTCTTGTCTATTGCTATAGCTTTGATTCAAAGATCAAAAAGTAACATTTAGGAAGATACTTGAGTGAAATAGTATGATTGTCTCTGTGTCTCTTTGGAGGTTGTGGTAACCTGTATCTGAAGGGTTTAATGGTTAAATTACTCTGTGCTAATTGCCAGGATGGTTGGGAGAAGGAGAGTTAAGCCTATTGTTTTCTTAGGCCAAAAGGCTGCTGGAAATGTATAAGAACCCTGGGACATGATCCTTCTTCATCTCAGAGCTGCTTTGGGTTTCAAGAGGGGGAAACCTTAAGCCACTGACTGGAGTCACCCTGAATATGGACATTGGACTATGGACTATATCTAAAAGGACTTTTGGCAACTACAAGCTCATCTCTGCTATGTATCTGAACCTCAAGAATTGAGTTTGTCTGTATGTATATTGATCTTTTAACTAACACTCTCTCTCTTTTCTTTTTTAATAAATTTTAGTTTAGTTAATAAGAATTGGCTATAAGATTGTATTCTGGGTAAGATCTAAGTTATCATTAGACCTGGGTCTGGGGCTTAGTCCTTTGGGATCAGGAGAACCTTTTCTTTTATATGATGAGATAAGACTTTCAGTAATCATCATCATATCTGACATGTGTGTCTGGATAGAGGCCTGAGACTGGGTACCTTAAGGGAATTGCATTGTTTAAACTTCTGAGTAACCAGTGAGGTACTTCAGAAGCTGTTCTGTGCTGGCTTGGTAAACTTAAGTATTGGAATATCCACCAGCATTTGGGGTTTGTCTGCCCCATTTTGGTTGCAGTTCACCCTAATTGAGTGACCTCAGTTGGCTCACGGGCAGCACCGTCACATATCCCTTATCCTTCATTATGCAAAATGCAAACATAAAATCCTACTACTGTAAGTGCCCAGTAACCCCTTATTCCTCATCTTGTATAGAATTGTGATGCTCCGTGTAAACCATGCCCTGTAAGGTATCAGGGGAAAGGTTAGGAGCTGCCAAAAGTCATTGTTCTCTCTGCCTAGCTATGTGTATCATCAGTGCATGTGAAATTACAAGGATTGGCTGGTTTTCATGGAAACATGCTGTAAGTTGTGGAATCAGCCAAATATGAGCTTCCCAGCGGTAACACCAAGGAAGGTAACCAGCACCCGGCGGGGTGTGAAACAACCTATCACCAGCCATTGTCCAGCAAGGAAGCCACCATTCAATGAGTCACCTGCATGAGGCCACAGCAAGGGAACTGCTCAGCCTCGCTGGGAGATTCAGCAATGCCCCCCTCCCCCCCGACATGCCTGGAATGGTGCTTCCCAAGCACATGGATGGAGGGTATCAAAACCAAACCCAGGGCCCAGGCTTGGCCCTTCTCCTTCACCCACCTCCACTGCCAGCAACAAGGACACTGAAGACTTGAGCCTCCAGCTGAGGGGACTGGCCCAGATTTCAAGGGAGAAATCTGGATGCTACGGACTGAAAAATCCAGGAGGGGGAGACAAACTGCTTAGTCTGGTTGTCGCCCGGTCTATCAGGGATGAGAGTTCAGACCGCGGGCTCATGTTTTAGTTCTGTGGTAACTAACTCGGACTTTTTGCCTATCACTTAATACCAATTAAAATCTACGTTTTGTAGCCAATAAACTTGTTGTCCTGTTTAACTTTACCAAGTGACTGGTAAATTGCCCAGTTATCAAAGGCTGGTGTAGCTCCACCTTCCAGTGGTAAAGTGGTGAACCAATTACTAATCCCCACAGCATATTCCTGCGGCGCAGTGCTGGGAGCTGGGGGGATCTGGCTGGCACCTCACTGTGGGATTCACAAGTGGCTCCGGGAGCATCCATGCAATCAAGCCGCTCCACATGCCATTGTGCTGCGGGATAACAGTGCCTGGAGGGGTTGCTGCTGGTCGCATGCAGGGCATTGTGGGAGACAGCCCAGGCTGGAGAGGGTTCAGGGGGCACAGAAGATCCCATCACAGCGTGTCCCCCCAGCTCCCACAGGGAATATCGTGCCCCTAGGAGGAGCGTTTGGGCTTTGCTGAGATGTGTCACTTTCCAGCCTGTGCTCTGTCTCTTCTCCTGTGCACACCCATGTCAATCAGGCATTGCTCAGCTGGGCTCTGCAGAGACCTGACTGGCTACACCCCGTGACGGGACTGAGGGGGGGCAGTGCTGAGTGTCACAGGACCTGGTTTTTGGCAGCTAGAAAATCCCAGGAACACCATCCTTGCCCACCCTGGCCAATAGCCATTGATGGACCTGTCCTCCATAGAAACACAGAATCCTAGAAAATGAGGGTTGGAAGAGACCTCAGGAGATCATCTAGCCTACCCCCCCGCTGAAAGCAGGACCACGAATCTCTCTAGTTCCCTTTGATCACAGGATCCTGCTCAGGAACAGTGAAGTTGCAAGTTCTAACAGGAAACAGCTTGTGAAAGACGAGCAGCTCCTCTTCCTCCTCCTCCCGTGGGGACGAGCAGCCCCCAACTGCCTCCCTGCCCCGGCCTCCTTCAACCCATTGCCCCTTCAACCTCCCCAACTCCCCATCACCCCTTCTTCCTCCCACAACTGCCCCGGTCCCCTTCCCTCATTGGCCCCTCAACTTTCCCCTGCCCCCCAGGCTCCTCCCCAGATGCCCGTTCAGTCTCCCCCCGACAGCCAACTGCCTCCTTCAGAGCCCCCACACCCCGCCCCCAGCTGCCTGACCTGACCCCCTTTAGCCTCCCTTCACCCCGACTGCCCCTTCCCCTCACACACTCCTCCTCTGCCTCGCCCCAAGTTCCCGACTCCACCACTCGCAGATCCCCTTCCCACAACCATCCGCTTCCTCACCATGGGGAACAGGGGCAGAAAATGCTTTTAAAAATCCTTTGCAAAGTAAAAAGTAAAACAAGCCAAGCAACCCCTCCTTGCTTTGTGCTGGGTGTCCAGCTGTGGGCTTGTGGCGGGTGTGTGGTGGGGGGGCGTGTTCTGAGCACACTCCAGTCAGGGAAGGGGTGGAGTTGGCCAAAGGGGCAGGTTGAATCTTTAGCAGAGAATTCCTTTCTCCATTGTGTTAGCTAAGCGTTGCTGTTAAATGTCAGTCGACGGATGCAGCATTTGAAACAATCTGATTCTAACCCCCCTGCCATCTCTGTTGCTGCAGTTCTCACACCCTCTGCTCTTGAGATGTCACCACATGACATGGTGTCTTCTTCCCAGAGCGTCTTGCAGATTAGACAGGACTTAAGTTTATGAGGTAAACACTGAAGCATAACTCCTTCCCTTCCCCCTTTTGACTAAGGAAAAATAAATCCTGTTCCCTCCCCTTGCCCCAACCCGAGGGATAGTTCAGTGGTTTGAGCATTGGCCTGCTAAACCCAGGGCTGTGAGTTCAATACTTGAGGAGGTCACTTAGGGGTCTGGGGCAAAAATGGGTCCTGCTAGTGAAGGCAGGGGGCTGGACTCGATGACCTTTCGAGGTCCCTTCCAGTTCTAGGAGATTGGTATATCTCCAATTATTACCTTACCTAGCCCAGCCCCACCGGAGCTGCTGTGGCCAGGAGACAGGTGCCCTCTCACCTGGCCCTGAGCTGCTGTGGGGAGAGAGGGCTGGAGGGGGCAGTTCTTTCTCCCTGGGGCAACCTGCTCCCCAATCTCCTCATTCCCAGAGCCCTCACCCCCTGCACCCCTACCCTCTGCTCCAATGCTGAGACCCTCATCGCTAGCCCCAGCCAGAGCCCTCACATCACTGCGCCCCAACCCCCGCCCCCCAAGCCTCTCCCACACTCCAAACCTTTCAGCCTCACCCCTGCCACACACCATCCATGTGCAGAATGAATTTTGTAAGGAGTGCAATATGCAGGTGATGTGTCACACCTCACCTCCATATTTGTGCCCAAAACAAAATTCATTCCACACATGGACATAACAAATTAGAGGAAAGACTGCTCCTGACTTTCAGCCTCTCTCTCACATCTTGAATTTCACACATTGAGTGATCAGAATAAAGTGCCCTCAAGTGAGCTAGAGACCAACAGTGGTTCATAGTAATTATTCAGCAAGTATTTTAGAAGACCTAGGACATTATTGAAAATCATGACCTGCCAAGAGACAATTAATGGAGAGAAGCAGCAAGATTAATCCCGTACATTGGATTCGTTGTGACTTATTTGCCTGATTTGAAAAGAGACCAAACTGACCTGAGTCTCCTTGGTGTCGATAGCCCCCTGCTCAGCCAATCAGCACTGAGACTCTGAGGGGCGGGAGGCTGAGGGGTCTCACCAGATGTCCCAAAGGACGGCCCAGGACACCATCAGAGGGGATCACTCTCAGACCCAGACCCACCTCTTGGTGAGGACCTCCCGCAATGAGAGCAATACCCCTCCCCTGCCCGCAGTCCAGACCCGTCCCTCCTAGGTAGAGGGAGGGAAGCTAGAAAAGGGAAAAAAGAAGCAAGAGAAGAGGAGAAAGGAGGGAGGAAAGAGGAAAAGATAAACCAAAAAGGATACACCCCAATGTCCCCAGGGATTCCAATCATCAAAACCTAGGGAGGAAATCAAATTCTGCCACCTGAAGCCAGTGTTGTCTGTGCCTAGAATGCTGCCTGCGCCAGGTGGATCAGACGGAACAGGTTCCAAACCTCTCTGAGCCTCTTACCTTCTCAAAGGGAAGTTTGTTTTCGGCACAATCAGTGGGAGGAAAGGAGAAAACTCCACAGAGGTTCCTCCTCATGCTCACAACTCTGAATCCTAATTCTCTCTCAGCCCTCGAGGAGAGACCTCGCGAAGGAGACTTGCGGCAGCAAAGCCGGGGGCTCTCAGAGACAGACCTGGCCCTGTACCTCTGTCCTGCCCGGCTGATGTCGGGGTCTCTGTGAGGTCACCCTCCCAACACCTTTGCCCAATAGGCCGAGTTCCTGCAAAAGGCCTTTGTGATGTCACTGCCACACCCACCCCTCCTCAAAGCTGATGTCCTGCCCTGGCCAGACTCGTTGGGTCTTTGAGTTGTTTCCCCTGGATCTGGGGTTGCCAACTTTCTGACCCAACAAAACTGAACACCCTCATCCTGCCCCTTCACCGAGGTCCCGGCCCGCTCAATCCATCTCCCTCCGTCGCTCGCTCTCCCCCACGCTCACTCACTCATCATTGGCTGAGCAGGGGGCTATCGACACCAAGGAGACTCAGGTCAGTTTGGTCTCTTTTCAAATCAGGCAAATAAGTCACAACCAATCCAATGTATGGAATTAATCTGGCTGCTTCTCTCCATTAATTGTCTCTTGGCAGGTCATGATTTTCAGTAATGTCCTAGGTCTTCTAAAATACTTGCTGAATAATTACTATGAACCACTGTTGTCTCTAGCTCACTTGAGGGCACTTTATTCTGATCACTCAATGTGTGAAATTCAAGATGTGAGAGAGAGGCTGAAAGCCAGGAGCAGTGTTTCCTCTAATTTGTTATGTCCATGTGTGGAATGAATTTTGTTTTGGGCACAAATATGGAGGTGAGGTGTGACACATCACCTGCATATTGTGCTCCTTACAAAATTCATTCTGCACATGGATGGTGTGTGGCAGGGGTGAGGCTGAAAGGTTTGGAGTGTGGGAGAGGCTCGGGGGCGGGGTTGGGGCGCAGTGATGTGAGGGCTCCGGCTGGGGGTGCAGGCTCTGGAGTGGGGCTAGGGATGAGGGTCTCAGCATTGGAGCAGAGGGTAGGGGTGCAGGGGGTGAGGGCTCTGGGGTGGGGCTGGGAATGAGGAGATTGGGGAGCAGGTTGCCCCAGGGAGAAAGAACTGCCCCCTCCAGCCCTCTCTCCCCACAGCAGCTCAGGGCCAGATGAGAGGGCACCTGTCTCCAAGCCACAGCAGCGCCGGTGGGGCTGGGTTGGGACTGAGGGAGGCGACAGGATTTATTTTTCCGAAGTCAAAAGGAGGAAGGGATGGAGTTATGCTTCAGTATTTACCTCATAAACTTATTCCTGTCTAACCTACAGGACACTATGGGAATAAGACACCATGTCATGTGGTGACATCACAAGAGCAGAGGATGTGAGAACTACAGCAACTGAGAGGGTGGGGGATTTAGAGTCGGATTGTTTCAAATGCTGCATTTGTGGGCTGACATTTAACAGCAACGCTTAGCTAACACAATGGAGAAAGGAATTCTCTGCTAAAGATTCAACCTGCCCCTTTGGCCAACTCCACCCCTTCCCTGACCGGAGTGTGCTCAGAACACCTCTCCCGCCAGCCTCCCCCCCCCCCCACAGGCCCACAGCTGGGCACCCAGCACAAAGCAAGGGAGGGGGTTGCTTGGCTTGTTTTACTTTTTACTTTTCAAAAGGCTTTTTAAAAAGCATTTTCTGCCCCTGTTCCCCATGGTGAGGAAGCAGATGGTTAGTTAAACAAAAGTTAAACAAAAGTTAAAAGGTAGAGTGACTAAAATGAAATCCCTGCAAGTTGTATGGGCCCTTTTTAAAGACACCATAATAGAGGCCCAACTTCAATGTATACCCCAAATTAAGAAACACAGTAAAAGAACTAAAAAAGAGCCATCGTGGCTTAACAACCATGTAAAAGAAGCAGTGAGAGATAAAAAGACTTCCTTTAAAAAGTGGACGTCAAATCCTAGTGAGGCAAATAGAAAGGAGCATAAACACTGCCAACTTAAGTGCAAGAGTGTAATAAGAAAAGCCAAAGAGGAGTTTGAAGAACGGCTAGCCAAAAACTCCAAAGGTAATAACAAAATGTTTTTTAAGTACATCAGAAGCAGGAAGCCTGCTAAACAACCAGTGGGGCCCCTTGACGATCAAAATACAAAAGGAGCGCTTAAAGACGATAAAGTCATTGCGGAGAATCTAAATGAATTCTTTGCTTCAGTCTTCACGGCTGAGGATGTTAGGAGATTCCCAAACCTGAGCTGGCTTTTGTAGGTGACAAATCTGAGGAACTGTCACAGATTGAAGTGTCACTAGAGGAGGTTTTGGAATTAATTGATAAACTCAACATAAACAAGTCACTGACCAAATGGCATTCACCCAAGAGTTCTGAAAGAACTCAAATGTGAAGTTATGGAACTATTAACTAAGGTTTGTAATCTGTCCTTTAAATCGGCTTCGTACCCAATGATTGGAAGTTAGCTAATGTAACGCCAATATTTAAAAAGGGCTCTAGAGGTGATCCCGCAATTACAGACCGTAAGTCTAACGCGGTACGGGCAAATTAGTTGAAACAATAGTTAAGAATAAAATTGTCAGACACATAGAAAAACATAAATTATTGAGCAGTAGTCAACATGGTTTCTGTAAAGGGAAATCGTGTCTTACTAATCTATTAGAGTTCTTTGAAGGGGTCAACAAACATGTGGAAAAGGGTGATCCAGTGGACATAGTGTACTTGATTTCCTGAAAGCCTTTGACAAGGTCCTCACCAAAGGCTCTTACGTAAATTAAGTTGTCATGGGATAAAAGGGAAGGTCCTTTCATGGATTGAGAACTGGTTAAAAGACAGGGAACAAAGGGTAGGAATTAATGGTAAATTCTCAGAATGGAGAGGGGTAACTAGTGGTGTTCCCCAAGGGTCAGTCCTAGGACCAATCCTATTCAATTTATTCATAAATGATCTGGAGAAAGGGGTAAACAGTGAGGTGGCAAAGTTTACAGATGATACTAAACTACTCAAGATAGTTAAGCAGATTGTGAAGAACTTCAAAAAGCTCTCACAAAACTAAGTGATTGGGCAACAAAATGGCAAATGAAATTTAATGTGGATAAATGTAAAGTAATGCACATTGGGAAAAATAACCCCAAATATACATACAATATGATGGGGGCTAATTTAGCTACAACGCCAGGAAAAAGATCTTGGAGTCATTGTGGATAGTTCTCTGAAGATGTCCACGCAGTGTGCAGAGGCGATCAAAAAAGCAAACAGGATGTTAGGAATCGTTAAAAAGGGGATAGAGAACAAGACGGAGAATATAGTATTGCCCTTATATAAATCCATGGTACGCCCACATCTCGAATACTGTGTACAGATGTGGTCTCTCACCTCAAAAAAGATATTCTAGCACTAGAAAAGGTTCAGAAAAGGGCAACTAATATGATTAGGGGTTTGGAGAGGGTCCCATATGAGGAAAGATTAAAGAGGCTAGGACTCTTCAGCTTGGAAAAGAGGAGACTAAGGGGGGATATGACAGAGGTATATAAGGTCATGAGTGACATTGAGAAAGTGGATAAGGAAAAGTTATTTACTTATTCCCATAATACAAGAACTAGAGGTCACCAAATGAAATTAATAGGCAGCAGGTTTAAAACAAATAAAAGGAAGTTCTTCTTCATGCAGCGCACAGTCAACTTGTGGAACTCCTTACCTGAGGAGGTTGTGAAGGCTAGGACTATAACAATGTTTAAAAGGGAACTGGATAAATTCATGGTGGCTAAGTCCATAAATGGCTATTAGCGAGGATGGGTAAGAATGGTGTCCATAGCCTCTGTTTGTCAGAGGATGGAGATGGATGGCAGGAGGAAGATCACTTGATCAATGCCTGTTAGGTTCACTCCCTCTTGGGCACCTGGCATTGGCCACTGTCGGTAGACAGATACTGGGCTAGATGGACCTTTGGTCTGACCCGGTACAGCCGTTCTTATGTTCTTATGTTTTCCATTGCCCAGGAGACCCAGCCAGGGACTGATGTGCTGGAGATATGTTGGGAAAAGGAACTGTCTGAATTGCCAAGGCAGGAAGCCAACAATCTACAGCAACATCATTAACCACAAACTCACTCTAAGCATGCTCCAGCCAGAAGGGAAATGGGCAGGAATTCTTGCTGTTCAGCCATGGCCACACATCCAGAGCTGCACAGCAGTGAGGGTGCTGGGCAAGCTGGTCTGAGCGAACAATTGGAAATGATCCTTCCGTTAGAACAGAACCAGAGTGTAGAAAGGCCCCTGTGTTAAGTGCTTGAGGCTGAGGCCTTAGGAAGCTGGCCTACGATACCATAGGGATCTTTCTGTGGAGGTTTGATTCTTGCCAGCTAGGGGAAGCTGGTGTGTGGTGTCTTAGTGGCTGCACTTTCAGTGATGCAGGTTTCTCTATCCCATTGTTCCGGGGTCATACTACTAGATTGCCAGCTGCTTTTCAGCTGCAGTGTGGAGACTGTTTGTGTGTGTGGAGAGACAGTGTGTGTGTGTGTTGGGGAAGAGTGAGTGTGTTGAGGTAGGTAGGAGCGGATCATTATTATCCCTACTTGAAAGAGGGAGACGCTCAGGCTGAGAAAGGAGAATTGACTTGTCTTAGGTCACAAAGCCAGTCAATGGCTGAATTGGGAATAGGACCCCCAGAGCCCTGATTTTCAAATTAACCGTCGGATCTTGAATTTCATACATTGAATGACCTCAATAAAGTGCTCTTAGATGAGCTCCAGTCCAACAAGTGTGCACAGTAATTATTCAGCCAGTATTTGAGGAGAACTGCAATGTTAGAGAGAATCATGAACTGCTCAGAGACCACTAATGCAGAGAAGCAGCAAAATTTGTCAAACATATAACTGGTTATGACTTATTTACTTGGTCTTAAAAGAGAACAACAAGGACCTGAGTCTCCTCCCTGTCAATAACCTCCTGCTCAGCCAATCAGGGTAGAGACTGAGGAGGGGAGGCTGAGGGGTCTCACCAGAGAGCTAAACGGATGGCCCAGGTCACTGGTGGGGATCACTGCCCCAGCACTACTGCAGCTCCACAATTTGGGGTGGACCTCCCACAGTGAGAGCTGCCGAGCACTCCCCCGTAACACACAGACACACGCACACACACACACACACACACACACACACACACACACACACACCCCTCCTGGTGTTGGGAGGGGAACAGGAGAAAGGACAAAAGAAGCAAGAGACGAAGAGAAAGCGGGGGGGGGGATGGAGGAAAAGTTGAAACAAAAAGGACAAACCCTAATGTCCCCAGTGATTCTAAGGGACAAAATCCCAGGTGTGGAATAAAATTCTGCCTCCTTAAGATCATGCTTTCCATGAGTTCAACTTTCACCAGAATGATCAGACCGAACAGTTTCAAACCTCGAGGAGGCTCTAACCCTCTAAACAGGGACATCTGTTTTCTAGTAAAATCACTAAAAGGGAAGGAGAAAACTCAAAAGAGGTTCCTCCTGGCACTCACGTCCGTGAACCCGAATACTCTCAGTCCTCAAAGAGAGACCTGGAGAGGGAGACTTGCTGAAGCAAAGCCACAGGGTCTCTGAGGTTTCCCTGGCCCCTCGCCCCTGTCCTGCCTGGCTGATGTCAGCATCTCTCTGTGAGGTCACCACCTCCCCACCACCTTTGGCCAATAGTCTGAGCCCCTGCAAAAGGCCTTGTGATGCCACTGCCACACCCCTCCCTTGCTGGGCTAATGTCCTGCCCCTGGCCAGGCACTTTGGAGGTTTGAGCTATTCCCTGTGGATCACCCCACTCAAGGAGCCATTCTAGGAAGCAAGCCGGCTAGACAATAAAACATCAGACGCTGCTCCCAATGCTACACTTAGTTTTTCAGAAATTAGTTGACTTTATGGCCAGAAGAGACCATTAGAGCATCTAATCTGACCCCTGCATATCACAGGTCTCCTGTATGACACAAGAGCTACTTTTGGGGTAAACACATTCCAGAAAGGCATCTAGTCTTCATGAAATGACGTCACGAGATGGAGAATGCACCAATTTCCTTGGTAGCTTGTTCCTGTGGTGAATCATCCTCACTGTTGAATATTTGTGCCTTAATTGTAATATGAATTTGTCTCTTTTCACCTTCCAGCCATTGGGTTTTTAATGCCTTTCTCTGCTACATTAAAGAGCCCTTTAATAGCCAATCTTTTCTCCCCATTAAGGCACTTCAACGTTTCAATGAAGTCACCTTTCAGTCTTCTTTTGAGAAGCTAAACAGGTTGAGCTCTTTCAATAGCTCATTAGAAGGCATTTTTCTCCAGCCCTCAGAACATTTGGTGGCTCTTTGCTGCCTCAACTCCAATTTCACACCATCTTTTTCAAATGAGGACACCAAAACTGGAGGCAGTATTCCAGTATCAGTCTCACTGATACCATGTCACCTCCTGTGACGTTCTTGACATAATCTGTAACTGTATAGATCACCGTTGCCACCACTGTTCTATATTTGCAGCCAATATTGTATAAAGGTGGTCACATAAAGGGTCTATGGAGAGGTTATGATTGGCTGATTATAATTATGCTATCTCTAGATATGTATCATTTTTGTAGTTGACATTATGAATATTGGCTCTATGCTGCCTGTATTTCCAACTTGTGCTATGCTTCTGGGGAACACCCCAGCCAGACAAATTGGTGTCAGCTCTGCCTAGCCTGCTTGATGGCCCATTAAGGACCATCAGCTATACAATTGAGCCATTGAGAGAAGGCAGATATGCCTTGTGGCTCAGCAAGGTGTGCAGGGACCTGCCTATGGACAGAACTCTAAGGTTTTTCTATGTCGCGTGCTGGATAGAGTGTCCTTGGGACAAAGAAAGCAAAGACCACATGGCAAGAGACTATAAAAGACTGATGCCTCATCTCCATCTGGTCTTCAGTCCTGCTTCCTACCTCTGGAGGGACTTGGCTACAAACTGAAGCTCTGTACAAAGGACTGAATGGCCCATCCCAGTTGTGGATGTACTCCAGAGACTTGATTTGAACCTGCAGTTTATTCCATCACTGCTACAAGCCTGAACCAAGAACATTGCCAAAGTACAAGTTTTGCCCAGGGCACCGTTTCCTAACGCTGGTCCTTGGTAACATTTCTTGATGGGGGAAGGAGAGAGACGAGGCGTTTTCTCTCTGTTTCTTTCCTCTCCGTTTTCTGCTCCTTCCTTCAATTCCAGAAACCTCTCTTGTGTTTCAGACTGTGCAGTGACACCCTCCCCACCCCAGGACTATGGAGCCTTTGGAGCAGAAAGATCCTAGGAGCTAAGGATGAATCCAGGGGTGAGTAGCTGGCAGGAAGGAGTCCTAGCAACTCTTCTGGGAGTGCAGGGGAGGAATGACTCCCCCTTCTCTACATTCTCCCCATGGGGCTCTGAGGAGCAGGGAGGGTTGTGTGATAAATTCCATCCAACATTCCCCTTTGATCCAAGCCGAGAGACATCTCAGCTCTGCACGATCCCCTTGGCAGCACCAAACAAGGGATGTTTTCCATTGCCCAGGAGACTCAGCCAGGGACTGATGTGCTGGAGATATGTTGGGAAAAGGGACTGTCTGAATTGCCAAAGCAGGAAGCCAACAATCTACAGCAAAATCATTAACCACAAACACACTGTAAGCATGCTCCAGCCAGAAGGGAAATGGGCAGGAATTCTTGCTGTTCAGCCATGGCCACACATCCAGAGCTGCACAGCAGTGAGGGTGCTGGGCAAGCTGGTCTGAGCGAACACTTGGAAATGATCCTTCCGTTAGAACAGAACCAGAGTGTAGAAAGTTCCCTGTGTTAAGTGCTTGAGGCTGAGGCCTTAGGAAGCTGGCCTACGATACCACAGGAATCTTTCTGTGGAGGTTTGATTCTTGCCAGCTAGGGGAAGCTGGTGTGTGGTGTCTTTGTGGCTGCACTTTCAGTGATGCAGGTTTCTCTATCCCATTGTTCCAGGGTCATCCTACTAGATTGCCAGCTGCTTTTCAGCTGCAGTGTGGAGACTGTTTGTGTGGGGAGAGACAGTGTGTGTGTGTTGGGGAAGAGTGAGTGTGTTGAGGTAGGTAGGAGCAGATCATTATTATCCCTACTTGAAAGAGGGAGACGCTCAGGCTGAAAAAGGAGAATTGACAATTAATGCAGAGAAGCAGCACAATCCATGAAACATATAACTGGTTATGACTTATTTACTTGGTCTTAAAAGAGAACAAAAAGGCCTTGAGTCTCCCCCCTGTCATTAACGCCCTGCTCAGCCAATCAGGGTAGAGACTGAGGATGGAAGGCTGAGGGGTCTCACCAGAGAGCTCAAAGGATGGCCCAGGTCACTGGTGGGGATCACTGCCCCAGCACTACTGCAGCTCCACAGTTTTGGGCGAGCGATTTCACCAGGACATTGCAACATCTTTCACAATCCACATGAGTGGAGACTGTTCATTGATTCATCGAAGACGAAGTCTTAAAGATGTTTTACTGCATAATGGCAATGGTTTGCCATTAATTCCACTTGGTGATGCAGTCCATAGGAAGGAAACCTAGGACAACATGAAACAACAACATGAAACCTCTCTGAGGCTCTTATCTGCTCCACAGGGACGTCTGTCTTCTCATTCAATTAGCAGTGGGAAAGGGGATGCAATGTCTGCCCCAGCCAGACCACCAACCCCATCAGACACCTCCCCGCTGGTGCACCAGGGTCTCCCCCAGACCGACAACAGCTATGAATTAAAACCCCACAGTGTTTGTTGGGGCTACTGGAGATGCTGAAATCTCACTCTTGTCTCTCTCCTCCTGCCTCCACCTCCAAGCCAGGCACTGGGCAGTTCAGTGGGAAGGGATGAACTGATGACAGTGGAGGAAAAAAATCAAAAACCAAAAGTGAAGCCAAAAGCGCAAGCCGGGCAGGCAAGGCAAATCGCAGGCTTCTGCCATAGACTAGTCCTCCCCGCTCTTCCAATAACCCACCCAAACCGCGACCCCACAGACCCCACGTTCCTGGTGTAGCTCCACCTTCCAGTGGGGAAGTGGGGAACCAATTACTAACACACACAGCATATTCCTGAGGTGCAGTGCTGGGAGCTGGGGGGATCTGGCGGGCACCTCACTGTGGGATTCACGAGTGGCTCCGGGAGCATCCATGCAATCAAGCCGCTCCACATGCCGTTGTGCCGAGGGATAACAGCGCCTGGAGGGGTTGCTGCTGGTCACTAGCAGGGCATTGTGGGAGACAGCCCAGGCTGGAGAGGGTTTGGGGGCACAGCGGATCCCATCACAGCGTGTCCCCCCAGCACCCACAGGGAATATCGTGCCCCTAGGAGGAGCGTTTGGGTTTTCTGTGATGTGTCACTTTCCAGCCTGTGCTCTGTCTCTTCTCCTGTGCACACCCATGTCAATCAGGCATTGCTCAGCTGGGCTCTGCAGAGACCGGACTGGCTACACCCCGTGACGGGACTGAGGGGGGGCAGTGCTGAGCGTCACTGGACCTGGTTTCAGCAGCGAGAAAATCCAGGAACAACCGAATTGTTGTTTCACCCATGAAAGCTCATGCTGCAAAAACGTCTGTTAGTCTATAAGGTGCCACAGGATTCTTTGCTGCTTTTACAGGAACAACCCAGTGATCCACTAAGCGGAGTTAGGGGCCTGAACTCCCTGTACGATGCACGGGCGACACAGGCACCTTACAACACAACTCACAACCACCAGCTCCCCAGGCAGGGAGCCAGCCAAGCCCGCCCAGGGAGACACTGACAACGGGGAGGTGTCCTAGCCCTGCCCCTCTCTCACAGATAGGTCCTGTGCTCCCAGCACTCACCTGCCATGTGGGAGATCCAGGTTCAATTCCCTCTGTCCAGCTGCAGAGAGTAGCTCAGGGACGTGAGTAGCAAGCTCAGGGCAGACTGTTACACACCAGGGCACCCCCCATGGGGACTGGGAGCTTCCACCCCCCGAGAGCGAACTCCCCAGGCACACGAACAGCCTGAGCAGGAGTCACAGACAGTCCCCTTGGGCACTCGGGGCTATCCTGCCACCTAGGCAAGTCTGCCTTTGGGCTAGATCTGTGCCTCAGGGAGGCCTGAGGCCACAGGCATGAGCTTGGGCTGCCAGCATCACCCCCGCCACTGTCCACAAGGGAGAAAGGATTTGAACCAGGGTCCCCCATGTTTCAGGTCAGTGCACGAAGCAGTGTGCCGTGGTGGGGCTCTGTCCAGCTCTCCCTTTGAAGGGGGTTCATTGGGGCTAACTAATGAGCGCGAGTGGGGCAGGGGGATCAGCTCCCCGGTGTGTCCTAATTCCTGCCTCTCAGCTGGGTGCCTGAACTACTGGACACTGTCATCCAAATACCATTGCTAGAAATAAACAATGAAAAGGTGCAGAACTCCAGGGAGCTCAGGACAGGGAGACTAACTCAGGCAATCAGAGCAGCAGATAAGACAAATCTTGAGCTACTCTGAGGCTCCAAGCAGACATGTTACCGAGACGGAAACTGGCCAGGAATTCTTTGAAACGGCGTAAACACGTCTAAAAGTATCAGTTTGCTTTATGATGAGGGGATGGGAGGGAGGTTTAAACTATTTCCTGAATCACATCTCCTTGGCAGCTCAGTCACCATTTCAGCTAGAGCAGAGCGGTGGAGCCTGGGCACTGGGCCACTCGAGGCCTTTAACACCACAGCCCTGGGGAGGGGGGGCTGAGATGGACCATCCTGCAAGGAACACGAGTCCTTCTACCATCCACCACACCCTGGTTTGGAACTGCTGCTGCCGGCTCACCCCATCTGTGGGGACTTCTATCCCCTCTGCCTCCCTCTAGCTGGGGGTTTTCCCTTCTGCACCTACCTGGCAGGGCAGCCCCCGTCTGAACCCCTGATCCTGTCCCAGTTTTGTCCATCTGCCCATCCCGCCCCTCCGATTTCCCCGCTTCAGGGGGATTTTCCGGCCTTTGATTGCAGGGAGCAGATTCTGATGGTGCGTGAGGGCAGCAGCTTGCAGCTGTTACTGAGCATGTGAGAAGAGCATTAGAAGGGAAGAACGGCCAGACTGGGTCACACCAAAGCTCCATCTAGCCCAGTGTCCTGTCGGCCGATAGCGGCCGGTGCCAGGTGCCCCAGAGGAATGAACAGACAGGAATCATCCAGTGACCCACCCCTGTCGCCCAATTCCCAGCTTCTGACAGACAGAGGTTAGGGGCACCATCCCTGCCCACCCTGGCCAACAGCCATTGATGGACCTGTCCTCCACAGAAACACAGAATCCTAGACAATTAGGGTTGGAAGAGACCCCAGGAGGTCATCCAGCCTAACCCCCTGCTGAAAGCAGGACCACGAATCTCTCTAGTTTCCTTTTCATCACAGGACCCTGCTCAGGAACAGTGAAGTTGCAAGATCTAACAGGAAACAGCTTCAGAAAGAAGGGCAGCTCCTCTTCCTCCTCCCCTCCCGTGGGGACGAGCAGCCCCCCAACAGCCTCTCTGCCCCGGCCTCCTTCAACCCATTTCCCCCTTCAGCCTCCCCAACTTCCCCATTGCTCCCTTTAGCCTCCCCAACTTCCCCATCACCCTCTTCAGCCTCCCCCAACTTCCCCCATTGCTCCCTTTAGCCTCCCCCAACTTCCCCCATCAGCCTCTTCAGCCTCCCACAACTGCCCCAATTGCCCCCTTTAGCGCCCCCAAATGTCCCCATTTTATAGGGACAGTCCCAATATTTGGGGCTTTTCTTATATAGGCTCCTATTACGCCCCACGCCCTGTCCTGATTTTTCACACTTGCCGTCTGGTCACCCACATGTGTGGGTCCCAGCTGCTCCCTGCTCCCCTCACTGAAGCAGGTGTGCAGGGTTACTGCCCTGGGAACTGCAGGGCATCAGTGGACATGGGGCTGGCTGGAGGCAGGGCAGGGGCTGACTAGAGGTAGGGTCTGGCTGCAGGCAGGGCAACGGGTGCAGGGCTGGTGCGGGCAGGACAGGGTGTGCGGCAGGGGCGGGCAGGAGACAGGCTGGCTGAGGGCAGGGAGTGCGGGGCTGGCTGGAGACCGGGGCTGGAGGCAGGGCAGGGAATGCGGGGCTGGCTGGAGACGGGCCGGTCAGGCAGGGCTGGTGCAGGCAGGGGCTGGCTGCGGACAGGGGGTGCAGCCCACCCTGTACGGTGGTTGCCCCCTCTTCCTCCCTCCCCCACCAGGGTAGCAGCAGCAGCCCGGGCTCAGGGGCTATTTAAAGGGCCCAGGGCTCCCCTGCTTCTACCGCCCCAGCCCTTTAAATAGCCGCCAAAGCTGCACCACTTCCCAGAGCTCCCCAGGCCCTTTAAATACCCCAGCCCGGAAGAAGCCGTGTTATACCAATATAATAAAACCAACAGGATCTAATTAAGAGGATAAGGCAAAGATGCCACATTTATTGTAAATACCATAACAAAACAAAAGACAACAGTAAACAACGTTGTTTTACTACTTATTTCTATCACTACTTATTCCTTATACACACACACACACACACACACACACATATATTCATTCACACAATCATTCATTCAGGTTCTGTACAGATGTTATAGTTACCAGCCTAGACATTGCTCATGGCAAGTTACTGGCCAGGTATCTTGGTCATGAGGATGGAGCCAAGTCTGTGTCAGATGCATTTGATGCTCCTGGAGGCTGGCAGCAGAACCATAGACTCAGGCTGTGGCTACACTTAGCACTTCAAAGCGCTGCGCGGTAGCGCTGCTGTGGCAGCGCTTTGAGCGCTAAGTGTAGTCAAAGCACCAGCGCTGAGAAAGCTCTCCCAGCGCTGTCCGTCTCCACCTCCCTGTGGGGAATAACGGACAGCGCTGGGAGCCACGCCAATGTGCAGCGCTGGAGAGGGTGTGTTTTCACACCCTGCTGCAGCGCTGCAAATTTGTAAGTGTAGCCAAGCCCTCAAAGTCCTCAGTCTTTAGAGTCCAGTTTGATAGGAATTTATTCCTATGTCAGTCCATGAGACTGTTCATTTTGCTGTTGCTAAATCAATCAGCAGGTGGCTGGCTCCATTCTGTCAGATGCTTGTTTTTCCTTCCTTTGAGGTACTGGGGGTCATCTGGTTGATCCCACTTGACACCTTCTTCAGCCGACACTGAATTCTTCAGGCTGGTAACTTCCTAACCATTCATTCATTGTTTAAACTAGGCATGCATTCACATACATTCTCTATCTTAATTACATCTAGTTCACTGTCTTTTTACCTTTAGGGTGTTACCAATTTATGTGACCCTCCTGTCTTTTAACAAGCAAAGATAAAGTGAGATGAAAACTTACAGAGGGTGGGGATCTCTATTTATACACTATAACAGCTACTGTTTTGGCTTACTTAGAGATAATTAATGTTTAACAAGTTTTATACAAAGTATTTCTTTGAGCTTAACAAGTTTTATACCAAGTATCTCTTTGAGCAGGCTTCACACAGATACAGCTGGTGGCTTGCAGGTTAGAGGCTAAATGTTGGGAATCACAAATTTACTTCTAACATAAACCTTAAGTTATAAAGTATTAATTAACAATAAATTAATAAATCATTTCTTTTATAAACCATGTTTAATATAAACCTTCTTTAATATCCCTACAGCCGGGCCACCCGGTACAGCGCACTGCTCTTGCCAGTACACTGTACTGGGGCTTGGGCACAGGGCCCTCTAGGGGCGGGGCCCGATTCAGGGAATTGGTTGAATTGGCCTAAAGCTGGCCCTGCTGGCAGCTCCAGCCTTTTATAGGCAGAGGCTGGCTGGTGTGTCACACAATCTCTTTATTACTCGCCTGAGATGGGTCACCTGTTACTTGTGGCTCTGAATATGCATATAAGGAAAAATCCCCAAAGGTCTGACCATCTATGGCCATCAGGTAGCAGTGATATGGAAGTGCCATCACCACAGCGGTGACCATAAAGTCAGGTGTTTTGACCACCTATGGCCTGTGATGTTATGGGCGTAATATAATATCTTATTCAGCCAATCACTCAGACAAAGAAGTTGTTTATATCTGCAGAAGATAATGCTGCCTGCTTCTTGTTTACACTTCTCTGCACGAGATGTCACTATTGTTTCATTGGCAATGGAGTGTGATGTCACAGACTGTGTACATCATCATGTAATGACTGACTGCACCCACCACTTTTAAACCACTTGGTTTGCACCCATGCCCTTAATCCTGTCCTAAAATTACCTTTTCATGTCACTAAGCTCTCTTCTTGCTGTGGGGTACTGTAGGTGTGAGGCAGGGCGGGTTGGGAGAAGAAATATTCTTTATCTGAAGAAGTGATCTGTATGAGGAAAACATTTGAAAACTTGTTTACTGAGTAATGTGAGTTCTTCACTCTACTTGATAGCATTTCTCTGCTTGTAACATGAACTTGTGAACACCACATCCAAGCAATTCCAAAATTCCAGGAATATTCTAGGCATCAGTGAGCAGAACCGTATTGGTTTTGGTGAAAATTGGAATGGGAAATAGACCAGTCGTGCTTAAGTTAGGTTTGGCGCCTAACTCCTATTGAAATCAGTGGGTGTTATGCACCTAATCTGCTGGTGCAATTTTCAAAAGCACCTTTAAGCATCTGTTTGCATCTTAAGCACCTAAATATCTTTGAAACACTGGTCCTTCATCTCTGCCTCAGTTCCCCATCTATAAATGGAGGTTAATAATACTTTATCCTACTGTTTGCCTATCTTGTCTATTTGTTTAGATTGTATTTGAGGCACGGGACAATCTCTTACTATGTTTTTGTAATGGGACCCTGAATTTTGGCTGGGACATCTAAACACTACCATAAAACAAAAAATGATCAGCCCCATAATATAAAGGCCCACCAATGATCTATTTTTCAGGGCAAGTCACAGGCCCAGCTGCCTCAGAGGAAAGTCTGAGAAACACAATATCAAACAATTATGGATTAACCTGCCCATAGGAGAAGGTTCTTCCTGACCCCTATCAGTTGGTGGTAGGCTTATATCCTGAAGCATAAGGATTTATATCCCTTCTACATTTTGTATACCAGCGAAGTTTGGATGATATGGTCCATATAAATGTCTAATCCTTTTCTGAATCAGCAGCGTCTCACCCAGGAAACTCAACGCCAATATCCTGAGGAGAGAGAGAGACACACACAATCAGACAGAGACTTAGGGCTTCCCCCACCTTTAGCAACAACTGAAACCCCCTCCCCACAGAGGCATGTCCTGATTTTATTTGCCCCCATGTTAATCCAGCCCAGAGCCTGCCCCCCCGCCCGGCCTGGTGACAGTGAGTGAGGGCAGGGGAGGGAGGGGGCCGGCGTGAGCAGGGCAGGGCCTCGGGGAGGGGCCACGGCAGATCCGGGGCTGCTCTGAGGGTCACAAAGGGCCCGTGGGCGCGAAGAGGCTGCAGCCCCGGAACTGCCGGACAACGCACAGCTTGACTCTGCCCCTCGGTCCCTGCGCACACGGGACGGGACCTCGCCCGGCCCCGCGGCCCCAGGCCGCCGCTCGTGGGGCTGCTCCCCGGCAGCTCAGCCCCTGCCCCACCTGCTGCTGCCCCCCAGGCCCCGCTGAGGGGGGTGTGAAGCCCTTTCACTCCGCGCTGCCTCTGCCCTATGACCCCCCCGCCCCAGCCCGGCTCCCGGGGCAGGGGCGCGGCAGGGGCTGGGCCTGGCGCCTGGCACTGGGGGTCTGAGCCCCAGCCCGTGCGGAGCCGCCACTCACCGTCCCGCCTCAGCGCTCCTCGGACCGGCCCGCCCGGCCGCCGGCTGCCCGCGCCCCGCTTGAGCCCCCAGCAGCGCCGGGTGGGAGTCCCACTGGTGCCGCCCGCGAGGACTGAGCGCGCAATCCCCCGCGGCTCCCGGGGCTGGGGCCGCCCCTGGCCGCGAGCGGGATTCGAATCCCAACGGCCGCAGCGCCGGGCGGGCGGGCGGGGCGCGGCCTCGGGCGAGGAAGCGGGCATTACCTCGCGCCGAGTCTCTGTCCCGCGCTCTCGCCGCCAATCAGGGAGCGGGGAGGGGCACGGCGAAGTGACGGGATATGGCCCCTCCTCCACTAGAGGCCGCCTGCGAGAGGGAGAACTACACTACCCAGTGTGCACTGGGAGGAGCGTTGTCTGAGCAACCAGGCCGTCCCTGCCGCTCTGAGAAGAGCCAGGAACTACCACTCCCAGCCTGCCCGGGCGCCCCGTCCTCGAGCCCAGGAAGGGCGGGTCCCTGGGTCAACCTGACACCTCTCCCCACCCCGTGCAGTGTATTGACCTGCCCCGTAGGAACGTGCCGCTGTTTCGCCCCTGCACAAAGCAGCTGAGCGGGGCGGGGGAGGGCGAGGACCGGGCGGCGAAGCTCCCGCCCCCCAAACCTGGCGGGGGGGGGGCAGGTCTGTGCGGGGCAGGTGAGTGCCGGGTCTGTCTCCGTCCGGTGACTTTACACCTGTGTCTGCACCGCGGGGATGGTCCCAGCGCCCCTTGTTTGCTGGGGCGCTAACCCCCCCCCGGGGTGAGCTGGTTTCTGTGCGTGTCTGGGGAGCCGTGTACCCGGCTCCGGGTCAGCGCCACTCACTCCCCCTGACCCTCCCCAGCCACCCCCCCGTCCGCCTCCCTCGGGCGAGCCCGGCTTTGAACACCCCCTGCAGTAACAGTGTCACCCACAGACAAAGCTGCCACTGAACTGAATTAACCCTCCTCATCCCCGAGCCCCCCCTCGCTCTGCCCGTTCCCCCAAAGCCCTGCCCCTGCCCCTGAGGTCCTGCCCTCACGCTGCCCCTGCCCCCGAGGTCCCTGCCTCACATCACCTGTCCCTTCCTCCAATGCCCCACCCTCACTCTGCCCCTTCCCCCGAATCCCCCCGCCCGCACGGCCCCCCCCCCCTACCCCCCGCCTCTGCCCTCACATTGCCCCTTCCCCCAAGCTCCCGCCCCTGCACCACCCAGTGACCCAGGAGCAGGCCAGACCCGGGACGGGGGAGGCATAAACATGCTTTGCTCTGCCACAGACTTCCGAGTGTCCTTGGGCACATCACTCAGCCTCTCTGGGCCTCAGTTCTCCCATGCGGGAAATGGGGCTATGTGGTGCTTCCCGCCTTCGCACGAGCCTGGGAGGAGAACTACCCTACAAATTAGGAAGATGCTGGGATCCTGGAGTCATGGGGGAGGGTTCAGGGGGAGCATATTAGCACCATCATTTGGTATATGGAGTCTGTTTGGAAACAAAATATTTCCTTGAAGTCATTCCAAATCCTGTATTCAGCTATCACCTTGGGAAATACGTAATGTAGCGGTGTGGTTTTCCTTGTGTAGCCAGCAACGACCTGGCACCACCCCAGCTCTGCCCCCTTCCTGCCACTGCGACCCCATCTCACCTCCTGACCCTGGCTGGGCACCCGCAGCCCCTCGTAGCAGGGGCTGTGTAGGGGTCTCCTTGCAGCCCTCAGTGGGTGTCTGGTGGGTGCTGTCACCTCTGCCAGAGACCCCCAAGAAACTCACTAGCTTCCTCCTCATGTGGGGAAGGGCTCCTACTTTCTGATGTGGGAGGGAGATTCCGTGATGTCAGAGCCCTTGGGAGGAGGGGTTCTAATCACAAGTCTGGAGTGGCAGGGCAACCCCCTCCCCCAGTCAGATTCTGCTAGGGGGCTGGGCAGGGATCTCTAGGGAGGGAGACACAGGAAAAGACAGTTGCCACTATGGAACCCAGGAGTCCTGGCTCCCAGTCCCCCGCTCTCACCTCTAGACCCCACTCAGCTCCCAGAGCTAGGGATAGAACACAACCCCACCCTGCTCTGACCATTAGACCCCACTCCCCTTTTAGGCTCACTGCCTCGTCTATCCACCCAGCCCACCTGTCCATCCCTTTGCTGCAGGTTTCTGGGGTCACCCCTGCTCTGCACTCCCCCAGTGCAGCCCAAGACCTTTCCTCCCCCCAGCCACATTTCCTCTCCCCCCTCGTGCTGGATCATCTGCTTGGCCCCCCACTGCCTCTTGAGGTGTGCTGTGCGGCGTGACTGGGGATTGTGCAATGGCTCAGCACCAGGCAATGCAGAATGTAAACCACAGACGCTGCCCTGCCCGACCCACGGAGCTGCCGTCCAGGGGCATCGGAGCCCAGTGCCCTGCACCTGTGCCCTCCTGCCCCACGAGGGCGAGCTACAGTCCCCACCACGTTCCGCAGAGGAGAAGGGTCAAGCCAACCAGCCCATTTAGGATGGGGAAATCAACACCCTTTTTCTGCACAGCCACTGACCATCAGCAGTATTCCTCCTCCTCCTCCTCCCTCCTGTGCTTCAGTGCGACTAAATCTCCGCACCTAGACAGCCGGTCCATCCGCTGCACCCCAGTCCCCCTTACCTAAGCCTCCCTGCCAAAGTCCTGCACCTGACCCCATAGAATTAAGTCTCATATGTCTTTGGGATCTCAACTTCTTGTGCCCAGAGAGTCTCAGCCCCCTCAGTAGATGATCTTAGTCTGAGAAACATAGTGTCTGTCTTCTCCAAAGAAGTACTTGGAGAGAGTTTTCTTATGTGACCATGTGGCCTAATGGATAAAGTAGCTGACTTTGGATCAGGTGATTGAGGGGTCAAGTCCCGTTGTGCTTGTGCAGTTTTACCTTCATGCTGAAAGTCCTGCTCCCTTCAGGGCTGGAACCTCTTCTTGGCCACTCAGGCCAATGCTCTGGCTTAAGCAAGAGCCCCGGGAAGGAGTTGGGGGGTGGGCGTCACAAAGGCTGGGGCATGAGTCCCAGGTGCTTCCTGACTTGCCAAAGAAAATGGGCATCTGCCCAGGCTAGCATGTAGAGCAGTTTCCCTCTTCCAAATGTGCATCTGTCCCTGTGCTTGAGGGGGTTTGCTAAATAGCACCGTGGGAGCTTGGGTGTTTCTCTGCTTCTCGCCAGCTGGGGAAAAGCCTCTTTGGATAAAATCTCCTGCCCCACTGCTAAAGTGAGCACGGAGAGTGGGAACGGTTAGAGGCCCCACCGGGGGTGGCTGGCCCTGCTTCCCTACCGTCTTCTGATGTTGGCCACAGACCATCAGCAGCCGCTGCGCATGCTGATCTGTGGGTGGCCTTCAGTGGGGGTTTGGCATGGCAGGGAGCAGGCTGGCCAGGGGTCTTTGTCGCTGTCTGCTGGCCATGCATAGGCATGGTCCTCCCTCCTCTGAACAACCAGAGTTAGTCTGTGCTTGAAAAGAGACACAGGAGACTCAAGACAAGAGGGTGAGAAAGATCGAGAAAGGACCTATGAAGACAGCCCACACAACAGGGACACTGCCTGGTGAAGGGATGTGGAGGCACCAAATTGCCCCATTTTTCCTGGTGCCCTATGCAGCTCCGTACTCCTCCAGCGGCCAGCCCGATCCCCCGACTGGCTGAGCCGGCCAGGAAAGCTGCCCCTGCTCCGCCTCTTCCCCAAAGCCCCTACCCTGCCTCTTCCCACCCCTGCTCCATCCCATCTCCCCCCCCCACTCCGCCCCTTCCCCTGAGCTACATCCCGGTGGACTGCAGGAGGGATCAGGTGCACCCTGCACTCACCGGGCGGTGGGAAGTGGAACGACCTGGCCCCAGCCCGCTCTGCTCCACCAGCTCCCAGCTGCACCGCTGGTGATTGTTGGGGGGTGTTTCCCCACCCCACCCCCCAAGTTCCAAGGCTGGGAGCAGAGTGCAGCGGGCTGGGGCCGGATCACTCCACTTCCCGCCGCCCTGTGAGTGTGGGGTCGGGCCTGCCCTGCAATTCCCGGGCGGCGGGAAGTGAAGTGACCTGGCCCCAGCCTGCTCCACTCTGTCAGCTCGGGCTGGGGGACGGGGGTGCTAACGGGGGGGATGGGACTAGGGAACGGGGAACAGGGACACAGGCAAGGCTCTGTGGTGTCAGAGCTGGGAAGTGGGACGTGGGGTGAACACTCTGCAGTGTCAGAGTTCATAGACTCATAGACTTTAAGGTCAGAAGGGACCATTATAATCGTCTAGTCTGACCTCCTATACAACGCAGGCCACAAACTGTCACCCACCCACTCCTGTAACAAACCCCTGACCTATGTCTGAGCTATTGAAGTCCTCAACTCAACGTTTAAAGACTTCAGGGTGCAGAAAATCCTCGAGCAAGTGACCCGTGCCCCACGCTGCAGAGGAAGGTGAAAACCCCCCAGGGTCTCTGCCAATCTGCCCTGGAGGAAAATTCCTTCCTGACCCCAAATGTGGTGATCAGCTAAACCCTGAGCATGTGGGCAAGACTCACCAGCCAGCACCCAGGGAAGAATTGTCTGTAGGGATGTGGGGTAAACGCTCTGCAGTGTCAGAGCTGGGAAGGGAACAATGTGGAACAGACTCTATCACTGTATAGAGATAAGCCTGACTGGTGTGAAGGGCTTCGGAATCTGCTTGCTTGGAAATTAACCCCAGTAAACTTCACTTTGCCTGTGCTTCCGACTTCTGGTCTTTTGCTGCCTGCGTGACAAGAACCAGGGAAGTGGGCAGGGGAAGGGAATGCCCACTAACAATGGCACCTTCTCCTCTAGGTGGAAAAGAGGAGACTAAGGTGGGATATGATAGAGGTCTATAAAATCATGAGTGATGTTGAGAAAGTGGATAAGGAAAAGTTATTTACTTGTTCCCATAATACAAGAACTAGGGTTCACCAAATGAAATTAGTAGGTTTAAAACAAATAAAAGGAAGTTCTTCTTCATGCAGCGCACAGTCAACTTGTGGAACTCCTTGCCTGAGGAGGTTGTGAAGGCTAGGACTATAACAATGTTTAAAAGGGAACTGGATAAATTCATGGTGGCTAAGTCCAAAAATGGCTATTAGCGAGGATGGGTAAGAATGGTGTCCCTAGCCTCTGTTTGTCAGAGGATTGAGATGGATGGCAAGAGGAAGATCACTTGATCATTGCCTGTTAGGTTCACTCCCTCTTGGGCACCTGGCATTGGCCACTGTCGGTAGACAGATACTGGGCTAGATGGACCTTTGGTCTGACCCGGTACGGCCTTTCTTATGTTCTTATATTTTCCACTGCCCAGGAGACCCAGGCAGGGACTGATGTGCTGGAGATATGTTGGGAAAAGGAACTGTCTGAATTGCCAAGGCAGGAAGCCAACAATCTACAGCAACATCATTAACCACAAACTCAGTCTGAGCATGCTCCAGCCAGAAGGGAAATGGACAGGGATTCTCGCTGTTCAGCCATGGCCACACATACAGAGATGCACAGCAGTGAGGGTGCTGGGCAAGCTGGTCTGAGCGAACAATTGGAAATGATCCTTCCGTTAGAACAGAACCAGAGTGTAGAAAGGCCCCTGTGTTAAGTGGTTGAGGCTGAGGCCTTAGGAAGCTGGCCTACGATACCATAGGGATCTTTCTGTGGAGGTTTGATTCTTGCCAGCTAGGGGAAGCTGGTGTGTGGTGTCTTTGTGGCTGCACTTTCAGTGATGCAGGTTTCTCTATCCCGTTGTTCCAGGGTCATCCTACTAGATTGCCAGCTGCTTTTCAGCTGCAGTGTGGAGACTGTTTGTGTGTGTGGAGAGACAGTGTGTGTGTGTGTGTGTTGGGGAAGAGTGAATGTGTTGAGGTAGGTAGGAGTGGATCATTATTATCCCTACTTGAAAGAGGGAGACGCTCAGGCTGAGAAAGGAGAATTGAATTGTCGAAGAAAAACTCAGTTCTCGCTTTTTGTTTGGATGCAGCAAAATCAAATACTATATTATTTCTCCAGTAATTACAATGGAGGGAGAGAGTGCCATAGGACACAGGGTCCTGGACAGGTCTCTCAACTGGTAAACAATTACATCAAGCCTTTATACCTTTGTTACAGACAAGCTTAGACAATCATGGAGACAGTAAAAAGCAACAAATACATTTTGTTTATACATAAGCTTTTCTACTATCATACTAGAAAAAGCAAGACTGCACATTGCAAGGTCGTAATACTTTCACACAGTTCACTCTGTCTTACATTATCTTGCTTCTACAAATCTCACGTCATAAGGGTCACAGTATGGCCTGACTCTTGCTAACTGACTAACATGCATTAAAATCCCCTTCAAATCCTTATTAATTCTTTCCTTGCTTCCACAGACTTGTCTTAGGTCACAAAGCCAGTCAATGGCTGAATTGGGAATAGGACCCCCAGAGCCCTGATTTTCAAATTAACCATCGGATCTTGAATGTCATACATTGAATGACATCAATAAAGTGCTCTTAGATGAGCTCCAGTCCAACAAGTGTGCACAGTAATTATTCAGCCAGTATTTGAGGAGAACTGCAATGTTAGAGAGAATCATGAACTGCTCAGAGACCACTAATGCAGAGAATCAGCAAAATTTGTCAAACATATAACTGGTTATGACTTATTTACTTGGTCTTAAAAGAGAACAACAAGGACCTGAGTCTCCTCCCTGTCAATAACCCCCTGCTCAGACAATCAGGATAGAGACTGAGGATGGGAGGCTGAGGGGTCTCACCAGAGAGCTAAAAGGATGGCCCAGGTCACTGGCGGGGATCACTGCCCCAGCACTACTGCAGCTCCACAGTTTTGGGTGGACCTCCCACAGTGAGAGCTGCCGAGCACTCCCACACACACACACACACACACACACACACACACACACACACACACACACACACACACACCTCCTGGTGTTGGGAGGGGAACAGGAGAAAGGACAAAAGAAGCAAGAGAGGAAGAGAAAGGAGGAAGGGATGGATGGAGGAAAAGTTGAAACTAAAAGGACAAACCCTAATGTCCCCAGTGATTCTAAGGGACAAAATCCCAGGTGTGGAATAAAATTCTGCCTCCTTAAGATCATGTTTTCCATGAATTCAACTGTCACCAGAATGATCAGACCGAACAGTTTCAAACCTCGAGGAGGCTCTAACCCTCTAAACAGGGACATCTGTTTTCTAGTATAATCACTAAAAGAGAAGGAGAAAACTCGAAAGAGGTTCCTCCTGGTGCTCAGGTGCGTGAACCCCAATACTCCCCCAGTCCTCAAAGAGAGACCTGGAGAGGGAGACTTGCTGAAGCAAAGCCACAGGGTCTCTGAGGTTTCCCTGGCCCCTCGCCCCTGTCCTGCCTGGCTGATGTCAGCATCTCTCTGTGAGGTCACCACCTCCCCACCGCCTTTGACCAATAGTCTGAGGTCCTGCAAAAGGCCTTTGTGATGTCACTGCCACACCCCTCCCTTGCTGTGCTAATGTCCTGCCCCTGGCCAGGCACTTTGGAGGTTTGAGCTACTCCCTGTGGATCACCCCACTCAAGGAGCATTCGTTCTAGGAAGCAAGCCGGCTAGACAGTAAAACATCAGATGCTGCTCCCAATGCTACACTCAGTTTTTCAGAAATTAGTTGACTTTATGGCCAGAAGAGACCATTAGAGCATCTAATCTGACCCCTGCATATCACAGGCCTCCTGTATGACACAAGAGCTACTTTGGGGGTAAACACATTCCAGAAAGGCATCTAGTCTTCATGAAATGACGTCACGAGATGGAGAATGCACCAATTTCCTTGGTAGCTTGTTCCTGTGGTGAATGATCCTCACTGTTGAATATTTGTGCCTTAATTGTAATATGAATTTGTCTCTTTTCACCTTCCCGCCATTGGGTTTTTTAATGCCTTTCTCTGCTACATTAAAGAGCCCTTTAATAGCCAATCTTTTCTCTCCATTAAGGCACTTCAACGTTTCAATGAAGTCACCTTTCAATCTTCTTTTGAGAAGCTAAACAGGTTGAGCTCTTTCAATAGCTCACTAGAAGGCATTTTTCTCCAGCCCTCAGAACATTTGGTGGCTCTTTGCTGCCTCAACTCCAGTTTCACACCATCTTTTTCAAATGAGGACACCAAAACTGGAGGCAGTATTCCAGTATCAGTGTCACTGATACCCTGTCACCTCCTGTGACGTTATTGACATAATCTGTAACTGTATAGATCACCGTTGCCAACACTGTTCTATATTTGCAGCCAATATTGTATAAAGGTGGTCACATAAAGGGTCTATGGAGAGGTGATGATTGGCTGATTATAATTATGCTATCTCTAGATTAGTATCATTTTTGTAGTTGACATTATGAATATTGGCTCTATGCTGCCTGTATTTCCAACTTGTGCTATGCTTCTGGGGAACACCCCAGCCAGACAAATTGGTGTCAGCTCTGCCTAGCCTGCTTGATGGCCCATTAAGGACCATCAGCTATACAACTGACCCATTGAGAGAAGGCAGATATGCCTTGTGGCTCAGCAAGGTGTGCAGGGACCTGCCTATGGACAGAACTCTAAGGTTTTTCTATGTCGTGTGCTGGATAGAGTGTCCTTGGGACAAAGAAAGCAAATACCACATGGCAAGAGACTATAAAAGACTGATGCCTCATCTCCATCTGGTCTTCAGTCCTGCTTCATACCTCTGGAGGGACTTGGCTACATACTGAAGCTCTGTACAAAGGACTGAATGGCCCATCCCAGTTGTGGATGTACTCCAGAGACTTGATTTGAACCTGCAGTTTATTCCATCACTGCTACAAGCCTGAACCAAGAACTTTGCCAAAGTACAAGTTTTGCCCAGGGCACCGTTTCCCCTAATGCTGGTTCTTGGTAACATTTCTTGATGGGGGGGGGGGGGAAGGGGAGAGAGATGAGGCGTTTTCTCTCTGTTTCTTTCCTCTCCATTTTCTGCTCCTTCCTTCAATTCCAGAAACCTCCCTTGTGTTTCAGACTGTGCAGTGACACCCTCCCCACCCCAGGACTATGGAGCCTTTGGAGCAGAAAGATCCTAGGAGCTAAGGATGAATCCAGGGGTGAGTAGCTGGCAGGAGGGAGAATGTAGAGAAGGGGGAGTCATTCTTCCCCTGCACTCCCAGAAGAGTTGCTAGGACTCCTTCCTGCCAGCTACTCACCCCCCCCCCATCAAGAAATGAGGCATCAGTCTTTTATAGTCTCTTGCCATGTGGTCTTTGCTTTCTTTGTCCCAAGGACACTCTATCCAGCACGCGACATAGAAAAACCTTAGAGTTCTGTCCATAGGCAGGTCCCTGCACACCTTGCTGAGCCACAAGGCATATCTGCCTTCTCTCAATGGGTCAATTGTATAGCTGATGGTCCTTAATGGGCCATCAAGCAGGCTAGGCAGAGCTGACACCAATTTGTCTGGCTGGGGTGTTCCCCAGAAGCATAGCACAAGTTGGAAATACAGGCAGCATAGAGCCAATATTCATAATGTCAACTACAAAAATGATACATATCTAGAGATAGCATAATTATAATCAGCCAATCATAACCTCTCCATAGACCCTTTATGTGACCACCTTTATACAATATTGGCTGCAAATATAGAACAGTGGTGGCAACGGTGATCTATACAGTTACAGATTATGTCAAGAACGTCGCAGGAGGTGACATGGTATCAGTGAGACTGATACTGGAATACTGCCTCCAGTTTTGGTGTCCTCATTTGAAAAAGATGGTGTGAAATTGGAGTTGAGGCAGCAAAGAGCCACCAAATGTTCTGAGGGCTGGAGAAAAATGCCTTCTAATGAGCTATTGAAAGAGCTCAACCTGTTTAGCTTCTCAAAAGAAGATTGAAAGGTGACTTCATTGAAATGTTGAAGTGCCTTACTGGAGAGGAAAGATTGGCTATTAAAGGGCTCTTTAATGTAGCAGAGAAAGGCATTAAAAAACCCAATGGCGGGAAGGTGAAAAGAGACAAATTCATATTACAATTAAGGCACAAATATTCAACAGTGAGGATGATTCACCACAGGAACAGGCTACCAAGGAAATTGGTGCATTCTCCATCTCGTGACGTCATTTCATGAAGACTAGATGCCTTTCTGGAATGTGTTTACCCCCAAAGTAGCTCTTGTGTCATACAGGAGGCCTGTGATATGCAGGGGTCAGATTAGATGCTCTAATGGTCTCTTCTGGCCATAGAGTCAACTAATTTTTGAAAAACTAAGTGTAGCATTGGGAGCAGCGTCTGATGTTTTACTGTCTAGCTGGCTTGCTTCCTAGAACGAATGCTCCTTGAGTGGGGTGATCCACAGGGAGTAGCTCAAACCTCCAAAGTGCCTGGCCAGAGGCAGGACATTAGCACAGCAAGGGAGGGGTGTGGCAGTGACATCACAAAGTCCTTTTGCAGGACCTCAGACTATTGGCCAAAGGTGGTGGGGAGGTGGTGACCTCACAGAGAGATGCTGACATCAGCCAAGCAGGACAGGGGCGAGGGGCCAGGGAAACCTCAGAGACCCCTGTGGCTTTGCTTCAGCAAGTCTCCTTCTCCAGGTCTCTCTTTGAGGACTGAGAGTATTCGGGTTCACGGACGTAAGCGCCAGGAGGAACCTCTTTTGAGTTTTCTCCTTCCTTTTAGTGATTTTACTAGAAAACAGATGTCCCTGTTTAGAGGGTTAGAGCCTCCTCGAGGTTTGAAACTGTTCGGTCTGATCATTCTGGTGACAGTTGAATTCATGGAAATGGATTCTTTGCCTCAGTCTTCACGGCTGAGGATGTTAGGGAGATTCCCAAACCTGAGCTGGCTTTTGTAGGTGATAAATCTGAGGAACTGTCACAGATTGAAGTGTCAGTAGAGGAGGTTTTGGAATTAATTGATAAACTCAACATTAACAAGTCACCGGGACCAGATGGCATTCACCCAAGAGTTCTGAAAGAACTCAAATGTGAAGTTATGAACTATTAACTAAGGTTTGTAACCTGTCCTTTAAATCGGCTTCGTACCCAATGACTGGAAGTTAGCTAATGTAACGCCAATATTTAAAAAGGGCTCTAGGGGTGATCCGGCAATTACAGACCGTAAGTCTAACGTCGGTACCGGCAAATTAGTTGAAACAATAGTAAAGAATAAAATTGTCAGACACATAGAAAAACATAAACTCTTGAGCAATAGTCAACATGGTTTCTGTAAAGGGAAATCGTGTCTTACTAATCTATTAGAGTTCTTTGAAGGGTCAACAAACATGTGGACAAGCGTGATCCAGTGGATATAGTGTACTTGAACTTTCAGAAAGCCTTTGACAAGGTCCCTCACCAAAGGCTCTTACGTAAATTAAGCTGTCATGGGATAAAAGGAAAGGTCCTTTCATGGATTGAGAACTGGTTAAAGGACAGGGAACAAAGGGTAGGAATTAATGGTAAATTCTCAGAATGGAGGGGGTAACTAGTGGTGTTCCCCAAGGGTCAGTCCTAGGACCAATCCTATTCAATTTATTCATAAATGATCTGGAGAAAGGGGTAAACAGTGAGGTGGCAAAGTTTGCAGATGATACTAAACTACTCAAGATAGTTAAGACCAAAGCAGATTGTGAAGAACTTCAACAAGATCTCACAAAACTAAGTGATTGGGCAACAAAATGGCAAATGAAATTTAATGTGGATAAATGTAAAGTAATGCACATTGGAAAAAATAACCCCAACTATACATACAACATGATGGGGCTAATTTAGCTACAACGAGTCAGGAAAAAGATCTTGGAGTTATCGTGGATAGTTCTCTGAAGATGTCCATGCAGTGTGCAGAGGCGGTCAAAAAAGCAAACAGGATGTTAGGAATCATTAAAAAGGGGATAGAGAATAAGACTGAGAATATATTATTGCCCTTATATAAATCCATGGTACGCCCGCATCTCGAATACTGTGTACAGATGTGGTCTCCTCACCTCAAAAAGATATTCTAGCACTAGAAAAGTTTCATTAAATATCATATAAAATGATTAGGGGTTTAGAGAAGGTCCCATATGAGGAAAGATTAAAGAGGCTAGGACTCTTCAGTTTGGAAAAGAGAAGACTAAGGGGGGACATGATAGAGGTATATAAAATCATGAGTGATGTTGAGAAAGTGGATAAGGAAAAGTTATTTACTTATTCACATAATACAAGAACTAGGGGTCACCAAATGAAATTAATAGGCAGCAGGTTTAAAACAAATAAAAGGAAGTTCTTCTTCACGCAGCGCACAGTCAACTTGTGGAACTCCTTACCTGAGGAGGTTGTGAAGGCTAGGACTATAACAATGTTTAAAAGGGGACTGGATAAATTCATGGTGGCTAAGTCCATAAATGGCTATTAGCCAGGATGGGTAAGAATGGTGTCCCTAGCCTCTGTTCGTCAGAGGATGGAGATGGATGGCAGGAGAGAGATCATTTGATCATTGCCTGTTAGGTTCACTCCCTCAGGGGCACCTGGCATTGGCCACTGTCGGTAGACAGATACTGGGCTAGATGGACCTTTGGTCTGACCCGGTACGGCCTTTCTTATGTTCTTATGTTCTTATGAAAACATGATCTTAAGGAGGCAGAATTTTATTCCACACCTGGGATCTTGTCCCTTAGAATCACTGGGGACATTAGGGTTTGTCCTTTTTGTTTCAACTTTTCCTCCATTCCCCCCCCCTCTCTCTTCCTCTCTTGCTTCTTTTGTCCTTTCTCCTGTTCCCCTCCCAATACCAGGAGGGGTGTGTGTGTGTCTGTGTGTGTGTGTGTGTGTGTGTTGCGGGAGAGTGCTCGGCAGCTCTCACTGTGGGAGGTCCACCCAAAACTGTGGAGCTGCAGTAGTGCTGGGGCAGTGATTCCCGCCAGTGACCTGGGCCATCCTTTTAGCTCTCTGGTGAGACCCCTCAGCCTCCCCTCCTCAGTCTCTACCCTGATTGCCTGAACAGGGGGTTATTGACAGGGAGGAGACTCAGGTCCTTGTTGTTCTCTTTTAAGACCAAGTAAATAAGTCATAACCAGTTATATGTTTGACAAATTTTGCTGATTCTCTGCATTAGTGGTCTCTGAGCAGTTCATGATTCTCTCTAACATTTCAGTTCTCCTCAAATACTGGCTGAATAATTACTGTGCACACTTGTTGGACTGGAGCTCATCAAAGAGCACTTTATTGAGGTCATTCAATGTATGAAATTCAAGATCCGACGGTTAATTTGAAAATCAGGGCTCTGGGGGTCCTATTCCCAATTCAGCCATTGACTGGCTTTGTGACCTAAGACAAGTCAATTCTCCTTTCTCAGCCTGAGCGTCTCCCTCTTTCAAGTAGGGATAATAATGATCCGCTCCTACCTACCTCAACACACTCACTCTTCCCCCAACACACACACACTGTCTCTCCACACACACAAACAGTCTCACAATTCAGCTGAAAAGCAGCTGGCAATCTAGTAGTATGACCCAGGAACAATGGGATAGAGAAACCTGCATCACTGAAAGTGCAGCCACAAAGACACCACACACCAGCTTCCCCTAGCTGGCAAGAATCAAACCTCCACAGAAAGATCCCTATGGTATCGTAGGCCAGCTTCCTAAGGCCACAGCCTCAACCACTTAACACAGGGGCCTTTCTACACTCTGGTTCTGTTCTAACGGAAGGATCATTTCCAATTGTTCGCTCAGACCAGCTTGCCCAGCACCCTCACTGCTGTGCATCTCTGTATGTGTGGCCATGGCTGAACAGCAAGAATTCCTGCCCATTTCCTTCTGGCTGGAGCATGCTTAGAGTGAGTTTGTGGTTAATGATGTTGCTGTAGATTGTTGGCTTCCTGCCTTGGCAATTCAGACAGTTCCTTTTCCCAACATATCTCCAGTACATCAGTCCCTGGCTGGGTCTCCTGGGCAATGGAAAACATAAGAACATAAGAAAGGCCGTACCGGGTCAGACCAAAGGTCCATCTAGCCCAGTATCTGTCTACCGACAGTGGCCAATGCCAGGTGCCCCAGAGGGAGTGAACCTAACAGGCAATGATCAAGTGATCTTCCTCCTGCCATCCATCTCCATCCTCTGACAAACAGAGGCTAGGGACACCATTCTTACCCATCCTCGCTAATAGCCATTTATGGACTTAGCCACCATGAATTTATCCAGTTCCCTTTTAAACATTGTTATAGTCCTAGCCTTCACAACCTCCTCAGGTAAGGAGTTCCACAAGTTGACTGTGCGCTGCATGAAGAAGAACTTCCTTTTATTTGTTTTAAACCTGCTGCCTATTAATTTCATTTGGTGACCTCTAGTTCTTGTATTATGGGAATAAGTAAATAACTTTTCCTTATCCACTTTCTCAATGTCACTCATGACTTTATATACCTCTGTCATATCCCCCCTTAGTCTCCTCTTTTCAAAGCTGAAGAGTCCTAGCCTCTTTAATCTTTCCTCGTATGGGACCCTCTCCAAACCCCTAATCATATTAGTTGCCCTTTTCTGAACCTTTCTAGTGCTAGAATATCTTTTTGAGGTGAGAGACCACATCTGTACACAGTATTCGAGATGTGGGCGTACCATGGATTTATATAAGGGCAATACTATATTCTCCGTCTTGTTCTCTATCCCCTTTTTAACGATTCCTAACATCCTGTTTGCTTTTTTGATCGCCTCTGCACACTGCGTGGACATCTTCAGAGAACTATCCACAATGACTCCAAGATCTTTTTCCTGACGCGTTGTAGCTAAATTAGCCCCCATCATATTGTATGTATATTTGGGGTTATTTTTCCCAATGTGCATTATTTATCCACATTAAATTTCATTTGCCATTTTGTTGCCCAATCACTTAGTTTTGTGAAAGCTTTTTGAAGTTCTTCACAATCTCCTTAACTATCTTGAGTAGTTTAGTATCATCTGTAAACTTTGCCACCTCACTGTTTACCCCTTTCTCCAGATCATTTATGAATAAATTGAATAGGATTGGTCCTAGGACTGACCTTTGGGGAACACCCTCTCCATTCTGAGAATTTACCATTAATTCCTACCCTTTGTTCCCTGTCTTTTAACCAGTTCTCAATCCATGAAAGGACCTTCCCTTTTATCCCATGACAACTTAATTTACGTAAGAGCCTTTGGTGAGGGACCTTGTCAAAGGCTTTCAGGAAATCCAAGTACACTATGTCCACCGGATCCCATTGTCCACATGTTTGTTGACCCATTCAAAGAACTCTAATAGATTAGTAAGACACGATTTCCCTTTACAGAAACCATGTTGACTACTGCTCAATAATTTATGTTTTTCTATGTGTCTGACAATTTTATTCTTAACTATTGTTTCAACTAATTTGCCCCGTACCGACGTTAGACTTACCGGTCTGTAATTGCCAGGATCACCTCTAGAGCCCTTTTTAAATATTGGCGTTACATTAGCTAACTTCCAATCATTGGGTACAAGCCAATTTAAAGGACAGGTTACAAACCTTAGTTAATAGTTCATAATTCACATTTGAGTTCTTTCAGAACTCTTGGGTGAATGCCATCTGGTCCCGGTGACTTGTTAATGTTGAGTTTATCAATTAATTCCAAAACCTCCTCTAGTGACACTTCAATCTGTGACAGTTCCTCAGATTTGTCACCTACAAAAGCCAGCTCAGGTTTGGGAATCTCCTGACATCCTCAGCCGTGAAGACTGAAGCAAAGAATTCATTTAGTTTCCGCAATGACTTTATCGTCTTTAAGCGCTCCTTTGTATTTTGATCGTCAAGGGGCCCACTGGTTGTTTAGAAGGCTTCCTGCTTCTAATGTACTTAAAAAACATTTTGTTATTACCTTTGGAGTTTTTGGCTAGCCGTTCTTCAAACTCCTCTTTGGCTTTTCTTATTACACTCTTGCACTTAAGTTGGCAGTGTTTATGCTCCTTTCTATTTGCCTCACTAGGATTTGACGTCCACTTTTTAAAGGAAGTCTTTTTATCTCTCACTGCTTCTTTTACATGGTTGTTAAGCCACGATGGCTCTTTTTTAGTTCTTTTACTGTGTTTCTTAATTTGGGGTATACATTGAAGTTGGGCCTCTATTATGGTGTCTTTAAAAGGGGCCCATACAACTTGCAGGGATTTCATTTTAGTCACTCTACCTTTTAACTTTTGTTTAACTTTTGTTTAACTAACCATTTGCTTCCTCACCATGGGGAACAGGGGGAGAAAATGCTTTTTAAAAAGCCTTTTGAAAAGTAAAAAGTAAAACAAGCCAAGCAACCCCCTCCCTTGCTTTGTGCTGGGTGCCCAGCTGTGGGCTTGTGTGTGTGTGTGTGTGTGGGAGGCTGGCGGGAGAGGTGTTCTGAGCACACTCCGGTCAGGAAGGGTGGAGTTGGCCAAAGGGCAGGTTGAATCTTTAGCAGAGAATTCCTTTCTCCATTGTGTTAGCTAAGCGTTGCTGTTAAATGTCAGCCCACAAATGCGGCATTTGAAACAATCCGACTCTAAATCCCCACCCTCTCAGTTGCTGTAGTTCTCACATCCTCTGCTCTTGTGATGTCACCACATGACATGGTGTCTTATTCCCATAGTGTCCTGTAGGTTAGACAGGAATAAGGTTATGAGGTAAAAACTTAAGCATAACTCCATCCCTTCCTCCTTTGACTTCGGAAAATAAATCCTGTCGCCTCCCTCAGTCCCAACCCAGCCCCACCGGCGCTGCTGCGGCTTGGAGACAGGAGCCCTCTCATCTGGCCCTGAGCTGCTGTGGGAGAGAGGGCTGGAGGGGCAGTTCTTTTCTCTGGGGCAACCTGCTCCCCAATCTCCTCATTCCCAGCCCCACCCCACAGCCCGCACCCCTGCGCCCCTACCTCTGCTCCAATGCTGAGACCCTCATTCCCAGCCCCACTCCAGAGCCTGCACCCCAGCCGGAGCCCTCACATCACTGCGCCCCAATCCCCGAGCCTCTCCAACACTCCAAAACGTTCTGCCTCACCCCTGCCACACCCCATACATGTGCAGAAAGAAATTTGTAAGGAGCGCAATATGCAGGTGATGTGTCACACCTCACCTCCATATTTGTGCCCAAAACAAAATTCATTCCACACATGGACATAACAAATTAGAGGAAACACTGCTCCTGGCTTTCAGCCTCTCTCTCACATCTTGAATTTCACACATTGAGTGATCAGAATAAAGTGCCCTCAAGTGAGCTAGAGACCAACAGTGGTTCATAGTAATTATTCAGCAAGTATTTTAGAAGACCTAGGACATTATTGAAAATCAAGACCTGCCAAGAGACAATTAATGGAGAGAAGCAGCAAGATTTATTCCATACATTGGATTGGTTGTGACTTATTTGCCTGATTTGAAAAGAGACCAAACTGACCTGTCTCCTTGGTGTCGATAGCCCCCTGCTCAGCCAATCAGCACTGAGACTCTGAGGGGCAGGAGGCTGAGGGGTCTCACCAGATGTCCCAAAGGACGGCCCAGGACACCATCAGAGGGGATCACTCTCAGACCCAGACCCACCTCTTGGTGAGGACCTCCCAATGAGAGCAATACCCTCCTGCCCACTCCAGACCCGTCCCTCCTAGGTAGAGGGAGGAAGCTGGAAAAAAAAGAAGCAAGAGAAGAGGAGAAAGGAAGGAGGAAAGAGGAAAGATAAACCAAACAGGATACACCCCAATGTCCCCAGGGATTCCAATCATCATAACCTAGGGAGGAAATCAAATTCTGCCACCTGAAGCCAGTGTTGTCTGTGCCTAGAATGCTGCCTGCGCCAGGTGGATCAGACTGAACAGGTTCCAAACCTCTCTGAGCCTCTTACCTTCTCAAAGGGAAGTTTGTTTTCGGCACAATCAGTGGGAGGAAAGGAGAAAACTCCACAGAGGTTCCTCCTCATGCTCACAACTCTGAATCCTAATTCTCTCTCAGCCCTCGAGGAGAGACCTCGCGAAGGTGACTTGCGGCAGCAAAGCCGGGAGGTCTCAGAGACTGGCCTGGCCCTGCACCTCTGTCCTGCCCGGCTGATGTCGGGGTCTCTCTGTGAGGTCAGCCCCTCCCCAACACCTTTGCCCAATAGGCCGAGTTCCTGCAAAAGGCCTTTGTGATGTCACTGCCACACCCACCCCTCCCCTCAAAGCTGATGTCCTGCCCCTGGCCAGACTCGTTGAGTGTTTGAGTTGTTTCCCCTGGATCTGAGGTTGCCAACTTTCTGACCCAACAAAACTGAACACCCTCATCCTGCCCCTTCATCGAGGATTCTGGCCCACTCAATCCATCTCCCTCCGTCGCTCGCTCTCCCCCACGCTCACTCACTCCTTTTCACCGGGCTGAGGAGGGCTGAGGAGAGTCCCTTTTCAACTGGGTGTTGTCGGGACAGACCTGGGAAGGAGGCTGCCTGCCAAACACCTTTAAGAGGAGCCGTCCCTCCTGTCAGAAAATCATCTCCCTCCTTCAGTTCAGTGACCGCCTGAATTGTTCCTTGTCTCGGCAGAGTCGGAGGATTGAAAGCAGCAACGTCAAACCCCTGTGCAGCTAGCAGGAATGGACACAGACTCTCCCTTGTATCTCAACAGATATTTAGTTTTACTCTTGGTAAACTACAAGGCTAAAGGCGGCCGTGGCACCAGATCTAAGGAATGAAATACAACACAATCATCATCGTTATGCCCATCGTTGCCCCTTTAACCTTCCGTTGTCTCTCTCTGACCACCATCACCCTCCGTCGGCTCACTGAGATTGCCACACTCATTGCTTCCAACACACACCTGATCTCCAATTTTGCAGCCAAAAGAAAAGTGATAGGCTTTCTTAACCATAGTGTTTGTACTGCACTTTTGTGATGTAAAAGTCACCTCACCACAAACATAGCACAAGTTATCTGCACTGTTCACACAAGTACGAGGCATTTCTGCTCACTTTGGCTAAAGAGAAATGGGTCCCTTTGCAAAATCAAACACTGACAAATAAGAGAGCAAGACACTGTATGATTTCTAGACCTGATATAGGGCAATTGGTTCAGCTTCATTATGATTGCATCATCCATGACTTCTAGGAATAACATGATGCAGTTCATATCATGTATGAGGCAATACCAGCTTCAGATTGTATCCTTCATTGTTTTGCCTAAAAAGCAAGTACTGTCCAAAGCCATTCATAGATTTATTCATAGATCCAGTCAAAGATGTAGTTTAGTCATTACTGGTTTAAATTGAGATCCGGTCCCTTTATAACTCACTTATCCTCCCCCATTCACAAGTCAAGGGTCATAAATACTGACTCAATAGCATATCTTGAAAACTAGAGCCAATCAAGAATTTTAAGCATCATTTTCGTTCTCAGTGACCCAGAATTAGTAAAGTTGGACTCCATTTATTTCAGAAGCATTTTGGCTGTAGAGCAGTGTAACAAGCCTCTCCTAGCTGCCTCCTGGTGGGGGGAGGCTGGGGAGCTGTGGGGACCTGTTTGAGAGGGTCACTAGTAGCAGCGTAGCACAGGAGGTGTCCTATCGGGTTGAGTCATTGCAGATGATGATGTAGTGCAGCAGACCCCCGTTTTGCCAACCGTGCATTAGGCAGCTTTCCATGTTAGCGAACTCCCAGTGCCCAGGTGCAGCAGCCGGCGATTTGTCCTGTGGCCACTAGGTGGCGCTGCAGCCTCGCACTTTCCCGTTCCCCCGGGTATGGGAAGGTTTGATAAGGTGAGCTGGCTCCACCCGGCCCCGGGGAGATGCCGTCAGTGGGGTCTGCTGTGTAAGGGCTGAAAGTCAATTTTACTGGCATTTTATGATCTTTCAATCATGAAGGGGAGCAACTGCTTACCCTGACTGAAGCATCTTATCTCGTTTCCAAATTGAAGTGTCTCCTCTTTGTGTGCGAAGAGACAGTTTAAGGACGCCACAAACGGGAGATGCTTTTGGTTTGGAAAACAAAATATTTTTGCAAAGATTTTTCATCCAAATTGATTTAGGATTAATGGGGTCAAATTCCATGCTGTGCCCTGTGGCTTTAAGGCATTGGAGAACTGCTGAAGAGGTTAAAGGCCGCAGAGCTGGGTAGCTGGGTGTGGGGCCTCCAAAGTTATTGTGCTCTGGTGAGACTGAGCAGTTGTGGGGATTGTGCAAGCTGTGGTGTTTACATGCACATAGAAAATGTAATGAAACTCCATTTTTAAAACCACTCATGTCTGGGAATGGAAGAGAAGCTCTTTGAAATAAGTGTCCCTTCATACTCTTCAAGATCACTGGCTCCAACACTCAGCTGCCTCAGGGAACTCAGTGGTGGTGCATTTGAGGGTGGATCGAGAGGTTTCTGGTTCAAGTCCAGCTGCTCTCTTACATGTCCTCTTTTTCATATCCATCTCCTGTATGTTCAGGAGTTCTGCTGAACGGGGAGGTGAAATGAATTTAATCATTCAGTATATTCCTGTTAAAATGTACAAACACTGAGCAAAGCTGTCCATCAGCTGAAATCCATTCCGGTCCTCTGAGGTGGTAGTTTGTTTTCATTCTTGAAACAAAGATAGAGTACGACTGTAGATGTGCAGCTCCTTGTTCTCCACGAGCGATGCTGTGCAGAAGAAGAAGAACCAGTGGCTATCAAGTGGACACTAGGGAGTTTAGACTTGCCTTCCAAGGGGAGTATTGGGGGCAAAAGACATATCTGGCTTCAAGACTACACTTAATACGTTTATGGAGGGGATGGTATGATGGGCTAGCCAAATTTTGGCAATGAATTTGGCAATTGATCTTTGATTCTCAGCAGGTAAGTATGCCCAGTGGTCTGGATGGGATGTTAGATGGGTTGGGATGTGAGTTACTGCAGAGAATTCTCTCGTGGGTGCTGGCTGGTGAGTCTTGCCCACATGCTAAGGGTTTAAGTGATCAGCATCTTTGGGGTCGGGAAGGAATTTTCCTCCAGGGCAGATTGGCAGAGGCCCTGGAGGTTTCGCCTTCCTCTGCAGCATGGGGCACTGGTCACTTGCTAGAGGATTCTCTGCAGCTTGAGGTCTTCAAAGCACAATTTGAGGAGTTCGGTAAGTCAGACATAGGTTAGGGTTTGCTATAGAAGTGGATGGGTGAGATTGTGTGGCCTGCGTTGTGAAGGAGGTGGGACTAGATGATCACTATGGTCCCTTCTGACCTTCGAGTCTATGAGCCCATGAGACCATGGGAGGGTGGGGAGGAGCTGTGAGGCCGGCAGGTGTGTGCGGTGCAGGGCATTTGGAGTGTGGGGGCTGCTGGGGGGCCGGTGGGTGCCTGGGATGCTGCTGCTGCCCCAGCCGGGTCTGTATGGGGGAGAGATCTGCATTAGCCCCCTTTGTGCCCAGCTCTGGGGGGCAGGGAGGGTTCGGACTCTTTGCGGTGGCTGGAGCCAGCCGCTGAGCCGGAGCCTGCCGGCGGCAGGGAGAGACCTGGGGAAAGAGCTGCGGCTGAGCAGGAAAGTGAGTCTGGAATTCAGCTCACCGCCACAGATCTGCCGCTGAGTCCAAAGCAGAGGGTTCTTTTGGTTCAGTTCTTGGGTAACCTGCATTGAGCTGTGCGCTCATTGCTTACAATCCCTTCAAGCCTATCTTTGCATAGTTAATCAATGTGTGTTCTATTTCCCCCTAAAACTCTTCGTTTTGCTAGATGTGGTTGGGGCACCTGCTCAGGACCAGAGACTGGTGCATGATCCTCTCCACTTGGAGGAGGAGCAGACTGGGTAATAAAGTGATCCCGTCAGGCTTTTGGCCAGGGCAAGACGCTGCAGCACTGGGGACCTAGGCTGGGGAGCTGGGAGAAGCTTCCTGGTCCCTGCAGCTGGGTGTGTCCCTGCCTGTGCAAAGGTTTGTGTGAGTGCAGGGACGGGAGCGAGCTGCATCTTCTCCCAGCAGCAGTGTGAGGGCGCCCAGGCTGGGGAGACAGAGAGCTCAGCGGTACCCCAGCTCCAAGTTGCACCCAGGGGGCCTTTAAACGTTAGGAACCATCAGAGTTAAGGTGACGTTTATAAACTTTGTGCAGTGCTGTTGTGCATGCGTGTTATGATACAGACTCATAAGCGTGGCCTTGGGGTGAATTCTCTGCCCCGACAGCCTGTGAGCGAGGAGGAGCCTCCTTGGGGTTTCCCTTCCCACTGCTAATTGAGTGAGAAGACAGACGTCCCTGTGGAGCAGATAAGAGCCTCAGAGAGGTTTCATGTTGTAGCACCTCAGCTCCTACCTATTACTTGGGAACAGCTCGGCTCCTACCATTTTCGGGGCATTCAGAGAAATGGACCCTGAGCCCCAGAAGGAACTGCAAGGGAAGCCCAGAGCTCTCACTTCAGATGCCAGGCAGAAGCCCTGAGCCCAGGTACCCAGAGTGCCGTCAGGAGTTGGGAAGGGCATGAAAGTCCTGAGCCCAGTGCCCCAGCCCTGGCTGCAGCCACAGGGGCCAGAAGCTCTGAGTCCGGGCACCCAGAGATGTGACTGGAGCAGAAGCTGCCAAGGCCAAAGCCCTGAGCCCAACACCGGGCTGATGCAGCACACTCACTTCTGCATTGCCTCTGCAAGTGCGTCTGATATCCCCACGGAGAGGAAGTCCTGTCCCCAGCCGGGCAGAGAAACAGCTAGGAGGCCCCTACTGGGTTCTCCTGGCTGGGGTCCAGCAGGACAGGAGATCGGATTTCACGGGGCAGGGCTAATTCGATCTAGCCAAAAATGGCACAACAAGAACCAATGGCTGTCAGCTGAAGAGTAAAAATTTCGTAACCTTTTAATCATTTTGAAAATCCTGACTTTCTTTTCCTAATTATTTTTTGGTTTATTTTATTAATGAAAGCAAACTTAAGTAATGTTAAATGAAGGGTTTTTGGTTTGCTACTTTCCTTATTTTTTTCTTAATATATAATAGTTTTTTTCTTTCTATGTACTGTTTAAACAATGAAGCTCTTACTCATCTGTTCTTTTCAATATATATTTTATTGCCATTCTTATCTTTGTGAAGGTCCCTTTTCACCACTCAATCCTGTGTTTATCAGAGAATTGAAAGTAATTAAATTAAACTGTATTAAAACAAAACTCATTTTATGCAACTTCAGTTTCGCTAAAGTTCTAAGCTATAACCCTGAATGTGCAAGGAGCAGATAAACAATATCCAAGAAAAAGAGCTGGAATTTTTCATCTTATTTTCACCTAGTCCTTACTAAGGAAAGTAGCAAACAATTGCCCTTTGTAACGAAACACTGCACCCTACTACAGTACAAACTCAAATGAGCACAGCAGGAGGCTATCGCGGCTATCCACATCTGGCCCTGTTTCTTTACAAACTTCCTTTGTGTAATGATGCTCTGGTAATAAGGGGCAATCAGTCATCAAAGGTAGCTCTTGCCATGGTAGCCAGGTTGCTATTCATTCTCCGCAAGTATGCAAATGAACTGGAGGGACGGGTGCTGAGTGGTGGATCCTCTCTGATGTCACAATGCTACTGCTCAGCCAGCACCAGGTAGCAGCAAATGTGCAGTGTGTATGAGGAGGAGGGTTTCCCAGGGCTCCTGTTTCCCCAAATTTCCTAAAGAAGACAATAACCTAACTACATAGAACAGGCATTAATGATGATGCCACACATGATAATTAGTCTCTGAAATTTGATTCAAGTCTCGCATGGCTTTTTTAGAAACAAGGGTTCCAAAAAAGGAGAGACCTTGTAAAACAGAAAATGTTGATGCTCTGATGTATTTGCAGTTGTGTTAAAATTGAATACTGTGACGTTACATGTTGGGCAGCGTTTCTGTACGTGCTTGCATGCTAGGCAGCTCAGTAAGGCAGAACAAACTTGGGACTTAGCACCAGTCAGTCAGCAGGTACCCAGTGAGTTGTGCCTCTCTGTTATAGGCAGTAGCCTATGTTCTCTCCCTCTGATTTTTGGGTTCTTATGTGCTACTGTTCTGGTCTTAATAAACAAATTGACAAGATATTGCAAACTTTCAGCAAGAATATTTTATGTTTTCTCTAACTTGTCTGCTTGTGTGCCACAAAACAGAAAAGCCACAGTCTAAAAAAAAAAAAATCTGAAGCCAAAAGTCCTTTCGAAAGGAAAAAAAAAAGAAAGTTTTCCAGCACAACATTTATTTCAGCTGGGAAATGTTGATTCCTTGTAATTGAGACATTCCCTGGGAACACGTCCATCTCAATGAGATGTTGTTTGGTGGGCTTCCCACCAAAATGGAAGTGGAAGAGTTCAAAGGTTGTTGTAGGAGAGTCACAGCCTTGCCACCCTCACTGCCGTCCTGCCTTCAGACCTGGGCTTGGAGGGAAGGAGCCACCAACCGTTCTGAAACTACAAGACATTCCCAAATGTGGAGGTGGCCACAGGGGTCAGAAGCCCTGAGCCTGGGCACCCAGAGATGTGGCTGAAGCAGAAGCTGCCAAGGCCAAAGCCCTGATCCCAATGACAGGCTGATGCAGTGCACTTGCTTCTGCACTGCCTCTGGAGGTGCATCTGATATCCCTACGGAGAGCATCCATACAGGGGAAGTCCTGTCCCAAATCCAGAAGACAAACAGCTAGGAGGCACCCACTGGGGTGCTCCTGCCTGAGGGGCTCCCAGCAGGATGGGGAGATCGGATTTCATGGGGCAGGGCTAATTCAATCTAGCCAAGAAAGGCACAACAAGAACCAATGGCTGTCAGCTGAAGCCTGAGAAATTCAAATTAAATGTAAGGCACACATTTTTGACAGTGAGAGACACTAGCCACTGGAACAAATTAGCTAGGGGAAAGGTGGATTCTCTGTTTCCAGCTATCCTCACATCACAACTTGTTGTCATTCTGGAAAGTGCCTTTTAGTGAATTCCTACAAGCAATTGGGCTTAATATGGTGCTAAGTGTGTGAAATTTCATAGCCTGAGAAATAGAGGCCGGATTAGGCCATCAAATTTTTTCTCAACTGACACCTCTGTGAAAAACTCATTGTGGGGTGAGGAACAGACTCTGCTGTTTTACTGGGTAGCCTGCTTGCTCCCCAGAATCAATAATGACCAAGTGGGGAGATCTTGGGGTGCAACTCAAACATCGAACCGGGCTGGCCAGGGGCAGACATCAGGCCTGCAAGGGAAAGGTGAGTGTGGCAGTGACTTCACAAAGGCCTTTGGCAGGAATTCAGCCTATTGGGCAAAGACGATGAGGCGGATGTGACCTCACAGAGCTCCCTTGACAACAGCCAGGCAGGACAGGGATGGGGCAGGGGGAAGCTCGAGACCCCTGTAGCCTGGTTGCAGCAAGCCTCCATCTTTGCTGTCTCTCTGTGAGGACCAAAGGGGATTGGTGGGGAGGAGATTCTTTGTGAGTTTTTTCATTTCTGTGTTTAGATTTTGTCGAAAGAAGTCATCACCTGTGTAGAAAGTAAGACAAAATATAGGCTCTGTGTACAAGATAGAGGATTCAAACCTGGGAACCACCAACTCTGAAAAGACTTGGGGTCATGGGGATAATCAGCTCCCCATGAGTTCCCAGTGGCCAAAGGGCAAATGTGACTCTTGGAGCCATACAAAGAGCAGAATCTCAAGTAGAAATAGAGAGGTTCCATATTTGTGTACTGAGCACTGGTGCAACCACTCCTGGAAAATTGTGTCCACTTCTGGTGTCCACAGTTTGAGACAGATGCTCTCACATTGGACAGGGTTCACAGAAGAGCCACATAATGATGAAAGGATTAGCAAACACTCCTTGTGCTGACAGAGTACAGGAGCTCATTCAAAGAGAAGGGTAAGCGGTGAGCCTAAGGGAAGAAATATTTACTAATGAGCTCTTCACTTTAGCAGATAAAGGTTAAGAGCAGACAATGGCTGAAAGTTGAAGCCTAGACCAATTCACACTAGAGAGAAAGCGCATTTTTAACCTCAGGGTTTGGAGCCATACACCAAGGGTTGTGCTGGATCCTCCACAACTGGCCTTTTTTAAAATAAATCAAGATTGTGTGATTTTCTAAACAATCTGCTTTAATTTCTGTGGGAATTATTTTCAGGGAAATTCAATGGCCGATGTGAAATAGAAAGTCAGACCAGAGTGGTTCCTTTCGGCCTTGGAATTTATGAATCTGTGACTCGCTGCGGGTGTTTGAAATTTGTCCTTTTGGGCTTCCCTCTTCCTCCTTTCCTCTTTTCTCATCTTCTCTTTCCTCTTATTCCATTTCTTCCTGCTGATCTTCTTCCTGGGATCAGATAATGAAAGTCTGCATCATCATGGAAATGCACAAGAGGACTGAATTAAGGGTGCCCAGGGCAACACTTATTTGGACATTTGCTAACAAGAGAACATAAAATTTCGTAATCTTTTAATCGTTTTTGAAAATTTTGACTTTGTATTTCCTAATTTTTTTATGGTTTATTTTATTGATGAAAGCAAACGTAAGTAACGTTAAATGAAGGTTTTTTTGGTTTGTTAATTTCTCTATTTTTTTCTTAATATATAATAGTTTTTTCTTTCTATGTACTATTTAAACAATGAAGCTCTTACTCATCTGTTGTTTTCAGTATATATTTTATTGCCATTCTTATCTTTGTGACAGTCCCTTTTTCACCACTCAGTGCTGTGTTTATCAGATAATTGAAAGTAATTAAATTAAACTGTATTAAAACAAAACTCATTTTATGCAACTTCAGTTTCGTGAAAGTTCTAAGCTATTACCCTGAATGTGCAAGGAGCAGATAAACAATATCCAACAAAAAGCTGGAATTTTTCATCTTATTTTCACCTAGTCCCTACTAAGGAAAGTAGCAAACAATTGCCCTTTGTAAAGAAACACTGCACCGTACTACAATACAAACCCAAATGAGCACAGCAGGAGGCTATCCCGGCTATCCACATCTGGCCCTGTTTCATTACAAGCTTCCTTTCTGTAATGATGTTCTGGTAATAAGGAGGCAATCAGTTGTCAAAGGTAGCTCATGCCATGGTAGCCAGGTTGCTAGTCATTTTCCCCAAGTATAAGAACATAAGAACGGCCGTGCAGCTCAGACCAAAGGTCCATCTAGCCCCGTATCTGTCTACTGACAGTGGCCAATGCCAGGTGTTCCAGAGCCAGAAGAGTACCCTGAAGTGACCTACCACAGGACAGGCCCAACAAAGAAAATAACAGAACGCCACTAGCCGTCACCTTCAGCCCCCAACTAAAACCTCTCCAGCGCATCATCAAGGATCTACAACCTATCCTGAAGGATGATCCTCACTCTCGCAGACCTTGGGAGACAGGACAGTCCTCGCTACAGACAGCCCCAACCTGAAGCAAGCACACACCACACAACAACAATAATAACCAAGGAACCTATCCTTGCAACAAAGCCAGTTGCCAACTCAGTCCACATATCTATTCAGGGACACCATCATAGGACCTAATCACATCAGCCCCATCATCAGGGCTCCTTCACCTGCACATCTACCAACGTGATATATGCCATCATGTGCCAGCAATGCCCCTCTGCCATATACATTGGCCAACCCAGACAGTCTCTACATAAAAGAATAAAGGACACAAATCAGACGTCAAGAATTATAACATTCAAAACCAGTCGGAGAACACTTCAACCTCCTAGACACTTGATTACAGACCCAAAAGTCGCAATTCTTCAACAAAATAACTTTTCCAAAAAATTTCCCCATGCTAATTTTTCCCTAGTGTTACTCACACCTTCTTGTCAACTGTTTGCTATCCTGATTATCACTACAAAAGTTTTTTTTTCTCCTGCTGATAATATCCCACCTTAATTGATTAATCTTGTTAGAGTTGGTATGGCAACCCCATTTTTCATGTTCTCTGTATATATATCTTCTTACTGTATTTTCCACTGCATGCATCAGATGAAGTGGGTTTTAGCCATGAAAGCTTATGCCCAAATAAATGTGTTAGTCTCTAAGGTGACACGAGTACTCCTCGTTCTATAAACTACAATAGGGCAGGATTTCATCCCATGATATCAAAATTCATCTTAGTAAAAGTATCAATGAATCAGTTTGCAGGATTTATATCAAGCATCCTAAAGTAGTTTACATATTGCTCTAATTAAGAGATCATCTCTCTGCTGGAGAATGTTATCTTAGGATAATGGTCTCCGCTGCGAAGCATTTATGGAAAAAATGTTGACGTGTGATATTTATTTTCAAAACCTAAGGCTTTGATCCTCTCTCAATGTTCTGTTACGATGACTTTGTTTCTGTTCAAATTATCAGAATATATATCTAATAATTTTCTCAGCTGAATGTTGAAGCAGTAACGTAACAGATGTTTCCCAAACAGTTATTGACCTGAAGCATCGTGATTCGTTTAGAACAACTTATTGTTTGATTCAGCCAGTCAGATCAGTTCAGTTTATCCATAAAAACACATCCAGAGAAAGTTGACAATGGTGATGGAGAGGGTGGGTGAGAGGGGCTGAGCTGTTGTCTTAAATACTCTTTATGCATCTGATTAATTAGCACAGATTTAATTTAATATACATCTAGTTTAAAATTGGAAGAACTTTACTACTTACTCTCTACTTTCTCTTCATGTAAATTCAAGCATTGCACTATGCAAACTTGGGACAGCTATAATGTTAAAGAACCTGAATCTCTAAATAGGACTCAGGGAGGGCATTCGGATAAAAATCCCAGCACCTTCCCTCTTCTGACATTTGGGGAAGAGGAGTTCTCTGGGCTTCTCCCCAGGGCATCGCCCTGATCCTCCCCTATATTTCATATTTACTGCTGATTGATAGATTTAACCCTCCAGTTGGTTTGGTGGCTTTAGCTGGTTTTGTCAAGCTCTGTTATTGTCTCTAATTCCTTCATCAGCACAGGAAAATACAATGAATCAGCCTGGCTGATTCTCCTCTGTGTGTCTTTAAAAATACCGTGAATTTAAAAGACACTATTATTGTTTATTTTTGTTTGCACAGGTTCCATTCTGGGAGCTATGTATACAAGTCATTGTTAAACCTCAGGAACATCTGAGTTCAACGCCTTTAAAATAATGTTTGAACTATAAAGAAAATTAAACAGTGATTTCTTTTGAAATGTCAAGCTATTTTGCCCTTTTTCTAAAAAAATTCTCCGTGTCAACTAAGTCCTTGGATTGTTTGAAAACAAAATGTATTTTTGCATGGTAGAAAATTTTATGTTCAATACCCACATGAGTAACTCGTGGGTGCTGGGAATCCTTGCAAGGGGGGACACAAGGAAGCACTCTCCCTCCTCAGTATGCAAAATGGGAAAAGATCAATGGCTGGAGTAGCTTCCACTGCTCTAATACCCTATTAAAGTCAATGATTTAGGTACATAACTATAGGCACTCAAGTATGGAAATTTTGGCCTATGTGATTTGACCAGGGCCACAGTGGGAGCCAGTGTCAACGCTAGGATTAGTCCTTTGTTCTCATCCCTGAGCCCACTACTTACTATATTGCCTCTTCTATTTGTCTGCCCCTTTTTGTGGTCAAACGTCATGCTGGATGCTCAGCAGAAGAACTTGTGATGGTCCTAATGTATCAACGGTAGCCTGAGTGGTGCTGCCCACTCCAGCTGCAAAATGATCTGGGGCCTTCCCAAAAATCAAAGAGCTTCTGGCTGTGATTTGTCACTCCTCAAAGGCCAGCCAGGTGACTGTAAATAACTTACAATCATTAGGAAAAATTAGTATCAAGATTCCAACTCTAGCAGTCAGACAACATTGGTTCAATTTACAAGAGATTACTTTTTATATTCCTTGGTTCCCCCCAAATTAGGAAGGGCCTGTGACCACAGGTCCTGCAGGGTACAAAGGGCAGGTCTACATCCCTTTTCTCTTTGTGCATAGTCCTGCCTGCTACCTTTTCAGTTTCAGTTCTGCTACCACAGCACTGATCAGCACATAAGAATAGGAAAGGGCACACACACACACTCCCCTCCTGGTGTTGGGAGGGGAACACAGGAATGTTATGTGCTCTTATTCAGCACATAGGAATGTTATGGCACATAGGAATGTTATGGAATAACATAGGAATGCCTTAGGGCACATAGGAAAGGGCACGCTGGTAGCACACGGCCAGGCGGACCAGTGTGCCTCTGCCTCCCAACGGGGCTGCGCACCTGTGTCTGTCTGTCTCCCCCCCAGCTCCACCAACGTGGCCTGATAGTTCACGCTTGCGATCTGGTCACCCTCCCCCTCCGTCCATCCTTCACTCCCTTCCCTGCGTCTCTCCATCCTTGTCCTCTGTCCTGTCCCGTCTGTCCATCCGTCCCTGCCCCCTTCGTCCCCTCCGTCCCGTCCCTGCACCCCCCAGCCCTGTCCTCTGTCCTGTCCCGTCTCCATCCGTCCCTGCCCCCTTCGTCCCCTCCGTCCCGTCCCTGCATCCGCCGCCGCCTCCCCTCCAGCACAGGTGCGCGAGGCGCTGGGTCGCTGACCGCGAGCGGGGGGGCGGGGGGAGGAGCCGCCCTTGCGTCGCGGACTCCTCCTCGCTGACGTCATTGCCGCGCGCTGCCAGCCAGCTGCTTTGTTTGCGTCACGGCCCATCCTTACCCCCCTCCCTGCCCCACGTGTGCCGAGAACGTTTGTTTTGGTGGTTGCCGCGGCGACAGTGGGCGGAGCCCGGGTGACCACGCTGGTTGGGCGGGGGGGCAGAGGGCGGTGACGTCACAAGTGGGGCGGTGTCACAGTTCCGAACGGACAGTGTCAGCGCTCTGGGCGCGAGCCCCGCCCGCGAGGACACCCCCCCTCCACCCCCCGCGCACCAGCTCGCAGCAGCAGCGGCTCCCCCCGGCAGCGGCGCGAGCAGGGAATCCCCGGGAGCCGTCTCGCGCCGCCCCCTCCTGCTGCCTCAATGCTGCTGCTGCTGCCCGGCGGCGGGACCGCGGCTGGCCCCGCCCCCCTGCTCCGGAGGGGCCCGTCCGAGCTGTAATTAAAGGGTTTTTGTCTTGCAACTTTTTCATATTTTTGGTGCAACGTTTTTACCCCCCCCCCTTTGAGCCTCTCCCCAGCTGGACTCTCCTCCGGGCTCCCAGCCCGAGCAGCGCCTGACACTTCCATGGGGTGGGGGGGGTGTCCCCCGCTCCCGTGGCACTTGATGGGTCTCGGTGGCACAGCAGCGTGGATCCGGGTCCCGAGCAGCGGCTGCGTTACAGGGCTGTCTGGTTCTCTCCCCCGTGTTGTCTGCAGGCAGCCACCCGGCCAATTGGACACGGCTCTCAGCGGCACGCTGCTGCCCTCCCTCGCGATCCTCGCGGCGGGCAGGGAGAAAGCCCTGAGGCAGGCAGGTGTCAGCAATGCGAGTATCCCTCCCCACCCTGCACAGCCTGCCCGGTGCTCCGCGGTGCCCGGTGCTGGATCGCAGCGCAGGGGAGCTGCCCGGCCCCACCTGGCGAAAGGGACCGGGGCTGAGCTGGGCTGCAAATGAACGGGAGGGAGGGGGTGCTGAGTGGTGGATCCTCTCTGATGTCACAATGCTACTGCTCAGCCAGCACCAGGTAGCAGCAAATGTGCAGTGTGTATGAGGGGAACAGGGTTTCCCAGGGCTCCTGTTTCCCCAAATTTCCTAAAGAAGACAATAACCTAACTACATAGAACACGCATTAATGATGATGCCACACACATGATAATTAGTCACTGAAATTTGATTCAAGTCTCGCATGGCTTTTTTAGAAACAAGGGTTCCAAAAAAAGGAGAGACCTTGTACAACAGAAAATGTTAAGAACATAAGAAAGGCCGTGCAGGTCAGACCAAAGGTCCATCTAGCCCAGTATCTGTCTACCGACAGTGGCCAATGCCAGGTGCCCCTGAGGGAGTGAACCTAACAGGCAATGATCAAGTGATCTCTCTCCTGCCATCCATCTCCATCCTCTGACGAATAGAGGCTAGGGACACCATTCTTACCCATCCTGGCTAATAGCCATTTATGGACTTAGCCACCATGAATTTATCCAGTCCCCTTTTAAACATTGTTATAGTCCTAGCCTTCACAACCTCCTCAGGTAAGGAGTTCCACAAGTTGACTGTGCGCTGCATGAAGAAGAACTTCCTTTTATTTGTTTTAAACCTGCTGCCTATTAATTTCATTTGGTGACCCCCTAGTTCTTGTATTATGGGAATAAGTAAATAACTTTTCCTTATCCACTTTCTCAACATCACTCATGATTTTATATAACTCTATCATGTCCCCCCTTAGTCTTCTCTTTTCCAAACTGAAGAGTCCTAGCCTCTTTAATCTTTCCTCATATGGGACCCTCTCTAAACCCCTAATCATTTTAGTTGCTCTTTTCTGAACCTTTTCTAGTGCTAGAATATCTTTTTTGAGGTGAGGAGACCACATCTGTACACAGTATTCGAGGTGTGGGCGTACCATGGATTTATATAAGGGCAATAATATATTCTCAGTCTTATTCTCTATCCCCTTTTTAATGATTCCTAACATCCTGTTTGCTTTTTTGACCGCCTCTGCACACTGCGTGGACATCTTCAGAGAACTATCCAGGATAACTCCAAGATCTTTTTCCTGACTCGTTGTAGCTAAATTAGCCCCCATCATGTTGTATGTATAGTTGGGGTTATTTTTTCCAATGTGCATTACTTTACATTTATCCACATTAAATTTCATTTGCCATTTTGTTGCCCAATCACTTAGTTTTGTGAGAGCTTTTTGAAGTTCTTCACAATCTGCTTTGGTCTTAACTATCTTGAGTAGTTTAGTATCATCTGCAAACTTTGCCACCTCACTGTTTACCCCTTTCTCCAGATCATTTATGAATAAATTGAATAGGATTGGTCCTAGGACTGACCCTTGGGGAACACCACTAGTTACCCCTCTCCATTCTGAGAATTGACCATTAATTCCTACCCTTTGTTCCCTGTCCTTTAACCAGGGGAGGGATAGCTCCGTGGTTTGAGCATTGGCCTGCTAAACTCAGGGTTGTGAGCTCAATCCTTGAGGAGGCCACTTAGGAATCTAGGGCAAACTTTGGTCCTGCTAGTGAAGGCAGGGGGCTGGACTTGATGACCTTTCAAGGTCCCTTCCAGTTCTAGGAAATTGGTATATCTCCAATTATTACCTAGCTCTCAATCCATGAAAGGACCTTTCCTTTTATCCCATGACAGCTTAATTTACATAAGAGCCTTTGGTGAGGACCTTGTCAAAGGCTTTCTGGAAATCTAAGTACACTATGTCCACCTGATCCCCTTGTCCACATTTGTTGACCCCTTCAAAGAACTCTAATAGATTAGTAAGACACGATTTCCTTTACAGAAACCATGTTGACTATTGCTCAAGAGTTTATGTTTTTCTATGTGTCTGACAATTTTATTCCATTGATGCTCTGGTGTATTTGCAGTTGTGTTAAAATTGAATACTGTGACTTTACATGTTGGGAAGGGTTTCTGTAAGTGCTTGCATGCTAGGCAGCTCAGTAAGGCAGAACAAAATTGGGACTTAGCAGCAGTCAATCAGCAGGTACCCAGTGAGTTGTGCCTCTCTGTTATAGACAGTAGCCTATGTTCTCTCCCTCTGATTTTGGGGTTCCTATGTACTGTTGTTCTGGTCTTAATAAACAAATTGACAAGATATTGCAAACTTTCAGCAACAGTATTTTATATTTTCTCTAACTTGTCTGCTTGTGTGCCACAAAACATAAAAGCCACAGTCTAAAAATAAAATAAAATTTGAAGCCAAAAGTCCTTTCGAAAGAAAAAAAAGAAGAAAGTTTTCCAGCAGAACATTTATTTCAGCTGGGAAATGTTGATTCTTTGTAATTGAGACATTCCCTGGGAACACGTCCATCTCAATGAGATGTTTGGTGGGCTTTGCCACCAAAATGGAAGAGAAATACTTGAAAATGATACTTGAAATGGTGATGTGAGTTGATAAAATTGGCTGTTGGGAGACAAGCAAGTGATTTAAGGAAGAAGTGAGAAGTTAACTCTGTAGTTGCTAGAGGAACAGCAGTTGAACTTTGTAAAAATGCTAAAGAGGAAAGTTCTTGGTGTCTTTGAAATGTTTGTAAATAAATCCAGGCAAGAAATTATTTGATTGCAACTATTTGGCTATGAACAATGTAGTCGAATTAGCTAAAGAAATGTATATAGTGCTATGTAATTAAAACCCTATTAGGCTCTAAGGGGCCACTATAAGTAGTGATATTTTCTTTCAGTGTTTGAAAGCAGGAGTTAAAAGTAAAAAGCAATCAAAATTCTGGTAAAGTTAATTATGTCCCTTTTAAGGTAAGAATCTTTAAGCTGTGAATAGCTTTGGATCCAGAAGCAAGCCAGAAAGCATCTCCATTAATGCAAATTAGCTAACTGATAAGGTAGAAGCCACTGAAACCTGGGCTGCCTATGAAACATATACAAGAAAATACAGGGTAATTCCCCTCTTTTGCCTGAAATCAACAAGGGTATTTGTATCTTTTAAGCAATGACTGACTGCCCAGAAGGGTAGACCTCTGTTTTTTTTGTCTTTCAGATAATCAGAACACTGCTGCCAGCTGAACAGCATTCAACGTACCATGCATTTACTGGCACAATAGGAATTATGTTCTGTGTTCTATGTCCTGTCTTGTGGGGTTTGTCTCGTGGCCAGAATTGCTGTGTTTAATATTTTCATCAAATAGTCTAGTTTAAAATCAAACAGGAGGGTTAAATAAAAAAAAAAGCAGATACTTGTTTTATTCAACTTGGAATACAAATTCATTCATTCATTCATGCCCGTCACCCCAACCGGGGTATGGGCCGCCAACAACAGATCTCCATAGTCTTCTATCCTGGGCCATTCGCTCTAGCTGGTTCCAGGTATAGCCCATTTTTTGCTATCAACCTGAAGGTCGCGTCGCCAGGTATTTCTTGGCGGCCTCTTTTCCGCTTGCCTTGGGGTTCCACTGCAGTGCCTGTCTGGTGATGTTGGTTGGCTGCTTGCGTAGTGTATGTCCTATCCAGCCCCACCTTCTCCTTCTAATTTCTTCCTCTGCTGGGAGTTGATGGGTCCTCTCCAAGAGGTGGATGTTACTGATGGGGTCTGGCCAGCGGATCTGGAGAATCCTTCTGAGGCAGCTATTAATGAAGGTCTGGATCTTCCTGGTGGTTGTTTTGGTTGTCCTCCAGGTTTCAGCTCCATACAGTAAGACTGATTTCACGTTGGAGTTGAACAGTCGAATCTTTATTGCCAAAGACAGCTCTCTGGAGCTCCAGATGTTCTTGAGCTGTAAGAAGGCTGCTCTTGCCTTACCAATCCTTACTTTGATGTCTGCGTCTGTGCCACCCTGCTGGTCGATGATGCTACCTAGGTAGGTGAAGGACTGTACTTCTTCCAGGGGGCTTCCATTCAGTGTGACTGGGTCGTTGCTGATGGAATTGATCCTAAGGATCTTGGTCTTGTCCTTGTGGATGTTGAGGCCAACCTGTGATGACGTGGCTGCCACTACGTTGGTCTTCTCTTGCATCTGCTGTTTACTGTGCGAAAGGAGTGCAAGGTCGTCGGCAAAGTCCAGGTCATCAAGCTGGGTCCACAATGACCATTGGATTCCATTCCTACGCTTGTAAGTGGATGTCTTCATAATCCAATCGATGACGAGAAGAAAGAGAAGTGGTGACAACAAGCATCCTTGTCTGACTCGGTTTGCACCTGGAAGCTGTTTGTGAGCTGCCCTCCATGGATCACTCTACAGTGTATGCCGTCGTATGAATTCTTGATCAGGTTGACCACCTTTGCTGGGATGCCATAGTGCCGAAGGAGCTTCCAGAGGGTCTCTCGATCCACGCTATCGAATGCTTTCTCATAGTCAACAAAGTTGATGTACAACGAGGAGTTCCACTCCATAGACTGCTCGACTATGATGCGGAGCGTTGCTATCTGGTCCGTGCATGATCTGTTCTGCCGAAACCTGCCTGTTCATCTCGTAGCTGTGGATCGACGGCATCCTTCATTCTCTCTAAGAGGACTCGGTTGAAGACCTTCCTGGCACCGACAGGAGTGTGATTCCTCTATAGTTGGCACAGTTGCTGAGGTCTCTTTTCTTGGGGATTTTGATGAGATATCCCTCTTTCCAGTCAGCCGGAATCACTTCTTCTTCCCATATTTTCTCAAAGAGGGGTACAGCATTTCCACTGAAGCATCCAGGTCTGCTTTCAGGGCCTCTGCTGGGATATCGTCAGGTCCAGCCGCCTTCCTGTTCTTCATCATGGTGATGGCTTTTCTGATCTCGTCTCTGGTTGGTTTATCGCAAGTGATTGGGAGGTCCTCGTTGGCTGGGTCGATGTCTGGTGGATTTGGTGGTGCTGGTCTGTTCAGGAGTTCCTCAAAGTGCTCCGCCCATCTGTTCATCTGTAGTTCTATTCCTGTTATAGACTTCCCTGCTTGTCTTTAACGGGACGTTCTGGCTTGCTGAACTTTCCAGACAGTCGCTTGGTAGTATCGTACAGCTGTTTCATGTTACCGCTGTATGCTGCCTGCTCTGCTTCTGCTGCCAGTCCATCCACATAATCTCTCTTGTCCTTCCTAATATTCCTCTTCACTGCTCTGTGGGCTTCAGCATACTCTTTTGAGTTTTGGCCTTTGCTGCTCTAGTCCTGCTGTTGTTGACTGCTGCCTTCTTCTTCTTTCTGTCTTCTATCTTTGTCAAGGACTCTGCTGTGATCCACTCTTTCTGCTGGTGTTTCTTAATTCCAAGCACTTCCTGGCATGCTGACCTAAGTGTGTCTCTCACTTTCTGCCATCTGTTGAGTACACTGTCTTCCTCTTCCTCAGACCGATCCTGTAGTACTGAAAACTTATTCTTCAGCGTCAATCCAAAATCTTCCTTGGTCTTATGGTCCTTCAGAAGGTTGACGTTGTACTTCGCTCTTCTGTCTGACGCGTCTATCCAGTTGTTCTTCAGCTTCAGCTTCAATCTGGCCACCACTAAGTGATGGTCGGACGCCACGTCTGCTCCTCTTCTAACTCTAACGTCCTGCAAGGATCTTCTGAACTTCTTGCTAATGCAGACATGGTCGATCTGGTTTTCTGTCATGCCTGCTGGCGATACCCAGGTACTCTTGTGGATCCACTTGTGAGGAAAGATGCTGCCTCCTATGACCAGATTGTTAAGTGCACACAGATCCACAAATCTCTCTCCATTCTCACTCATCTCTCCCAGAGCATGGGTCCCCATGACTTGTTCGTATCCGGTGTTATCAGGTCCAATTTTGGCATTAAAGTCTCCCATAAGGATGGTAATGTCTTTGTCTGGGAGAGTCTCTAATATTTTCTGGAGTCTGTTGTAAAAGTAGTCTTTGTCCTCCTCTTCACTGTCATTGGTTGGAGCGTAGCACTGAACAACATTCATCTTAATCCTCTTCATTTTAGTTCTGAAGGATGCTGTGATGATCCTGGGACCATGTGCCTCCCAACCAATCAGTGCTCTCTGTGCCTGCTTGGACAACATGAAGCCTACTCCCTGTGTGTAGTGTGCGTCGCTCTCTTCATGTCCTGAATACAGCAACAGCTCTCCTGTCAACAGTCGTCTCTGTCCAGCTTGCGTCCATCTTGTCTCGCTAATGCCTAGTAGGGTCAGGTTGTTGCTCCTCATCTCTGCTGCAACCTGCGCTGTCTTTCCTGACTCGTACATGGTCCTCACATTCCATGTGCCGATGGTAATCCTCCTGGCTGCAAGAAGGGTGATCGGCTTAGTGGCTTCCTCGCGGCTTTCACCACCCAGCGTCATGCATCTTCGAGTTGAAGACCCTTCTTTTTCCAGGCTAAAAGTCTCTGTTAACTCTATTGTTGGCGTTTCTGTAGCAAGCTGATTTTTACAGGGTGGAGTTGCTAGCCCCACGCCCAACCCTCCTCCTTTACCCTGACTTGGGACAGGCAAACTCTCTGGTGGAGTTTTGGAATACAAAGTGTTTGGATAAATCAGGAGAACGTGATATACTAAAGTCTAATACATTTACTTAAGTAAGAAAAAGAAACTTCATTGGCCAGATCTTTTAACTGGAAAAATTCTTGTTAAAATTTGCATACCAACAGTCGTTGGAAGCAAGGACATGAAAAGTTAACCCACTCCCCATATTGCACATGGGATCCTTCTGGCTACCTCAGATTTCTAGCCAGAGGGCTGGGGTGGGGGGGAAGCCATTGGACACAAGAGGTTGTACTGAGTGGACTCCTCAAAGTGGGTGTGCTTGTCCTGGCTTGTTGCTCCAAAGCTCTGTAATAAAGTTATTTTACTGGAAGGGTATATGTGGCATACATTGAATAATAAGACTAATGTACTGTATAGTGGCAATGTTTATGTGTTCATTGTTGGGAAAAGGTGTATGAGTGAAGAGTGGAAGTTTCCTTTGTAGGTTAAAAGAAGCCAAGAAGGGGAGAAGGAAAAAGAACAGAACGAATTAACTGGGGGAAAAAAATAGCTAGTATGCTCAGTCTAAAGATAAGACATTGGCCCCATTCAAGGACACTGCTCGCAGCTAAGACTTAGCTGAAAACCAAGAAAAGGTGGGGCTTGAATGTGCCCAAGCAGCTATGAGATCTGCAAAACACTGCCAGGCATCAATGAAATGAGTTAGGTTTCTTTTCTCACAAGTAAAGAAGCGCTGCCCAAAGACCCTAGCAGCCCTGCCACTCCTTGGAACCAGGAGCCTGGATCTATGTAAAGGTCCATCAGCGAAAGACTGCTCTGGCTCCACACTGGAAAGGCCCTTTCTGAGTCCTGTTAACCACCAACACTTCCATGAAGTGCCAAGGACTACCTGCCTGGACCCATGATTCTCACTGCAAAAAGACCCCTCCACCTTGGGAGGATTCTCCTACTGATGATTGGCCTATTTCTCCTTCTAGCTTTGCTGTGCCTTCTGGACAGCAGGGAAAAAGGACAAGGTGAAGTGCTAGTAACCTCTCCCTTGTCCACTGACAGACCTACTGTGCCTTTGGATTTTTCTTCAAGAAGCAAAACCATGACAGGGTGATGTGCTGGTAACCTCTCCCCTGTAGGATGCCCTACCACGATTGTTTCGGGGAAAAAGAAGGGACACTTGCTCCACCGAAATTGCCAAAGTCCAGGAATTCCTGACTAGAAAGGACATTAAGAACTCAGCCTGGTGGAGAAACAAAGAATTATACACTAGCAGGAAGAAATTTGTGGGACCCATGCTTGGGAATGTGGTATTGATTGGATGTTGGGGTTTATTTTACAGGCTGTGCCCTGTGTTTTGGATAAATCCTTCAGCATGTATTGCCCTCCCTAATTGGATTTTAAATGACAAGTACCAAAGGCACCTTGTTGCCACTGCCCTGCCATGTCCTCCATTACACTGTTACCCCTGTAATATATCCTGTCTGTTACAGCTCCATTTTGTTTCTTAAAGCTGTCCCCTTACTCCATTTTGTTCTTGTTCTCCTCTATGGCCGCCCCTCCCTGGCTGTTAAGTTGTTTACCAGGGCCTCTGCCCTTCTCAAAGGGAGGGCCCTTGTTGTCTAACCAGAGCCATTGCCCTTCTCAAAGGGATGGCCACTTATGCTAAGTGGGACCACTGCCCTGTTCAAAGGGTTAGTCCTGGTATCACCTTGTTAAAACCTGGGCTTGGTGTAGGGTGGCCACTGTCCAGAGCTGCAAGACCTATTGTGTTTTTAGGATCCTGGGCATGAGTCATACCTCTGGGCTCAGGGCTAGTCCAAACATGCCTCTGTGGCTGCCTGCAGTTTTTCTCTGCCTCCCTCCTCCCTGTAAGAGGGGAGCCAATCAGAGTAACTGGCGGGAAGCTGCCAGGGTTTGCCTTTAAAAACAGACATTTTTGAACAGACTTCAGAAAGGTTCTTGCATTGCTGCCTGGTCTGATCAACCAGGGTTCTGGGGTCCTTTCTGCTCTCGTTTTATTTTTGAGCGTATCCCTGTTTTTAAACCCCCACGACGAACCACTTGCTGCCGGAGAGAGCTCCTGACTATCAAGACAGTACCGAGCCGTCTGATGTGCTTGCTGTTTCTGCCTCTGCTGCTGCCTTGGGGATGGTAAGAATCCTCTGTGAGACTTTCTATACTTTTATTTTATTATTTTAGCTGCTGGCTCTGTCTCTCAGCACACAGACTCAAGCTAAACCTTGGTCTGTGTCCTAAAACCTCTCTTACAAACAACCCCGCATCCTGGCTGCTGGCTCTGTCTCCCAGCACACAGACTCAAGCTAAACCTTGGTCTGTGTTTTAAAACCTCTCTCTTAAACCCCGTGGCACTCTGCCACTGAAAATAAGTTTGTGCTGCTGCTAAGTTCTGCTCCTGTGGGCTTTGCCTTGGACTGTTATCAGCTGTATCCACTGCTGCAGTCACTGCCCCCTCTTGGAGCTGTGTCCTGACACACACCACTCAGCCCTCTGGAACTATCCTTAGCATAAGGTGCACCCATTAAGTTAAGTTTAGCATTATACTTTGTAAGTTAGGCTTAGGGAATTGTTGCATTGTGTTTTAATTTGTGTAGTCTTGGTTAAGTTAGCTCTTAGATCAGATTTTGCTGTGTTCTGTCTAATTGTAATTGTCTGTCTTCCCACTGCAAACATCCCCGCCCAGCTTCTCTGTGTCTTTTACCTTGTTACACTCTCTCTGCTGCTTAAGCTTGCAGCCTGTTTGTTCTGTCTCACTAAGTTTAAATCTCTAGCATAAAACCCCATTGGTTACTTTCTTCCTCTCTGATACCCTCACATTCTACATTTACACCACTGTGACACATTTTTACCTGAAATTGTTTGTTATTTAACACATTTTACCCATAACTGTTAGTTGGTTATATGCTGCTGTGACACACCTTTTACATAGAAATCGCTAGCTACCTGTTACATTTATACCTCAGTGTTAACTGATTACCCACTGTATTGTATCCTACTGTGTTGTACCCCACTATTGAAACCCCTTACTGTTCACCAAAAGAAACCTCCCCAATTGTCTACCTTAACAACCCCATACCCTCACTGCTGGGATAAGGAACAATTGAGGCCGTCACTGAAGTGAAGGAGGGAGATGATTTTCTGACAGGGAGGGACGGCACCTCTCAAAGGTGTTTGGCAGGCAGCCTCCTTCCCAGGTCTGTCCCAACAACACCCAGTTGAAAAGGGACCCTCCCCAGCACTCCTCAGCCCGATGAAAAGGAGCGAGTGAGTGAGCGTGGGGGAGAGCGAGCGACGGAGGGAGATGGATTGAGCGGGCCGGGACCTCTGCGAAGGGGCGGGATGAGGGTGTTCAGTTTTGTTGGGTCAGAAAGTTGGCAACCCCAGATCCAGGGAAAACAACTCAAACACCCAATGAGTCTGGCCAGGGGCAGGACATCAGCTTTGAGGGGAGGGGTGGGTGGCAGTGACATCACAAAGGCCTTTTGCAGGACCGCGGCCTATTGGGCAAAGGTGGTGGGGAGGGGGTGACCTCAGAGAGAGAGAGACCCCGACATCAGCCGGGCAGGACAGAGGTGCAGGGCCAGGTCTGTCTCTGAGAGCCCCCGGCTCTGCTGCCGCAAGTCTCCTTCGGGAGGTCTCTCCTCGAGGGCTGAGAGAGAATTCAGATTCATGGATGTGAGCATGAGGAGGAAACACTGGAGTTTTCTCCTTTCCTACCATGGATTGTGCTGAAAAAAAACTTCCCTTTGAGAAGGTAAGAGGCTCAGAGACGTTTGGAACCTGTTCAGTCTGATCCACCTGGCGCAGGCAGCATTCTAGGCCCAGACAGCGCTGGCTTCAGGTGGCAGAATTTGATTTCCTACCTAGGTTTTGATGGTTGGAATCCCTGGGGACATTGGGGTTTGTCCTTTTGGTTTCTCTTTTCCTCTTCCTCCCTCCTTTCCCCTCTTCTCTTGCTTCTTTTTCCCTTTTCCCAGCTTCCTCCTCTACCGAAGAGGGATGTGTGGAGTGCGGCAGGGAGGGTATTGCTCTCATTGCAGCGGTCCTCACCAAGAGGTGGGGCTGGATCTGAGAGTGATCCCCTGTGATGGTGACCTGGGCCGTCCTTTGGGACATCTGGTGAGACCCTCAGCCTCCTGCCCTCAGAGTCTCAGTGGTGATTGGCCGAGCAGGGGCTATTGAGAGTGAGGAGACTCAGGTCCTTTTGGTCTTTTTTCAAATCAGGCAAAGAAGTCACAGCCGATCCAATGTACGGGATTAATCTTGCTGCTTCTCTCCATTAATTGTCTCTTAGCAGGTGATGATTTCCTCTAATGTTCTAGGTCTTCTAAAATACTTGCTGAATAATTCCACTGAACCACTGTTGGTCTGTAGCTCACTTGAGAGCACTTTCTTCTGATGAGTCAATGTATGAAATTCAAGATCTGAGAGAGAGTTTGAATGTCAGGAGCAGTGTTTCCTCTAATTTGCTATGTCCGTGTGCGGAATGAATTTTGCTGAGTGCACCAATACGGAGGTGAGGTGTGACACCTCACCTGTCTATTGGTGCTCATTCCAAACTTCATTCTGCAGCTGGATCGTGTGGCGGGGTGAGGCTGAAGGCTTAGGAGAGTGGAGGGGTCTGAGGTAGAGCAGAGGGTGGGGTGAAAGGGCTCTGTCTGGGGGAGCAGTGTGTGGGGTGGGGTTGGGGATGAGAGGCTGAGAGCTGGAGTAAAGGGTTGGGGTGCAGGGGTGTGAGGGCTCCGGCTAGGGATGCGGGCTCTGGGTTGGGGCTGGGAATGAGGGGTTTGGGAAGTTATGCTTCAGTTTTCCCTTCTAAACTTAAGTCCTGTCTAACCTACAGGACGCTATGGGAATAAGACACCATGCTTTGTGGTGACATGACAAGAGCAGAGGGTGTGAGAACTACAGCAACAGAGATGGGAGGGGGGTTAGAGTCAGATTGTTTCAAATGCTGCATCCGTCGACTGACATTTAACAGCAACGCTTAGCTAACACAAAGGAGAAAGGAATTCTCTGCTAAAGATTCAACCTGCCCCTTTGGACAACTCCACCCCTTCCCTGACTGGAGTGTGCTCACAACACCCCCCCCCCCCACCAACACACACACACACACAAGCCCACCGCGGGGCCCCCCGCACAAAGCAAGGGAGGGGGTTGCTTGGCTTACACTGGGCTACAATTTTTCAGAGGTCGTCTGCTTCAGAGATCAAATGTGCTATTTAGAATGTATTTTGATGTGCTCAATTCAAATATGACAAAACAACTGATTGGCTTCTGTTTCTAAGATATTTAAGTTTTTACATTTTATGTCTATGTATATTGTGTAGATAGCAGAGTTTTAATCATCAATTTTAAACCTAGGTCTTTTTGTGTGTTTATGGTCGCTTTACATGATAGTATTTCACCTCTCCTGTTTATGTAACAATTTAAAAATCAGCAAAAGGGTTATCTAGCTAAAATGTATTATGAAACAAAAGGCAAATACTATTCTGTACATAGTTTAGTCCTATTCAGTCTCTACTCAGCACTTCTTGGCTTGTCTCTTGTATTCATTAAATGGAGCATCTCCTGTCACTGTCCAGCAATAGTCTGCCAGCATTGATGGGCTCCAATTGACCTGATAGCGGTTCTCCATTGTTGCAATGTCCTGGTGAAATCGCTCACCGTGCTCGTCACTCACTGCTCCGCAGTTCGGTGGAAAAATCTAGATGAGAGTGCAAAAAATGTCTCTTTAGTGACATGTTGCAACCAAGGCTTTTGTAAGCCTTGAGGAGGTTTTCCACCAACAACCTGTAGTTGTCTGCCTTGTTGTTTCCGAGAAAATGTATTGCCACTAAGTGGAAGGCTTTTCATGCCGTCTTTTCCTTGCCACGCAGTGCATGGTCAAATGCATCATCTCGAAGTTCATGAATCTGAGGACCAACAAAGTCACCTTCCTTTATCTTAGCTTCACTTAACCTTGGGAATTTTCCACGGAGGTACTTGAAAGCTGCTTGTGTTTTGTCAATGGCTTTGACAAAGTTCTTCATCAGCCCCAGCTTTATGTGTAAGGGTGTTAACAAAATCTTCCTTGATTCAACAAGTGGTGCATGCTGAACACTGTTCCTCCCAGGCTCCAATGACTGTCGGAGTGGCCAACCTTTCTTGATGTAGTGGGAATCTGTTGCACGACTATCCCATTCGCAGAGAAAACAGCAGTACTTTGTGTATCCAGTCTGCAGACCAAGCAAGAGAGCAAGAACCTTCAAATCGCCACAAAGCTGCTTTATGCACCTCAAAAGTTGTTTCATGTTGTCCTAGGTTTCCTTCATATGGACTGCATGACCAAGTGGAATTGATGGCAAAACATTGCCATTATACAATAAAACAGCTTTAAGGCTCGTCTTCGATGAATCAATGAACAGTCTCCACTCATGTGCATTGTGAATGATGTTGAGGGCTGCCATCACACCATCAATGTTGTTACACGATACAAGATGGCCTTCCGTGAAGAAGATGGGACTAGATCCTTTGACGGTCACGGAGCATGGAAACCCTAACATCACCTGCCAGGAGAGTCCACTGCTGTAGTGTGGAGCCCAACAGCTCTGCTTTACTCTTGGGTAGTTCCGAATCCCTGACAAGGTCATTCCCTTCACCTTGTGTTTTGAGGTGTGGTTCAGAGGAGAAGGATGGGAGAAAATGTGGGTCCTGTGACATTGATGGTTCAGGACCAGAAGTTTCGTCCTCTTCCTCTTCCTCGTCTGACTCAAGTGAGAATGATTCTGGTGCATCAGGAAGTGTCAGTCCTTCTCCGTGGGGTACTGGGCATAGAGCTGATGGAATGTTTGGATAATGCAGCATCCACGTTTTCTTCTTTGTCACTCCTTTCCCAACTGGAGGCACCATGTAGAAGTAACATTTGCTGGTATGATCTGTTGGCTCTCTCCACATCATTGGCACTGCAAAAGGCATAGATTTCCTTTTCCTGTTCAACCACTGGCGAAGATTTGTTGCACAAGTGTTGCAGCATAAGTGTGGGGCCCACCTCTTGTCCTGATCTCCAATTTGCAGCCAAAAGAAAAGTGATAGGCTTTCTTAACCATAGTGGTTCTACTGCACTTTTGTGATGCAAAAGTCACTTCACCACAAACATAGCAGAAGTTATCTGCACTGTTCACACAAGTACGAGGCATCTCTGCTCACTTTGGCTAAAAAGAAAAGGGTCCTTTGCAAAATCAAACACTGACAAATAAGACAGCACGACACTGTATGATTTCTAGAGCTGATAAAGGGCAATTGGTTCAGCTTCATTATGATTGCATCATCCATGACTTCTAGGAATAACATGATGCAATTCATATCATGTATGATGCAATACCAGCATCAGATTGTATCCTTCATTGTTTTGCCTAAAAAGCAAGTACTGTCCAAACCCATTCATAGATTTATTCATAGGTCCAGTCAAAGATGGATTTCAGTCATTACTGGTTTAAACTGAGGTCCCGTCCCTTTATAACTCACTTCTCCTCCGCCATTCCCAAGTCAAGGGTCATAAATACTGACCCAATAGCATATCTTGAAAACTAGAGCCAATCAAGAATTTTAAGAATCATTTTCGTTCTCAGTGACCCAGAATTAGTGAAGTTGGACTCCATTTATTTCAGAAGCATTTTGGCTGTAGAGCAGTGTAACAAGCCTCTCCTAGCTGCCTCCTGGTGGGGGGAGGCTGGGGAGCTGTGGGGACCTGTTTGAGAGGGTCACTAGTAGCAGCGTAGCACAGGAGGTGTCCTATCGGGTTGAGTCATTGCAGATGATGATGTAGTGCAGCAGACCCCCGTTTTGCCAACCTTGCATTAGGCAGCTTTCCATGTTAAGCGAACTCCCAGTGCCCACAGGTGCCGCAGCCGGCGATTTGTCCTGTGGCCACTAGGTGGCGCTGCAGCCTCGCACTTTCCCGTTCCCCCGGATATGGGAAGGTTTGAGAAGGTGAGCTGGCTCCACCCGGCCCCGGGGAGATGCCGTCAGTGGGGTCTGCTGTGTAAGGGCTGAAAGTCAATTTGACTGGCATTTTATGATCTTTCAATTATGAAGGGGAGCAACTGCTTACCCTGACTGAAGCATCTTATCTCGTTTCCAAATTGAAGTGTCTCCTCTTTGTGTGCGAAGAGACAGTTTAAGGGGACGCCACAAACGGGAGATGCTTTTGGTTTGGAAAACGAAATATTTTTGCAAAGATTTTTCATCCAAATTGATTCATGATTCCACAAATCAACCTTGATTAATGTTCCTGGTATTTTCTAACAGAAAACTGTGTCGATGAAAATTGCACGCACATCCCTTCAATTGCTGGCCTCTGTCCCTCCCCCGGGGGTCTTGGTGTCTGCTGATGACAGCAAGAGTGAGAGCTGTTGGCTTTTCTCTCTAGCTGTGCCATCACTTTGCTGTGTGAGCTGGGATTGGTCATTTCCTCTCTCTGTACCTCAGCATCCCAATCTGTGTAATGGGAAATGAGACACGTCTGTAATGCCTGGCAGGAGCAAGGCTGGGCGAGAGAATGGACATTAAAGCACTTTGGGGAGGAGAAAGGGTTGTTTCATGGTGTTGAGTGCCAAGGCATTGTGACATTTGTGAAAATGTCTCGTGTAGAGAAAGAAGAAATGGTTGGGGACAAAGCTTGCAGGAGGATATGAATCAGAGAGGCCAGGGTATGTGTTTGGGGTCTCACCAGTGCTTCCCACCCCTTGCTGTCCTGTGGCAGGTGTAGCCCTGACCCATGGCTCTCCTTGCGGTATAGGCTCTGCACAAGGTCTTGGCCAACCTCTCGGGTGCCATGCTGGGAGCGGCTGCAGAATCCCCACATAGAGACCGGCCCCAATACCTCTTGGTGGTGAGCCCAATGTGCGGGGGGGGGGCAGGAGAAGGGAATTTGATCTTAATGCTGGGGAGACCTGGAACGGAGTGACTGGAAGATCCATTTTCCAGCCTGTCCGCCTAGCTGGGATCCCACTGGGCCATCCAGAAGGTTGAAAAAGCTACTAGAGGGGAAGCTGTTCTAGAGTTGATTTTAACAAATAGGGAGGAACTCATTGAGAATTTGAAAGTAGAAGGCCGCTTGGGTGAAAGTGATCATGAAATCCTAGAGTTTGCAATTCTAAGGAAGGGTAGAAGGGAGTACAGCAAACTAGAGACAATGGATTTCAGGAAGGTGGATTTTGGTAAGCTCAGAGAGCTGATAGGTCCAGTCCCATGGGACTCAAGACTGAGGGGGAAAACAACTGAGGAGAGTTGGCACTTTTTCAAAGGGACACTATTAAGGGCCCAAAAGCAAGCTATTCTGCTGGGTAGGAAAGATAAAAAATGTGGCAAAAGACCAGCTTGGCTTAACCGCGAGATCTTGCATGATCTAAAAAATAAAAAGGAGTCATATAAAAAATGGAAACTAGGACAGAGTACAAAGGATGAATATAGGCAAACAACACAGGAATGCAGGGGCAAGATTAGAAAGGCAAAGGCACAATATGAGCTCAAACTAGCTATGGGAATAAAGGGAAACAAGAAGACTTTTTATCAGTACATTAGAAGCAAGAGGAAGACCAAGGACAGGGTAGGCCCACTGCTCAGTGAGGAGGGAGAAACAATAAGAGGAAAGTTGGAATTGGCAGAGATGCTTAATGACTTCTTTGTTTCGGTCTTCACCGAGAAGTCTGAAGGAATACCTAAGAGAGTGAATGCTAATGGGAAAGGGCAGGCTTAGAAGATCAAATAAAAAGAAGTTAAAAATCACTTAGAAAAGTTAGATGCCTGCAAGTCACCAGGGCCTGCTGAAATGCCTCCTAGAATACTCAAGGAGCTGATAGAGGAGGTATGTGAGCCTCTAGCTATTCTCTTTGGAAAATCATGGGAGACGGGAGAGATTCCAGAAGACTGGAAAAGGGCAAACATAGTGCCCATCTCTAAAAAGGGAAATAAAACAAGCCAGGAAAGTACAGAGCAGTTAGTTTAACTTCTGTGCCAGGGAAGAGAATGGAGCAAGTAATTAAGGAAATCATCTGCAAACACTTGGAAGGTGGTAAGGTGATAGGGAATAGCCAGCATGGATTTGTAAAGAACAAATCATGTCAGAGCAATCTGAGAGATTTCTTTGATAGGATAACGAGTCTTGTGGATAAGGGAGAAGCGAAGGATGTGGTATACCTAGAGTTTAGTGAGGCATTTGATACGGTCTCGCATGATATTCTTATCAGTGAACTAGGCAAATACAATTTAGATGGGGCTACTCTAAGGTAGGTGCATAAGTGGCTGGATAACCGTACTCAGAGAGTAGTTATGAATGGTTTCCAATCCTGCTGGAAAGGTAGACCAAGTGTGGTTCCACAGGGGTCTGTTTTGGGACTGGCTCTGTTCAATATCTTCATCAACGACTTAGATATTGGCCTAGAAAGTACGCTTATGAAGTTTGCAGATGATAACAAACTGGGAGGGATTGCAACTGCTTTGGATGATAGCGTCATAATTCAAAATGATCTGGACAAACTGGAGAAGCGGTCTGAAGTTAACAGAATGCAGTTTAATAAAGACAAATGCAAAGTGCTCCATTTAGGAAGGAACAATCAGTTTCACACCTACAGAATGGGAAGAGACTGTCTAGGAAGGAGTACGGCAGAAAGGGATCTAGGGGTTATAGTGGAAACAAGCTAAATGTGAGTGAACAGTGTGATGCTGTTGCAAAAAGCAAACGTGATTCTGGGATGCATTAACAGATGTGTTGTGAGCAAGACACGAGAAGTCATTCTTCCGCCCTACTCTGGGCTGGTTAGGCCCCAAGTGGAGTATTGTGTCCAGTTGTGGGCACCGCATTTCAAGAAAGATATGGAGAAATTGGAGAGGATCCAGAGAAGAGCAACAAGAATGATTAAAGGTCTAGAGAACATGACCTATGAAGGAAGGCTGCAAGAATTGGGTTTGTTTACTTTGGAAAAGAGAAGATTGAGAGGGGACATGATAGCAGTTTTCAGGTATCTTAAAGGGTGTCCTAAGGAGGAGAGAGAAAACTTGTTCACCGTAGCCTCTAAGGAAAGAACAAGAAGCAATAGGCTTAAACTGCTGCAAGGGAGGTTTAGGTTGGACATTAGGAAAAAGTTCCTAACTGTCAGGGTGATGAAACAGTGGAATAATTGGCCTAGGGAGGTTGTGGAATCTCCACCTCAGGCGATATTTAAGAATAGGTTAGATAAATGTCTATGCAGGATGGTCTAGACAGTATTTTGTCCTGCCATGAGGGCAGGGGACTGGACTCGATGACCTCTCGAGGTCCCTTCCAGTCGTAGAATCTGTGAATCTATGAGGTGCTAAGCAATAGCCAGCATGGATTTATCAAGAACAAATCGTGTCAAACCAGCCCTTGATAGCTACTTTAAGGTGGGTGCATAACTGGTTGGAAAACTGTTCTCCGAGAGTAGTTATCAGGGGTTCGCAGTCAGGCTGGAAGGGCATAATGAGTGGGGTGTCACAGGGCTCAGTTCTGGGTCCAGTTTTGTTCAATATCTTCCTCAGTGATTTAGATCGTGGCCTAGTTTGCAGATGACATGAAGTGGGAGGGGGTGCCAGTGCTTTGGAGTATAGGATGAACTCTCAAACTGATCTGGACAAACTGGAGAAATGGTCTGAGGTAAATAGGATGAAATTCAATAAGAAGAAATGCAAAGTGTTCCACGTAGGAAGGAACAATGAGTTGCACACATACAGAATGGGAAATAACTGCCTAGGAAGGAGCACTCATGAAAAGGATCCAAGGATCCTAGTGGACCACAAACTAAATAAGAGTCAACAGTGTAATGCTGTTGCAAAAAAGCCAATATCATTCTGGGATGTATTGGTAGGAGTGTTGAAATCAAGACACGAGAAGTCATTCTTCCACTCTACTCCGTCCTGATTAGGCCTCAACTGGATTCTTGTGTACAGTTCTGGGCATCACATTTTTGGAAAGATGTGGACAAATTGGAGAAAGTCCAGAGAAGAGCAACAAGAATGATGAAAGTCTAGTAACATGACCTATGAGGGAAGATTGAAAGAATTGGATTTGTTAAGTCTGGAGAAGAGAAGACTGAGAGGGGACATTACAGTTTTCAAGTACCTAAAAGGTTATTACAAGGAGGCGGGAGAAAAAATATTCTCCTTAACCTCTCATGATAGGACAAGAATCAAGAGGCTTAAATTACAGCAAGGGAGGTTTAGGTTAGACATTAGGAAAAACTTGCTAAGAGTCAGGTGGTTAAGCCGTGGAATAAATTGCCTAGGAGGTTGTTGAATCTCCATCCTTGGAGATTTTTAAGAGCAGGTTAGACAAAGCCCTGTCAGAGATGATCTATATAATACTTAGTCTGGCCTTGAGTGCAGGCGACTGGACTCGATGACCTCTTGGGGTCCTTCCAGTCCTATGATTCTATGATCCAAAGGTCTTTACTTGCCTTAATGTCTACAAATCTCTGCAAAACTAAGTATGGGCCATTGAGCAGCCTCTGATGTTTTCATGTGTCACCTGCTTCGTGTCCAGAAGTAACACTGAGTGAGTGGGGGTGGGTGTGACACAGCAGGAGCAGCTCAAAGATGCAAAGGGGCTGTCCAGGGCGGTGACATCACACTAGCCTTTACAGGAGCTGGGCTGATTGGTCAAAGGAGGTTGGGAAGCGGTGACCTCACAGAGAGTCTATGAGCAGGGGCAGGTAAAGAGGCTGCAGGGTGGGGAAATGGCTTTGCTGCAGGAGTCTCCTTCTCAAGGTCTCCCTTGAGGAGTGAGAGAGAATACAGGGTCACGCCTGTGAGCGCGAGGAGGAGCCTCCTTGGGGTTTCCCCTTCCCCTGCTAATTGAGTGAGAAGACAGACGTCCCTGTGGAGCAGAGAAGAGCCTCAGAGAGGTTTCATGTTGTTGTTTCATGTTGTCATAGGTTTCCTTCATATGGACTGCATGACCAAGTGGAATTGATGGCAAAACATTGCCATTATGCAGTAAAACATCTTTAAGACTCGTCTTCGATGAATCAACGAACAGTCTCCACTCATGTGGACTGTGAACGATGTTGAGGGCTGCCATCACACCATGGATGTTGTTGCAGGCTACAAGATGGCCTTCCATGAAGAAGAATGGGACAAGATCCTTTGACGGTCCCGGAGCAGGCTACATGAGGAAATCAGTCCTTTCGTTGGACTTGCTGGTAGAAGAGCCCAGTGATGTTGGAGCTCCCGAGCGTCAGTGACAAACGCAGCGCTCCAGCAACTGAGCTCTAGGGCTCGCTGCTGAAAGAAAAGCTTCAGGAGTGACAAAAGGCAAAGGGAGGTGCTGATCTTTAGCCAAGGGCAGGGAGCCCCATCCTCCAACATAGAGCATTTCCTCGTTGTCTGTCTGTGCTGGGGCAGGAGAAATAACACGGCCTCCTGCTTTTGCTATTGCAGAGAGTCGGTTCTGACGGTCTCTCAAACCCAGGGTGCGAAACAGGCCTCAGAGTTGACTGGGTGTAAACAAGAACTACGCAGATAGACTGAGCCAGCTGGGAATTCAGATGTGCCCCTTTCCTGGAGAGATGGACTGAGCTGTGAGGGGACTGGAAGCGGAGCTCCCAATGTTTAACTTGCACTCGTTCAGCATCTTTCCTGCGAGTGCCGTCACTGTAGGTTAAATCCTCCAGCCCAGGACTCCCACCAGCTGTGGGCCTGACAAGCTTTCCTGGGATTGGATTCTGTAGAACAGGGGTGCAGGGAACCAGCAGGTGCATCTGACTCCTTGGTGAGGTTTTGCATGCAAGATGTGTGTGTGAGTCTTTGTGTGTCGGAAGCAGTGAGTGTGGAACTCTCAGTGAACCGACAGAGGGCGACGGTGGTCAGAGAGAGACAAAGGAAGAATAAAGAGGCACCGATGGGCATAACGATGATGATTGTGTTGTGTTTCATTCCTTAGATGTGGTGCCACCGCCTGTCCCTTTAGCCTTGTAGTTTACCAAGAGTGAAACTAAATATCTGTTGAGATACAAGGGAGTGTGTGTGTCCATTCCTGCTAGCTGCACAGGGGTTTGATGTTGCTGCTTTCAATCCTCGGCTCTGCCGGGATAAGGAACAATTGAGACCGTCACTGAAGTGAAGGAGGGAGATGATTTTCTGACAGGGAGGGACGGCACCACTCAAAGGTGTTTGGCAGGCAGCCTCCTTCCCAGGTCTGTCCCGCCAACACCCAGTTGAGGGACTCTCCCAGCCCTCCTCAGCCCGGTGAAAACGAGCGACTGAGTGAGCGTGGGGGAGAGCAAGTGATGGAGGGAGATCATAGAATCATAGAACCTCAGGATTGGAAGGGACCTCAGGAGGTATCTAGTCCAACCCCCTGCTCAAAGCAGGACCAACCCCAACTAAATCATCCCAGTCAGGGCTTTGTCAAGCCAGACCTTAAAAACCTCTAAGGAAGGAGATTCCACCACCTCCCTAGGGAACCCATTCCAGTTCTTCACCACCCTCCTAGTGAAAAAGTTTTTCCTAATGTCCAACCTAAACCTCCCGCTCTGCAAGTGAGCGAGCCAGGACCTCGCTGAAGGGGCGGGATGAGGGTGTTCAGTTTTGTGGGGTCAGAAAGTTGGCAACCCCAGATGCAGGGGAAACAAATCAAACACCCAACGAGTCTGGCCAGGGGCAGGACATCAGCTTTGAGGGGAGGGGTGGGTGTGGCAGTGACATCACAAAGGCCTTTTGCAGGAACTCGGCCTATTGGGCAAAGGTGGTGGGGAGGGGGTGACCTCACAGAGAGACCCCGACATCAGCCGGGCAGGACAGAGGTGCAGGGCCAGGTCTGTCTCTGAGACCTCCTGGCTTTGCTGCCGCAAGTCTCCTTCGCGAGGTCTCTCCTCGAGGGCTGAGAGAGGATTAGGATTCACAGATGTGAGCATGAGGAGGAACCTCTGTGGAGTTTTCTCCTTTCCTACCACTGATTGTGCCGAAAACAAACTTCCCTTTGACAAGGTAAGAGGCTCAGAGAGGTTTGGAACCTGTTCCGTCTGATCCACCTGGCGCAGGCAGCATTCTAGGCCCAGGAAACACTGGCTTCAGGTGGCAGAATTTGATTTCCTCCCTAGGTTTTGATGATTGGAATCTCTGGGGACATTGGGGTTTGTCCTTTTTGGTTTCCCTTTTCCTCTTTCCTCCCTCCTTTCTCCTCTTCTCTTGCTTCTTTTTTCCCTTTTCCAGCTTCCCTCCCTCTACCTAGGAGGGACGGGTCTGGGGTGCGGGCAGGGGAGGGGTATTGCTCTCATTGCGGGAGGTCCTCTCCAAGAGGTGGGTCTGGGTCTGAGAGTGATCCTCTGATGGTGTCCTGGGCCGTCCTTTGGGACATCCCGTGAGACCCTCAGCCTCCTGCCACTCAGAGTCTCAGTGCTGATTGGCTGAGCAGGGGCTATCGACACCAAGGAGACTCAGGTCAGTTTGGTCTCATTTCAAATCAGGCAAATAAGTCACAACCAATCCAATGTATGGAATTAATCTTGCTGCTTCTCTCCATTAATTGTCTCTTGGCAGGTCATGATTTTCAATAATGTCCTAGGTCTTCTAAAATACTTGCTGAATAATTACTATGAACCACTGTTGGTCTCTAGCTCACTTGAGGGCACTTTATTCTGATCACTCAATGTGTGAAATTCAAGATGTGAGAGAGAGGCTGAAAGTCAGGAGCAGTGTTTCCTCTATTTGTTATGTCCATGTGTGGAATGAATTTTGTTTTGGGCACAAATATGGAGGTGAGGTGTGACACATCACCTGCATATTGCGCCCTTACAAAATTCATTCTGCACATGGATGGTGTGTGGCAGGGGTGAGGCTGAAAGGTTTGGAGTGTGGGAGAGGCTCGGGGGGGGGGGGGGGGTTGGGGCGCAGTGATGTGAGGGCTCCGGCTGGGGGTGCAGGCTCTGGAGTGGGGCTAGCGATGAGGGTCTCAGCATTGGAGCAGAGGGTAGGGGCGCAGGGGTGAGGGCTCTGGGGTGGGGCTGGGAATGAGGAGATTGGGGAGCAGGTTGCCCCAGGGAGAAAGAACTGCCCCTCCAGCCCTCTCTCCCACAGCAGCTCAGGGCCAGGTGAGAGGGCACCTGTCTCCAAGCGCAGCAGCGCCGGTGGGGCTGGGTTGGGACTGAGGGATGCGACAGGATTTATTTTTCCAAGTCAAATGGAGGAAGGGATGGAGTTATGCTTCAGTATTTACCTCATAAACTTATTCCTGTCTAACCCACAGGACACTATGAGAATAAGACACTATGTCATGTGGTGACATCACAAGAGCAGAGGATGTGAGAACTATAGCAACAGAGATGGCAGTGGGGTTAGAGTCAGATTGTTTCAAATGCGGCATCTGTCGGCTGACATTTAACAGCAACGCTTAGCTAACACAATGGAGAAAGGAATTCTCTGCTAAAGATTCAACTTGCCCCTTTGGCCAACTCTGCCCCTTCCCTGACTGGAGTGTGCTCAGAACAGCCTCCCCCCCCCACACACAAGCCCACAGCTGGGCACCCAGCACAAAGCCAGGAGGGGGTTGCTTGGCTTGTTTTATTTTTACTGCAGAAGGTTTTTTCAAAAGCATTTTCTGCTCCTGTTCCCATGGTGAGGAAGCAGATGGTTGTGGGGAAGGGAACCTGAGAGCGGTGGAGCCGGGCAGTGTGGGGAGTTGGGGGAGGCTGAAGGGGGCAATGGGGGAAGTTGGGGGAGGCTGAAGAGAGCGATGGGGGAAGTTGGCGGAGGCTAAAGGAGCAATGGGGGAAGTTGGGGGAGGCTAAAGGAGCAATGGGGGAAGTTGGGGCAGGCTGAAGGGGCAATGGGTTGAAGGAGGCCGGGGCAGAGAGGCTGTTGGGGGCTGCTCGTCCCCACGGGAGGGGAGGAGGAAGAGGAGCTGCCCTTCTTTCTGAAGCTGTTTCCTGTTAGATCTTGCAACTTCACTGTTCCTGAGCAGGGTCCTGTGATGAAAAGGAAACTAGAGAGATTCGTGGTCCTGCTTTCAGCAGGGGCTTAGGCTAGATGAGCTCCTGGGGTCTCTTCCAACCCTCATTGTCTAGGATTCTGTGTTTCTGTGGAGGACAGGTCCATCAATGGCTGTTGGCCAGGGTGGGCAGGGATGGTGCCCTAACCTCTGTCTGTCAGAAGCTGGGAATTGGGCGACAGGGATGGCTCCTGGATGATTCCTGTCTGTTCATTCCTCTGGGGCACCTGGCACCGGCCGCTATCGGCCGACAGGACACTGGGCCAGATGGAGCTTTGGTTTGACCCAGTCTGGCCGGTCTTCCTTCTAATGCTCTTCTCACATGCTCAGTAACAGCTGCAAGCTGCTGCCCTCACGCGCCATCAGAATCTGCTCCTGCAATCAAAGGTCGGAAAATCCCCTGAAGGGGGAATCGGAGGGGCGGGATGGGCAGAGGGACAAAACTGGGACAGGATCAGGGTTCAGACGGGGCTGCCATGCCAGGTAGGTGCAGAAGGAAAACCCCAGCCAGAGGGAGGCAGAGGGGATAGAAGTCCCCACAGATGGGGTGAGCCGGCAGCAGCAGTTCCAAACTAGGGTGTGGTGGATGGTAGAAGGACTCGTGTTCCTCGCACGATGGTCCCTCTCAGCCCCCCCTCCCCATGGCTGTGGTGTTAAAGGCCCCGCATGGCCCAGTGCCCAGGCACCACAGCAGTGCTCTATCTAAAATGGTGACTGAGCTGCCAAGGGAGCAGGAGCAGCTCCAGGCCCCAGCACGCCAAGCGCGTGCTTGGGGAAGCAAGCCAGGGGGATCTCCGCTGGTCCCACAGCTTCAGTGGACCCTCCACAGGCAAGCTGCTGAAGGCAGCCTGCCTGCCGTGCTTGGGGCGACAAAATCCCTAGAGCCGCCCCTGCAAGGGAGGCGTGATTGAGGGAAATAGTTTAAACCACTCCCCCACCATCATAAAACAAACTGATGATCATCAGTTCATCCCTTCCCCACTGAACTGCCCAGTGCCTGGCCTGGAGGTAGAGGCAGGAGGAGAGAGACAAGGGTGAGATTTCAGCATCTCCAGGTAGGTCCCACGGCTCCAGTTGCCCCAACAAACACTGCGGAGTTTTAACTGTAGCTGCAGGCCAGCTTTAGGGCTATTCCACCAATTCCCTGAATTGGGACCCACGCCTAAGAGGGCCCCTGCACCCAGTAAGAATCCCTTCCTGGCTAGAGGCGCCTTTTTAATTTTTACTCACCCGGCGGCACTCTGGGTCTTCAGGGGCATGTCGTCGGCGGGTCCTTCACCCGCCCGAGTCTTCGGCGGCACTTTGGCGGCGGGTCCTTCAGTGCCGCCAAGACCTGGAGTGAGTGAAGAACCCACCACCGAAGTGCCACCAAAGACTCGGAGCACCGCCCGTGAGTACAAGCCCCACGTTTTTTTAACGTGGTTTTTTGTTTTAGTCATCCTGGCGGGCCCCATCGAAACTGTTCGAATTGGGCCCCGCACTTCCTAAAGCCGGCCCTGAGCATAATTCTAATCAGCCAATCATAACCTCTCCATAGACCCCTTACACGACAACCTTTATGCAATATTGGCTGCAAATCTAGAATAGTGGTCACAACGGTGATCTATACAGTTACAGTTTATGTCAATAACATCACAGGAGGTAACACGGCATCAGTGAGCCTGATATTGGAATACAGCCTCCAGTTTTGGTGTCCTCGTTTGAAAAAGAAGTTGTGAAATTGGAGCTGGGGCAGCAAAGAGCCACCAAATGTTCTGAGGGCTGGAGAAAATGCCTTCTAGTGAGCTATTGAAAGAGCTCAACCTGTTTAACTTATCAAAAGAAGATTGAAAGATAACTTCATTGAAGTGTTGAAGTGCCTTAATGGAGAGAACATATTGGGTATTAAAGGGCTCTTTAATGTAGCAGAGAATTATTACTATTATGCTTCCCCACTGCAGAACTCCAGTTTTAGGCTGTGCAAGAAGCCAGAGCAGGCATGAGGGTTTCACCCATAGTTTTAATAGAGCTCCCGCTGCTTAACTTTGCTCTTCATTCATATCTCCTCAGTTAATATACAGTGAACCAGTGTGAACATAATCTTACTGATTTCAACAAGAATGCTGGTTCTTGAACGTAATCAGAGTTTATTCCTAGTTTGTGGTTTTAATTGACTTCTTATAAATAGTCTAGCTCCTGGCTTAGTTATGGAAAAGTAGGTAGACACTAGACAGACGGATTATTTTTCTATGGGGCTAGATAGAGAGAGACATGGTTACGTCTGGGGTTAGATAGACAGAAGCACGTCATTAGACAGACACAGGAGAAAGGAAGGATGGTCCAGAGGTTATCGTGACTCGACTAACACTTGAGGGGTCTGAGTTTAAGTTCTGCCTTCACTGCAGACTTCCTTTGTGACCTTGAGCAAATCACTTAGGGCCAGATTTTTTAAAGGGATTTCAGTTCCTAATTCCCATTGAAATCAATTCAGGCCTCAGATCAGGAGCAGGGGCTGTCTTAAAGTCCTCTGCACAGAATAGCATCTTGACAACGGCTTCACTGTTGTGATGCACTTTTAACCTGTTTCTATGCACATTCCGAGGTGCGTCCCTGCTGCGGGGCCTGTGTACATTGCAGGTAACAGCATGACCCCTCCCTACCACCTCAGAAGGCCCCTCCCATCAGTTTTGCAATTTGTACTTTTCCACAAGGAATAACACCAGCAGAAGATCCCCTGCATCAAACGATCGCTCACAAGGAGAGAGGAACCCCCTTTATCCCATCGAATTGGGACCAGGGCCAGATTAGTTAACCAAAAGGTCGGATCATCGCATGAATGGGAAAGTGCCAGGCTGCATCGCCATCTAGTGACCATAGGAGAGATTGCCCACTTCTGGACCTGTGTGCGCTGGTTGTTGGGTTCATATGGAGAACCGGAGAATTCTGGAATGTGTTTGCCCCAAAAGAAGCTATTGTGTCATACAGGAGGCCTGTGATATGCAGGGGGTCAGATTAGATGCTCTAATGGTCTCTTCTGGCCATCAAGTCAACTAATTTCTGAAAAACTAAGTGTAGCATTGGGAGCAGCGTCTGATGTTTTCCTGTCTAGCCGGCTTGCTTCCTAGAACGAATGCTCCTTGAGTGGGGTGATCCACAGGGAGTAGCTCAAACCTCCAAAGTGCCTGGCCAGGGGCAGGACATTAGCCCAGCAAGGGAGGGGTGTGGCAGTGACATCACAAAGGCCTTTTGCAGGACCTCAGGCTATTGGTCAAAGGTGGTGGGGAGGTGGTGACCTCACAGAGAGATGCTGACATCAGCCAGGCAGGACAGGGGCGAGGGGCCAGGGAAACCTCAGAGACCCTGTGGCTTTGCTTCAGCAAGTCTCCTTCTCCAGGTCTCTCTTTGAGGACTGGGGGAGTATTGGGGTTCACGTACCTGAGCGCCAGGAGGAACCTCTTTCGAGTTTTCTCCTTCCCTTTTAGTGATTTTACTTGAAAACAGCCGACCCTGTTTAGAAGGTAAGAGCCTCCTCGAGGTTTGAAACTGTTCAGTCTGATCCATCTGGTGACAGTTGAATTCATGGAAAACATGATCTTAAGGAGGCAGAATTTTATTCCAAACCTGGGATCTTGTCCCTTAGAATCACTGAGGACATTAGGGTTTGTCCTTTTGTTTCACCTTTCCTCCATCCATCCCTCCTTTCTCTTCCTCCTTGCTTCTTTTGTCCTTTCTCCAGTTCCCTCCTAACACCAGGAGAGGTGTGTGTGTGTGTGTGTGTGTGTGTGTGTGAGTGTGTGTTATGGGGAGTGCTCGGCAGCTCTCACTGTGGGAGGTCCACCCCAAACTGTGGAGCTGCAGTAGTGCTGGGGCAGTGATCCCTGCCAGTGACCTGGGCCATCCTTTGAGCTCTCTGGTGAGACCCTCAGCCTTCCATCCTCAGTCTCTACCCTGATTGTCTGAGCAGGGGTTAATGACAAGGAGGAGACTCAAGGCCTTTTTGTTCTCTTTAAGACCAAGTAAATAAGTCATAACCACTTATATGTTTGATGGATTTTGCTGCTTCTCTGCATTAATGAGGCAAGTATGAAGCCTCATTCAAAGACCAGGGTCACTATATTACTGCACAGTCAATCAATGCAGTCAATCAATGCAGTTGTAGATAAATCTCTGCATTATGCATTTTTGTATAACTTGTATATGACTTTGTATTGAACCTTGGTAATATGTTATAGCGGGCCCCTAAGGTAGTGTAATTAAGGTAAAAGAAAAGTGTCTTTTGCTAGAAGTAGAATAAGATCTCCCCCCCACTTGGTAATCAACTGCCCTGTTGAATGAATGAGGTGTGACTGAGCAAGGCGTGGAGGGCAGTACCTCCAGACAGCTGCAATCCTTGGAGAGGGGCTGGCAGCCCAACCAAGGACAATCAGGCTTGGCAAGTGGGCTGACTAGAGAAGAGCAGACATACTGATGGCCTCGGGGATAAGAAGCAAACACCTTCCTGTGGGAACAACCCCCAGCCCAGAGAAAAGCAGCTAGAAGGACCAACAGACACAGTCACAGATTTTGAATCTGGGAGATTTGCCCTCTCCATCCACCGACTCGCTGCTTGCCTCCTCACCCCCACCCCAAGTATAAAGCCTCATTCAAAGACCCAAGGAGTCACTATATTACTGCACAGAGCCCTCCCCTCCCCGAGGAACTCTGCCCTCACCTGCCTCAGGCTCTGCAAGGGAGTTTGGGTCGGGCGAGGAGGTCTGGGGTGCAGCCCTGGGTTGGGGCAGGGGTTTGGGGTGTGGGATGGTTGAGAGGTTGGGCTCTGGAATGGAGTTTGGGTGCTGGGTGCAGGCTCCAGGCTGGGGCACAGGGTGGGGGTGCAGGATGGGTGGAGGCAGGGGCGACTCTAGGCACCAGCAAAGCAAGCAGGTGCTTGGAGCAGCCCATTTGCAGGGGCGGCAGCCAGCAGGGATCCAGCCTGGGAGCTGAGAACCAACAGGGGTTCCCTGGGAGCTGTAGTTCCTTGGTTAGCTCCCTGCCTATAGAGCCAGCTCTGGAGCAGGGAAAAAACTACATTTCTCAGCATTCCCTTGGCCGCTATCAACAGGAAAGGGAGGGGGAGGGAGTACGGTAGCTGAAACCTCAAGCTGCAGCTTGCTGTCAATGGAGAGCTCACTGCTAGAGCGGGGTGGCACTGTGAATGGGGAACGAGTGTGCCCAAGTTGTAGAAGGCTTTGCCCTAGATATCCCCTTCAGAAGACATCCCCAGACTGGATTAGAGATACTGGTGTGACCTCACCTTGCAGCCCCCAAGGAAGGAATTGGGTGGACTAAATGGACAGTTCCCCTCTTTATCTGAATCCTAGCAAGGGAGGTACGTGGATCCCACTAGAATTTAAGAGTAAGGAGGAGAGGCTCTACTGGACCTGGGCAGCTTTAGATACAGTACCAGGCACGTAGAGGATTTCCACTTCTGAGCCATCGAAGCAGAAATTGACTTTTCCTTTCCAGATTTAGCTAATATTCAGAAAGGGAATCTAGCACCTGCCTTCCAGATTTGAACACCCTCAAAATTCAGGAGTGCTGAAGCTCAATTTGGGCAGCTGTTACTTCATTTCTCCCAAATCAAATATACTGATTCACTGTAATTTGCTGTAGAAAAGTTGGATAAACTTGAGCAAGAAATGCTTCCCAGTGGTTTTTAAGACTGGAATTGCTATTTTCAACAGCCATTGCCTTTGTTTGTTTGTTTTATAGTTTTATTTGTTTAAAAGGAAGACAGTGATATTGCATTGGCAAATTGCCCATAGAAACAAAGAATGGAACATAAGAATAATAAAGGCACCTCAACGTTTCCTCATTTCTGTAGGACAGTCTTATAATATGCATCCAGATATCCTTTAATCACACAAGCTGGAAATTGTTGCATGTTACTGCAGTTCTGTAACCATATGGGAACCAATCCTGTCTGTGTTCTGTGCACATCCAAAATTCCTGCTGAATGACCCACTCTGGGAGCAAGTTACCAGTGACCCAGGGCTGGGGTGGAAGGAGGGTGCAAGTGGGCGGGGGGAGCCCAGAGCTGGGGCAGCACGGGGTGCATGTGTGGGGAAGATCCCAAGGCTGGGGTGGCAGAGGGTGCTGGTGTGTGTAGGGAGAGCCCAGGCTGGGATGGCATGGGGTGCGGTGTGTGGGAGAGAGCCCAGGGCTGGCAGTAGGGGTACAGGTTGGGGGAGGCCCAGAACTGGGGCAGCAGGGGTGTGGGTGGAGGGGCAGAGCCCAGGGCTGGGGCAGCAGGGAGATTCAGAGAGGAGCCCAGGACTGGGGTGGGGACAGCTAATATTTTTTTTGCTTGGGACAGCAAAAACCTATAGTTGGCCTATCTCCACCCACCGTGAGGTAGGTAGGAGCGGATCATTATTATCCCTACTTGAAAGAGGGAGAAGATAAGGCTGAGAAAGGATAATTGACTTGTCTTAGGTCGCATAATCAGTGGCAGAGTTGGGAATAAGACCCAAGAGCCCTGATTTTCAAACTAAGCATCGGATCTTAAATTTTCTACATTGAATGATCTGAGTAAAGTGCTCTCAGATGAGCTCCAGACCAGCAACAGTGCACAGTTAAGTATTCAGCCTATATTTTAGGAGAACTGCATGTTAGAGAGAATCATGAACTGCTCAGAGACAATTAGTGCAGAGAAGCAGCAAAATTCATCAAACATACAACTGCTTATGACTTATTTACTTGGTCTTAAAAAAGAACAACAAGACCTGACTCTCCTCTCTGGCAATAACCCCCTGCTCAGCCAATCAGGGAAGAAACTGAGGATGGGAGGCTGAGAGTTCTCACCAGAGAGCCCAAAGGATGGCCCAGGTAACTGGTGGGGATCACTGCCCTGCAACACACACACACACACACACACACACACACACACACACACACACACAGCCCTCTCCTGGTTTTGGGAGGAGAACAGAAGAAAGGATAAAAGAAGCAAGAAACGAAGAGAAAGGAGGGAGGGAGGGATGGACGAAAAGGTGAAACAAAGGACAAACCCCAATGTCCCCAGTGAATCTAAGGGACAAAATCCCAGGTACACAATAAAATTCTGCCTCCTTAAGCTCGTTTTTTCCATGCCTAGAATTCAACTCTCACCAGATGACTGAGACTGAACAGGTTTCAAACCTCGAGGAGGCTCTTGCCTTCTAAACAGGGACATCTGTTTTCTAGGAAATCACTAAAAGAGAAGGAGAAAACTCGAAAGAGGTTCCTCCTGGCGCTCAGGTACGTGAACCCCAATACTCCCCCAGTCCTCAAAGAGAGACCTGGAGAAGGAGACTTGCTGAAGCAAAGCCACAGGGTCTCTGAGGTTTCCCTGGCCCCTCGCCCCTGTCCTGCCTGGCTGATGTCAGCATCTCTCTGTGAGGTCACCACCTCCCAACCACCTTTGGCCAATAGTCTGAGCCCCTGCAAAAGGCCTTTGTGATGTCACTGCCACACCCCTCCCTTGCTGTGCTAATGTCCTGCCCCGGCCAGGCACTTTGGAGGTTTGAGCTACTCCCTGTGGATCACCCCACTCAAGGAGCATTCGTTCTAGGAAGCAAGCCGGCTAGACAGTAAAACATCAGATGCTGCTGCTCCCAATGCTACACTCAGTTTTTTAGAAATTAGTCGACTTTATGGCTAGAAGAGACCATTAGAGCATCTAATCTGACCCCTGCATATCACAGGCCTCCTGTATGACACAATAGCGGGTGGGAGGGGGCTGAGGGGGTTGGCAGTGGCGGGGGGACAGGTGAGCCAGTGGCTGACCCCAGCTCACCTCCGCTCCACCTACTCCCCTGAATGTCCCACCCCGCTTCCGTGAATCAGCTGTTCGCGCAGGAAGCCTTGGAGGGAAGAGAAGCGGTGTGGCAGCTTCGCGCTCAGGCCCAGTAAGGTGGAGACAGAGACAAAGTGAGCTGGGTCAGGGGGGCCGCCCGCACCACAGCAGGTAACCCGGGGGGTGCACAGGGGAGCTGGGCCCCACCCCAGCTCACCTACCTCCTCTGCCACCCTGGGCCTTAGTGTGAAGGCGCCATTTGCTTCTCAGTCCTCCCAGGCGCCCGCGCAACCATCAGGGGCAGGGGTTCCAGAGGTGGTCAGGGACAGGGAGAAGGGGTGGTTGAATGGGGCAAAGGTCCCAGGGGGGCCATCAGGAATGAGGAGGGGTTGGATGGGGTGACAGGGGGCAGTCAGAGGACAGGGAAGGGGTGGGATCCAGAGGGGGGGCATAAAAGGAACGCAGGGGGTTGGATAGGCGCAGGAGTCCCGGGGGGACACAACCCCCTGGGGTGAGGAGGGAACTGGTTGTTAAGATTTTGGTAGCTCATCCCTGGCCAGGGGGGTGGGAGGCTGAGGAGGAGAGCAGGCGGGCAGTGGCAGGGGATGAGTATGCGAGCCGGGGAGGGGAGAGCTGAGGTGAGCTGGGGGACTGAGGAGGTGAGCGGGCAGGAATTGGTGGGTTGGCAGGTGAGCTGGCGGTGGGGAAGGGGGTTGAGAAGGTGAGCGGGGGGTGGGAGGCTGAGGAGGCGAGTAGTGAGTCAGTGGCTGACCTGTTCTACTGATCTGGTCTGGCTCCCATCCTCCGAGGGTTGCAGCTGTCTGGGGTGTTGCCTTCCACATTCACACCTCATTCATTCAATAGCATAATTGACTACAAAGTGGGGAAGATCTTCTACTACTTCTAGCAACAATAGAGTTTTCTTTTACCTTCGTTATACTACCTGAGGGGCCTGCTATAACTTATTACCAACATTCAATACTGCTGTTTTGGCGGGGTGGTGCTGGGGAAGGAGGGTTTGTTACCACAGGGCGGACAGTGGTTGGGGGGTGATTTGTGGGGCTGGGTGGCACTGGGGGGTTTCAGTGAGCCAGGGGTTTTGGCCTCAGCTGTTTTCTTTGGAGTACTATTGCCCTTGCCGCTTTACGAGTTGTGCAGTCCTGGACTAAACCACAGACTCTGGACTCAGCATTCAAGTATCCTGCAGTCTGAACTTCGAATCTGATACATTCTCATTGGCTACCATTGTTTTCCCAGCATGGAAGTGCTTTTGTCCAACAAGGCAGCCAGATTGGGATCCATAGGCATGGAATGGCTCTGAAGGAATCAGCTGTTTCTCTCTACGCTTCATGAAACTTTGGATTGAAATGGTAAAGGACAGTTGTTCCCAATTTAATCATGGTGTCCTTAGGAGTGTGACCAAGGCCACTTAACTAGGGAGCAGGGGTCTAAAAAGAGTTTACCTGGGCCACAGGTCACCATAGCTTCCATCTCGGGGGTGAAAATCAACCACCAGTACCTGCAATTTCTACCCGAGTTCTTGTCAAATCTGTGACCTTGCTTGGAGTAATTTTATACTTCTCTGGCGTAGAATTCTTCACCAACTGCACAACAGATCAGTAGTGATAGTGAGGTACAACTCCCCCAACTATGCCCTTTTATTTCTTTAATCTGGAGGCACAGATTTAAATTAGGACTAAATTCAGATGCAGCTTAGAATCCCTGTAAGACACCAAATGTCAGGTCTCTATTAAAAACAGGCATCTTTCTGCAGCTATATCACATTCAACACACCTTCCATTTTCTACACATTTGCAGCACCTCCAGGGGTGAGCTGAAGACAAATGTCATTTCCATTTTTCCCATCCCTACCTCAATATGGATTGTATTTCCCAAATAATAGGCAATAAGCAGCTGATTAGGAAGGAGATATCTTCAGGAGCGACTCTTGCAGGGCCTGGGCCACAACGACTTTGGTAGTGAAATCCATTGGTATTTTGCTTCATTCCAAGTCATTTACTAAGGAATCCTCTTCTCAGCCCTTTAGAAAAAATAGTGACCTAACCAATTGAACAAATGGAGGATTGGAATGGTGATCGGGAATAAGGGAATCCTCTGACTTACACTAACTTCTTCTGTTGTTACAAAGGGTGAAATGACATTTTCCCTATCCCTGCCCTGTTCCTGCTCTTTGTTATAGTTCAATATATTTTAAGTGAGGAAAATGATAATAAAAATATCTGCTCTCCAGCACAACCTGAAGCAACATCAGAGCAACTGGGAATGAAACAATTGGTTTCAAAGGGGGAACTCGATGACTAACACTTGGTTTGAAATGGGGGAACAGTATAACCGTGATGCTCAGGGTTTGTTTAGACTAGGAAAAGTGATGGAGTTTAGGTCAGGTCAAAGGGAAAGCTAATGCCAACCACTGCACCTGGGCTGCAGCTGCATCTGCACTACAACTATCATTGTCTTTACACCAAGATCACTAACTTGAGCAGCCAATGCCATGTACAGCCCTAGTGGATGGAAGGCACAGGTAGTTTTTGCCTCAGTGTAGCTTGTTGGGATCAAACCTCTCTCTCACCTGGAGCTGATGAACATTCCTGGCTGGAGGGACACACACTCCTACGACTCAAAAGGAAAGGAGTTGATAGAAAAGATCACAGGACTGACCCCAATGAAGGGTGAGCTGCAAAATGCAGAAGCAGGTAACTCATGTGTGGAGCTGAGAGACCACAGTGAAGATGGAGCAAAGACCACAATGCAGGAATGAGCAAATGCGATAAAAACAACAAAAACTCCCTCAACCTTTGGCCAGCCCTAATCAAGGCATTTATTACAGTTCTCTCCCATGTGGATTTTCTGATGTTTAATAAGGTTTGTGCTCTGACTGAAGCTTTTCCTACACTCAGATCATGTGTAGGGTCTCTCTCCACAGTGGATTCTCTGAGGTGCGATCAGGGTAGAGTTCTGAGTGAAGCTTTTCCCGCATGCAGAGCATGTGTAGGGCGTCTCTCCTGTGTGGATTCTCTGATATCTGATAAGGTGTGAGCTCTGATTGAAGCTTTTTCCACACTCAAAGCATGTGTAGGGCTTCTCCCCTGTGTGGATTCTCTGATGTGAAATGAGGGTTGAACTATGAGTGAAGCATTTCCCACACTCAGAGCATCCATAAGGTTTCTCTCCTGTGTGGATTCTACGATGTGTGATAAGGTGTGAGCTCCAATTGAAGTGTTTCCCACACTCATGGCATGTGTAATGTGTGTCTTCCAAGTTGATTCTCTCACTTGTAATAAGGTCTGTGTGGCTACTGAAGTTTTCCTCTGGCCTCTGCTGAGTCTCACAGGCTTTTGCTTTTGCTTTTTCTGGGAGTGCACAACTCCAGGAAACATTCCCTTTCGATCTTCCTGATAATGTCCCATGTGGTTCTATTGGCTCAGCATCTTCCTGCTGGGGTTTCTCCTCCTTGTTATCACTCACCATCCTGTCACCTGATGGGAGACAGAGAGAATGAGACATAGGTCACTCTCTGTGCCTGAGAGAAAGGAAATCTCAGAGATAGGAATGGAAAAAGGGATGAACCAACCAAAATATATGTTGAGATTTTCCCAAACCTCTCCCCAGAGGAGAATGGAAGGGATCAGTTTTGGTCTGCATCTCACCAGAACTCTCAGGGAAAGCGAGATTGGGGGGGACCTGCTGCCAGTTGACAGTCAGGATAGGTGGGATGCTGTAAGTGACATCTATCTAATGATGCCACATCTGCAGGGAACAATCCTGAACTTGGAGAGCTCACAAGGTCTTTGTAGGCATCCCAAATGTTTCCTGGACAGTTTTCGAGTTGGTTTAACCACCCCACCTGTGCAGGCAGCTCTCAGGGGCACTTCTTTCTCAGAGCCCTGAGACCTGGGACCCACGGCTCTTCCCTCATTCCAGCTGCGAGATCACATCAGGTTTGGAAACTGGAAACTCTACTCAAGGCAAAGAAATCAAGGGAGGTCAGTGGAATTTGTGGGATACTTTTCACAAATAATAGTCCATGGTTTTAAGCCAATCTCCTTTTAAGCAGTAACATCCCAGGGCCAGCTTCCTTGGCTCAATGTGGCAGGAGAGTAATTATTCTAAATCACATTCATTACCTCAGTGCCTAGGGACCAACTAACAGGGGGTCCCCATTGTGCTAGGCACAGTACAAACGCAGAATAGTAGATGGCCCATGCCCTGAAGAATTACAATCTAAATAGAAAAGACAAACACAGAATGGAGGAAGGGGTCGAATCCTCTGTTAGAATAGAGATATTCAGGCCTGCCTGTAAAGCCTATACATTAAGAACTTACAATTGTTTTTTATCACTTAACTAGTTACAGGAGTATGAAAACAAAGAATGAAAATCTCAGTCTGCCTGTGTATGGGTCTTCTCTCACTAGGATCAGGGCCGGCTCCAGGCACAGCTGAGCAAGCTGGTGGTTGGGGCGGCAGATTCTAGGCGGCATCCGCCCAATCCTAGGGCGGCACTGACGGGGTTTTTTCTGCTGCTCTGGCTGCCCTGTAGGGGCGGAGGAGGGCAGCGCCTGCAGCGAGCCCGGCAGGGCAGCCCGCATCCTTCCCACCCGGCCAACCGGAGCAGCGGCAGCGCGGAGCCCTCCCGGCAGGCGGCGCGGAGGTGGTGTTTGAGCAATTGGTCCAGATTTGGCCCTCTCCGGTGCCGCCTGGCCCCGTTGTTTTTGTTTTTGTTTTTTCCCTGCAGCCCGGTGGCCCCCACCCTCCATTTTTTTTTTTTTTTGCTTGAGCGGCAAAGCCAGAGCCGGCCCTGACTAGGATAGTCTGAGGCCTTTTCTTAGGCTAAGGACTTTGGCTACAGCAGGGGCAGCCATTAGCTGGGAAGCGAAGGGTCACATCCTCTCATCCCAAACCAGTCACACTGAAATAAGGTGCTATTAGGCTGTTAGGAAGACGATCCTGTCTGTATGATGCCCATCACCACCAGATAAAGAAACAGATCTTAAGGTGGATAAAAGAAACTTAGTTTGACAGCATCCTGTCTGGCAAGAAATCACTTATCAATGGCTCTGACTGCGAAACTCTCATTTCTGTATTGTTCTATCTTCATGGCCCTCACTTTTCTGTTGTTTATCTGTCTGGTTCTCTAATTGTTTCTCTCTTCTGTACAATCAATCGTGCTAGGTGTAGCTGAGAATATGACTCTATAAACTGGGGTCAAACAGGAGGGGGAAGGGAAATTGGAATCATGTTTATTAAGTGGGGGGAACAGGAACAGGGACACAGGCAAGGCTGGGAAGGAGGACGGGGGTAAATGCTCTGCAGCATCAGAGCTGGGAAGGGAACACTGGGGAACAGACTGTATGGGTGTATAGAGATAAGCCCGAGTGGTGTGAAGGGCTTCGAATATGTAATCTTATAGGTGTAACAATTGTACGGGCTACACAACCACCCAGTGACATCATCAACAAAGTGCCCATTTGTGCCTGGGTAGCGGCCCTGCTATGGGAGGGAGTGTGACGTTATTGGTATAAACTGGGACCATATAGAACATGGTTTGCAACCAAGGTCCTGTAGTGGCACCAAATCTTAGATAAAGGGGGTCATATAAGGTGTCTAAGACCAGGTTATGGGTGGCTGGTTATGATTATGCTGTCTGTGTGCATGTGTCATTTTTAGTTGAAGTTATGTATATTGGCTCTATACTGTCTGTATTTCAAGTTGGTGCTGTGCTTCTGGGAAACATCCCAGACAAGTTGGTGTTAGTTTGCCTAGCTTGCTTGATGGCCCATTAAGGACCATCAGCTACACAATTGACCCATGGAGAGAAGGCAGACACGCCTTGTGACTCAGCAAAGTATGCAGGGACTGGCCCATGTGACTCCAGACTCCATTTTGCTGTAATTTTCCACAGTAAGGACAAAGAGGTTCTTACACCTGGAAAAGCCTATTGTAGTGGGGAGAATTGCCCCACTCCCTGTGAGAGTGGGCTGCGGCAGGCCAGGGCGCCTGTGCAGACAGTGAGCCAATCAGAGAGGGGCTTATTGAGAGCCAATCAGGGCCCAGATTAGAGACAGCCAATCAGGCCAGGCTCAGGGTATATAAAGGCTGCCCAGAGCAGGAGCAGTCAGTCTGTCCCAGGCCTTCGACAGGGGAAGGTCAGTCTCAAGGGTGGAGACTAGCACCGCGGACAGCGCAGTGCTGGCCATGCTCGGGGAGGCTAGGGAGCTTGAACCCGTAGCCTGCCAGGCTGCAGGCCCTGAAGGGAAGGGCCTAGCGGGTGCAAGGGGCCGTAGGGGAAGCGGCCCAGGGAAACAGACAGCAGAAGGGGAGAGAAGGACAGCGAGGCTGACGCCAGAGGGTCCCTGGGCCGGGACCCAGAGTAGAGGGCGGGCCTGGGTCCCCCCCTTTGCAGTGCACCCAGCCATTGGCTGTAGGGAGCGGCCATCTTGCTACGCCAGATCCCTGACAGGAGGGATTAGACTCAGAGGGCGATTGCACATAGTGACTGGGGTGTGAGACCACTGAGCACTGACCCCCCCGGAAGGGGGCGCAGAAGGACTAAGGGGCACTGCCGGAGGGCAGTGGCCTCGAAGAGGACGCCGCCGAGCACGCAGCAACGCGGGTCCAGAGATAACAGAGGACAGAACAACGGACGGGACACCACCAGGAGGAGGTGCTCCACTGGAATGAGCTAATTCCCAGAGTCACCAGCAGGAGGCGCCGCGGGGGTGAGTCCCAACCAGTTACACCTATCTAAGGCTGATGCCTCATCTCCATCTGGTCTACAATCCTGCTTCTTACCTCTGGAGGGCTTTGCTACAAACTGAAGCTCTGCACAAAGGACTGATGACCCATCCCAGCGGGGGATGTACCCAGAGACTTGATTTGAACCTGCAGTTGATGCCATCACTGCTACAAGCCTGAACTAAGAACTTTGCCATTACTGTATGTAATTGATTCCATTTAACCAATTCTAGTTCTCATCTCTACCTTTTTCCTTCATGAATAAACCTTTAGATTTTAGATTCTAAAGGATTGGCAAGAGCGTGATTTGTGGGTAAGATCTGATGTGTATATTGACCTGGGTCTGGGGCTTGGTCCTTTGGGATAGAGAGAACTGTTTTCTTTATTGGGGTGTTGGTTTTCATAACCATTCATCCCCAGGACGAGTAGCACTGGTGGTGATACTGGGAGACTGGAGTGTCTAAGGGAATTGCTTGTGTGACTTGTGGTTAGCCAGTGGGGTGAAACCAAAGTCCTCTTTGTCTGGCTGGTTTGGTTTGCCTTAGAGGTGGAAAACCCCAGCCTAGGGCTGTGACTGCCCTGTTTGAGCAATTGGTCCTGATTTGGCACTCTCCGCTGGGTCCCGCCAGAACCGCATCGCCACAGGGAGGAATGCAGCAAGGACTCAGGATCAGTGGCCAGGGTCACTGAGCATAGACATGGGGAGGTTATATGGGGAGAGGGGTTATGAGTGGGAGAGGGAGGTCAAATGTTAAAATAATGATATTTGGGGGGAAAAATGTAAAAAACTGAACAGAAATAAAACTGGAGTGTAGGCTCTAAAGCAACAAGGCTTCAGTAGGGATTGAGGGTTAAAGGTCTGGGATCCCCACAGCTCTAGATTCCCAAACCTCTCCTCCTCCCAATGACCCACCCAGCCCACTTCCCGGGTGCCCTTCCTCCACGCTCCTCCCCTTCTTCCCATTACTCTCAGCCGGCACCACTTCCCGGCACCTTGGGAGCTTCTTGTATTTTCTCCTCATCTCTCACTACCTCCTACCTCCCTGCTGCTGCTTAGCTCTAACCCTGCACACACCCTCCCCCTGTCCTGGCACCCCAGAATTACCTACTCCCCCCACTTCTCCGCCCCTCCCACGGCTCTCTTATCCCTTCACCCATGGGATCCTGAATGGCAACATTACACGCCTCCTAAAAGAGCTCATCTCACTGTCACACAAATCATGCATGAGTCATACACATATTTACTCAATTTAGAATTTACAGGAGGCATATTTTCCTCTTAAAATGAGGAAAAGGCATGAAAGCTACAGTGATTAATATAGCCAATAAGGATATATTAAATCCAATTTTAAAATGACTGACGGCACCAAAAAGGCACATGTCCAAAAATGATACTACCATGTGGGAGATAAGGCAAAAAAAGGGGAGCAAGAAAACCTGCAAAACTTGTATGATGAATAAAGGTATACTGTTATTACTACTCAGGTTCTTTAGAGACCCCACAGCTTCTAATAACCCAGGCGACAGGACTCCTTACCCAGCAAGACCACCGTCTCATAGTTCTCCTGCATGACATCCCTGTAGAGGGCTCTCTGAGTGGGGTCCAGCAGAACCCACTCTTCCCTAGTGAAATACACAGCCACCTCCTCGAAGGTCACCGGCCCCTGAAAGAGCAAGAGTCCAACACTCAGTACCTGCTGCCCCACTCACAACCCCACTATTCACGGAACAGCAGCACCAGGTAAATGGAAGCTCCAGGAGGCACATGTTAACAGAGTCCCACCCTACCTTGCTTAGAGCAGCCAGGAGGCATCAGAGGGTGGAAAGAGAGAACCTTTGTGTCTCCCAGCTGACAGACAGAGGCAGAGTCATCACATTTATCACATAGCTACTAGCCAGGGCTTGATATAGGAGATGGGGCTGTCTCTGGACCCTGCTGGTGGCTTCCTGGTAGGAATCTCCAAAGAAAATATATGGAAGAAAGGGGAAGTCAACAGTAAAGAATATAAGTTAGAAAGTCAGAATTGTAGAAAATTGGTAAGGGAAGCTATCAGAAATCAATGACCACTTAATATACTTTTTTAAAACTTCCTTCTCATTTTCATTAAGTACAAAATTAATCCCTAACAATGGTAGTGGTAAATTACTAGATGGAAATGGCAGAATTATCAAAAATAATACAGAAGAGGTAATAGTGTTCAATAAATATTTCACTCCTGGAGTTGGAGAAAAACAGATGATGTAATCATATAAGACGCTGACAACGACAGTCTTTCCATCCCAACAATAACTCACGAGGATGTTAAACAGCAGCTATTACAGTTAGACATGTTTAAATAAGCAGGTCCAGATAACTTGTATTAAGAGTTTTGAAAGACCTGGTGGAGGACTGTTAATGTTGATTTTAATTAGGACTTGGACCAATGGGGAAATTCCAGAAGACTGGAAAAAAGCTAATGCTGTGCCAATATTTAAAAAGTGTAAAAGAGATGACCCAGCTAATTACAAGAGTGTTAGTCCGATACTGGGCAAGATAATAGAGCAGCGAATATGGATTTAATTAATAAAGAGGTAAAGGAGGGTAATATAATTAGTACCAATTAACAAAGGTTCAGAGACAACAGATCCAATCAAACTAACTGGATATCCTTATTGGGTGAGATCAAAAGTTTGATTGCAGCTAATAGTATTGATGAGCTAAGAGGTGAAAACATTACCTAGACTTCTGTAAGGCATATGACTTGGTTCAGCACAATATTTTGACTAGAAAACTAGAAAGATACAAAATAAACACAGCATACATTAAATAGATTAAAAACTATGATTGTAAATGGGGAACCATGCTTGAGTAGATTTCTTTCTAGGGGGTTCCCACAAGGATTGGTTCTGGCCCTGCGCTATTTAACATTCTTATCAATGACCTGGAAGAGAATACAAAATCATCATTGATAAAGTTTGCAGTTGCCACAAAGATTGGGGTTCGTGGTAACTAATGAAGTGTCAGAAGATTCAGGCTCCAGCACTGGGAGTCCGGGAAGTTTTTCCAGCCCTGGCTGGAGGGTTATTTCCTGTTCCACAAAGAGTGGAAGTTCCATTCCCAACTCCTGTGCCTTGAAATTAGGCCCTGACACTACACCACACATTCAGCATAGTGGTATGATTATAAAATGATTAAGACATAATTATGTTACATTTTGTGCAAGATGCATCATGTTCAGTGTCATTGGAAAAGTTATGATTTGCTGAATATGACTGTCCTATTTGTGTGCATGTATCATGTTCGTAACTGAAGTTATGGATATTGACTCTGTATCTGTATTTCAAATGTGTTTACTCTGGGTAACACTCACAACAAGCCTTTCAGGTACAACAAAGAAGCCAGACAGTGTTCATGGCTCATCAAGAAAGACAATGGACCGTGGAAGAGCTTAGCCCTCTTGTGAATTTTTCAGCTAGCCTATGAGTCATGGCTACTATGACTCAGCAGGGCATGCTAGGCATGTGAGCAGACCACATGACAACAAACTCCATTTTTGTACCTGTATTTTTCCACAAACTGACTGGGAAACAAGTTTGGAACAAATGGTTCCTGCAATATGGAAAAGCTACATAAGGTGGAGTGTGACATCATTTCTGGCCTCATTCCCACACAAGAGAACTCCTGGAAACACCTGAGGAAGAAAGACTGAACTGGGAACTGCTGGTCCCAGGGTAAAGGGATTTTTAGCTTGTGTACGGAAACTTGGTGGACTGCTTGTATCATCAGTCAGGTGAGAAACTGCTAATTCAAATTCTATCCAGATAGTATGTTGCTTAGTTTGAGTTTTTGGTTATTTGTTAAGTAATCTGCTTTGATCTGTTTGCTACCACTTATGGCTGGGAAATTGGCTTTGTCTTCTAT